>NC_138784.1:20292485-21492485 GCF_965178545.1 Coloeus monedula
GACTCCTAATTTTGGTGTTTTGTCTAATGGCCTCAAATTACTGGATACTTATTGAATGAGGGCTTCGGTGAATCGATGCCACGTATATTCCATGGGATCCTTCACGGGAGACGCTTAGGCAGCACTCTGCCAGCACCTATGTGTGCACACAATCTCACCTTCGCAGGTGGTCACGAACAGCCGCTCACACACACACAGTCTGTGCACGAACTGGAGACTGAGAGGCGAGAGGGGTTCTCTGCGTGCAATTCCGAGGTGTTTAATGGCAACGCCCCCGAAGGGAACGGAGACAAGAAGAACCAAGGACTGAATGCCCACGCCAAGGGGTTATCTGTGTTTTTTCTCATGTTCTCAGGAGCTGTTGTCGGTGGTCCAAGGTAGGGTTTGATATTCTTTCCCAGCACCCACTTCAAACCTGCTGGAGTGGAAACATAAGCATTCCCCTTCCCCAGGTGATGAGTGGAAAGGGTCCCTGAATTTGACAGCTCTCTGGATCCTTGACCAACACCAGTGGCTGTTCTTTTAATTTATCTTGTGTTGAATTGGTAAAGTGTCGGAATACAGAGGGGATGGGTTCTGAAAAGGAGTTGTTTAAGAAATTGATGGTAAAGAGAGCCTTGCAGAGTCTCACAACAGGAGAATTGATCTCTGCTCTGCGCCGGTTTTCTCCCGAAAACTCCCAAAGGCGGGCAGAGCATCCAAAACCAATAGTCTGAGGGCTAGGGGGCAGAGGCAAGGTTGAGTGACATAACAGGGGCCAATGGCAAAAGGGATGGGTGGGGGGAGAGGGCCAGTGACCAGCAGAATCTAGACAAAGGGAGAGCTTTCTAGCACAGCGTTGTAGGGAGAGATCAGTTTTAGGGTAACTTGGGCGGTGTAAAGTGAATTTAGCCACCGGAACAGATACTGTATACTGCTCCATCAGTAGGAGCTATTGTGGATACAAAAATGCTGCTAGCAAGGATTTTCTTGCTATTTTCTAAGTCCGTGAGAGACTTTTCTCTCTCACAGAAAAGGTAGCAGAGTTCTGTAAACAACCAAACACCTGCAGCCTTGAAAAGTCTTGTTTATGGTGCAGTAGAAAAATATTTTGACAATGGATGTTTTAGGATTTTAGCCAATCACCCCCAAGGGGTGGCTGATCCTTGTCCAAATAGACTATGAAGAAAAAAGTCTATAAAAGAGTTTGTAAAATAATTAAATAGATCAATCTTGCTGCACAATTCCTGCCTGCTGGATCTTCTCTCCTCCTCCTCCCTACGGCTGAGGGACACGGTGATATACCCGAGGGTTTAGCATTGGGGTAATAAGCAATATTGGCTGAACCAAAACTCAGGGAACCCTTTAGCATAAAAAGCATTGAAGCAGGATTGTACTTGACAACTCTCATTCTCCCCAGTATGCATCCATTTGCTTTTTCTGTCCAGTGCCCAAAATCCATCCTATCAAATCAGCTCCCAACTTTTTACATCTTAAAGACCTGTCCCAGCATCACTGTGCTGTCCAGCTAGCTGTTTCAACTGTATCTCCCTTTCACACTTTCTTTCCTCATGCATCTGAAAAAACCCACTCATTTGGCAGAAATATGGCATTTTTTGGGATAAAATTTATATGAATGACTACACCAATGTCAACATTATATAGAGAGGAATACTAATAAAGAAGTGCAGTGTAAATATGGTTTGGAGGGGTATTTTCAGGTAGCTTTACACCATTACAATTCATTCCAAAGTGTTGGTGTGTGTATCACAGGGAAGTTCACATGGCTGTTCCTGCTTTGAAGGAACTCCTGAGTGAGTTTTTTGAGGCTCTGGAGTAGAGCTATCATTCTGTCTCTTTTCACGAGAACAAAAGTAAAACTAGGAAAACAGGCAATGATGATGCAGGGAGAAGGTTTGCAGAGCTGCCTTTGAATTACAGCACCTTCCCATCCCTGAATTCGTACCCAAAGTAAATCATAGCTTATTCTTTCTCACACAAGTTTCTTGTAGTTTGTTTTGTGCCATGTTCCTCAGGAAGAATAAAAGTACCCCTTTGATTTGATAGAACTTCCCCACCTATGAATTATATATAGGCAAAATTGTACTATCTTCTTCAGAAGAAGAATTTTCTGCTAACAGAAAAATCAATTTTCATTTGTAAAATTAAGTGCCTCCTATGTATAAAAGTTACATTAGACATGAAGGGCACCTAAGGCAAGTGGCTCCTCTTCACCTCTCAAATACTGTAATTAAAGGTAAGGCTGTTTTCCTAAATGTCATTGTAGCACAATTGTAAATGAGCTCTTCTGCCTACAGGTAGTGACTGCTGTGTGCATTGGTCCTGAAATAAGCTCCCTCTAAGCAGTTCCTATGGTTTCTGAACAGATGCTGAACTCAGAGCACATGGGGTTTTAATAATTGTGGGACTTCAGGTACTGCAATTTCAGTGAGCCACCTTTGTTAACATCTGATGTATTGCGTGGTGAAAACTTCACTCTAGAAATTTTCAGATGTCAGTCATTAGATTAATATCTTTATTTTTAGGAACAGTTTATGGATAATTGTGTTAATTTGAACTGTGGCATCATTTCTTAATCTTGCATCAATCTTCAAAATGTAGTAATTTAATGATTTTCCTCTGAATTTTTGTATGCATCTTTAAAGCATCCATTGTTATTATAATGCATGGTGCCTCCACTTCCCACTCCATCCACATGTTTGAGTCTTTCTCCTCCCTAGCATGGTGAAGCGCCTAGCTTTGTATCGTGTGTCGTGGAATATAAGGATATATGGATGTAAGGAAAATGCTCAGAAGACAGAAGTGTAATATGTTTGCTTGCAGATGTTTTTGGTTGCCTCTCAACCTATATTTAAACACACATTTTGGGGTTAATTGTTGTCCCAGTGATGGTCTGACAACGTGGTTAAACACTTGTCTAAATTTTCCATAATTTTGTCTGCAACTGGATGGTTTATAATGGCTTGTATTTGCTGTTTATCAAACACATATAATTTATATATGTTCCTTTTCTGGGTTAAGTATAGGTGGCCTGTCCACCTTGGTCACAATCAGTAGAATTTTGTCCCAAAGGGTTGATATGTTGGGATTAAATGTTTAATTTGTTCTTTGCTCAGAATTGTTTTGATCATTTTATCTGAGGACCATGCAGTCTTTGGGCTTGTGCACTTGGAATCAGTCCCATCAACCTGTTATATTATTTCTATGTACTTCTCTAATTAATTCACTTATGACTAGTATTTCTGAAATCTGTACTAATTAACAGCATATTGAGCTTACAGCTGCACTCCCAAGAGTTTCCCAGTGACATGCTAGCCTAAAAATCACGTGCACCCACGACTTGAAAGCAAGAAACAGGAAACTCTGTTCTGTTGCAATATGTGAGTAGCACCAGACTGTGGGGCTGTTGGCTGTCCCACGGATCTTGCAGCCTCTGCAAAGAACAGGATAAATCATTTTTTGCTCTTGCCTCAGGATACAAATATAAACATATATTTTCTCATGCAAACAGTATAGTCTGGACAGGATCTACGACAAGCTGTCTGTTTTATAAGAATAAACCAGCCTAATATAACATGGAAGAAACTGTATTGCATATAGTTTGGTTTGTTGCATAAGTATGTTTCAAGCGGTCTTGCTTGTGAAAATAAATATAATTTGGGACTGAAAATTCACAGTATAGTTAATGATGCTGTTATTTGTCATTGGCACACTCCTAGTCTTATTCTGTTGAACATTTTATTACTTGGTGCCAGTGTAAATGTCTGTTTATTGCATAAGCCTTAGGCTTTTGTTCTGTTTCATACCCTCAAAAAGGTAATGTATTCACACACACCCATCATGCTGTACACTGGCTTCCTCCACCTTTCAGAAACCGCCTTAGAAGCTCCTTTAAAACTAGAGTGATCCTCAAATGAGCAGTAAATGAACCATGTTCTGAGCAGCAGTGTTCTGATTTACCAATTCCCTGTGACAATGGTAACACATATGCTGATTACAGCTATATAGAATGCCCTCAGCAAGTGGCTCTGTGTGATTTTGTCCTAATGTCTTGCCACGACCAATTTCATACCACAAAGTAATTCCTTTAAAGGGTGGGGAAAACGTCGTGATTGTGAGGGGGGTGGGGGAACCAAATCCATTGATTTAAAGCTAAGTTTTCATGTTCCTTTTTCTCTAAATATAGAATGGAAATTCAAGGTGAAACTTGTGCCAGGTGGAGGGAGAAAGCGTGGGAACTAACCAAAAGACACAAAGTTTATTGAAACATGAAAATGGAAGAAGCAAATGGAGAAGGCCAAAGTCAGGAAGCCTATTGCTGCTCTCACAGCTGTTTTGCCTGCATTTGCCACTGTATTATCCACTGTCTATATTATCTACTGTTCTAACATACTGAATCTCAGTGTGTCTGTAAATTCTTCCTTTAAGCATTCCACTTTTAGATGGGAATGACCTCTCTTGGCAGATAGTGAACAGCAATTCTATTTTCTTTAATGTAGGAGTTGCCACCAAACCACTTATCTTTGTATCACAATGATTTGCTTAGCATGCGTGCATTTAAATTAGCAGATCTAACAGTTAAAAGGTCCTTTCAAAACTCAGCAATTTTTTCTAAGTTTCTTGTGAATAAAAGAAGTAACTTGTCAGGAACCAGGACAGTTACTGAATCCTGTCACATTTTATTCTGCACTGCACTCAGCAACAATACATAAGTTGGCCTCATCATGCGGTGTTCCATCCTGTCTTAGACAAAATGTGAAATTCTATTGATAAGGACTATGAAGAGGTATGTTCGTGACAACATGCAATACTTAGGAATGAAAATGCGATGTCTCCACACAGTAGCTCAAAAAAGCCTTGCTATTTTAAGGCTAGATGATTGTTATTTTTGTAAGGTCAAACTGATGGGGAACACGAGGCTGAAGGGATCAAATGGATCCTCAATTCTAGCCACTCATAGTCACAAGCAGCTAAGTTTTTAGACATCTATTTCAGAAATGTCCACAGGATAATCCACAGACACCCTGAGCCTCAGAAAGCTCTTCAGCACTTTGTAACAAGTGTGAGACCTGGAGTGTCTGAGCACACCAAGGAAAAAGCAGGATCGTTGTCACCATAGGAGAAGACAATATCTTTCAAAAGGAGTGGGTGTGTTTCCTAAAGCCTTTGAAGATGACAGCCAGCTGCATATGGGAAAGACTGAAAGCAAATATTAAAAAAAAAAAAAATCTTGAAACCGCTTTTGCAAGAAATAAGAAACTTGTAGCTTTATTTTCCAGGTGCTAGTGCCTACTTTTCATTGAAACTTCCTCATTTCAGTGAAAACTCCAGTTTTCTTGTGACTTTTTCTTCTGTGAGTTAATTTTCTTCTCTCTGTGTTCACCATCTAAATTCACAAATGTTCCTGCACTGACACATCACCCAGGATGTCACAGGGATTGATTTGGAGATCAGTAGCAGCTACTTATGGTGGCAGGAAATAAACAAAAGGAACAAAGGATCCCATCAAAAGCAAGCAACAATCAGGTGCTTTCAAAAGCTTCTTGCAACAGTGTACTAAGATGTACAACTAACATGTTCATGTTATCTTAAACATCTGCCTAGATTCACAGCTAGAACAGATGCTTGGTAAAGAGGGACCTCACTTGCATATTATACTGAAGAGTGTATGGTTTCACTGGAAGTGTAGCAGTGAAATGGGAGTTTATTCAGAGATATGCATCAGATAAAGGGCTTTCTGCAGAAAAATACTTCAAGTAGGACCAAAGACAATACGCTCTGTAACACACAGTTCACTGCTGGTGTAGAAAAAAGCATCATTTCAGAGGAGTCTGCTGCATTTTTGGTTCTTTTGTTAAATCATGACACATGAGAGAGGGTTTTTTCCTGGGTACCTATTCCAACCAACAAGATAGCCTTGCTAATATGAATTATCTGTGGTTGATCTGTGCAAGGCAAATGTTCTACATGGACCTAGAGCAAGCATGGGTATCAGCTAAATTGCTTTTAGTCCTTTTTTTAGCCCTCTTGCCACACAAGGGCAATCTGCCTATGTAGTCCTTTATAATTTCTGTATAAAAATACATTCTGTGTATTTTTGGGGTAACAATTGCATTTACACCTTCAAAAGAGTCTTAAAATAAAAGTGATATATCTGCTGAAATGTAGCATGTGGAAATACTGCTTTTGTTCTGCAAGGATTGTGCTACTGTATGTTAGCAAGTTTCAAGCTCTATTAAAAAAAGAGGAACTTATTTGCAATAAGCATTATGTTGAGTCATATAAGTCTTCTAAAAGTAGATTTACAATTGTTTCCTAGCATTCTCATGGGAATTCCATACTTGCAACAGATATTATTTTAATCAAAGCTGATGACGTTTTTCCAGGCTTATTTTCCTTTCATTTGGTGCCTTTCAGTTTCCAAGTTATTACTGGTCTATGTAATTTTCTCAAGCAAATGTTTTTTTCATCAGTCTTTGTACTTTGAAATAGCAAAAAAAAAAAAAAAAGAACTCCGGCAGACCACTTGTGGGATTTATCACTGATGCTTAATATTTAACTGTAGGTACACGGTAGTGAGTAATACACAGTCTGATTACTCCGAAATGATACACAGAGAAAAACAAACATCTGCTTTTTTCCACTTTCAATTTTGCTTATTACAAAAAAAACCCAACACCTTATTTCTCTCTTTCCTCATCAGTATATAAACTGATTGGTTTTGCACTACGTATATTAAGATTTTTATGTCATGCTTGTGTTAGAAGGCATGGGGCTGCTGAAAATGAATGAAAACGTGAAATATGGAGAGCAGAGAACTCTCTAGCTTCTTCACCATGGGCACCTTTCAAGCTCCAACTGCATCCCATACCTAGCAGGAGTTTCTGTGAAGACAAGAGGCTGTTTAATCCCAATTCCTCACATGGTGCTGCTGAGGGAAATTTATTTACAAGCTCAGCCCAGACCACTTCACAAATAGAACACTAGCAATCTATTTTTCGTGTCTGAACTCCAGACACTCTCAGATATTCCCCTTCCTACAGCTTTCTGGATTATGCTGTATGTTCTTTTTGCCTCTAATTATTCCAAGATTTTGTTGTATTAGTCATTTTTGGAGATGAGCACTGAATATCTGAGAACTGAGGGAAAGGAATTTTTAGCTAGTTACAACTTTTTAAATGTTGTTTTATATGAATACATCTATCAGACTCAAAAGTCTTCAAAACATTATGGGAAAAAATATTCTGCTTTTAAAGCACCTCTGGTGAAGTCCTTGATTTTTTTTTAAAGGAAGATGAAACTATATTCTCCAGTAACAAACTAGTAAAAAAACCGCAGCCCTCCTGTCTGTGCACACAGTGACATCTCCTTTAAAAGGGTATTAAAGTTGCAAATAAAGCGATCAAAAGTTAATTACAACATGGCCGAATTAAGTTGACTGGTATAGCTTTAATTTTTCCTCACTGAGTACAAGTGTTATGGCACTGTTATGACACGACTACCAGCAGTTTCTGCTACGAGGCTTTCTTTCATTCAGTACATAAATGGGTAGTGCTCTCTTAGTGACTAATTAGCCAGTGGGATTTCAAACCTGATTGCACCCCCAGGCCTTATTCACTGCATAGTCAGACACCCCTTTCAAGAGAGAATTGTTAACGTCTTTATAGATTTTTTTTTTTTTATGCTTTGTCCATTAAAACATGTGAATGCTACATAAGGACTAAGACATTTATAAGAGCATTGTGATGTGAAGATAGTTTTTTATCCCTGCTTTACAGGGATGATGGCACAATGAGATTAAATTGGAAAATACCCACTATTTTTGTGTATTTGATCTATGGTACCCAAGAACTCCTGTTTCGGAGAGTTCAGCATTTGTGGGCAGTTTGTTGGGTAAGGCCAGTGCTCAGTGACTACATTTGCAGCTGGTCCTGCTCAGCATTTCTGCAAATCTGATACTGGGGTCTCAAGTCAGAAGTCCCAAAAATGAGGAACATACAGTAAGGGACCACCTGTGAAAGTTTGCTCGAAGGGACTTGCCTCACATCATTTGGGAACTCTGTGGTAGAGACTGGCCCAAACCCACTTCTCCCGGGTAGTCTTCAGTGACTTTAACTTTGAGAGCATCTTCTCTCTTCCTTGTTCACTAAACAGTTTATAACTTCTGCAACAGATGCAACAGGGTTTCTGCACGTGAAAGTCTCATTTACTGAGCAGTCCCACCTCACTGATAGAACAAAATTTATTCCATGCACATTAAAAAATAGGGGCCTTCAGAGGAAAATGTTAAAATATACACTTATGGAGGAGGAAAGGGAGATGATTATGTTTTGATTTTATGTTTTCTGCCTTTGGAGTGCTCCCATATTCTCCTGGAAGAGGACCCCTCATGCCTCATTTTCAGATGCCTCAATTAACAAAAATAACATTTAGAAAAAGCCTGGCATAGAAAAAAATTCCCTTCAGTCTGCCACCTGCATCTCCACCAGTTGAGTTAACTGCTCAGCTGATGGCAATGACAGGTTGTTATCCTCTTGCTTCACTGAAGAACTTCACCAAGATTTGCTGCAGCAGGGAAGCATTCCCAGTCCGGGTGAAATCTTGGCCTCCACCATAGTCTTGGGAGTTCGGGAGTGGGAAGATGACATTGATCCTTCCCCCTCCATTCCCCAAGTTTGCTCCCTCCTTCCCTTATCTCTGAAAATTCAGTCTTCCCTTTCCACTATTCTTCTTGCCCCCCTCAATCCAAGGTATGTTGGTCCAATCCTGTGCTCTTCAGCCAGGTCTCACAAAATTAGTGCAGATTCTCATATGAATCTCAGCCTTCTTTTTATCTTCTTGTCAGACAGGTTCCAATACTCTTTCCTCAAATCCTGGTTAAATCTCTTTCTGGCACTTCTCCCCATGATTCCACTGAGCACACTGGAGTTCAGAGGCAGTGTTTGTGAAATCATCTTGCAACTACGATGACCTCCAGCTCTCAGTCTTAATTCCCAGCCTCTTCTGCTCTTCCCGTTATCAATCACAGTTTCCTTCTTGCTTCTCACCTGGTGTCCTACACAGCAATCTCTGGTACTGCTCTGGCACTGCTTCCTCCCAAATTTATCCCTTCTTGTGCCTATGTTACAGGCAAGCAGCTACTCATCCTGTGAAGTTTCAGTGCTTTCCAGGTGTCAGTAGAAGTTGATCTGAAAGAGCAGGAAAAATACAGTTCTTGAACTGGAACCCAAACCCACTTCTTTAGAGTTTCTTTAACTCTCCTGTAACTGACACTTTGTGCCTCCAAGAAGCAGCATAAATAGAGAGCCCTAAGGTGTTTTTTTAAGGCCAAGGCCATTCTGCTTGCCATGTGTTTCAGTTAACACTGTTGAACAGATGTTCAACATGAGACACACAGTGGCATAAAAATGTAACATCTACTCAGTTATTTCTGTCATTATTTGTGTTTACAGACCATTTCAACATATATTTGGAATCAACCTTATCCCCCATGTTGTTATAACTCCCTGACAAGGGATGGAGTAAAGTTTGATCTCTTAGGGTTTGCATATGAAATATGTAATGCTGCTGTCACACTTAATTTAACTGAGTAGTCGCTATATTCCCTGAATCTGAAAGTTGTTCAACATGTATTTTGCACGTGAGCTTGGCTTAAAATGAGATAAGTATGGCAGACTGGTGAAAAATACCATTTGATTTGAAGATTGATGGGGAATGTTTGTCATTCTCCTGTGAGGCATTGTGTTAACAATGTAACTTGCAGGCTGCATTCTCTGGAATCCTATTTATATTTGTTTCTGGAAGGTGTTTGACATCATTTTGGGGAGCTATAATGCAAAGCATTGCCTCTTACCGCACATTAATCAGGAGCTCAACTTGTCCAGGCATGTTAAGCACCTGCTCAGTTTTAAGTTAAAGTATGCTTCTGATTAGGTGTGAGTTTAAGATTATAGCTGAATGTTTTCTAGAACTGGGTCCCTTGCTCTAAATATCTTTGGAATGATCTTTAAAGAAGTCACTATAAATCAAACCTCTCCTGTCTTTATTGAAGATTTTTGTGTAAGACTGAGTTAAGCACTAGGCTGCCCAACAGCTTAATAACAAGTCAGGAGCCTTAGGCTGTAAAGGATTTCACTTCTCAGTTTTTAAATTTTATGTTCTTTTGTATTTACCTTTAGCAGATACATTCCATAAAACATGAGTGAGCTAAACTCACTGAGATTATGTAGATGTGGGTTAGGGGAATTCCATGGGGGACATTTCCAGGACATACCTAAGGCCAAGGTATGGTGTAACTGCCAGGCCTCTTGTTTTTTTGTTGAATTCAATAATTCAAATTGCAGGCACCTCAAAGAGAAAGTGAAAAGAGTGTGAAGCCATTGTGACAGTTTCATTTGAAGTCTAAAATTAAAGACCACTCAGCTTTGGGAAATCCTCTTTCGAAAAAGGTTCCAGGCCAGGAAACTGTTTTACTGGCATGTCTCCTACCTTACCACCAAGATACAAGATTTCTTTAACATCAGTTTATAAAAATCCCCAAAGCCTAAGTACTTCTTCAGCACTTTCCTGATAATATAGGAAGCATTTATTTGCTAGTCATAGCACTTTATGCCCTCATCACTGTTTGCCTCATCAAAGCATAAAACCCCATTACTTGGGACAGCTGTTTTTCAGTCATCTTTAGAGTTTAGTAGTGACGGGAATTCTATTTCTAATGAATTTCCTTTACTGCTCTGCAGTTCCTTAAAGTGTATTTTTTAAATCTAGAATTCTGGCAGAAATCAGACCTCATTCTACTCCTTCAGAGAATGTGCTGGATTTTTGTTTGATTTGGTTAGGTTTGGTTTTTGTTATATGACAATTATAACACCGAGAATGGCTGTAAATAGTTTTTGTATTCTAACTACTTTTACTCAAGAGCATTTGATTGTAAGGTCAGATATATTTTTGCCTTCCCAAGTGAACTTGGTCGACTGTTTACCTCCCACAGCTGTTTATTACCATCTTCCTCACAACCTTACAGCTTCCTTCATTTCAAATGGCCTGTTTTCAAGTCTTCACTACTTCTTTTCCATCTCAGTCCTGTGTGGGAAATATTTTCCCAACTCCCTGGTGGGACTAAATGTAGATGTCTGTCCCTGATAATGGAGATTCTGTCAGGGACTCAAACAGCCCTGCTTTTGGTGGTTGTATGCTTAAACCTTTTCTTAACTTTGTAGTACCAGTCATGTAGTATGGTAATAGCTTCCATGGAGGTGATGTCAAAATGTGATTCCACATTTTCCTTTTAAGAGAAAAAATAAGAGCATATTTGCTTTGCAGTGGATCTGCCTGGGAAGGGCATCTGACCTTCCTGTTGCATGTGGCAGAATTTGGTGCCTCCTGTCAGGGTACCCTATTTTTAATTACTTAAGACAAAAGTACCTGCTGCAGGAATAGCTGTAGAAAAACTCCTATGGAACATTTCATGTTTTGGTTGAAAGCCCAAAACATTTTCTCTTTTCAATTTTGAGGAGATTAATGCCAATATACAGTTGGTTTTTCTAATTCTTGGTCTTCTGATGAAATCACACATTTTCTGTGAAAGATGGTGCAGAAAACTTTTAATATTTCCTGCTCTTTTTAAATGGCAGTTTATTTCTTTTATACTGTCTCATGCAATTTCTGCCCGTTTCGAAGTTATAAACGAAATAAATACACTTCATTGGCCTTATGCTATAATCCTGTAGATTGTTGCATTTCATTTCAGGTGAAAGCCAGTTTTTATTCTTATAGTGAAAACAGCATGTTGTATTCTTATAATGCATAATATCAGTATTTTCATTAATAGTGACATGTTATTTCTATCCCCAACAGACTTGGGGAGCCCAGGCTGGTCCTGTGATTTACTTCCACTGCTTTTTCTTATGGGCATATTCCTCCATTGCTGGTAATTTACAGAGGATTTAAAGATAATTTAGGGCCTACTTAATAATGAATGTTGATTTTTCTTCCTGTTCAACATCTATAGATACAGTGGTTCAAAAGAGGCTTACATGGTCTTTCTGCCTGAACTTGGGATGTATCTTGTCTTAAAAATGTTAGAACTCCATTGCATTTATTCTGTTTGCTTCTATATGTCTGCTACAGGTCTTTTAAATGTGATTTTTTTTTATCTGCTACAGTGTCTAAAACTTTTTTTCCTTTAAATTTCTGTCCACTCTTTTTTTCCAATTACATATGTTTAGTCATAGCTGTCATCATTATATCCAACACCTTGATGCAGGTTCTTTAAAGTCAATGATTCTGAGATTTGATAATAGCTATCAGTGATTATTCTGCTTTTTTTGTTTTAATGTTAGAGTAAGAAATTAATGAAAGCAAATATATTAGCCACAAGGTCTGTGAGCAATTGATGACTGGGGGAAGATGTGCTATAGTCTGGATTTAACAAACAGGTCTGTTGTTCAGGGCCTTCTCCTGAATGGTGGGGAAAGTGAGGTTAAACTCCTGAAACTGAGGAGGTACCTGAACCCACATCACTGTTGTCTAGGGCAGCGCTGTGATAACTCAAGAGTCATGCACATCACTGCCCTATTCCCCAGTGGGGCTTTGAAAGAAAAGAAGGGGCTGGGATCTCGGCATGTTTCTTACTAACTAATAAAGTGCTTTTACTTCCTGCACGGTGCTGATTCGATTTTGAGATACAAAACTGCCCCCAAGGGCTTCAAAGGAAGGTAAAGTTTTGAGTTTTGGAGACACCAAGGCACATGTAGTTCAGTACCTAAATTGTAAACTCTGTTTTTTATTGACCTGGACATAAGACTATGCAGTGAAAAGGCAGAGTTTCTAAATTGTAATATGGTTGCAGATGCTACAGCAGTTATTATATATCCCTCTTTCCATCTTTTCCAGAAACAGACACAATTGCTTTCTTCCATTCTTTGTAGTTGAAGAGGCTCTGTCACCTAGTCTTAACATTTTTCAACTCTCAGCTTTATGATTTAGGGGGAATGGAATTGAAATGGAGTGTTGAATTAATCCTGTGTCATTTCAGTGACCCTCAAATCTGAAAGCGTTTCTTCCACAAATAGCCCAATTACTTGGAAAATTGTTAGTTTATATTTGGCTTCCCCAGTTTCACTATTAAGGGTTATTAAAATACTGTGTTCTTCTTTATATTTGCTTTCTTTTTCAGGAAAAGACTTTCACTTTTACCCCTTATCAGGCTCACCTTTTAATCATACAGTCACAGAATGGTTTGGGTTGGAAAGGGCCTTACAGAGGATCTAGTTCAAATCCCCTTGCAATGGACAGGGACACCTTCTACTAGACCAGGCTGCTCAAAGCCCCATCCAGCCTGGCCCTGAACACTTCCAGGGATGGGGCATCCACACCTTTTCTGGACAACCTGTTCCAGTGTCCCACCCACCTCACAGTAAAGAATTTCTTCCTTGTAACGAATCTAAACCCATCTTCTTTCAGTTTAAAGGCATTCTCCCTTGTCCTAGCACTCCATACCCTTGCAAAAGGTCCTTCTCCAGCTTGCTTGCAGGCCCCCTTTAGGTACAGGAAAATGCTGTAAGTCCTCTATGGATCCTTTTGTTCTCCTGGCTGAATAACCCCAGCTCTCTCAGCCTATCTTTGTAGCAGAGGTGCTCCAGCACTCTGATCATCTTCATGTCCCTCCGCTGGGCTTGTTCCAACAAGTCCATGTCCTTCTTGTGCTGGGGATCCCAGAACAGGATGCAGCACTGCAGGGGCGGGTCTCATGAGAGCAGAGTGGAAAGGCAGAATCCCGTCCCTCCACCTGCTGGCTACACTGCTTTAGATGCAGCCTAGGACATGGTTGGATTTCTGGGCTGCATGCACATATTGCCAGGCCTTGCTGAGCTTCTTGTCTACCAACACCCCCAGGTCCTTCTCCTCAGGGCTGCCCTTGTTCCATTCTCCACCCCTGAGCTTTACATCCTCACCAGCCACTCCTTGGTGAGAGCAAGATCTAGCATAGAGCTCGTTCCTTTCTCAATCGCTATTTTTATGAAATGCTCTCATATTATTCCCATCTTGCTCTGATAGTTTTCTGATGAAGTATTATTGAGTTTTATTTATCCCAATATTTGACAGTACTCATTGTACCTGTAAATTAATCAAAATTATTTGTTCATATTTCACTTCAGAGTCTTCTTTTAGTATAGGGTTGGTTCTTGTTCTTTTTCCGAATGCACTTTTTGTTATTAGTTCCTTGTGCTTCTGTTGTGGTTTCTGGTTTTCTATCTCAACGGGGTTTCCCATCAGAAATTCACTTCCTTTGGTTAGATGAAGCCAAAGAAGAAGCTCCCTGAGAAACCTTGCTGACACGAGCATTTGGACTAAATATTGGGTCTAATTGTAAAACGGGGGCTTTAGATGTGGGTTTTCCATTGAAAAGCTGATCTGCCCACTCATGCAACTTCAGCTTCCGTGCTGCTCTTCTCTTTTTAAGCCCTAGAAGAGGTAATTCTATGCTTAGACCTAACCTCTGCAGTAATTTATCCAAATACATCATTTTATGACTGCAATTATTCAATGGTTCTTAGTGAAATTTATTACAGATCTAATATTAGCCAAATACATAAATCTTAAGGTTGGATCATAATTTACAATTCACATTGAATTCCACATTGAGATGGGAATCCAATGTGATATGCAAATGTTTCATATTTAATGGTAAGGAAATGAGTCTGATGGAGATAATCTCTCATTTTAGGCTTAAAATTCAATTGGTAAGACATTTTCAATATCTTTTGTCTTTCTTAAGATAAAAAGCTTCATACATGAGATGTACTTGGAGAGAACAGTTGGGCAAAGCTCTTTCAAAAAATGAGGCCCAGTAAATAACTGTAAAGAGCTCTTATGAGAATTAAAATGCCGAAATGCCACTCTTTCTGGTAACCAACTGCAATGAGTTATAAGGTAGACAATTAAAACAAATCAGGAATACAGGAAAGTATGTGCAACATTAAGGCTGGCACAGCAAGTTTCCCCTTACTGTAGTGAAAATAAAAGTGGTGGCAGCTCTGGGCCAGAACCTCTGTTTGCAGAAATCATCAGCGATCCTTTGGCTTTGGTGGCTCTACACCAATTTCCACCAGCTAAGGAAACGATACTGTAACTCTACCAATTAAAATAAAAGTCTATATTTTGCATTGCAGAGAGTTTGACATTTGTAGAATTATTTGTAAGGCAAGTAAAGCATTTGAAATGATGAGATATCCTCATTTTTTGGTATTTGAATAAACAACTGTGTGTTTTAATGTACACACTCAACTTTTCCAACACAAATGGGAGACTTTTAGAGTCAGTTTCATAATCTGATTTGCTAATATGATATGAAGCCATAATTGGATTTTTTGTTTGATTATGTTCCTTTTCAGTTTGTTTGGGATATTTTTGTATGTATTCTATGCTAAATTATCTGACCAAGATCATGGTAAACAATAGTACTTAGACTAGTACTAAGCTGCATTTATTTCCTTTTTGTGTTTGTTTGGAGGTCTGGTTTTGGTTGTTTTGTTGGGTTTTTAAAAGGAGAGTTTTCTTTGTATTCCAGGGCCGGGAATGTAAATTTAGGGATTTTCTGAGTGCACTGATTTAAAGTTCAGACTGCAGACTCATTCACTGTGAGATATTCATGCCTGGATTATCACTGCACACTACATGTACTTGAGTTGATCCCTGTTCTTCCTGTGCAGATAAAAGGCTTCATCCTTGCTGGAAGAAGCTTTCCAGTTTCTTTTGAGCCTTGAATGGAGCCTAATGGCAGAGATTTTAAAGTTTACTGGTCAGCATGGTTAGACTCAGGAGGTGAGCACAGGCATGTGATCTCTCAACCTTTCCACTTTCAGGGAGACAACAGCTGTGGTTGTGTAAGTATTGTGAATTGACACCCATGAGGATTCATGGCAAAGGTTATTACAGAGCTGCATGGCCAGGAGAGGAGTGGCAAAGGCCAGAACAAGTATGAAAACAGAAAATCTCTGTGTCTGTCACATTCAGGATGGGTTTTGTTATGAAGTGCCTTCTATTGTGAGGGTTCTATTTGGGCAGTTACAAACTGCCTGATGTTCAAAAAACTTCAAGAAATCTACAAATGCCTGGTGAGAAAACTTGCCATTTCAAGATTTATATTCCTTTAAGAAGGGAGAGACTGTTTTTTATTCTATATTTGATCAATGCCTCATGCAAGAATCTTTATGCTTTCTCAAACCCTTCTACAAGTGCTGTAATACACTATTTAGTTCTGGATTTTATTCAGGGGTGAAAATGCTTCTACTGTACCATTACTGTGAGGTGTCTTTTAATGCCAAGCAGGGATGGAAGAAAGTTCTGAAACTTAAACAATCATTCTGTTGTTTGAAGTTTATTTTTAAAACATGGAGGAAGGAGAAGAGCTCGATGTTGTGGTTTCTAACGGATACTCAAATTTTGTTATCAGGCACATCAATTGTTTGAGAAATTAAGATGTGAACAGTAACTTCTCTTTCTCAGACTTTTATCTGGAATCCATCCTCCCATCCAATGCAAAAATCAAAGGAGGCTTTCTTCCCTAATATATTTCTTGGTAGAGGTCGTCGGGCTGCCGGCCTTGGCTGCGCGGTGATGTGTTGAGGAGTGAGCAGTGAATGTCAGCTGACACTCAGTCCTCAGCTGCACCTTCCTCTGCCTCTTCTGAACACTTACAGAGAGGTAGGCTGAGCCCTTGCTCTAAGCTTATGATGGGACAGTTATTCAATGCACAAATGGGCTGCAGAGTTTAAAACTCCCCTATGAGACAGCATTTGCTCTTGTTCTTATGCTGTGTGTTTGTGCTGTGTATGGCACTCTCCCATTTCCTCTGAAAACAAACCTTTTGCTGACCTGCCTTCTGGTGTAGCCTGTAATTTGAAATGAGAACTTTCTGATAGGGCAATTTGATTTAGGAAGATGGATCATTTTAGTGGTGGTAAAACCATTAGCTTTCATCTCTTGACCTTCGCCCAGCCAGCAGCCGCACACCCACACAGCTGCTTGTGCACTTTGGGAATTGAACTTAACTTACTGCTGTAATATATTTAGTTGCTGATTTGGGTATTGGGAAGCAGAGAAGATAAACATTAAAACATTTTTCCTTCCCCTTTCCCAGGCTCAATTGCACTCCAGATACATCTCCTCCCCTCCTGTTATCTCCACAAGTTACACTCAGTTCCTTTGGTGAGGCAATGAGTGGCACAGGGGTTTGGGGTCAAGACATAGTGGTTTCTCTCCGCTGCTCCTTGTTTCTCACCTTTTTCTTCCACTGCTGCTTCCTTCTTACTAATTTCTTCTACTCCACTGTGGTCAGTCTGTGGGCCACAATCTCTTTGGTGTTGTGGCCTCTCCAACTTCTCCTCCCTTGCTGTCCTCTCATTCCCTTGTTTCTCTCCTTGTCACATTGCCTCCCTGTCCCCTCTGGTGTCCCCTCCCAGGTTTGTCTTCTCCCATTCAGCATTTTCTGCCTTGTCCCCAGTATCTTTTCACAGAGGCAACTAACGTGCCTGGTGGGCTCTGCTTTGGCATGTGGTGGGTCCACAGCAGAGCTAGCTGGAATTGGCTGGGGCCAGCACAAGACAGCCCCGACCTCCCTCCTCCACAGGGGCCACCCCTGCAGTTTCATGTCCAGGAGGAGTGGGGAGCACAGGAGGCCGGAATACTATTTGCCCTGCTTCAGATAGAGATGTAAGACTAGGCAGGTCAGATTGCATCATCAGAGGACTTATTTGAACATAATTTACTAGGAAGAAACCCAGAAGGAATCTTGAAGCTCATTCATAATTTTAAATCCTATACATATTTCTACCTCAGGAAAGAACTGAACCATGAAATCTATGTTTATCCATGTTGTAAAGTAAAGTTAACTAAGTGGAAAGGAAGTTGATTGTGTAGTTGTATTTTGGCCTGAAATTCAGTGCTGAGTCACAATTTGACATTTTAAAATTACAGTTGCCAGGTAATTTTCTTTTATAAGCCTGAGTCAGACCAGAGAAGTAGTGCAAAAGAGAATCTGAAGTTCAAAAAATACATACATATATTAATTTATTTCACTACAAAAAAGATATCCTGAAACTTTTTGGTGCAAATTTTGAAAAGGCATCTTGCATCTGAAAACAGCAGAAATGGTTGACAGCTTCAAATTGCTTTCACTGAGCTTTCATAACCAGGCTAGTTATTGACTAGGTTCTTGGTTGAGAGAATATGCATAAATAATGTAAGAGCTGATTACTATTTTACAGGAGTTTTATGGCAAATGCTGAGGAAATTCTGCAAAATATGTCTCTGAAAGACTTGGCTGGAAAGAGCTATGGCACAGGCTAGATTTTGTCAGGAATAAGAAGCTCTGAGCTGAAAACCACAGAGTTCTGTTCCTGTGGGATGCAACATCATGTCTTGGAGCTGCTCAGAAAGTGTTTGGCAAATCATCAATTACAGCTTGTCTGAATCTGTACTGAATGCTGTAGTCAATGCTTTAGAGCTGGCCTTGGGGTGCAAACATGAGCCTTGAAGCAGAACTATGAAATTCCTTCAAACTCTTATTTTGAGATCTGGTTTGGTCCAGTTGTTACACTGAGCTGGCAAGGAGGTTCAGATAAAAGCTCCAAGTCCACTACAGCCTATGTAGAGACAGATGAGGGATGTAGCAGTTTTCCCTGGGTTCACCCTACCATGATACCAGTGACAGATTTGTTAGAAGGTGCTGTAGACAAAAGGAATCTCTCCCAGTGCTTAAAACCCACATTTTAGACAGTAGTTAAAACATAGAATTTTATTTGTATCAGTATAAATCACCCTCTTTTGTGCAGAATGAAGGGACATATTAGCAGTTTACCTATACTCTCAAAAAAATCCCTAGGCAAAACACTTCCCTAAAATCAGCTATTTAATACAGCCCCTTTGCCAGCCCTTTGCTGTGGGAACTCAGTCTTTCTTTCATTTACGACACCAGATTCTTGTCGTGTGTGTGGAACTGAATTTCTAGGTAAGTGTCCAGATTTTTTTTTAAGGTTACTTAAGGTGTGCCATTTTTTTGGTATGTATTCAGTGGTGTGAATGGTATGACCATTCAACAGCACCTTGCCTATATTTATGCATTTTAGATTTTTCAAAGCATTGAAGTGACTGTAGATGTTTCATTGAGGTTACCAGATGTTTGCAGTGTGAGTTAGAAAATATCAGTTTAAGGAGAGTGAATTACTTAAGATTACAGGGGAACTATATGGGGATCTTTACAAAGCAGAATCATGTGTTTAATTTCTATAGCCCTATGCCCCAGGCATCTGTGGCCACCACTGGAGCTAAAGGATTAACATTGCCCATTCTGGTTTTAGAATAGAATTAGATCAGATCATTCAAATACTTGTTGCACTGTACTCAGAGAGAAAAATCTCACTGATTTCAGTGAGGTCAGTTTACTGTATTACTAGGATTCCACAATATATGTCTGGTTGTCAAGATTTAAAAAAACTTTTGCAAATTTTGACACTACCTTTACATACTTAACTGAGGAAAATTCCCGGCTTAGAACATTCACAGTTAATGTTGGATTAAATTCTTCCTCAGTAATATTTTGTATACTGTCTCTCCCTTTTATTTTAAAATATCACACACAATAATCAAATATTTAATGAGTAAAATACTGATATGTTGATTATTATATTTACAATTTTGAAATAATAATGTAAATGATAATGGGGGAAAAAACCTGCAAGGCAACAAAACCTGATTATGGTTTTCTTTAAGAAATATATATAAAAAAGGAGGTACTAACAATATGTTTCTGAGTAATATTGTTCATGTTAAACTGGCTGAAAATGTGTCTATTTACACTGTTTATTAAACAATCAAATTTGCCTGTGGAACTCACAATTAGTCTGAGTGTTTATGTATGTTCATATACAGTCATATGCTAATCTGTATTAGAAAAAAAACTCTAAGCTTGTTTCAACTGGCTGTGAACCAAAGGGACTTAAACACTTGCGTTTAATGCAGGTCAGCATTTTCTTGGGGAAATTAGTATTTATGGTGACTAAGAATCAATGCCAACAATAACACATTTTCACTTCATAGTGTCTTTAAAAATGTATTTGCAATGACGTGGATAATAATCCAAAAGTTGTAGTATTAATAAAACTGGAAACTTATTAAAAAAAAATAATTTGCATTTTAAAAATACGATGTCACAAGTATTTAATTTAATTTAAATATCACCTTATAATAATAAATCCCTTTTATCTGTGTTATTAAAAATATTTTGCTTTGTAACTGGAAACAATACTGAGTTGTTTCATTTAGTTAGTTTTATTTATACTCAGAGAATTATTTGTTTGGAAACATACAATTTAAAAAATTATTGGTTCTTTTAAACAGGATTCAAGTCTTGATATCTAAATAATGGTAAGTCTACAACACCTTTATTCTCTTTCATTACTGAATGTTTCAAATATGCTACAGAAGACTCAAATTTGAGGATATCTTTGGCTTTTTACAACGAGGTGTTCTAAAATTATAATAATCAATTTTCTGAAAATCCACGCTTGGTTTCCTGTAGTGGCATAGTGTAGCATTTTCTCTGCAAAAGTGCTTCAGAAATTATGTGTAATTATTTTTGTCATGTCAATTTTATTGAATGATAACTCTAGCTTCATAAACCACTAGTGATACAAACATTTTTGTATTACAGACTATAAAACTCTCCACCAGCAGTAACACCCTTTATGTAAACTTCTGTTGCAAATTAAGGAAATGAACCTTGAAACATTTGACTGAGTGTGTTGGGTAATATTGCCTGTGTGAATTATCCCACTGACCTCAAAGGAGTGAAAACTTTCTCATAAGTAAAAGATTATGGTAATGCCTCAGTGCCTGCCAAAGATCTATTCCAGGAGGATGTGTATTCTATACCATCACTGTATTTACTTAGCATGGGCTGATTGACAATGTTGAAAGAACCAGCCTGGTCTTTTCTGGGTCCTGACAGAAAAATGTTCTTGCAGAGCTTTCCTGACCACGACGTGCTGGGCCAGGCTTTTGAAGATGCTCTAGAAGTGCTGCAGCAGCACTCTGACAGAGAAATGCAGTGTCCACCAGGTAACAAGCACCCTGATTCTACTTCATTTCTCAGCTCCTAGTTCTACAGGAAAGCACGTCTTGAAACATACAGGTGGGAGAGTAATTTCCCAGAATCAGATTAATGGGATGTTTTAGGAGGATGAAAAGGAGGAAGACTATTTGGAGGGCTTCCACCCCTCCATGAGTACTGTGGTGAATATCTTCCAGGTCACAGCACAGGAAAACTGTTGGACTGGCCCTGTTTACCCTCCCCCCAGCACCAGCCCAGGTGCATTGAGCTCACTTTTCCTATAATCGGAGAGTATATGACTGTTGTGAAACAGCCTTTTCCCAATTTTAACACTTTAACTTAAAAATGCCCTTCTGCTATGCCATGAATCCCAATGCAAAAGAATAATAATAAAAAAACCCCCAAACCAACAAGTGAAATTAATTTACTCATTTAATTTTTTTGTACACTAATATATATATCTTAATTTTTTTTTTTTTTTTTTTTTTTTTTTTTTTTTTTTTAATGCAGGAATGATAGTTTGAGTCTGGATAATTAATAGAAAATTGTTTTTCTTGGCTTCAAGAGTTGTATACTTTACAAAACTAAAATGCAAGAAATCTGTAAATTGTTCCAGTTCTGGCAAGGTTTTGGTAACTAAATCACTATAAAATTTAAAATTTGTGCTTGTTTTTACACTGTAAGCAGAAATGCAAGGAAAGGAAAATAGGAGGCTACCTCACAAACCTTCTAAGCCCAGAACAACGTACCTGCTGTCCTTTGCATGAAATGCATGCCATATGAGGAAGTTTTTTTATGTATTATCTATTATAAAATGAAATGTAAATAAGACCAGTAGGGCTGTATCTTCAGCTGTTGTTAACAAAGTTTTGGCTCCACTGCACTGGTAATTTACACATGCTGGAGGACTCACTCTGTATAATTACTTTCAATCTTCTTCCTTGTGTATGTTGTTAGGGCCCATGGAGAGAGTTATTAAACCCTTGCAATGCAGTGTTTAGTCTGTCCCACAGCTGCACCCACATTTCCACTTGCAATAGATACCATACCCTCCAATATCTTCTTCTGACCACCTGCAGTGGGTAATTTTTTCTAAGTGTCTTTAGTCTGGTGTTTTCCTGTGCTTCTTTTAAGCATCCCAAAGTCTTGGGTTCCTTCGGTGTCGTTCTTCAGGCACTGTAGATGTTCTGATGCTCCTTCATCTGTGATTGGAGACTCTGACTTGCATTGTACTAATGGCCTGCAGAACTGCCTGACAGTCCCTTTTCCTTTCTACATGTATTTTAGAAGTCTGTAGTTATCCAAATCATTATGTTTGATGATCTGTATTGCCCTCTGTTATCTAGTAACCAAACAATTTCATGATGCTATGAAATATCTGGCATTTTATCTTTAAAAAAATTGTTTTTCATCCCGAAGGCTAACAAAGCCAGCCCAAGGGTGTGATCAGCAGTAGCAGTACAGATTTTGCTGGATAACTTGCTGATGTGGAACATCTTGGCTCTGGACACTTTATTATCTAGAAGGCAGCCATAGGATAAATGCTTTTTGACAGGCCAGCACAATGTTAAATTATTTGCTGTTGCAGTTTTCTTTTTTTCCTTCTTCTCTCTTTTTTACTCACTTGGTTTTTGCTCCCTTCTCCTAATTCCCAGGTTATAAAAACTGCTTGACTTTGATCAACCATCACCACCACCTCCGAGCAAGTCCCAGTTACTGTGCAGCACCATCTGTGGAGGAGCAAGGGTATAGCTGGAGAAACGTGATTGTGAGTGAACTCATTGCTAATAATAGTCAGACATAACTGGACAACTGATTGCTCATTTGGGATTTCTGATACAAATCATTATGCTACCACTAACAAAAATTTGGTCTGGCCAAATTTCAGGCATGATTCGGATGAAAATACCTTGGGAAATATGATTGCAAATGTGCAAAATGTGATTAATAACATATTTTTAGGAGTCAGTTGTTTGCTTCTGGTGTTCTTTTGTGGTTCATCACATAACATGACAACTAACAAGCAAAACTACTAGGGAGTTAGTTACATGGGAAAGGGCTTCTTTGTATTGCTTGGTAACAGGCAGAGAACAACTTCCAACCCTGAGGTAGCTTCTGCCACTGTGAAAAAGAGCCATGACTTTGATTTCTCCAGCAGAAGTTGGCTTTAAAAGTTCTGGAAAGACCAGCAATATCTGGACTGAGCACAGCTTCAGCCATTAGAGTCCATATGCATTCTTAAAAGCACTGGGAGTGTGGTCTCCAGGAGTGATGGGAAATGAAAATTGCAGGGGAGATAATTTCAGGGAAACAGGTTCCACAAAAGCACATTTTCAACAGCAGATTAACAACAACATGGCATGGGAACTACAGAGCCATGTAGGGGTTACAGAACTGTAGGGGCTACTGTCCAGGTGGTCCTTGTCTTTTCCTAACTCTGAAAAATGTTCCTCCTCTGCTTCCAGCAGAAGGGTTGAAGGTCCAGAGTGAGGCAGTTACGCTGTTTTCCCTCTCAGTTTCTCCTCTGGTGGGCAGCTCTTGCCCCTGGACATGAATTAGTGCTGCTTGTTACTGGTACACTACACTGAGTGCCTTCATGGCTGAGAAAAGTCTTCCACGGGTGAGGTGATGAAAAGTTGCATTTTGAAGGCTTCAGGCAATTAATTACCACAAGTTTCTTTTTATTCAGAGAATGTACTCTATTAGTAACTTTCTATTGTCTTAATTCTTGAAGAACAGTGCAGCGGATTTTTATGCAGACGAGACTGTCTACCATACACTGCAGAATACTCCAGAAAGTCAAGCTATGCATGCTGCTGCTGGCCAGCCAAAAGCAGGGAAAGGTCTGTAGAAAGATCATGTCTTGATGGGTACATTATGCTACTTTAAAAAGTCTCTTGGTAAATCATGCTTTCTTCTTTTCCTATTTTTTTTTAACTTTTAACAGGAAAAAACATGTGAACATTTAATAGTGAGTAGGATACAACTACTAATTCCCTTCTGCTAAATCTTATAAGATGTGATAAATCTATTATTAACTTACCATCCATGTTAGTAAGTGGAAAAACAAACCAGAGATTTTTTTTCACTTCAAATCATTTGGGATGAAGTCTGATGCAGAGAAGTAAATCTAGCTAGCAATAAAATTTTTATCCACTTACACAACTTCTTTTATTTTATTTTATTTTATTTTATTTTATTTTATTTTATTTTATTTTATTTTACGTGGCCCAACAAGCAGTGATTTTCTTAAAGGTTTTTTACATACGCAAATATTTTTGCACTCCTGATTTTATTTCTTTGTTTATTTTTTGAATCACATTTTAGCTTTTGTCACTTCCAGTGTGCATTTTTATGGCTATTTTTGTCCTCCTTCTGGTTGACTTTACTCAAATGGATGTCTATTTTGCAAAGAATCGTGTGACATTGGTCATTGCAGTTCTTAATTTTTTTACTACATTCATTATTTGGGTTGTTTGGAGGGGAGGGACTCAGCATCCTTTCTATGACTTCTGGGTGAGATTTTCACAGCTTCCACTCTGAGCTGTTGTACCTACTTTTGACCATGAGACCTTTTGAAGTAGCTTCCTGATTTAGCTGCTTTTTGAAATCCCCTTTTCTCAACTTTAACCACATGGTGTCAGTTTTTGGTGCTGTCTCTTCCCATTGATGCTGAACACTGTGGTCTCTGTTGCTTAATAGCTACTACTGCTACTACTACTACTACTACTACTACTACTACTACTATTTCTACCATAGGCTCTTTGGGATGATGGGAGGAGTAACCTCTCTTTCTAAGTTCTCTACTTCAGATATCTGAAATTCACTATTGCAAATGAAAACTTTTCAAATCCAGAAATGTTTCTTTTCCAAGTCTTACCCAGTGTTACACTGGGAAATTTTACATGTCAGTATCTGATTTGACCTTCAGATATTACTGCTCTGTTAACTTCATTTCCTATTTCCTATTTCTTTTACACTGTCCTCAACCTATTTTTCCAGAAGACAACCTGCACAAATTTTCAGAGTGACTAACTATTCTTATGGTGCTATTTTGTGTCTTCTTACACGTTTCTTTATGTCCATGGTGATATTCCTGCTAGAATCTGTGATTTGGGTGACTATTTCTTCTATAAATTTAATCCTCCTAGTTTCTTATTGAGACATGAGAGGTTTTCTGTACACTAACAAGTGGTGTGGCCCTTTAGGAATAGATCTATAGATGAAACCATCAGCACTGAGTGTCCAAATCCCATGCTTAAAGTGTTTCACAAAAGTTTATTTAGGGCAATCTTTAGGCTGGTCACAAGTTCTGAAGGGTACACTGACTTAGATATGCTTTTGGAAAGCATTTTTTGAGTTAAGTTTCCTCTGAAAAGAATCCAGTTCGTTCACAACAAAACCATTCCATGATCTGAACTCAAGCTCAGTGGAGGGGAGGCAGCCAAGAGAGGTACTTCAGAATTTAATTAGATGCATTGTCCCTGAGAGATTTAGGCTGCTTCAGGACAACTCAGCCCTGAAATCTTACGCAGATGCTCTGAAACACCTGGAGGAACCTGCTTGTCTCCAGTCACCACACTAAGAAACCTGCAGGCACTCACCTGCTGGCTTAGACTGGTGTTTAGGGCCTGGTGCTGAGCAGCACTGGCTTATGCAATGAGGTGCAGTACAAAGATTTGTTAACTGACCCCATCTCAAGCTGGTGTGTAGCACTTTGGAGATAACAGCTGGGCTCTGGAGACACAGCTGCATAAACACATAAGAGCAACTAAGCCAAGACAGCAGCTAAAGGTGATGTGGCTAGAAATAAAAGCTTGGGCAGAAATGACAGCTGAACTAAGAGGGCAGACAGCATGAAATCAGGGGCTGCATAGACTACACTATCCTTTTGCAGCAGAAATTTAGTGAACAATAGTCTGTGGATTTTCCGCTGTTCCTACTTGTTCTACCATGGGTTTATAGGATAATTCAAGTTGGAGGGGACCTAAGAAGGTCACCTACTAAGAAGTGTCCACTGTGACAAGGCAGTGTCCTTCACTGGTTTCCTTTTAAACTTCTTAGCAATACTATATGTATTTTTAGTAGAATATGTACTTCCAGTCACAGGCCAATTTTTATTTAGATAATGAAACTTCATTAATTTTTTGGAAAGTACCTCTGATTTCAGGCTCTTCTTCTTCCCAGTCCGACTGTTACTTCTCTCCTCTTTCCTTATGACCAGATACAGAATTACTGTCATCCCTGACAGATGTCTTGGCTTGACCTCAGTGTTCCTTAGCAACTGTCACTTTTCCCCTGTTCCTAGTTTAAAATAGCCACACAAGACAAGGCTTTATGAATTTTAGGTGCAGCTGCTTATTTCCACTTTGGTTAAAGTGGAAGATGTTCTTCTGCATAGATTCTCTCTTCTGCAAAATGTTCCTCTTTGTCTGATAATCTTAAATTCTTCCTCCTTACAGCAGCTTCTTGATCACCATTAGCTTTGGAAAGGGAACTAGAAATACTTCATAGAGGAGGATCCACAAGATCTAAGTGAAACTAAAGCCTCACTAGGAAACTGAAGCTTGAGAACTGAGCCTGTGGAGAGAAGCATTTACTTAACTGGCAAATATTTCAGTACTAAGCTTGCTTTATTCTGCATGGGAATGCAAGCTGACACTTCTGCAGATTTTTAAAATATCACAGGGTACCAGAAGATCTAGCTCCTTTATGACTTCATGAGGTTTCTGGTTAAAAACTTGCCTTCTTTTCCTGCTCATCCACTTGCCCTTTCTTTGATCATAGACTGCCTTGCATCCCCAAAACATTCTTGAAACAAACCTGACAAAACTGAGCCATCTCAAAATCTCTGAGTTTTGATTAAACAGGGAAAACATTTATTCAAAAACGTTCAGATTGGCTATCCAGAACCTCTCTCCTGTCCTGTCTGAGGATGTCGTTTCCTAGTGTGAGTTCCTTGACTGTGCACCTGCACAGCATGTGTCTGAAGACTGATGAAAGTCGCTTCTGAGACCTACCACACAGTCAAGTCACCAGATACTTGTTATGATCCCCACATAACCTGCTCTTGAAACTCTGATGACCAAATCCCTTTCTTTCACCACAGATCTGTACTCACTTCAGAACTAGACCATGGTGCTGATAATATCAAGGTTGTGGGTTTGATCCCTGTATGGGCCATTCACTTAAGAGTTGGACTCGAAGATCCTTCTGGGTCTCTTCCCATTCAGACTGTCCCGTGATTCTGTGTTGCTCACATCTCTGTGATCCCATTTGCTGTTGCTGGTCTTCCACTGAATAATTTATACTGATCTTTTAATTTGGGACAGGGTACTAGGTTTAGCTATGCTTTTGCCTGTAAGACCCTTTCCAGGAAAAAGACAACTGCTCATCTTTTAAGGCAAGCATGAGTTCTGTTCTGACCTTTTGCAATTTATTTGTTCATAGGTAGAAAAAAACTTCGCCTATTTGAATACCTCCATGAGTCTCTGTATGATCCAGCTATGGCAAACTGCATCCAGTGGGTAGATAAACCAAATGGCGTCTTCCAGTTCATCTCCAAAAACAAAGAGAAACTTGCAGAACTGTGGGGAGAAAGAAAAGGAAACCGCAAGATCATGACTTATCAGAAAATGGCCAGAGCACTGAGGAATTATGGAAGAACAGGTGAAATCATTAAGATCCGTAGGAAGCTGACATACCAGTTCAGTGCTGTTGTTTTAAAAAGACTTGCTCCATCTTATTTCCTGGGAAGAGAAACAATTTATCATCCCTACATTCAGTCTAATCAAGAATATCAGTGTGCAGATGACTGGACCAGTTACAATAATTACATGTACAACAATGGTTATGCATTACAGCATGCTAACAGCTAGACTTACCTGTCACATAAACAGGCCTTTGTTATCCAGCAATACTTTACAGCACAGAAACTCTTCTCTGTACATAGCTTTTCCTTTAAGATATCATACAAACACGTGAAGAGGAAGGTTTAAAAATTGCATTGGCCTAGTTTTGTTGCTTTTGAAGTTAGTGGTATACAGTCATTGCCTGTTGAAGAAATCCAGCAGCTGTAGAACATATTCTATTCCCCATGATGCTAATCAAAGGAATTACTGTAGTTTCAAGCAGGTATATTCAAGAACAGGATCAAGGCTTTTGTCTGTTAGTGGACATCAAAGATCCTATTGTGACAACACTCACTGGAAGTTTTATGCATATCTCCAATCAGAATTCAGATGATGTTGTACCATGGTTGCTGCACTCCCTAAACTAGAAAGGGAAAGATTTGCCAACTGCATGAAGATGCTGTCTGCTTTTTTCACCAATGTTCTTTATAAAAGGACATTTTTGGAGTAAATGCCTGGGTGAATGATAGAGTCCACATGCGGGTGCACCTGTTGACCAAGTTGTTAATCCTTAATCACTTAAATTAACATATCTTAGCACAGATCCTGACATGTGGTATTAGGATTGTCAGGTGCACATTTTACTGTTGGTAGTGGATTCATTGGGATCATGAGAGAGTTAGTAAAGGATTGTGCTTCTCATTAGATTTTGTGCAGTTCTTCCCCAATAATATGAGAAACTCCACTTTTATCCAGCAGTTCTGTACTCACCTAACAAACATAGCTTTGCCATTTATTTTAGGAGTTATAACATTATAAATAAAATTTCACTTCTCCAGCTCTTTTTCTAAATGGCAATGTAGCTGAAAGGCTCAGTGATTTTACGCTCTCTTCCTGGGGAAGAATGAAATTTAGGTAAAAGAGATTAGTAGCCCCTTACGTCAGGATAATACCTATAAATCTACTTTTTCTCATACTTCTTTTACCTGATCAACTTGTATCATCATATAAGTTGTCTTTTGTGCTAAAATATTTCCATTCAATTGTGTTCAATTCCAAGTTCTGCATTTTGCAGTGTGTAGGCCTGGATATTAATAAAGACAAAAATATTTTGTGTGGAGAGGTATAAATGGTGGCCTGATGTGTTTGATGAAACTAATTGACTTTGATAGTTGCCCCTTGCTCTGACTCCTGTTTACTTGTACAGGGTTGTAATTTTATGTAGTAGACATAATGCAATGCACTCTGCCTAAGCAAAACTGAAGTTTTAGGGTTGGTACTTTGGTAAGATGAAAGTTGTTTGATCTTAGAAATATGAAGCTCGTTAAATAGCACTAAAAAGAGGCCCAGACTTTAAGTCAGGGGGATTGGACCTTGGTGGAGTGAGCTCTGCCTCTGGAATGGGTGGTGGCTCTGGACCCACAAGATGGCACCAGTGGACAACTTTTCACACCGGGGCTGTGACACTTTCAGGCCTCCAGATCATTTGTGCTCCCAATGTCCCTTTAGTTTTTTTTTCCTTCCCCACCAGGTTTAGGGGTTTTTATCTTGCTGCACAGCACTGCTGTAGATGTGGCAGAAGCAGCACTGTGCCTTTGAAAATCACCACCTGTCCAGTTCCAGCTGTGGCAGATACAGAAAGTTTCATGACACAATGGTGACATGAAACCCACGAATTCAAGCAGATGGATTATGTCAGCAGATCACAGCTCTGTGCTGACCACCCTGGACAATGGTCAGTTTTACATGTGAAGCTCAACCTCTTCTCCAAAATAAATCTGGCTCAGCCAATATGGCTGAGGGTGATGCATGAGGAAGAAATAAAGCTGATCTTTCTGATTTAGACTTCAGGGTTCCTGCAGAAATTACATCAAGAGCCTTACAGACTCTGTGAAGGAGGCAGAACTAGAGCACTTCAGTAACATGTTTTATCTACCCCATCTTGCCCAGCATATGCAGTAGTTACATATGTGTGTGCTGTTCAGTAGACCAAAAGCAGAAGAGATTCTTAGCTTCCAGATGAAAAATAATTTGATTTAATTTAATTTGGCTTGAATTTGACTCCAGTGAAACTTTGTCACTTTGGCAGCACATTGAGCACCCATCAAGTACCTGCCTCCACCTTGTCAGACTCCAGATGTGCATTCTGGTGGCAGATGCGTCAGACTGCCCTGCCATCCCATGTGCAGATGGAGGCTGTCTCACAGAGAACATTGGGTTACCAATTCCCCCTGCTTACAAGCTGAGATCTTCTATCACATCACAGACCTGCATGTTTGTTTGTTTGTTTGTTTGTTTTTTGTTAGTGAGAGCCGCCCCTTCATTCTTGGTAATAAGATCTAAACAACCAGAGTTAATTGCCTAATAGATGACTGACTGCAAACACACACTAGTGTATCAAGGTAACACTGAAGCTCAAGCTGGCTGTTCAGGCTACTTTCTAGCTATGTTTCATTCATGGCAATTTCCCTAGTTTCCAAACTTTCTTTTATGGAGAAGGTCAAGGCAAAAGCCCACATTGTCTCTAAACTGCAGGAGCAGATTCCTACACCCGTGACTAAGCTGAGGGCAATGATATTGTGTGTGCCTGCTGCTGTCTGCATGAACAGATTTGGTTGAGAAACTGGACAGAGTCTGGGATCTGAAAACAAAATTTGCATTTGAACTATATTTTTGGATAATGGTCTTCAGTTTTCCTTTCACTCTGCATTTCAGACTGAAATATTTCCTGTAAAATTCCATTAAGCATTGTGGTTAAGGTCTCACATATTTTACAGAAGACCTGGCAAACTGAATAGCGAGTGCACTATGCAGGGAAATCTCTTGTTGATAGTGACAGCAGAGGGCGTTTGCCGAGAAGCATCGTTTTCTTGGGCTTCGTAGGTTCAGCAGAGCTCCCTGAGAGTTACCAGCAGGCCTCCTGCAAGTGAAACTTCAGAGGCACTTCTCTTCACTTCCACCTGTGTGAGGACATCTGATGAAATCTACCACCGTTTTAGATCTAATTTCGCTGAACTTTTAGCTGTCTTATCTGCTGACTTGCTGTGAATTTCATGTGGCATAATTTGGACCATAAACTGGCAGCAGTACCTGTGAACTCATCCTTGGTTTATAAATGTGCATCAACCAGCAGCACAGTGCCAATCTTACGATATTGTCCTGTCTTTTACTGTATCACCTTCACCTTTGCTGGTAGATTTCAAAGGGCTCTGTGAAAATCCAATTATCCCCATGGTATCTGCAGTTAGAGCAGGGCATGCATGAGGCACGGTCAGTTGCGCATGGATCAATGGCAGGTGAGGAGAATTCCAGCATCCAGAGCCTGTCCTGCAGCCAAAAGTGAGGCCATGTGCTGATCCAATTTCCTGCTGTTTCTGAGGCATCAAAAGAAATAAGTGAAATAATTAACAGAATCCAATCCACGCATTGAAAGTGCCCAAGAGAGAAGTGAGCAGTGTTCCACTGACTCATGCAGCACACCTGGAGGCAGCACTGTTGGGGCTCCTCCCCCCTGGTGTGGGGTCCTGGGAGAGGTTAAGTGGTGCCATCTCCTCGCAGGGAGCCCAGGCTGGATCCGGCAGCTCCAGCAGCTCCCTGGGATGGATCCCTGCTCCTTCCCCTCCTCCTCTGGCCATCAATTCCTGCTTGATCTCCACCCTGAGATGGTCCTGCTTCAGTTTCTTCTGCAGGGAGGGAGGAGAGAGGCCTGGGAACATCTTCCTGGCCGTGGGATAAAGATACCTCAAAAACATCTATCAAGAATCAGTCCCTATTTCTTTCCATGGGCCTTGCTGTCTGATGCATGTTGCAGAAATCCCCACTGCAACACAGCACAGGCTTTTTGTGTAACTCAACAGCTCATATGAGATTTGAAATGTGGGATCATAGAATCATAGAATTGTTGGAAAAGACCTCCTAAATCATTGAGTCCAGCCATTAACCCAGCACTGCCAAATCCACCAAGAAACCATGTCCCTAAGCACCACATCCAAACGTCTTTTAAATACCTCCAGAGATGGTGACTCAACCAGTTCCCTGGGCAGCCTGGTCCAGCACTTGGTAGCCCTGTCAGTGAATAAATATTTCCTAATATCCACTCTAAACATTCCCTAGAACAACTTGAGGTCATTTCCTCTTGTCTTATGGACACCTTTTTGCCTGAGCAGTGAATTTCTTTTGCTTTTTTCTACTGAAGGAAGTTATATCTAATAATGACAGTTGGGAACTTCAGACCAGGCAGCTTTGATGCTGGGCATACATTTTAAAATACCACTCTCCCAAGGCAATCCAGCACCTAAGAGGCACCAGCCACCTTGTTAGGAAGTCACACATTGAACAGTCAGTGTTGATACAATGGATTATAAGGTGAATTACAGTGCAACCAGGCTGTATTAGCAAGATGCCATCAAACTGCACGCAGAGTGTAAACTGATGGATGGAAAAGTAGATTCCTTATTTGACATTCCAGAAACACATAACCTGAGCCAAGAGTTCAAGAACCACAATGAAATAAAAAAGACAGGCAGCTGCTTGTTTGTCAGGATATCTCTGTGTAGAATTAGAGGCTTTAATTACATATGGGGAATATTAATAACAGTTCGAAGTGGAATGTAGCTAATCATTACAGTACTATCTCCAAGCAGAGTGATGGTGAAGCCATACAAGATAGTTTTTCAGAGGAAATGAAAACTCGGCAAATCTATTTAGAGTACTAGCAGGGTGTAGTAGTCTGAGGATCAAGGTTGACTTTTCTGCCTCATTAGAGGCAGAGCAGAAAAATTCAATCACAATTAGAAGACACAATTCTTTACAGATTTGGCTAATCTCTCAAGTCATCCTGAGATCCAGAAAACAGGAGATGGCTTAAAAACAATGAGAAGAAATAATAATAATAATAATAATAATAATAATAATAATAGTAATAAATAGAATTAGGTGGTTCGCCTTCTAGTTTTTAACCTTTTTAATTTTATGTTTCCAGTTTGTACCCAGCAATGTTGAGGCCAACACTCTTCAGAAAGGAATCGACAGCTGGCAGAGCTGAGATTGTTGGAAAAGCAGCACAATTGAAGAGATGCAGAATAGTGAGGAGAACTCCATCTTTTGTACAAGCATCAACATGCTTCATAATGAGGCAAACTCATCCACTACCAGTGGTCATTGACTTGCAGAGAGGGATGAAGGAATTACATCTTCAGGGTATTGTTTGGCGTATGGGAAGCATTTAATTCCCTCTCTGACCTCTGTGCAAAAAAAGCCACTTCTTACATAGCTCTGGTCTACAGAGCTGAACTATGTGCCAAACTTTAAATTCCTTTTGTTACATCAGTATTTCTCTCTCCTCATGTGAGTTCTTATTCCTTGTGGGTCTCTGAGAAATCCACATTTACTCTGGAATAAGCCTTCCATGAGTATACCGCCAGTGGTCAAAGTGGCAGGACTTTTTTATCTGGGCTAAGCAAAGAAATGTTTTAATGAAACAGCTCTGCAGGATTTGGACTCTTGCAGGCTGTAAGTAACTGGAAGCATAAGTCTTTCTGCTTTCAGTATTGATTTCTCTCAAATACAGATTTCCAGCGTGTATCTGTCAGTTTGATTTCTTCTTGTATTTTGGAGCCCCCGGGTAGCTGTAATTTAGCCCTTGGCCTGCTCTCTGACATGGTGAGGACAGCAGCACACAATCAATGGCAGACTTGCTCCTATTAATCTTGTTCAGTAAGGGCCTGATTCTCCTTCTGCAAAGGGCAAGAGGACAGTTCACACCATCTTCAGAGTAGGCAGGAGAGTGTCCCAAGCACTAATGGCTTCAGCAGCAGGTGTTCCAGGGTACCCACATTAATCTTCCCCTTTGCTGAGATTTAGACTTTTGCCACCCTCTACTTGGCTTTAAGTCAGATATCCATGAAACCTGACCCTCCAGCATAAGGTGTGAAAGGTGTTGCCACCAGCCATAAGCTCTCCATTCATTCTAATTGCAAGAAAAAATAACAACCAGTTCACTTGAAAAAATGACACCTTTAAAAGTGCTTAAAATTACCTTAAGCTCTTATATTAATGATTTTTTAATGAGACTGGAAGGAAGAAGCACTAATCTTTCCATGAGGAAAGTGAATTTCTTACTTTTCAGTGGCAAAGCTCTGCCATTCTTATGTTTTTTATGTTTCCAGGTACAGATGTTGGGTTTGGATCAGAGAAATGACTCATCAGCCTGAGACTTGGGCCAGAACCTTTTGGAAGCAGAGGAGCTCTCATCTGAGAGACACAGTCTGCTAAGGCCACGAATGCCTGCACTGGGACTGGACATGAACGTGTGCCTTCATACTACTGTGTCATAGTTAATTTTTCAACAGCAGCTAAAAGATATCCAGAGGCCTGGAATGTTAAAAGATATCCAGAGGCCTGGAATGCAGCAGTACTTCGTGGGAAGGTAGATTAGGCTTCAGTCCTGCAGGAATTTCCACCGGTAAGTCTTAATTTTGTGTGGTGGAAAACTCAGTTAAGTCCTTCTAGGCACAGGCTTGTACAGAGGAGACCCCCTGGCTAAATGCAGTCCAGCTGGTTAGGAGCTCGAGAAATATGTAATTTATGTGATGACACAACCAAACATGACATTTATTTCATATGGATTTTCAAACGGTTGGGGCATACATGTGTGCCTAACTCAAGCACTCAAAGTGATGTGTTTGAAGTTTTTGTATATTTGCATCATTTATGTTGATTAATACAGGACATATGCATGCACATAAAAGTTTATGTGGGATCCTTGGATACCAAAATAGTAAATATTTAGATTTTCTGTATAGATTGAAACAGAGAAAAAGCATTGGCTATTTGAACCCTTTCTACCTCTTTAATATATCCATTTGTTGCTATTCAATTGTTTGTGTAAGTGGTTCATCAGATAGGTGAATGATATCTCATGAAAATACTTTTCATATCATGTTGCCCTTTGAAAATTTGTCTATTTTTAATTTTTTGTATGATTTATGTGTGTTGGACAGGATCAAATTTTAATTTCAAGGTAATGAGACGTGTGAGTAGAGACACAGCAACTTGCTTATAGGTGTTCATTCCAACTTCTAGTAGTACTCAGAACTGTTACTGTTTTAATTGTTTTGAGGACTTTGCATTATGGTACAAAAGGAGTAAAGCAACTCAACTTTATTTTTAGCTGTACTTTTGCTAATATTTGATGACAGATGAAAAAACTGTTTGTAGAGTAGCTAGAAACAAAATGAAATATAATTTAGATATTTGCCTAAAAGTCGAAGACAGTGCTGCTTTGAATTGGTTGGAAATAATTCTACTCAAATGCAGGATAGAAGGGATGTTCTTTCTCAGTAAATACATATAAAGGAACCACTTTCATACCTAACAGACCTGCTCATATCATCTTGCAGATAAAATATCTCAATAAAATTTGTGTTTTCATAACTTTGTCCTGATTTTAACATAGGTTAGATTCTTTGCAGTGGCTTAGTATTTCATTAGGAAATTCAGTTTTATTTCATGTTTCCCTCGACCCTGCATTGACCCAAAGTGACTCCAGTCACCCACCTCTGCAGGGATAGGTCTCTCCCCATCCCAATTTGCCAGAAGTGTTGCTCCAGTTGATCAAGACTTTTGTAAACTGGGAAATATTAGTCCAGGGCATGTTTTGTGAAAAAACACCTGCGTGGGAGTTATCATGCTGTGCTTCATGCATCCACCTGTGAAGGTAAAATCATCCCCCTCTGAGCTGCCATGAGGAGCTGCAGGAGTGCAGAAGAAGAAGGACACTGAGGTTCCCAAAAGCATGTCAAGGCTCCCAGAGCATCCTGGTGGGGTTGGTCCAAGCAAGTACCAGGGTGTAGGAGTACAGGCTTTTATTTTTTCCTTCCCTGTGTCAGCAGCTGTGACTGCCTTTCCATATTGCAATCAGCCCTCGTGACAGGATTGCAGAAGTCGATGGTGCTGCTGGGCCACTTCAGTTTCTGGTTTCCAGCAGTGGGCCATGCCAAATTCCTGGGGAAAGGTGCAGGAAAGGCTGGCATTGTTTGATGGTGAGGATAACCTGCCTTGCAGGGACACTTCTTCTTTGGTGCTGTTTGGTAGCTGCAGCATTGCAGGAGGGTTGGAGCTCTTACCCAGTCGCAGAGGAGTCATGAGTTTAATCAGAGCATTTCAAAAAGAGGCACGCAAAGGCTTCATATACTGCTTTGATCATGATCTGAATACTCCCAGTTAATTAATTATCATGTTATGCCCAGTCTGGCCTAGGAGTCAAAAAATCGATGTTTCAAATTCCAAAAGGCAGTGTAGCTTGTCTGCTCCATTTAGGGACAAGCACATTGGGAAGTCTGTGCTCAGACCCAGCTCCCTTGTACTCCATGAGAATGAGGGTCATTAAAAATCGGTGTTTGCCTTTGATTGTTTCTTCAGCTTAATGTTGCCAGGAAGCACTCTTTTGAGAAGGAGTATTTATTGCTGTTTGGTTTTCAGCCTTTTTCTCTCTTGTCCTGCAGCAACATATGTCATGCTCCTAATACCTTGCAAATATACTCACTAGGTAACAGAGAAACAATGCAGGCTCTTGCCAGTTGTCAATCATATGATCAAAAAACTTAGCACTGTCTGTCCCAGGTCAGTGATGAATTTATGTCCAGACTTGTCTGACACTTTCTTACTCTGGATATTAAACAGAGTATTTAGATGTGGAAAAACTGGACTCAGAGTCTTTGTCACCAACTTATGAGCTTAAGTCCTTCACAGGTTGCTGCAGAGATCAGTTCTTTTTTGTCTGAGCCAGGTAGAAGCAATGTCACCTTCACCACTTTACCCTGCATGTGACTTCAGTTGATCTTGATCCACAGCCAAGATGCTGAGTGCTAGCTTTATGATTCAAGCTTTGGTATGCAGAAGATGGGAACAAAAGTGTAAGACTTCAGATTACACTTTGGCAAGGTCTCTAAAATTCAACACTAAACCCCTTTAAATCCTTTTGGTTAAAGCTTCATTTTTTAACGGTTAATGACCTTTTGATCACCAGAATGAGTTGCTGCTGCAAATAAAGGGCATAAATTAGATCATAGTAGAGCTGTTAATATTCCTTTCATTCTCTTTGTACGCCATTTAAGATTTAGCTTTAAAAGATGGGTTTACTCACACGGACAGAAGAACTTGCTCTGCTATCCTCTTTAGGAAAAATGTGAGATGCCAGCTAATTGACAACTTCTGCTTGTAGGGAGCTGAGACCTCCATTAGAAGTCATTGTCCATGGACCTTGGGTTTATTGTATTTCCAGCAGGAAGGACAGATAAGATGCAAACAATGCTCCTTAATTTTGCTGAAGCTTTATTTCAGAGATCTGGGAACACAAATACCTGTGGGAAGGAAAGATTCCCCTTTTGGTATAAATCAATTGTAGCAGTGTTCTAGCTGTGTCCATGAGCTCATACACATGGCATTTCTGTAAGGAACCTTAGGCCAGTGTGTGCTCGGCTCAGTGTACTGTTAACATAATTCCTAATGCCTTTCCTCCATCCTTTTCCCTCCTCTCTGGTCATCTCCTATATTTTGGCCCTTTCTAGTCCCATGTTCCTATCAGCCATTACTTGCTAATGTTCTCTCTCTGCAGTCCTTCCAGAAGCTTCTAGCCTCACTGTCTACCAGCCTTCCATGGTATGGATTCATGTCTTACATTGGATGGACCTAGAGAAAGTTTTAGCATGCCTTTGATCCAGGACAACTCCGTGCTCAGTGTGCTAGCAATGCTAACATATCAGCTTTTCCCTTTTCCAGTAACTGTACCACATATCTGTGTGTAAAGCGTATCTCATCTGTTTCCTCCTGCTAGACATGAATGTTTTATAGCTTTGTATAGAAATTTTTCAGCAATGAAAATAGAAACGCTGATGTCAGTTCTTGATAAGTTGCTCGTATCAAATCACATCCCACTGGTAATGTGGCATAGCTCTTTCTTACAGAAGTATTATGTGAATGGATGCCCAAAATAACATTTGGTGTTATTAGGAGTATCAAGGTCTCATCTGTAATAACAATAACTACTGAAAATCCTGCAGGAATAAAACAGATGATGGTTCTTAAATAAATTTTAAAAATGGCATGAATTTCTTTTTAATTTCCTTGTGTGACATGACTTACTGAGGTTTTTGCAACCTCATTGTTAAATGTCACCAGTGATAACATAAACTTCAGAAAAAGCAATCTTCATGAATGTTTCAGGCCTTTTCTCCAGGTAAAAAAATTATATAAAAGTAATTTCTCAAATGCTAAGATAGAGTAAAGAATCCATTACTTTCTTCCACAGTTTCCCTGTAAGTTTCCCTGAAAACATTTTTTCTGCCACCTAAAAGTCAGCATTCGCCACTATGGTGCCCGGTAAATTAGCAAGCAAGATTCAATTCAGTTGTTAGGAAAAATTTTGGGAGCATGAGGACAGTGAAGCAATGCAGGACATCTCTAGGGAGAGTACACATTCTTCAGCCCTGGAGATGTTTGTGGTCAGGTTAGGAAAAAACCCCAGGAATGATGCAATGGTAGGTGATTTTGCCTTAGGATAGGGACTGCGTGAAACAATCTTTTGAGATTTCTTCTAGCCCTGTTTTTTTTTACAATTCTATGTTATAGTATTTGCTAGTGCAAAAAATAATTATGGGAGTAATAAGTAATCTTAAGTAATAATTGCAGGACAGGAGCTGTTGATAAACATTGAAACCCGTAGGTACAAGAGAAAAAGTGTCAAAACATGAAAAGTATGAAAGAGATGATTACTGTGGCTTATTTAATTAAAATTGAATTAAATCCAACTGAAGGAAACTGAAATAAAATTCTGAGAAGACTGTTCTAAACTTAGTGGTGCTTCTGTTTACCTCTAAGCACCCATTGGTACATATGTGTAAATATTCATATGTGCATATGGATAGGGATCTTTATTTGGACTGGGTGTAACTGTATGAACATAGGTCCTGAGTGTCGCCTTTGAGAATAGCTTCTCAAATCATACGCTGGAGGAAAGAATATTTGGGTAATGTAGGTTCTGTCCTCACAATATGCTAAGGCCCTGCTCTGCTTAGCCAAGCAATACATGCAAGAGTAGGCTCCCTTAAGTCTGGCAGGGCTCTGACTGCTTCAGCACAGTTGGGAATCAGCTGGGGATGAAGCCTCGATCATTTGGGAAGGCATCGCTGGGCTCAAGCTTGGAAAACAAACTGATCCTACTTGATTTTGAGGATTTAATTTCCACCACTGGTCTCTGGAAGTGACAATGTGCTCTGAAGGAACGATTCTGATGCTCAGAAATCGAATAAGCCTTGGCAGAGAGGGGAATTGCAGCATACCTGTGTGGTTCACAATTCTTTCTCATTTAAGTGTTTGCAAGATTTTCTAGCAGGGGAAGAACTTCATGGGTTTTTTGCCAGCTTATTATGTCTTTGGTTTCACTCGCAATTTCTGCAACAAAATCCCCATGCATGGAGAATTATTCAGTGCTCACCTCAGCCTCTAGCCTGAACTGTTGCTCTTAGTTTTGACTGAGTAGCAAGTCCCACTCTGAAACTGCTAAGCAAAGAAGGCAATTGTACATTCACACCAGAGCAGGGAGCACGACCTTTCCTTCATAAACCATTGCACATGTTACAGCTGTGACAGCTTCTCACACTGGGTCCTGCATTAAACACAAGGCAGGGAGAACTGCCCTGCAAACACTTGCTCCAGTCAACATACTCATTCCCATGGAGAGCCATCAAAGCCAATTTTGCTCAGGATTGTCCTCAAGGAAGTAAAACTGGCACGCAAAGCAGCCCGGGTGAGCGTGGTTCTGGGAGGACTCAGAGCTCTCTGCGGCTCTGCACAGTGCTCACAGAAGGGACTGCATACATTTTGCAGTGCTAGCAGGGATTAAATTCTCTGTGCCAGACACAGACGATTTTAGAACCTTATCCTTCAATATTTCTTTTTTTCTGCCCATCCTTAGATCATAAAGGGCAAAGACATTGATAGGCAGCAGTTAGGCACAGAACTATGCCTAATAAGGTAGTCTCTATGTATTAGATTTCCATATACGAATTCGTAAGCAATGGTGACATTTCAAGAATTTCCATAACCTTTCTTTCTGTATCTGCTGTGTATGCTAATGGATACATGAGTACATGAACTATAAAACCAACATTGCTGTTCTGAAATTATGCCTGTGGTCCCATCCATCCAGCCATTAGAGGTATCCAGAAATCCTAGAGAAAAATATAAAGCCCTCAGAATCCATCTGTGAAAAATTCTTAGAGCAAATACGTTGTGTCAGAGAAACTGTAGATATATGAGAAGCTCACTTGCTCAGGAAGACTTAATTAAAGTTATTGGATCTTGATCAAATGCACATGCAATGGCCTTGCATTGCCAGGAGGAGAGAGCAAAGCAGAGTGCGGCAGAGAGAATGGGGACCTGCCAATGGCTGCTGCCCTGGTTTGTGTGGGGCATGAAGCTGTGCCACAGCACACAGATAATGCTGAGCTCCAGGAGAGTGGGGAAGAGAGATCAGCCAGCCATGGCTGAGCTGTGGCAGCAGCTGAGACCAGAACGTTCCTTTTCAATTGGATTTTCCTGGCATGCAGCTTCTAATGTGTTCTCCCCTAGAACTGCAAGGAAAAATCAAAGCGGTTTTATTGCCTTCCAATTTGAAAAAAAGAGGAGACATTACCATGCCATTCCATTGCTTTATTGGCTTATGGAAAGAAAGAAGAATTTCTTTTGATCCCACACAAGAAGAACCATGTCTGTTTCTCATTTTGAATTCAAAACCCATGCACAAGGAGAAGGAAACCAAACTTGCTGTAGCTCTGTCCAGGCAGGTCCTACAGGCTCTGTCCAGGTAGGGTCATACACATATCACCAGATTTTACCAAGAAATGCTTTCCAACGAGCCCATCCCATACATAGTGGAGTGGAGGAGGTCTGTTCTGATGCAGTTTTGAGTCACTTCAGTACTGCTGTGGGTTTATCCCAGTAAAATGTTTGGTGTGAACATACTAATCCATGGGTATAATGCATTAGTTAATTAACCACTGATTCCATCTCTTGAGACACTGAATATTGAGTTTCTCTAAAGTTCTTCTAAGTGTGCCCCTTCGATGTAGCTCATCTCAGCAGCCTGTGGTCAGCATTCCAACGAAATGGAAGGAAGCATGAAAGCATGACTTTATATGCAAAGCAGGTATGAGAGGGCAAATAGAGGAGAGAGAAAGAAAGGGAGAAATAGAAAGAGAAAATGAGAAAAAGAGAGAACAGGTGAAAGAGAAGGATGGAAGGAAGAGAGAGACAGGAGAGGAAAAGAAAGAGATAGAAATGTCAAGCAGGAGAGTCTACTGTATTTTACTATGTTTATCCCATTTTTAATTTCTGAATTTTGTGGATCAAAATCCATTTTGCATTGTTATGAAGAATATTTGGGCAAAAAGATACCCTTTAAAGAAGTACAAGGGCTTTCTGTAAGGGCACTTTATGTGTGTAAAGTGTTTGCTTGTCACTTTATTGAATTGTTATCTAGGCATTATTTAAACTTTTTCCATAGGGCACAGGTCTTTTTTATAAAAAACCCACCCACTCAGATACCATATTAAAACAGGCTATCAGATTTCTTTGGCATTGTCTCATTCACAAATCCCCCTTGGCTTTAAGCCAATATATTTGTCTGCTTTATCCAAGTAAAAATAGATGCTCCTCTCAGGTTTTGCTAATATTCTACCTGGAACTGAAGTCAGGCTGCCAGATCTAGAGTTACCCAATTTTCTTTCTGGCCTGTTTGATGATCACGACATTTCTGTTCTTTTACTTTGTCTCTTTTCCAACTTTTGACATTTACAGAAGCTTTGACATTACAGAAGCTTTCTTCTGAACATGTGCACAAGTGCCAGTGCTGCTAGAATAGTTGTATGCTACCACCTCTTCAACAATAGCCTAGGCTTCTTTTTTTCATTATTGTACCCTTGTAAGAATTAAGAATTGATGAATTCTAAATCTCTTGTTTCTGTTGTCCTCTTGCACCAGTGCTATGCTGTGCTGTCCTCCTCTACAAAGTTAGTTTCCATCTTTTTTTTTCCCTTTCTCTTTTCTTGGTGTAACAGGACGAGGACGTAGCTTTTGTGCAGAGCTCTGAGGAACAGGGGATAGATAAGCTGGGCTGGGACAGGAGTGAGCTGGCAGTCTGAGTCGGAGGCAAACCTCTGAGCAGAGGGATCCTCCTTGCATCACCCTTGCTTCCAGGAGTTACAGAGAAGAGGGGAAGTAGTCTGTTACTAATCTGCTTTCTCATGCTAGCTTAGCCACTCTGCGGGGCAGACAGCGGTGCGGGGGCAGAGCCAGCCACTGCCTGTCTTCCTCCCCAGCTCTGAGCTGGCCCTACTGAAAGCTGCTCTCTGAATCCATAGACCCAACCACCCCCGTTGTGTGGAAAAGGCTTCTAATTTCTCTGATACTTACTCTGAATTAGACAGCTAGAGAAGTGTCTAGTTATACTTCAAATAAGTGCCAAAACTGCAGTGATTATTCATGTCTTGTCAGAGTGTCTTGGCTGGAGTTATCATGAAACCTCTCATTAAACAGCAATCCCGTGGTTTTAGCACAATATATGCTTCTAGTTTCTAGCAGGGAAACAGCTGTCCTTCCTCCAGAGGTCTGGCCATAGCCAGCAGTGGGGAATAAAGAGATAGGCACAAATTAAAGAGACCTTTAGAACAGCATGCAGGAGAGCCTCTGGCTGTTGCAAAAGCTTGGACCCACTCCTGTTTTATCTGACTTCAGATATGTCCTCTCTGATTTCCAGGAGCACTGTGACCACTATGCAAAGGAGCCCTTGCCTGCGGCTGCCCAGACAGCGGGTGTCTCCTGCCTTGCAATTCCAGGGATAGTATGAAGACTTCCATCGTGCCATCACCTTGACATCATCAGGAACAGCAACTGCTTGTTCTTCTTGTGATATATTACTCTGAAACAACATAAATGTCAACTGGCTGCCTGCACATAATGCACTGGGAGAACACAGCATTGCTCTGAGCCTCCGGCTTCGTTCTGGGCCAGCTGAAATGCTGGTATCTTTAAATGATTAAGCAGAAGTAGAATATTGCAACGTAAGTAAGAGTCAAAATCAAATTAGCTTTTTATTTCTTGTGCCACCTCCTCTTTCACACTGCTAGGAGGATTTTCCATGCATTCTTACCTCTTGGTGCCAGCCAGTTTCACATTGATTGTGCTGGTCCTGGTCATTGGCCTAAAGCTGTATGCATATGACTCAGAATTCTGTCTCAGAAAATAGGCCTAAATGAAAAATACTAAATGCTGCTTCCTCCCACACTGCAGTGGGTGTCTTGTTTGGTTTTGAGGAAAATTTTTTATAAAGAGAGAGTCAGTCTTTGTATTATCATTAAACATCAGTCAGAAAGGGAACCCAGGGCTTTTCTTGAATGACAGAACTATCCTTGGTGAAAAAATATATAAAAATTCTAAAATTAAATAGGAATCTCTGTATGCTTCAACAAAGAGTTACTATTTTTCTGTAATGCCTTCAACAATTTTGTAAAAGATGATTTCTTTTCACAGAAACGTGAGTTTGATACACCATAATTATATTAGTTTGAAATCACATAAATAATTGTTCATGATAAATCTGGTTAATTTTGAAGGATGAACTTAGGAAAACTCAAGTTGTAGAAGTTGTCTCTTAAGTAGGCATAACCCATGTTCTAGTCTTGACAGTACACCTATTCCTTTTCTTCAGTTCCTGGCTGGGGTGGTGGAAACAGATTTGTGACTGTTCTCAGGACAATTCAGAAACAGCAGATTAGAGCTGAGCCACCAGATATTCAGAGATTAAGTCCATCGTGCCATGGCTGCAGTTTTAAGGAAACTATTTCAAGGACTGAATACAGTATAGTCACGGTAACACAGAGCTCTGTACAGCCTGCAAAACCCCTCCAAATATCTATCCAGCCTCTTGTGTGGGTTCTGCAGCCTGTACTGTATTCCTGCCTGCCGCAGCTAAATCTGCTACCACTACCCAGTTTAAATACAGGTGCACGTGCTTTAAAAGGGTAAGTTTACATGGCAGGACCTACAGTGCACTCATCACTAGAATGCAATTTCTTGTATTGAAGTTAGTGGACCTGTTCTTGCAAACCAAGTTATTCACACACTTAGGTGTTCACTCGATGCTGATATTGTGCATGGGGCTCTTTTAATACACGGACAGAGTCAGCATTTTGCAGAGCTTGCATGTGCATATCTGTAAATTTGATTAATATGAAAAAGTGTGCTTATCATGCATAAAACTGGGATGTTAAGGCTTCCAGGAATAATGCTGAAGTAAGAAGTATTGCCTGTTACTGTCGTCTTAAGAAAAAAATTACAAATGAAAGGAAAAAATACTATACTCATGAAATGCTCCCATTGCACAGAAAAATAAATTCAAGTAATAGCAAAAGATGCAGTTGTAAAGTTGTCTGTGTTACACTATGTGTTATACTGTATTTTGTGGTTCTCTTATATTTTCTGTCTAAGTTGTTTTTCTTTTCACCCTGCAACAGGGTGTTAGCTTTTGTTTTGTGTCTAAGAATTCCTGTGCAATTGCTCTAAGTCAAATAAGCCTGGGGAATCGTGGTCATACTGAACTGCAAGAGACTTCATTTTCTGTACCTTTCTTCTAACACCATGGAGGCTGTATTTACCAGAATAATTAGCAAGCACAGTTTTATCGTAACGCTTCGAAGTAACAGCAAACCTCTGACAGCTGCAGCTGTTTTCAGAGCCTGTAATGAAATGGAAGATGAGTCAGACTGACACTGTGCCAAGGGATACTGCCAGTGCAATACAACCTCCATGATACCTCCAGTGAGGAAGGCAATGTCAGTGAAGAGGAGGTGTCTGGAAAGGTTGAGCCAAAATATGCCTCACTGACAGATCTCGAGAAAGCAGCTCCATCCCCCAGAAGGGAAGTCAGTAGATCTAAAACTCTTCAGCTGGGTTTGACACTATCAGCTTCCCAGGCTGAATGAGCAGCCCGTATCTGCTGCACAGCACTCACTGGAGAATGTGCTTGAGGACGTGCAGGTCTGCTCGTAGCAGAATCAGCGGGTTTGAAGGGCCCCACTGACTCAGAGGTGCATCCTCCAGTGCCTTCTTCCAGCAGCTTCACTGCACAAAATGTGAAATAGAAATCTGTGTGGACTGGAAAAGTGAGACAGCATTAAAGTGATGGACTGCACATGCAAGGTAGCAGATTCTAAGATGGAGATTTTTTTTGCTTTAACAAAAAAGAGAAGGGAAAGTTTAAAAAAGCAGCTGTGATAGGTTCCATCAATACCAGAACAGCATATAGGGAATTCAACCCATCAAAATCTAAAGACACAATCCAGTAATCTTTGCTATAGAGAAAATATAAGAAAACTACAAGGTTTTGGAAGAGTATTGCTCAGCTCTTGGCATTATAAGCTTTTATGAAATGGTACGGACAACCTGTTAAGAAGCTCAACAAATGTAATCCGTGCTACATATGCAAATGTCCAAAGGGCATCCCAGGTAGGGATTACTACAAATTTAGGTATTATGTTGTTATTAAGGAGGAGAGAGACCACATTTTGATCCTCCCCATGTCATCTCAGTAAGCACACTTTGCTCTTTGATATGCTCTCAGTTGCTAAGTAAAATAGTACTTGGTGTGAGCTTGCTGACTCCTGGTAGCACCATTTACTAAATAGTGACAAAATTAAGGACAAGTATTATTAAGAGTAGACCTTTCCCCAATAAGTTCATCAGTTTTTCCATGCAAAGTGCTAAGGGTAAAAAGGTTAATTTAATGTCTAGGGCGGATTAGAAACCAGCTTTATAAGTATACAAGAACCCTGCATCGTGTCAGAGCCCATTTAGTCTGCAGTGTTTGCTAGCATGACATCCCACAGACAGAGAGTTAAAGTCTGGTTTAAGTCAATTTATGGCTACCTGTGGGCAGTTGGATGTTCTTTAACATCTGGGAACACAATGGCTGATACACACTTATTTTTTAGCTTGTGTAACTATGGATGAAACTATTTAGACTTCTGAGAAATGGGCACCTTCAGAGACAGTTGAATTTTATTTTGACAAAACTTTTTCTCCCTTTGTAAGAATCAAGAGCTCGCCACCCTTGCCCTTCCTTCTGTAAGTGCTAGGAAATCACACCCTTACCTGGAGGGTAGAAGAGTTTCTTTGGGGTATGATGGATTTTTGCATTCTCTTCGAATTCCCAAAGGGCCTCTTCCCACAATCCCACCAGCACCTGCACCAGGGAGCACTGCTAGGTTCAGTGGGATCAGTAGCTGGGCAGAAGTACACCTGTGTGCAAATGTGTGTTCTTACACCAAAACTGTGATGAGTATGCCTGACTGAGCATGGTGGTTGTATCATGCTGCCTTACAGTAGAGCTATTTCACTTATTCAGTCATTCATATCATCTTCAGACTAAATATCCCTTTATGCTTTAACCTCATTTTGTAGCCCAAGAGAAGCTTAAGTTATCAATAAAATCCCTCCAACCCTTGGTACTTTACATTGGTTTGAATTTTTCACTGATTTCTCCTCCCTCATCCTGCCAAATTGCATTTCATGTTCTCACTCTCCCAAGCCCTGAAGGTGCCATAATCCAGATTTAACTCTCTTTGCTTGCATCTCTGTCATCCTACCTATCACAACATCCAAATGTTTTCTTTCACAGCTCCATCTTTTTCTGAGACCTCTTACAGAAACAGAATTACATCTTAGTTGTAGTTCATGAGTCTTTCATATTCTTGTTTAAAATCTTCTTTAAGATTGTTGTCCTGAAAAGACTATCTCTCTCTGAATTAAGACTATGTGTGCCAGTACACACAGACATCTTACAGACATCTGACTCTCAGGACAAAGACTGTCATCCTGAGATTTATACAACTCCCAGATCAGGATAAAATTGACCTGTGTCATGTGCCACAAACCTGTGTGGCAACAGGGAGAAGAACACAGGATGTTAATTTTCTAATCCATTGTATAAACTGCTCAGTTCCTGAGGATGTCATATCTACTCCAGCTGTTGGGCTTATCATCTTTAAGTGATGAAGAAGCCAGAGGTAGACTTCTCCCAGTTAAATGATTTTCATTATCAAGTGGAAATGGAGATTTTCACCCATTTTCCTCAGTTATTTAGGTATGAACACTACAGCAGAGACTGGATTGTTCAGGGTGACAATGATAGAGGATGGGATTAGAAATTCTGCTCTTCATATTCACTATTAAGAAGTATAAGCTCTCTTGGCATACCTGCTCATTTTCAGTACATTTTAGTGTTGGGCACTGTCCAGCTGAACTGGCCAAAATGTCCATAGGAATGGTTCATGAGGAAGAGTCATGAGGAAAAAAACATTGCAACAGTCTGGGACTCTGGCTGCGTCCTTTTGGGCAGGGAAAGGGCTGGACTGCCACTGCCTGCTTGAGAAGTTTGTATAAAAAAGCATTTTCAACTGTTTAAATGATCAATTTACTGCTGAGATATTTCAAGTCATTGAATTTTTTTTGTTAAATTTAGCACTTGAAAGAGAAAAAGTTTATCATGCTTGTTAAGGTGCCAGTAGATAGCACAAAGTATTCCTGCTTCTGCAGTTCATGTTCAGGGAAAAATTCCTGTGGAAGAAATCCCAGAATGGTAATTGAACTGGTAATAAGAAAGCAGTGGTGGCATAGTGCACAAATGCTGTCCAAGCCTATTTGGGCTTCTCATGTGTTTGTATTGTTATGGTTCCAGACTGCTAATACCCTAAGCCTCAGGCTCTAACTTGAGCAGGAAGGATTTATTTTTGGAAGAAGAATTTTTCCCAAAGAGGAGTGCCTGCAATACCAACTTTTTTCCTAAAGCATACAAATTAAATCAAAAATTTACCCCAGAGAATCATTGTACCATTGAGAAAGGAATAGTCAGAGCCCTGACTGTAAAGTCTGTGAAAGGTGCATTGAGACATCTCTGGATGTCTGGATATCTCTGGAACACTGACAAATGGGCTGGTCACTGTAAGGGGTATCGCCATCAAATTCCAAAATATGAGCTACCTTATCCTAAAACTCTCTTCTGCATTGCCCTGTAAACCCCATTTGATAAGTGGTGGTGCCTCAAGATAGGTGTCTAGTGCCACCAGGGGTGCCTGCAGTTACTAAGTCATCTGAAGGAGTTGGATTTGACACTGATGACCCATGTACTCCGCAGGGGCAATGGGAGCTGTGGCGGATACCAGAGGGCGCTCTCAGATGGCTGTGTGAGATCATCTTTAAGGAACTGCACTGAGACCTGTGACCAGAACTCCACTGCCTCCATGGCTGGGAAAGATGAGTTCAGATGCAGAAGCTGGCACTGCACTCAGTAAAACTTAAGCACAAGGGATCTCAGCCCAAAAGCAAGTGCCTGTTCTGAATGTCATATGTGCAGCCCAGGGCAAAAGTGAAATATATCCCCCTGGGATTACTCTTCCAGGTTTTAATTCAGGAAGCAGCGTATACCTCAGATTAGGGGTCAAGGACAAAGACCGAGAATCAGATCTCTGGGTTCCTGTCTGTGATTCAATACCTCACATGGATCTTCAAATACCATTGCTTATCTCTGTTTATATATAAAATATTATTTCTAGATTATTTTAACCTGGCTGTTTAGCCTATTTTCACCAGGCTGTTTGTGAAGCTTAGTTAATGCAGTAAATCCTTGCTAACTGATTCTAACAAGTCTTTTTTAATTTTCAATCTTACCAATGCATGTAACTTTTTGAGCTACAGCCTATCTTTAAAATTAATGCTGGATGATGTCCAAAAACTTTGAGTCAGAATCTTCTACACATGGGGTTTTCCCCAAGGAAATCTCCTCATCAGTTATTTAAAAGACATCACTAATATGCAGCCCAGTGCTGACTCAGAGTGAATAGAGGTTACAAAGACTTTGGAAACACCAGCACAGAGACGCACTGCGTGAAAGCTGAAAGGTGCTCATAAATGCAGCTAGGGTGTTGCCACCACATTCTTGTCATTCAGCCATTTAGATTAAGTGTGTCACATAAAAGATGACATTTGTTAGTGCAGAAGGGGGGTATGTCATTCCTTTCATCACATAATGTGATAGGAAGAAGGTAAATCACCAGCATCTGTCAAGCTCAAGGGGAACTACAAAGTTCTGAGGGCTCACAGAGCAAATGACAAAAACTGAATAAACCTTGGCTTTTAGTGAGAAGTGAAGGCCTCCACCAAGGCAGAGATTCAGGGCTGATTATTGCAGGTTTGCTTTGTGTCCTGCCTTTTCAGTCATGTCCCCTGCAGGCCATGCTCACTCTCCTCAGTGAATCAATAGGACCCCCCAGTGGTTCACTGAGGTTTGAAAGGAATTTGGCTTTTTTTATCCAATACAAAGGAAAAGAGATTTGCATAAATGAAGAAAATCTCTCCATGAAACAGATGTTTTGGGAGTTAAGAGAGCAGTATAGAATAATTCACACGTATCTCTATTATCTTCCAGAATAGGAAGTGGATGTTTATAAACTGTGGACCTTGGACACAACAAGGATATAATTTCCTGTTAAACTTAGCACTATGTGTGTGTAGGTTGCATCTAGGAGAGATAGTCCCACTCTCCTGCCATGTGCTCCCTTTTCCTCATGTCTAGTGATCACAGGGCTGATAGAGGGCATTGCTTAAGCAGGCTCAGCCCGCATAAATAAAGTACCTCCTGCTCCAAAAGAGCAGGATCCACTCAGACCAGTAAGCAGAACTGACTCCTCCTGCATAGCTCCAGCACAAGGAAAAGAACATGGCCTCCTGCCTGAAGAAGGAGGAAGAGAGAAGGGAAAGGAGAATGGGCCCATCTCTGACTACAGTAGTCCACAGCAGCACTGGATGATGTGTATCAGGAAACTATACTGTGAATATGTCAAACAAATTAGCTGAGTGTGTTATGGTGTTAAAACTATATGGCACTTATGCTAAGAACAAGTGTTTTAATAGATACAAGATATTACCAGCCCCAGCACTTGGCACCTTTTATTCCATCTGTTCATATGCAGCAGTATCTTTCAGGCATTGTAGATAGTAATAATATGGCATAGTAGCAACAAAGATTGAGGTTCCACTGTGCAAACTGGTACCAATGCACACTCCATAGGTTCTCAAAGGAAGCAAAGAAGGTGTGATGAGAGCTGTGGGCTGAAAGAATGGGATATCAACCCCAATCTACCAAGAGAGCACTAAGGTATGTCCCAGTTAAGGAAGCTGCTTAGGAAGATGTGCATGAACTACTTTAGACACCTGGGAATTGAATATATTTCTATTAAGTACCTTCGTGGGATCATTATGACAAGGGTTACCTGAGATGGCGGTAATCTCAATAAGCACAGCCACAATAAGAACAGCCATTTTCACAATATTTCCAGGTTATCAAATAGTTAATTTCAAAGTTTTCAGCCCCTTTATGCTGGGATTTGGGTGCTTGTCTTTGAATGTTAATGAACTTTGACACTTGGGCTTATATCATTCATTCTGAGTAGTTTAAATACTTATCTGCCTCAATGAAGTAGTAAAACTTGTAAGTCTAAAATAATTAAATTTCTAAAGGAGAATAAATAAAATAAATAAAGGGGTTTTTTATATCCATATATTTCTAATATTTTCATCCAGAGGCCTGGTGCAAGCATTTCCTATAATGGAGAGTGTGCATCTTTGGGTACAACAGGTACCTGCAGAATATTGGAACTGGAACATGTTAAATGTAACCAGTAGGGAAACAGACCTGGAAAAAAGAATTTGGGAAAATCTGTGCTATTTTTGCCATAGTTATGGATTTCAGGACTTTTGAGGGCTAAATTTCAACAACTATGTTTTTGAAGCTTTTCAGACTGCTAATAAGACACATCAAATGAGCTGAAAATAACTTAAAATTAATCCACTGGCTTCAGTGGTGAAATGCTATATGCATATTAGAAAACAAAAAAAAAATTTGCAATTGCAATTGAGAGAGGAGCCGAGATCGGAGCGCTTGGTTTTCAATGGTGAAGGGATGTTTACCTCATCCCAGGCCTCATTGGCCAGTGCTAGACACACCATCCCAGCATGACACACCATAATCTGCTGGATCAAACCACATGCTCTTTATGAGCTGCTGAGGTAACTTCATATGCTTAACAAAGAGGTTAAACCAGGGCCAAAGAAACCTCTGCTTGATACCCTGCATCGGGCATTCCCAATCAGACAGATTCCAGGAAACTGGAGCATGTAAACCCAGCATGGGTCTTGCTTACCTAGGCATAGTTCAGGTGAGGATCTGCTCCCAGTTTCACCTGTGGAAGTAAGAACGAAAACCTGGGCTGCAAAGTCTCTCTCCTCTCCTGGCTTGCATGGTCATCTTTCAAATTTCCTCCTAAAACCAGAGTGAAATAAGGTCTGCCTCACTTGAAGAGCAGTGGCAAAGTTCCCATTGCTTTTCCTTTCTTATCAACCCTCAACTTAACTTTTTCTGACTGATCCAGCCAAGCAGTTGACAGAAAGAAGCTGTTCTCCTTCTTTCTCCTGCTGTCTTGCCTGCTGCCCTGACCTAGGCAGCAGCTCTTGACTTTGGTGTTGAGTGCCTCAGAGTGCTGGAATTTACTGTCAGAAAGGAAACACTCTGACTGCTATAGGACACCATGGGGCATGTGTTGCTTACACAGTAATGTCACCCTCTGGGTCACTGTAAGGCAGAAGGTAAAGCTGACAAGTGGTGTTTATCTGTCAACGACATCTTGTACATGCCTTGAAGTGTCTCCAAGCCAACTGCCTTGGAAAAAAAATCCAGTGTAGGCTTTAAAGTTTAATCTTCCCTCATCTTGCTAGATAGAGTAAGGCCCCATTTGTGGATGCTACATCAATATAGAAAGTATTTCTTAACAAAGGTCACGTCTCATTTACATGGAAGAAAAGTAGAGTGCAGGACAGGGTAGGAGAGGTTTTTTCCTGGCAAGTCTACAGTGCAAGGCTGTGATTAAATTGAGTTGGCCAGGTAAATCCAGGTGTCTTTCATCAACACTAGGAAGTTCAGCTAAGCTACCAGACAAAAAGGAATACCTTCACAAATTAGATGGGAACTTAAAAGGCAATAGATATTCTAAGACACAACATTCTTCCCTTGTAAAAATACAAGTTCTGCATTTTTTGGTTGCTCATTTTTTGGTTGAACATTTCTAGCTTTCCACTTGCCAGCATGGTACAAATTGAAAAAATGGATTTTTAATTTTTATTGGTAGAAAAGAAAAAAATACCAGCGGATATCAAATATCACTTGTAACAATAAATAAATTCACCAAAATCTATAACGTCCTACCTATGATTTAAAGAGGCCGTGTGGCAAAGGCAGAATTGGAGCAGAAAATGTCACCACTATGATGCAATTCTGCTGTAGACATGGAATATTAAGGAAACTTTCCATTCTGACCATTCTTTTGCCTCGTGGGAGGGGATTTGGGACTGGGATGGGGCTTGGACACTGTCAAACCTCATTCCAGTGTCCCCCTGGATAAATGTGTTTATGTGTTCCTCCTGATGGGAGGGGAAGCTCATCCTGCTTTTCGTCCTTCATTCTTCATTCTTGGGCTCTGTAAATAACTGTTTCCCAAAGGCTCCAAAAGTCCAGATATTAAGACTGATGAAGAATCACATTCTATTACATGAGACTTCAGAACTCTGGATTCTTTATTAAGAACATGCCCAAGATGCTGTTTATTTTTTAATATAAACACATATTAGAGGACCCGTTCTCATCTTCACTGATAATTTTTGCCTGGCATTCTTATTTTAATTGATTGGCTTTTCTCAATAGCAATAAAACTTTTAAATTGAAAAAATTTGAATGGAGAATCTCAAGTTGGAAGGGATCCATAAGGCTCACAAAGTCCAACTCTCTGCTCCTCACAGAACTACCTAGAACTAAATCATATGACTACTATTTGGTTAAATACTTTGGTCAAAGATTTGTCTCTGAGGCCTTCTGGGAGTGTTCTGATCCTTTGGCTTGGTGACAAGGTGAAGATTTTTCTCTGGTAACAAGCAGACAGGCACCTAATAGACTAGAGACTGAAGTAAGTGAGAGAGTTCAGTCCTTGAAATAGCAGCAAATATGAAGTTATTGATGCAGATCTAGCAGCTGCAACTGCAAATACAGCTCTGGATGTTTGACCAAGGGAATTTATTAAAAACAGACAGGAGAGAATGATTTAATTATCTGACACCCTGATTGGCAGCCATTTGGAAACTGCTCAAGGAGCTGGAGAGTTAAAATAGGGTAGTCATGCTTTGGAAAGAGACTGTAGGAGATTAATTGAGGCAGGCCTGGAAGGGAAAGGCTCGGAGAGTTTTGCATGTTTGGCCCCTGAGGTGGTGGAGGAAGAGGGCTTATGGTGGTACACAAAAGCCACGCTGTGCTGAAGATAAATTTTGTTCAGGAGACATTCACTTTATGGGACGAGTAAAATGCAAGGGCACAAGGCAACACTTGGAGGGACAGTAGCAAGTTATGAGAAGGGATGTTTCCATCGAGAGGCAGCCTGTGCAATAGTGTGAGTTAATGAAAGGATGGCTGGGCATGCCGGAGCCTTTAGTTCTGTCTGCTGAGGTCCAGGTGGTAGGCTAGAAACAAGGTGGAGCTCAGCTCTTTCCACCTCAGAATTTCTGTGAAGGCTTGCATCAGTCATTTGGTAAATAGGGTTCTGGCTGAGTCCAGAAGTGGTTTGTGGCCCTTTCACTTGCTCAGAAACGACGTGTTCAGCACTGAGGAGTTAACTGCTTCCTCTTCCTGTTCAGCTCCTTTACGAGATGAGTTGTGATCAAATCAGGGGAGTGGTTGCCATACATAGGAAAGCAGAAGAGGACAGCAGGAAAAAATGGTTAAAAATTTAAACTTCATAAAATGAATAGACAAATGCATTAACAGAGAATGTACAGGCTGTGTGGATGGATAATTGTAAGTATGTTTAGACATCTCTGTGATCAAAGAAGCATAAGCTTAGAAATGACCACGAGGCATTTCCTTCTTTTCAGTATTTTTCTTTCTTTATTTTGGCAGTCTTAAAGCAACCTGGACAATTGTTGGCCAAAATCAACTCATCTTTTCTATCCAGTGATAAGGCAAGCTTGATGACTATCATTCAGTCTGCCAGTGTGGAAAAGACGTATAAGAATGGAAGTCCCAGTAGCACTAAAGTACTAATTGTTACAGCACAAGCAAGAAGGGGTCACAGTTGTGGCAATATTTGTGCAGGGAGAAAAATGAGCTGAAATGATTAAGTTGTCTTAGATCAGAGTATGAAATAGCTGTAGGTGCTTGAGGCATGGACTCATCTGGGAATTAGACTGAAACAAATAAAATATGGATTACTTTCTTAGGAAAGTAATTACTTACTTACTTACTTTCTTTACTTACTTACTTACTTATTAATTACTTACTTACTTTCCCTGTCAACGCTAGTACTAAGGTACACTGAGATATCACAGTCTAAATCTACCCCAGCAGCACCTTCTATAAGACCACTAAAAATTACTTACTTACTTACTTACTTATTTCTTTACTTACTTACTTACTTATTAATTACTTACTTACTTTCCCTGTCAACGCTAGTACTAAGGTACACTGAGATATCACAGTCTAAATCTACCCCAGCAGCACCTTCTATAAGACCACTAAAAATTACATTACAGTACAGTTGCAACACAGGAATATTTTATCAGAATAAATGAGAACATGGCATGAAAGGCAATGAATTATGCAAGTATAATGTAAGGATAAGAAAGAATTAATGGACGAGCAAATTTTCAGATGGCTGCTGCTCTGCAGATTCAGTTTACTTCATGCAGCTGAAGAGCCTTTTGCTTGCACTCACAGAAACAGAGACCTGTAGAAGCCCAGGTCTTTCCATTGACTACAAAGGCAAATACAGTACTTCACTGTTTTTTCTACTCATAACCAGTCTTCGTCCCCTCCTGCCTATCAGAGGTTATAGAGCCAATTTAATTTTTCTATATATGTCTGTATCTGTAAATAAAGCAGGGCTAGGGCGTGAGTTCAAGTGTTGACCTGTGACTATAACCCTGGGAGATGGTTAGATGCTCCCTGGTACCATTTTGGGCCAGCCAGCATTCTCCCACCTATGCCTAACCACAACACAGGCACATCCAGTAACCATTCCCTGTATAGATTTTGACTGCAGTCTCACAATTTAATGATGGAGAAGAAGTTTTGCTGTGCAGATGAGAAAAACACACTTTCACTTGGTCCAGCAAACGGTCTCAGTACTGATTTATTCAGTAGCATAAAGGTAGACTATGAATAAGATTTTCTTCCTGAATATCCTTCTTTCTCTTGCTATAAAGGAATCCCTTTAAGGTTGTAAGGATAAGCAGCTGCCACCAATCCTTTCTCAACGTGAGACTGTGGTGGAGGTCCTCTCTAACCTCTCAGTACTAGAGAGTGACATAATTTAATCCTGTTTGTATTAACAGGAATCTCCAGAAGCACGATTCTCAGCACGTCTTGGCACACGATGGGTGGAAGACAAAGCGAAATATCTGTGCATCTTACAAAGGACCATTGAGGAACCACCATGCTGGAGAGCATCAGCAGCTGCTCCTCATCCCCCTCTGGTTCCAGCCATCACAGAGTTCCGTGCCTGGATGTGGGCAGAAGAAAAGGGGACAATAAAAATGCATCTCTGCCATGTTTTTAGGTCTGTTCATACACTGCTTCCCTACTGCCACCCCACTCACACAGAGGGACAAAATCCCCAGTTACCCTTCCAGGGCAGCAGTCTTAGCTCTCCAAGGACAGGAATTATTTCAGTTATACAAGCAGCTTTACCTAGATAATGACGTGAAACAAAGGAGGAAGATAGCTTTAATATTCCTTGTTTAAGTTCTTGTAGGCAGAAGTCTTGCCTATCTCTGCACATGAATCAGTCAAATAATAAACACCACAATGAATAGAGCTGAAGAATTCAGATGATGGTCTTAAAAAGAAGGAACAAAATGCCCATCCTTTATAAGATGTCTAAATAGCCAGGAAAAAAACAGATTGCAGAGGAAACTCTCATGCATTGGCAATAGAATAATGACCACTGTTACATCTCCAATTCCTATTCAAAGATGTAAGAAAGGTTTTCCATAACATTTGGGTGTATTCCTACACTGAGCAATCTTTCTAGTAGTCTGGTTCTTACTGATACCTGATAATGGTATGAGCATGTGCTTCACTAGCATGAAATCTTTGAGCACCATTTTGTCTATTGTGCTAACTCCTACATTTTTGTCTCAAAATCCTAAAAGAGCATAAGAAAGTAAATCCTAGTACCCTCTGATTAACTTGACCTGCCTTTCTCTTGCCTGCATGTTTGTAGTTTAAATGGGAGTCTAAGAGGATGGCAACCCAGTAGCTCAGTTTAGTGGTTCTGTGCATGTGCTACAGATAGGATTTCCATTCCTTCTGCCTGGTTTCCTGGCTTGGCAAAGGCAAGCAGTGTTGGATCTCCTGGATGAGTGGAGAAGAGAATAACTCAACTCTCAGCAGCAATCTCTCCAGTTAATGAATTACTCATGCTGAAAGGAACATTATAATCTCTACCAATGCCAAAATGAGAATGGCTACATGGAAAGGACCCAAGAAAGTGTAGCAAATGTAAATAGAAGGGAAGTATAGAGGATCTTCACTGCTGAAAAGAGCAATACAATAATCCTTTTCATTAATACTGAGAAACACTCTGCTTCTCACTCTGTCTTTGCTTACCACTCTCTCTTAAAGGAAGAAAACTAGGTTTCACTGCAGGAATGCTGTCTGTACCTGTACTTGTCACTTTTATGTTGTGGGAAGAGGCATAAATGTATACAGGCATTTCCTATAAGTTTTGCAGGCAGTAGGGGCTCTTTAATAGCATGGCAGTCACTTTTTCGGCCTCTGTCTGCGTGTGCATACGTGTCTGCATGTTACAGAGAAGGACGCAGAGAGCAATCTGTCCGGCTGAATTTAGAAAGTTATAGATGTTCTCATCAGCCCCATGCAATGCAGCAGAGATTCCTTCCAAAAGCCAAGGGAGCAGAGGCTGCAGACAACAGATGTGAAGGGTTTCCCATAACTGTCAATTTTCAAAGTGTTTGCATTGAAAAGAGAGGAGGTGCTATTTTGATTGATATTTCAGCCGCAGTATATAAAGCAGAGGAATTCTTCTTACCCTCTGCTTGTCACACTGATCTCACACACTCTCCGCTGGACTTGGGGCTACTACTGGCTGCATCTGAAAGGCTGAAACTCTCTGGGAATAAAGAATCCTTGTAACAATGCCGGAACCCACCAAGAAAGATGGTAAGCATGGCAGAACATTACCTGAGCACTTCTTAAATACAGGAATGATGAGTACGCACACACACCAAACACCTTTTAGACCAGATATCAGCCACAAATAATATTGAGAACAATAGCCATGTAACATCACTAAATCATTAGAGATCACCGATCTTTTTAGATTAAGAAACTACCTTCAGGCAGGGCTATAGCACAAACTGTTTAAGACAATAAACTATGACTTTGAATGGATATTGAGAAGCTACTTGATTGGGCAAATGCTGTATTCATTTTTTAAAAACTACAGGATTTCTCTAGTGCAATTTGTGGTTTCCCTCTTCTAAGCTATCTAAACTCTGGAAAAGAGGGAATAAGCATTTCTTATGATTTAAAGAGTCAGGACATTGATATGTTTTTTGTGCAGCTTTCTAATAGTTGTTGAATGGGAAGAATGTGCTTATGAAACAGTTTCAAGGTTCTGATGAAAATATATTCTGTAGATCTGATGCATAAGTGAAGAATATAGTGAGTTATTCTGTACAGCTTGAACTGGAATGATTCATTCTGGCACATTACAGAAATTACTATTTTATGTTTCAGAAGGATAGCTAAAGTCAGTAATACTGGTCCCTTCTGTGATGCTCTTAAGCTCATAGCAAAGAAACTGAGTGTGTAGTCTGCTACTGAGACATGGAATTGTCCATTGGAGGCTGAGGAAAAAGGTGAAAAATATTCAGGGTCTATTATTTAATATTTTTTTAAAAGCTAATATTTATTTTTCTACTGCTTTGAAAATTTAAGCTAAATAAGCTTCTTCTGTTTACATTATTTCTATAGCCCTTCCTGTATTTTTCTTTCAAATCTGTAAGTTTTGGTAAGAATTTTTGATGGTTATTTTTTGACATTGATTATATAAAGAGCTTTTGCAAAGCCATGATATGCAGCCTCTATATGCTTTTCAAATATTGGTGAAGGAAAGCTATACACACAGCCTCCCTAATGCATTCCCATATGCAAAACGGAATTTAATCTTTAAGGTATGGAAAGTATAGAAGTCATCAATTAACATTTATTTCCCATCAATTCTGAAAGACCTCCTGAAAGGCCAATGTGTGTAGCTTGAAAAGGCACATTTGATTTAACACTGACTTATCAATAGCATTGGCTTTTTACAAGTTTGCAAACATTTTACAAGGGTTTTTTTAAAATATTTTCTGATTTTAGGGAAGGCAGGAGCAGAGCAACTGTCATGAACATTACTCATTTTTGGTACCTTCTTCAGCTGGGGACACATGAAAACTAAACTTCTTGCACTACTGAGTCTTAAGCAACTAGTGTTGACAGACCAGTGTGATCACTTTACTTACTGGCCCTCCTCAGTGCTCGAGGACAATGATAGATGAAGTAGCCTTCTGAAAATAGCTACACCAAGTGCACGTATTAATACAAGAGCCTAATCCTCCATATCAAACCTAGAGCCAAGCCCCTTCTAGAGTGTCTTATTTGTAATTCAAATTATTTACACATGTATTAAGTGTCCTTTTTATTTGATCTGTTATTTGAATGGGTATTATACACTTTAATCAGAATACATTCTGTGTCTGTCAGCTCAAAAAAAACCCAACCCTAAAATATTTGTGCACTTTCAAAAGTTATGCGCTTTGAAGAAAATTAGTTTGGAGGCTCATGTTTCTTATTCTGTTTAAAATTAGATTGTTTCAAAGATGTTCTTACAATGAAGTGATTACAAATGCAGCTCCATGGTTGTGTTACAAAATAAGTTTAGCAGCTCTGAACAACATTATATTGTTGGTGGGACAAATGTGATTTTTGATGAGTCAATATTCAGGACCTAAACCATGCTGAAGCATTCTGCCTTAAGAGGGCTAGAATTCACAAGTAGTAGTGAGCTCTGGAGAAGTGATACAGTTGGGTTGTACACTGGTTGGTCCTTGTTGCACTCAGTTTATTTGCAGCCACGAGATCAGGGGAGTAGCAGGTTTATATTATCGTACTTCAGGGAGTAGCTGCTTCCTGAAGATGTTTTGTTGATCAAGACTTTGCCTGAGCTTTTGGCAGCACTTGTATTGTAAGTGTGAGCACCTACTGTATCAGTGGCAGGAGAATTTGGTACCAGTAATAGTGCAATACTGCTACTCATGCAAGCTCCACTCATACCAGCTCTACCAGTAAGAATTCAAAACCTCACATGTTCATCCAATGCCTGTTCTCATGGTAATTTCCAAGGCATCAAGGGCTGAAGGAAATTAATCAGTGAAGGTGAACCTCAGACTGACTAATTCTGGAGATTACCACTGGAAGGATTCTCTGAGAAACCTTTGGTGAGCTTGTTGGAGGACTACAATAGAAAACAAAGTGGGGAAAAAAGAGGCTTAAGGTTTCTGCATCACATGGGCACCTAAACAGTGTTCTTCTGACATTTCCAACAGAAGCAACCTACTTGAATTATCCCATACTCCTCATTTGCATAGGCCCTGCAAATTAAAAACAGCACACACAAGCAAGTAGTGAGAAATCAGAAACTGGCTAACACTTGAACATTAAGAAAATCTCAGCTTTGTGCGGTTTTTGTCACTACAGTCTCCGAAGTATGTAACTTAATTTTTCAGAGGCAGTGCTATAACAAGCTCCCAGGTTGTTTTTTCAGGCCAAATGCTCTTTGAGCTATTTTAAGATTATTAGATTAACAAAGTGAGAAAATTCCTGACTTGGTGACAGTGTAGCCTCACAAAGCACTCTTAACAAATAGGATCACCAAATTAAACACACCACTCAGTTTAGAGAAGGTTGCTGGAGACCTTCAGCCTGATGGAATTTGTCACTGTAGAAACAGGCTTCCATGACCAATTATTTAAGGCCTTTATGGTACTCCTAAAAGTCAAGTCCTGCATATAAGATCAGATGTAGCTTCTTTGTAGATGGTCATGGTGTTGTAGAACAGTTTTTTCCTACCTGCCTCAAAATATATGTGCAAGGTGAAGTTTGCATCAATGGGTTAACTGATCCCAGTTAGTGACTAGGGTGTGACTGAGTTGCCAAAGACCTTAACCAGTGCATTTAATTTTAACAGCCTTTAGCTTTCCTGGTGACTAATAAAATAACCCTCCCTCACATAATTACTTCCTGCAATTTATTGCAATCACTCAGTCAATCTTTCCTCTCCCCCCTTTCCTTTAACCAATACTCATAATAAGAGCTGCTCATTAATTAGGTGCCCTCTTAAGCTGTCACAGGCCATGGCATTTGGATACGCTTTTGTAAAAGTGCCAAGTCTCTCAAGAGCAACCTTTTCAAACTATTTGTGGGCATCATCCCACAGGGACAGGTGCAAGTCTGTTCCCAGTAGGCAGCTCTGTAAATTTGCCTTATTTACTCTCCCCAATCTAGGAAATAACTCATGGCCATGAGTTAAGCAACCATTCCAAATTTTGAGCCACAGCATTTATTGACTGTCTGCCAACTTCATTTTCCAAGTGTTTGCAAGCTCTGCTTGAATGATGCTGCCTGGAGCACCCACATTTTGGCAAGGAATCAAAATTAAAATCAATGTGTGTCTACTTTAGACAGAGTTTGAGTAAAATTTTATTCAATCTACAAATAGCATAGATGTAAAAGTTGTGAAGAAAACTGGTTGCATATACTGTCTGTTAGGAGAAAAATCTGTAAAACATGAAGCAATTTGTGAAAGGAGGTAAACAGACATAAATACCAGTGCAGACTGCTTTGGAGATATAGTAACACTGCTCCCCATGAAGACACCCAGTGGAAACAGCCTTTACTTCTATTTGCTTTTAAAGATAATTAGTTTCGTTTCATTGTGAGATTTTTTTCTATCCTTATATTTGCATTATATTTACAATATTCTAAATAATATGACTGTCTGGTGTATCAAGATAACAGTCACTGTCAAACAAGTCACTTAGACATATAAATCATATAAGTAGAACTGTAGATCAGCATTCCAATGAGAAAATAATCTAGGCATGAAGGTTGATTAAGAGCTTAATAATGTCAGATTTCTTTTAATATCATATTTTCAAGGCTAGACAATTTCTCATAGATGAAAAAAGAAGCTGAGTGGGAATTCTGCTTTACTATACAGATTTGGCTTGTGACAAAATTAAAACTGCTGATGAAAAGTTTTCCTGAAAGTTCAAGATCCCAGCATGTGAACATTTTACAACATTGTTTAGTGCTTTCCACGCAGAAGACTGGACCTGTATAACCATTTTATATGGCACCACACTGGGTAGTGCAGCTGCTCTCTCCTTGCTGCATAGTGATGCAAAAGAAAAGCATACAGACTTCCATCTTCTGCCATCATCTTTGCTCCTCTGCAGAACTGTGGAATGTATTCCCATTATTTTTAACTTCCTTCAGTCTCAGAGCCAAACTGCACTCAAAGTCAGGTCCATATGTATCTTTTGCAAGCTCTGTATTCAAAATGCAGGTAAATGAGTTTTGGTGGATGATGAAAGACTGAAACCCTAACTCCTAATCTTATTTTCCCTCTCAATTCTTTAGAAAGTTTCTCTTCAACACCTGTAGCTAATAAATTTTAAGCCCTCCTCAAATGGAAAACAAACTTACGCCTCACTGTTGTTATCAGATCTGTGAGGGTGGGCTGCGCTCCCGTCCCGCGCCCCACGGAGCAGCTCCTCCTGCACAGATTGTGTTGCACACTGGGAACTGAGTTGTTCTTAGATTGCCTTTGCCCTTCCATCGCTAACTTCCAAGTGTTGCTCCCACACTTCCTTCTGAGATACCAGAGCATCTCAGATTTATTCTTTGACTTTCTGCCTCCATTGTTGCTAAGTTTCTGACAACTTTTTCAATCAAATTAATTTGACTGAAAATTCACCATGATTTATCTTTGTGCTTTTATGTTTTGGTTTTTTATAGTGTTAAGTTGAAGACACTACTTTTTTTCTTATACAGTGCATTGACTTTATTTTAATACTGCCGTAGGAGGGTAATGCAAGATTGATGTGGCTTACTTGCTGTTGTTCTTACTTGAGTTGAAAAGCTTGTCCACCCTGTGTGAAAAACAGTGCATCTGTGCACAAGAATAAAATGTTTAATATGGTCACACTAAAATGAAAACCTCATTGAGTTTAGGAGGAAAGCAGGGAACAGTCTTTCAGCAGATAAAAGAGTGCTTTGTACTTGGCAAAACTGAATTTAGCAAATGCTGCCTTTGTGCCTCCCTGTACTGCACCTGTTGGGAAGATAAATAAAGGCCAACCCAGTTCTTTCCCCTCATACCTCCTAAATATATCACTTTAAGAGAGCTCTAAAAAAACCAACAATGCTACAGTACTCTTCTCTTCCATGAAAAACTGAATGAATTTTTTCATATTAATTTCAGGGGTCTACCAAACAATGTGGTTGCATAACCGAACAATGGCGCAGAGATCTGGGGGGACTTCAGTTCTGAAAACATTTGTAGCTGCCCAACACATCAACAGTCCTTGGAAAATAAGTCATGGAATGTATTTCATGTTTCATCAGGGGACATCCAGAGTGTTCCTTAAAGGGGAACAGCAAATCAAGTTTGAAAATAAATTAGCTGGGGAAATTTCCCTTGGGATAGGGATGAATACTAGGCTCATCATTCATGGGAATGCAGAGATTCCAGTAAATTAGAGGTCCTAATTTAATAATTGCTCTAGAATGAAAAAAAACCCCAATTTTCTTATTCAGACACTAATGTGACTTTGCCCTGAGTGTAAAAATCTGTAAAATGAAGGACAAGTGGATAGGATTGTTAACTTCAGTTGTAGTTAGAGTTTTCTCAGTCCCACCACAAGCAGTTTTATTTCTCGAGTCTGAGGAACTGTGTGACTGAGCCCCTTCTTGTCCCACCCAGCTCTCTCTGCTCTGTCACAAATTTCTGAAGATTCCAAACAAAGGTTTCTCTTTTTCACTGCTGTTAGAAAATCAATAGTTGAAGCTATTTTTCCATCATTCCATCATCGTTCACTTTATGACACCAGGAGGTTTTGTTCTTTCACTTTGAAGAGTTGCTGGTGTTTTAAGCATTAGGGACAAGAGGAATTGACTGAGATTAATGTCCATGTTAGTTCCTTGAAAATGTTGGTAACTTTGCATCTTTGTAAAGATCCAAATGGTCTTTACACTGTCACAGAAGATCTCTGGGTTAGGAACCAGATACCCAACTGGAAGCATGTGCCAGTGAACTCGGTGTTCTTGCTCCCAGTGGAGTCAGGGTCAGACACTCATTAAAGTCAGAGGTCCGCTGCTACTCAGCTGACCCAGCAGTTGCCTAAACATAGGTGCCTCACTGCCACATAAGATGCCCTGGGATACACAGAATACCCATCTTGGGCTGGCAGATAGGACTCAGGACCTGTGGGAGGCCTGCAACGCCATAGAACAGCAGCTAGAAAATAGATGGCCATCCTACAGGATCTGTGTGTCCTTCATCACCTATGTGTATGAAAATCGAGTCGTAAACAGCTATTTCACAGTGAATAAAAATCTGATTCCATTGATTATAATGGCAGCTTGGACTCCCACTGCACATCATAGACACATTCATGTGCCTCCCTTTTTCTGAGCACCTTAGCAGTAAGTCTGCTGGGCTACTCTACAGTTTGTTCAATTGCTGTTTAAGGATTTTCTTCAGTGAGTAGTTTTGTAAGAAGACAAGGAGAGACCTACATTCCATTATTATTTGCATGTGATACTCAGATGCTCTTCCCCAATAAATAAGGGAGCACATTAGGCCCAGATTTCCTTGAGCAGAGTGCACCCTTCTGTAGTCTATAATCTGCTTCGTGCTTTGATAAAAATAAAATAATACCAATGAAGAAAGGTTCTACTGCCACTCTTTTGTTATTTTGGAGAATCTGATGCTTTTACTTGTTTTATTTTCATAAGAAGGCATCAATATCCCTGAGTGCATGGCTGAGTGTTTAAATCAACTCAGCATTAAATTTTTGCTTTCCTTCAATGAGAGGGAACAGAAAGTTGCATTCCTGTTCAAATCAATAATAATTCATCTTCTTCCTTTTTATACAAGCTTACTCTCACTTCCTCCAGCAGCTTCATGCTGTTAGATGAATGACTGGTTACATCAGTGATATTTGTACCTATGAACAAAAAGCACTTTTAATGTTAAATAACACAGTGTTTCTGAATATGCTACAAAGTGTCAACAAAACACATGTAGGAAACTCCAAGAATTCCTGTTTCTGGAACTTTCTAGCTTGTTTGGTGTCGTCTTAGCTCCTAGAGCTCACTGAACCAGCAGATGTTCAGCCAAGGTGAAGCAGCTTAGAGAAGAGAGTGAATTAGAGTAAGAATCCAGTTCTGTGTCCAACAGGACTTGATGTCCTAGGAAGCCATTCTAGCAAGCATGCTTTGATGAAAGATTCAGTTAATCTTCACCAATTCCTGGGATGCTGGAAGGACAGAAAGTTACTCTAGATTCAAGAAGTCTGAAGATAAATTTCTGCTCAGAAACCTCTCAGACCCTGAAATATGCAGCCTACACCAAAGGGAGTGATTTCTCTTTGACTTCTCTCACCCATTTTCTGTGCCTGTATTGCTATCAGCATCTCCACAGAGGAGTCACTGGGACATAGACTAAGGTGATACAGGATGCCTTACACCCACATGGCTTAGAACAGCCTCTTCTGAAGACCAATCACACCCATAACCCTCTCTGCTGGTTGGCTAAGTGTCTTTATGTGTATTTTCAGTTCAAAGTGACAAAATAACCTGTGGTCTCTGCTGCAGTTAGCCATGGTGGTGTTAGATGTCATAATACTGAGACACTGCATGCCCTGCTCTCTCCTTGTGCTAGATGGAGGTTAATTCAGGACATTAGACCTCCTGCAATAATGTTGAAGGGTTGCTGAACAGAAAGTCAAGTATGACAGAGTCTCAGGAAAGTGCAAAAATTTAAAAAAAGCCACCATCTTAAAAATTGCTTCATGAAGAGAAGTTTGCCACAGAGTTGTTTCTTTCAGGAAAGGCCGTCACCAATATGACAACTTGTAGGTCAGCCAGTGCAAGTGTTTTCCAGAAGGTGGGAGCATGGTTGGGTAACTCATTTCAGAGTTTAGAGCCCCTCCACATGCCCCCTCCATGTTTCCAAAAGTGTACAGACCGTGCAGCAAGAAGGAAATCCTGCTGTATTCTTGCAACAATGGAACATGAACAAGACAGTCATTGCTCTCCCTTCCTTCCCCGGAGATTAGGAAATAGTTCTTACATAATTTGCTCTCCCTGGCCCTGTTACTAATTGAAAATAGTGTGTGATCTACTTCCTAGGGCAGTTGTCCTTATATGTGATGGCTCCAGCAAGTTATTTTGATCAGATGATTATTACAAAAAGTTCTGTTCTAATTTAATTCTCTGTAGGATCAAATGGTAGTTTTAGGAAGCATCTGAAAGCATTGTTCAGTAGCAGCATGATGCTTCCTGAGACGGATCTGTATTAAAATACATTCATCATGTCTTTGCAACCCCAGAATAACTTCCTAATTTTGGTCATATGTGCCAAGGGTAGGCTGCAGTCAGGCACAGATATAGATGAAGATTCCCTTCTCCTACAGATTTCAGCTTATAGATCTTACCTCTGTGTATTTAGACTTTAATTGCAGAGATGTTTGCTCTATATATTGACAGGATGGAACATGATAGGCAGTGATTGAGCAAAAGCAACTCACACCAGAGCACAATTACTTTTTTCTTAAAAGGGAGTCATCCTTTGCTCAGCCAGCCTGCAAATCTGGTCCAAAAGCCTATTCCAGATTTTTCCTTCTCTCAAAGCCCTGAAGTTGTGACAAAACTAAACTGAATACAAATGCAGCTAAAACTGAAAGAGACCCCAACTGAAAAGTTTATTGCCTACATTGGTGGGAGAGGTCTTACTCCTTGATACTCACCTACTGCAGTGTGCTGGTGGACTAGAAAGAGCAGTAAAACAGTTGCTGAACAGCTGTTGAATTCCAACTTTCAGGTATTTTTGTGTTTATTTTCATAGCTCTCTGCCACGAGATCTTTTTGGTGGAAAAGAAATGCACCAGTTATGGCCTCTAGTTCCAACAGTTCTAGAAGGAAGAAAATCTTCCTTTTATCAGTCTGAGCTGATTGTGTGTGTGTAGTAGGAACTTTCACTGTTTTCTGAAGTGAAATGAAACGTCTAACCATTTGCACACCTCAATGTACATAGTATTGCATTTCCATCCTTTTTCAACAGCTTTCTTCATTTCCAGTGCCACTAAATCATTGTTCCTACAAAAATTGCAGCAAACACTTATTCCTGGTGGTGTGGAGAATATCTGTGGTTTGAGATATCTAGGAATGACCACATGAGAAATGCCATGCAGATGGAGTAATTTATAGACTAATAGCTTCTGGGTCTCATCCTGTGATGCTCATGTAGGTAGAGATATACATATGTACACTGCAGCACATTTGGTATGTTGTGTTTTTATAAGAACATGGTATCTAGGTCAAAAACCTTATTTTAGACCCAAAGAAGAGTGTAATTCCAATGGAGACTGTGGCTGCCACTCCCCCACAGATGCAGTCTTCAGTGAAGGCACAGAGGGTCAGATGCCTGATGACATTTTTTCCATGGCATTCCCTCCAGCCTTACTAATCTTTCATCTAAGCTTTCCTTAGCCCTATTTTTAAAGGGGAAATCTGACCTCTGTCCTGTGCCCCTTTTTCTTTGCCCTTGTTTTGCATTTCCATGTTTTGCAATGAAGTTTTCTCTCTTACCCGACAGCTCAGCTTTTTTAGCTGGAGAGGAACCATATGCCGTGAGCTGTGACTGTAATTCACAACAGCATCTTAAATGCATTTTGCTGTCAGGCTTTGTAAGAGCTTTCTTTCATGCATATCACTTACTGATTTACTGATGCAAACCCCCACAGCTTGTCTGCAAACATCCTGCTGTGTGCAAACGTTCTCTAAAGGCAGAGATAAGTGTCTTGGGATTTTTTAAAGTGAATGCATACAATTCTCACAGTTATCTTCATTGATGCAGGATGAGATCGAGAGGTAGAAAACGTTAACAGTGGTAACATGGAAGGATGTTTGTAATTCCATATGTGAACAGCCACAAAGGGACATATATGATTTCATGTAGATCTCCTAAATTTCCACCTACAGAAAGAGTCCTTTCTTTCCACACATGCAAAACACTCCTAAAGGTTTCCCAGCACAAGGCTGAATCCCAGGAATATCTGAACAATGATAAATATTTACATACAAAAAAGTTTACAAATAGAGAGAACTCCTTAACAGAAATCTCAATAAAGAAGTAAGTTTCTGAGTTTCAGGGCAATTTCTGATTCTTTCTGTGTTCCCTATCAGCAATACTGCAACTCTGATACAAAGCTTTCCTGTATTGCCAGTTCGGGTTTTTTTTAAATTCTTCTCCAAACTTAATTACAAGTCCACTTTGCTTGGCATGTACTGGGACATTGAAAGGCACAAAAAGTAGTAGACACTGAATTTTGTAGTCTGTAAGTTTGAGTTACAGTAAGTAAGTTTAGTTTTAGCAAACTAAAAAGTGGATTCTACTACCCTCTTTTTCATCGAGTGAGATGTATTCCACAAGTCTGATGACTGAAAATCAGCATTGGGTAGAAAATTCAGGGTGAAGTAAGTAATGGGTTATTAGTGATTAACTACTTGGAACAATCCCCAATCACGTAGGCGCCTGACAGCCCCGAGCCTGGGCTCCTGTTACAATCCCATTCTGTAAGACACTGCCTCTCAAGAGGAGGCTGAAGGCTGAAATGCAGATGACAGGAGAGTGCTCTTATCTGAAGGAAGTCTAAGACTCTTCCTTCTTGAAAAGATCACAGAGTAACAGATTATCTGTCACCCACTGTCAAATAGAGTTTAGCAAATGTTTTTCTTATTTGGTATTTGGATATGGTTGTGACAATGTTTAGACCCAGTTGTAGCATATATTACTCCGACAAAGAGCTGATAACAAGCTGATATATTCAGTCCTTGGCAAATCCCATCATGTGAATGTCTGGTTTTGCCCTGACATCAAAAAAAAGTTTGGGATCAAAAATAATGGAATGGGAATACCAATGGGATTTCATTTTAAATAATTGAAATGTTTTCATCTGAATTTAAGTGAAAATGAAACCCATCAGCATGTCTCAAATGTTTCCTTGGGACTGACTGAAAGAAGACAGATTGCATGAATTCATGCCACCATGGCCTTATGCTGATGCCATCGTTTTCCCTGAGTCAATCTCCCTGTGTGGAATGATTTCCCACTCTCTGCACACAACCACATGACTCTCAGGATTACTCTGAATGCACTGAACATCAGGAGACAGTCATTTGTGGAACTCACTACGATTATGCAGAGCATCAGGTCCATACTGTGATTTCCATAAAACAATACTGCAAATGATTTTCTTAATTCAGAGTGAAATATTACAGAACAGCTCAGCAAAACAACTGTGTTGTGTTTTGGGTTGAGCAAGACTAAAGACATTTTTCCAAACTGGCAAATGTTTCCTGAGCTGGTCAGGAAATTATCTGGCAATCTGAAAGGAAGTTCACTACTGGTTAAGTACTCGTCTCCTGAAAGAAATGACCTTTCAACTTTATTGCTGGCTTTTATCCTATAATTAGAAGTGCAACTGCCATTGAAAATAAATTGTTAAATTTGAAGAATAGATTACTGTCATTCCTGAGCAGCAGTTCTGTGGTTTATGAAGTTTTTTATGTGATAACCTTGTCTACTTTATTACCTTTTGAAGCTTTCAGAAAGGATGTTAGCATTAGTCACTGTACTTCTATCTCTGGTAGTACACTGTGGTGTCTTTTGCTTTCAATTTGCCCTTGGGAATCTCTTGAGATAAATGAAAATATTTGTTTCTAGAAAAAAATTATTAACAAACTATTGGAAGGAGGGATAGGAAACTGAGAACAAAGTCTAGGTATTGTCATACTTTTTAATATGGGATCAGACTAGTCTGATGAGTGAAATTGATTTTGATACATATGTATTGAAGGTGAATTAGGATTGGGTTATTTAAAAGAAGAAATTTATTTTGGTACGTACATATCAAAGGTGAATTAGGTTTGGGTTATTTAAAAGAAGAATTTCTCGTGGCTGGAGTAGGAGCAGAAAGAAAGAAACCCAAACTACACCGAGCTCCTGCATTTTGTGTTTACTCAGTGCAGTTCCTGAGCATCGGAACTAACCTGGCTCGCTGTGGCTGGGCTGTCCTACGTCCCTGCGGATACTAAAGGGCTGAATTTCCCCTGGGAGCCGGATCCCTGGTTTTTCCCGGAGGCAGGAATCAGATCGCCCCCTGCGGGGCAGGAGCGGGGACAACGCCGAGCCCAGCCGCAGGTGGAGGGGGGATTGATTCCCTTCACAGACCTCAACGAGGCATTTTAAATGCAAAAAGGAGGAGTAAATACTGGGCTGTGGTACGGGGCAAGAGGCTCTGCAAAGCTCCTGCCTCCAGCCCCTCCAGGAGCCTGTGCCGTCTCTTGAAACTAAGAAGAGCAAGGGCTTTCAGGTATGGCACTGCTGGAGTAAATCTGTGAGGTTCACAGTCCGGCTCACGTGTTTCAGGACTGCTTTTTGTTGTTGTTGTTGGTTTTACATGTAAAAATAGGAGCGTTGCTTCTGTCCTTCAGACATAAGCACCCATCTTGTTGGCGATATTTCCACAGCCAGCTTTCTCCTTTCTGTTTAACCAGAGCCAGAATTGTGTAGTGCATCATGTGAAGCAGGGTTAAAGAATGGCTCAGATGACTGAAACAGGTAGGTGAGGAACACAGAATGTCAGGAGCTGTGAATCATTTCAGACTCACATTAAGCTAGTGGTATACAGAGATGGTGCCATAATAGAGGAAAATTTGAGTCCCTCTATCATTTGTAGGAAGAAGCTGATTCTGTGTGGGATTTCCACCATTTTCACTGCACGTTTTAGGAGGAAAATGCATACTAGGAGCTTCTTTCAGTAACAGTTTTTTTCAACAACCTCATTGTAGAACAATTTTTGCAGTGACATTTCAAAGTAGAATGTTTTTATTTCCAAACATGGAAATAAAATTTAACACATCAAGATGTGGAATAAAAGGTAAATCAATGTCACACTGAATAGTCTCAGGCTCTGCAAGTACAGTTGTGCTGACAAAGTGTTCTCATGAAGGTGTAGTAATGATGGTAAACTGAATTACCTGAGTACAAGTCACACTGGTAAACACTGTAACACATTTCAGTGAAATCCTATTGTTTGGTAAGTGGTTAACAAGCAAAACTTTACCTACCTGATTTTGCAGGATAGATAGCATCACAAAATTTTAGTCTTGGAAGTTAAAAAAACCCCACAAGTTGGGATTTTTGGTTTGGTATGGTTTTAATGATGAAATAAATTAGAAAACTGTGATTGTGAAAAACTCAGTGGAAAAAGATTTAGTCAAAAAATTTCTATGACATTTGGCACTCAAATTGTAGTCTGTTCAGTGTGAGGTACCAGCATAGATACCCATTTTTTCTCTCAGCTGTACAAGTGCTCAGGAACTAACATTTATGGATTGTTTTCTTTGATATAAGGTAAGAGAAGAAAGATATTATGGAAATAGAACAGAATTCAATTACTCCATCCTGGTGCCTTGTGGACTGAGTAGGCTAAAAATGAGTTTAAGAATGCAGGGGAACTTGATAACTTTACCTATCTGTCTTAAATACTGTCAATGCTTTCAGCCCTCAAGTCAGGGAACATTCTTACACTTAGCCTGTGATGGTTTGATTGGCTCCGGTGGCCGATGAAATCCTTTATATGGAAGGATTATATGCTGGGACTAGTTATTATCCTCGGGCATTTTGGGTTTTTTTGAATTTTAATCATATGCAAAACTAAATTTTTAAGCAAACTCTTTATTAATTTTACTTTTTCTTCAGTCCCCACATAAAGATGCATCACTGGACTGTGACACTTTTAGCTGCTGGAATATAAAATAATTTCCTCTTCAGTGAAGATGCTGATTTGTTCACTTTGTTGCAATAAGAGGGAGTATTTAACATGTTGTTTTCACCTTTAAACTGTCACAAGTCAAACCCAGCAGTTTATCTGTCCAATCCATCACAACAAGTGGAAACAGAAACTAGAAATACATTATGAATGTATCAGTTTGGCTCTATCACACTGCTGGCCACAATAACAAACATCTGACCACCAGAGCGCCAATAAGCCACCAGAGCTTATTTACTTCAGTCCTTTAGAACAACTTTTGCTTTCAGGACTTAGGACCAATGTCTGTTTAGAACAGTTTCTGTAGGTATATTTTAAAAACAACATAAAAAATGTCCATGGAAATTCATAAAAAGTGGTAATGATTTCAGCTGGTATTGTAGTTCCTTGCTGCTGCTCAGATTGGGAATTGTCTGTGGAAGTTGCACACAAATCAGATTATTTCTCAGTGGAGAACAGGCTCATGAGGCACCAGGCAGATTCTGTGTACATGACTGTGCTCTGTGTTTCGCAGAATGATAAACATTGGTCTCTTTTCTTTGAATAAGAGTTGTATTTACTTCAGTTTAAGTCCAATTGAATGCACTTTTATTGATTATAAGTGACTTTGAACCTAGCCCTCTTCCAGCTCTTTTAGTCTGGGATCTGCTAACTGTACTGTTTCCCAATGAAATGTTCCTGATGTTCTGGCAATCTCTCTAGTTTGTTGAGTAAATTCCTGCCTTCCAAAAGGTGAGGCTATGGCTTTTACCCACATCACTGATGCCACTGTTATCTGAGTGAACTCATCCACAAAAAAGAGTCCAACCATTTTGAGCCATTTCTTTTCTTTGGAGCACCTTTTTTTCTGGATATAAGGAATGAAAGGAATAAGTTTTACTGCTTTTGTCTGGTCTGGAAATGAGGTCTGTCAAGCAACCATTCCACATCTTAAGTCCTTCCCTGCCAACCTATTTCAGTGGAGCATCTATCCCAGGAGAAAGCCTTGCGCCACAAGGACAGTCCTTGTGTCTTACCGGGGCCAGGCAGAGGGGACAATCCTTACACATGACAACTGCACTGGGGCTGAGATGAGCCCTGCTCTCTCCCCAAACCAGCATTTTGTCTATTTTTGACTGACTAGCAGAGTCAGCACTTTAGGAATGCCTACGTAATAGCTATATTGGTCTGATCCCTCGAGGCTATGTCCACAAGATTAATGCACCTACTTAAATTTGACACAAGTTGACAGAGACAGGTCTTTGTGACAAAAAGCATTAAGTGACTATCCTCATGTTGTTTGACATATGAAAGTCTCTTTAATATGTTGCTGTTGCAGACAGATATCATACCTGTGTCTGTGATGGTGCAACCATAGTCCTGCTTTCCTTCCCAGGTAAAAGGGGGATAGATAAATCCTTTGCTCAGACTGGGTGAGATCTTGAATCTCTTGGCTGTTCTTTGCTGGATTGTAACTGATCTGTATATAACTGCAAGGAGAAATGAATGCAGGAGACTTTCCTCCTCCTTCCTGTGAATGTTCCAGCCCAATGACGATGAAATGCTATCTTTAGTCTTTCTGCAAGCCCTGATTTAATGCTCAAGGTCATTTCCTTTACTTACCTAAGGAAAAAAACCCAAAAAACCACCCACTACTCATTTTCCAAAATGATTGAAAGTTCTTAAGCCTTAAGCCTACCCAAAATAAAGCTGGTCATGAGAACAGAGTTGAAGGATGGAGAGTTATCCAGCCAGACCTCATTCCCAGTATATTTGCTGACAGGTTGTAGTTCTTGAACGGTCCGAACTGCAGGACTTCAGGATACTTTGCTTTCAGCACAGCAGTAGAGTAGGACCTGGAGACTGTTTTAGAACAATCATCATGCCACATTATGATTACACTCCAGTGTGAAAAGTAATATATGTGATGTCAGGGAGTTTCTATGCTTGGCGCTGTCAGAGAAGCCAGTGGAAGTGGGAATCCAGAGCCCTCGAGGACTGGCCACCACGCTCAAACTGACATCCATAGGTCAGTTCCCTGCCAAAGCTTCTTCTGGCTGTTGCAGGTTGGATGCCAGTGCAACCAGACCTAAAATGGAGTTGAAATTTTAAATAATGACAGCTTCAATTTAACATGGTTCTTAAGCATTTCCATAACTTTAGTGCATCAGTTCATCTCATGCAACTTTTTAAAGCTTCGTTATCTATATGCATAGCAAAAGATTTTAAGTCTTATTTTATCTGAAAAACTGAACATAGTAAATGCGAAAAAAGAGACAGAAAACTCTTGGTAATGGGTCAAGTTGCATCTCCTGCTGATTTTCAAGTGTGCATGAGAGCGTATATAATTATAAATTACAAATAAAAATGTCTTGGCTCTAAGTGCTCATATCCTGTGTCAGACTGGATCCTGAATGCATCTCATGACATGGCTGAGGCATGAAAGCATTTCTGGAGATATTATCTAAGTGACAGTTGTGCTTTCATTTTATTTGCTAACTGCACTTAATACACTATTTTTTCTGAGTAGCCATGTAGAGAGGACTGCTAAGTTTTTTCCTATTCTTGCTGTAGAATCACATATAGCCAGTTAATTCCTACTCTTGCTGTAGAATTACGTATAACCTGATGCATTGCCAGTTTCACAACCAATGATTAAACCAAGGTCTGTGTTTAGCATGACACAACCCTCTGAAGTGCAACATTCTCAGTTTCTCAAATAAAGAACTGCAATGAAGAGACCTTTTGTTTCAGAGACTCTGAAGTAGAAGTTAACTTTAGTTGTTCTGTAGACGGTGCACTTGACATTATGGTGTCAATTCAGTGGTAACTAGACCTTCAGCAGCCTCTCTTCCCTTTAGCTCAAGAGGCATCATTGCAACCCAGTGAACTGCACTTCTCCAAAGAGATTGAGGACTGCATGCTGGAGACCTTCTCCACCAGCAGCCCCCCTGACAATGCCTGGACAGAGCACCATATTAGGCAACAGGCCACAGGGAATGGCATCTGGGGACTCCAGGGAGCATGCCTCCTAGGGAAGGAGCACAACCAGAAGCTGCTGGTTGAGTGTGCAGAGCCCTGTCCTGGCTGACAAGCCTGTTGCAGAGGTCAGCCAGAGAGGGCTATCATTCTTTGGGGAGGTGGAAACTACTCGGAGCTATTAATGGTTTTTTTCCTGGCTGTCCTCAGGAATGGAACTGTAAGCCAGGCATGACCATGAAAGGGGTTGCACATGGCCAGAAGATTATGCTGAAGTATCTCCCATGTCTCTGCCACCCCCAGCGCCTGGAACTCTCCCTGTTTCTTTTTTCTTCCCACATTATACCTCAGGTCTCTCGTTTGAGATCCGTTCTTGCCTTGGTTTTCTTAGCAACAGCTTGAACAGTCTTGAATTATGGTTTAGGAAACAAACCACTGACTTCTTGGTCTGACTTCAGTCATCATCCCATCACAGAATAGCTGAGGTTGGAAAGGACCTTTGGAGATAGTCTAGTCCCTGTTCTGCTAGGAACAGGGTCCAATAGCATAGGTTGCCTAGGAGAGTGCTCAGGTTTTGAATGTCTCCTTTTGTTGTCTGCATGCATGAGATGAAGTTTAGACCATTTTAATAGTGTTTCAGGTCTGGTGTGTGCCATAGACTTTGGCTAACATCTGTGCTGGCTATGGCAGGACTTTTAAGATGTGTGATTGCTGACCAGCAGTGCACTGTTGGTGAAGCCAGGGAATACCTCTCAAAAGGAAAGAAAAATTCAAGGCAAGTCCCTCAAAAGTCTCATAAGCTTTTCATCTGAGAGTGGAAAGTGCTTTATTTGTTGAGTTTTCAATTATAAATTTGTAACTCTTACTGGTGAGCCAGGGAGGATTTTCTAATCCAGTGTTCATAAGAGCACTCCCTGTTTCTATTATATTTCACAAGGAAAACTATACAATCAATAATTTTCTGTTATTACTTTTCCATCCAAGAAACATACTTCCATGCCACAGCGATGTCTCAGCGGAATATTTTACTCTCAGTGGAAACAGTGAGAAATGTCATGGTAGCAAAGCAAATAGGTTCCAAGACATACTCTGTGGTGCAATTTTTATGTTTTCATATGAAAAATTTTCATCTTTTTCTAGGCTTCAAAACAAAACTTAGTATGTCAGTAATTAGACCAGAAAAAATAAATTGCTATGAACCTAAGTAAAGATATTTTATTATTTTCACACTCTGTGTGTCAGTCTTTAATACACTTCCTTCCATTCTGTGTGATGGGTGCCGTGATCAGAACGTATAACACAAGCCCTTTCCTTGTAGCAAGGGATTCTCTTTGGAACCTCTACAAGGATTTGCTGTTGTATCTGTGTATGTGACTGGTAGTTCCTAAACCATATCAAATCCACACAGTCAGCTTAAAATTACATTTGCATTAAAAATATCCCTCCCTTTTAAGCATTAAATGGATTTATTAAGAATGAGAATTATGTTTTAGCTGTACTTAGAACTGAGTGTAAAGGAATAGCCTTACCAGCATTTATGTGTGACAGAAATTAAAATTTTGTTTCCTCAATCTGACCTGAGGTGGGGTCCCAAAGGTTAATGCTCGTAACATGACAAAGGTCAGTAAGAGCCATCTACTGTTACAGTTCAGCATTTCAACCTTTTAAATCTTTGCTTGTTATAAGTAGTTAAACTGTAAATCAATGCACTAGTACCAATAAATATTGCTGTTTTCAATGCATCTAGACTCCTAAAGCTTTTAAATGTTGAAAATAAGCTTCCTTTTCTGTTTTAAAAATATATTTTAGCCAGTCAATTTGTTCAATCACTGGAAGGGCTGCTGAGCACTGGAACAGGCTGCCTGGAGAACTGGAGTCAGCATCCCTGGAGGAATTTAAAAGATATGTGGATGTGGTGCTTGGAGATGTGGTTTAGTGGTGACTTGGCAGTGCTGGGTTAGTGGTTGGACTCAATGATCTTAGAGACCTTTTCCAACCTAAAAGATTCTATGTTCTCCACACTAAACAAGTTCACTAACCTCTCTTTGCAGAACAAGAGCTTTAGATCTCTGACCTTGCCACTCTGAAGCTGTCACATTGCATGCGTGAAAGCAAAATAAATTTCATAACTGCATTCAAATATTGAAGAACTCAAAGTCAACAAATGTATACCAAATGTATGAAAAAGATTTGCTTGGATTTGAAGCTCAATGTCTGTCTTCTTTCCTTATTTTTCAGAAACTGAAAATGAAAGTGCACCGCCACCTCCAGGTTAGTGTAAAAAATGCTAATTTGAGCTGTGGCACTAAGAACAGTTGCATGAGACTAGATACTGCATAGCTGTAGTATGGTTTGTGCTCATTGTCCCTTTGAAGGTAAGAGGACAGCAAGAGAATTTAAAAAAGCCTGCCCAAGTAAGATATTCTCACTTCACCTTGCCTGAATACTGATATTTCAGGCTCAGTTTTTGTTTGCGAGTGACTAGCTGTTTGCTTAATATTGTGCATGTCCTTCAGGATACAGGTAAATGATGGCTGCTTAAATTCTGTGGCTAAATGGTGCTGTTCTCTTTGATGCTGGACAGCATCTAATTACCAAAATATTTCCTTTCATTTTGCCTCAAAGGTACACTGTGAGTAAAGTTGACAGAATCAAGCATGATATTCATTTCACTTACTTTTAGTCCTTTGAAAATTATGTATCCCATCTAAGTAGTTCACCAGTGCTCCGCCTCTGACCAGCAGAGTACATCCTCCATCATCCAATGGGCATTTCCCAGATAACCTATCTAAAATGTCACTAGATATCTCTATGCAGGCAATTGCCCTGAGGGGTCTGATTGTCTAGAATGGAGTGGCTGAGTTCCAGGAAGCCAAAGTTAGGTGAGGTGAAACTCATTCATCAGGCTGAGGGCTTCAGGTAAAGCTGAAGCTCTGCAAAGCACAAGGGTTCTCTTTAGTGGGAGCTGGAAAGGCAGGCAAGCCTTTGCCTTGTGCCATTGAGTAACTTGAATTATATTCTCAGATAATGGTTAATACATATATCTACAATATGCATGTCTAATTTAACCATTTGGTGAGTTTAGTTCTCTGTATAGCAACCTCAACAGCAATTCCAAACAGAACAAATATTCTCACTACAAGTGTTAAATTTGCTTTTACTTACAGTCTTGCTAACGGGCATTTCATGAGGCTGATTCAAGATGTCTTTGTTCCAACAATATACTCTTTCCTTAAAAAATGACAAAGGTAGTAGTATCAATTGCCAGGAGGAGTTTCATGGTTAAATTATCCACATACTATTTTTATGTGATGAACTCTTTCATATTGCATACATTTGTAAGGAAAGTTAACTGGTATTTAATTAATGATATTCTAGTGAACCATTAAATTTGTACTGTTAATATTAAACTAATTAATTTCACCCTTAGGGTCTTACCTGATATACTTTGTACTGGAATTCATGTTTTTAATCAGTCTTAACTTTCAAGAAGAACTGAAATGAGAAACAACTTTTTGTACACAGAAAGGAATAGGATCTTTGAAGCATTACCTTAAAAATATCTATTAACAATTTCAAATAATTAACTTCTTCACTTCTATTTAAAAACACAGAATTAAATGCAAAATCACTTTTGTAATCTCTTTTCTTTTGTCCTTACCTGGTTTTCTTCTGAAAAATGAGTAGGGTGTCATTAGGCCTTTATGGTTAGGCACACACCAAACTGGGATATTTCTAAGCTGCAAGTGTCAGTCACTTCTAGCTTCCTTCTGCCTGACTCAAGATGCTGTCATCTTGGATTACCAAGTGCTAATACACAAAGAGGGAAGTTGGTTTCAAGATTCCAAATTTTATAACTTATAAATATTTTATTGGACATAATCAAGCACCTTGAACTGCACCAGGAAATTTTTGAGAAGTCATTGTGAGAGTTCCTTCCAGATCTTGATGTCAAGCCACAAGTGTGGAACACTTTGGCTGATGAAGTTTTCAAATGGGATGTAGACATGCTACCATCTGCCAAGAATAGTGAAATCTCCTATCCCAGTTCCTACTGGGAAAATGAAGTGTTACTGTGGCAAAAGTCCCATTAAAAAGGAACAGGTTTGACCATTTGGCCAAGATGGAGAACCTGACAACTGGAGCTTGGGAATTTAGGGAATCCAGACAGAAGGATCCAAGAGTCTGTCACACTACCAGAACGTGGATTTTCCTATTAAGTTTCAGGCTTAATTTTCATAGTTACTGTGGCTGCACACATGTCAACAAGAAATCAGGATAATCAGAGAATCAGCTGGCTCTTGCAGATGTTTCCTCCATGGAACTAAAATTATCCTAACTCCATCCTGACAATGTTACTCTATTGACCATCACCCAAACCCGTGTTCTGTCAGGCAGTTGACAGGTAAGTTTGCCACAGAAAGCCATAGTTCACAGGCAATAGAATATTGACTGTTTATACCTTGAAGACAGCACAATTCATGTGATTTGACAAGATTCTAGATTACTTTGTATGCAAATTGAATGAGGTAGGAAACAAAAAGGAATAGGAATCCTATCAAATCCTGAAATAGAGAATATGTGGAAATCAAATTTTGTTCAATATGTGGAAATCAAAATTTTGTTCAAAGCACAGTCCAAGTTTTCTCATACATATGAGGCCAAAAATAATTCACATTCACCTGCTCAGAGCAGAGGACAGGTTGGCAGTTCTGATCAAGAAAACTAAATACAAGTAGTCTTGGAAAGACTATGTTGATAATGATGAAAATGATGATAAAGAATTAAAGAAAACATCCTCAATACACTCTCTGTAATTTTCCTTAAGGATAAACTGAGTGGCAGTAACTCATGCCTGATCCAATTTCTTTCCAATTAACAGTGATATGTAACTCGTTTCAAAAGCTTTTTCCAGTTAGCCCAAGAACAAGAGACTAACAATTGCTGCTTCTAAAAAGCCTAGCATTTTTTTCCACTGAGTCCAGGAACATCAATCTTACACGCCTTGTTCAAAACACAGAAATTGCATTGATATGCACAAGTTGTAAAATGCTTTGCAGGACTGCAACTGTACATTACATATACACATGTATCAATCATTCTTTAAACTTGTTTTTCCAATACTAGCAGAACCTGTATTGTTTAATGCTGTGTAAGTCTTTCTTTTTACTTTAAGATCCTCTCAAAACTATACTTGTACTTCCTACACAGAAAAAACAACACCACAGGAGGGTGGAAATGAAAAGGGTAAAGGTAAGTCTGAAACCATATTTTATAAATGGGCAATAAAGGCAACATTCTTAAATGCTGTTCTGATGCTGGATTGTTTGAGCTTTAATTCAGAATTTTGATGCTAAATTTCAGAAGTGTGATGTGAGGCTTCCTAAATCCTTTTTCTGCATGACTTAGCCAGCATGAGGAAATTACGATACTTACGAGTATCTTCAAAAAATCTGCAAACCAGACTGATACTTTAGCAACATTATTTTACATTGACTGTTTAATTAATGGCTCACATTACAAGTGATTTGCATGAGCAGAAAGCTGTGTTTAAATGAGCCTGGATGTTGCCCCTGACCAAGCTTGCTTAAACTCAGATACTTTTAAATAAAGTGGACAATGTCCTACTGTCATTCTAAGCTGTTTCTGTTCTACCACAGAAACTTGATATTTTAACTTTCCGAAAGCTCCATAGATTTTTTCATCTGAAATTAAAAATCACACGTTCACCTTTCTGTCCTCATTGGAGCCCAGCAGCTGAGCTCATTACAGGTTCTGAAAAGTGTGTTTGAGGAGTGTCTGCTGTGAACAAATAGATAGCTGTTCCACTAGCAATGTGTGCAAAACTCAGCTCCAGTTTTAATGTGTATTTTTGTGCTGCTGAGATTAGATTCCAGCTCTGTTGTCAGTTCTTCTGATTACAAGGATATATTTTGAGGCAACTGGGCCAAATTCCCCTACTTTTTTGTAGGAGCCCTGCCAAAGTAGAAATAAAACATCCCATCAGGTTATTTTGAAAAGAATAATCTTCTGATCAAAGGCTAAACCAGCCCAAGATATGCTTGCAACTGATGCAATGCTTGCTTTTCATCTGGCATGGTGGTGCTTTTTCATGGCAAATCAAGAAATGTCTTGTTTGAGAATGTATTCTGGCTTTTGGTCTCTTCCAAACAAAATCTTGTCTTTTAGACAGACAGGATGCATACTTGATACTTGAAGATTTATTTGGCAAAGGCATGCATGGCTATTTTTCTCAGCAGAGTCAAAATATAAATACTTAGAGTGTGTGATTCAAGTACCCTTTTGAAAATAAAAATGCTGAACCAGGCTTCAGTGCATGCTATTTTGCCAGTTATCCTTCCATTGAGCAATTATTTTGACACATAGAATTTTGTGTGAGTAATCAAATCTGTCAACTTGGTAATGGAAATGCAATTCAGAAACAATTTGCATGCCTAATGATAGGAAAAAAGATTAAGGTCTTGCCTCGAGCTATTCCAACAGTTAGTTCTGCTTGCTTTAATTTGGATATGAGAGAAATGTTTGTTCCCAAACTGAACATGAATAGTGATTTCCCCACTGCTTACAAGCCTACATTTCACTGAATAAGAACGAAAACATGGTAGGTAACTTACCCGATACTTCTGTTATCTTCTTATACATTATTATGTTTCTGTTTGGAATTTAGTGAGTACTTTCTAGGAGGAAAAATGTTCTTCCTGAGGGAAACCTCTCAGCACTAGGAGGATTTTACTACCAAAAAATATTGTTTGAGATCCTACTATGGAAATCTTTTCCAGTTTCAGTCCATGATGGCAGCAGTTGCCTCTGTAAAAATTCCAATGAAAGTCTGAATATTAATACATAGATGACCTTCTGCCATGCTCCAGTGAAACTGTCACCTCTGCAAAGCAAAGTAGATGACATTGCCAGACACTCAGTAGTAATACTTTAAAAAATTACTTACAGTGCAGTTGTTCCTATCAGCGCTTGTTTTATTGCAGAATATCACCAAGAAAGGGAAAATATATTTTCATAGAGTGATTCCTTCATGTTTGTGTGCCAGAAGAAAAAAGTCTTTGTAAGGGTGAGCATAACTCACAAAAAGGAAAAGATTCCATTCTTCCAATCTGTCCAAAGTCATTTACACTTGAAAATGAACAGTTCAGCAAGGAAATTATGACAGAACCACATGTTGGCTTTTGTATAGTTGTGTGTATATGTATATATATGTTGTATAGTTTGTATAAACTATATGTAAAACACTTTCTGCAGCCTCAGAAGTAGCAGATTTGGGTACTTCCCTGAGTGGGAATGAGATGGGAGAAATTTAATATCTGCATTCCATAACAATTCTACAATGCTTGTGTGTCAGCAGTTGTGACCTGTTTGCTGATAGTTTATGAGATTGAGCACACTGTGGGAACCTGAGATGGGCCCCCGCTGCAGCACAGTCCAGCTGGGACAGTGCTGGAACCTGACATTTAGGAAGGGAATCTTGGTAGTCCATGTAAATCCCATAGTCCATAATTTACACCTCTTCCCTAAAACAAAATTAAGAACAGAAGTTAGGAAGATGGAGTATACCTACCTGTGTGTCTGTTGTACTGTTTTATTTCTTTTAAGTACTTACTGTCTGTGTAAAATTACATATTTATATTCCTTTGTGTTCACTGTAAAGTTATGAAATGCAAAACAGTGTAGTAAATTCTTTGTATCTTGTGGTTACTTTTCTGTAAATTAATAGCTCAGAGCAGTAAATATAAAATTTTCTTTCATAAAATAAACCATTTTAAAATATCTATAATAATGATGTAAAAATTCAGGATACGTATGATCATCCATTTTATTTTCAGAGAAAAAAAGTGAATCAGCACATATTCCTCCAAATTTACTACATTATCTTATATTCTTTCAATTTAAATGGTTGTGTCTTTGTTTTTAATTTTAGCATTATCTTACAGATTGAATGTTATAATTTTGTTCCCACTTGCTGGAATAATGATCAATTTTTAATATCAATTTGCTCATTCCTTTTTTTAGGTCCCATCCAGCCATTCAGAGAGCTACTAAAATTTCTGCATGTTTTACTGATACCTTTCCTCTAGGTTTCTTCCAATCATATACTAAAATGTTCATTGCATGTGTCATCCTCGTGTTTTTCCAGGTTTCACTTATCCATTCATCTCCCTACTAAAACTTGCCTTCTGTAGGTATGTACTTCATTTACCATTTCCAAAATGCCAAGTCCCCTTGATGGGACGGCTGAACACCCTTTGAAAATCAGATTGGTAAACTGAAGTCAATCTGAAACTCTCAGTCTTACTGTGCTCTGTAATTTCAGCATAAACAATGGAATAGAAAAATAAAATAATATGGAATTAATAGGTTTTTGCCACTTCTGTGAAACATTGTTTGTCAACAATGTGACTGGTGGCAGAATAGCAGCTTCCATTTTGTGTGGTATGTTTCAGATCAGGAGAAAGTAGGTCTAAAATTCTTGATACCAGCAGTTCATATATAAATAAGTAATTACATTTTTTTTTCGACAGATTTTTCTACATTTGCTGTGCTGCTAGTCAGGAATTTTAATATTAAGGTTACACCAAGTGTGAGTATAAAAAGATTTTAGGTTAGCTTCTTCTGAGATATGGAGAGCTCTTTCATCCAACAAGACTCTATTCCTGATGAAGCTCAGTCTGCTCCCCAGTTAATGATATCATTTAGAAACAAGGAAAAGAAACATAAATGCTGTATATGTTAATGACAATGTGCCAGAGACAAAGAATAAAGATTTATACGGAGTAGTGCATCTTATCAGCCTACTGTCAAATGAATCAATTGATTTCTCCACACCAAACTCATCATATTCCATTAAAAGTTTATTTGCAGAAGATAAGGATAGTGAATAAATTATCATACTTCTACTGACAGATCTGATATTTTTGCTAATTTTGTCATCTTTAAATAGACTTTATTGCTAGCATAAACAATCATTCATCACAGAAAGTGAATTGGCTATAGCTGTTGAACCAATAGTCAATCAAGTTTGTCCTAGGAGCCTGAGATATAAGGAGTGATAGATTGATAATGACCCATTTATCAAAACAATCCTTCCAGCATGCACTGTTTTCATACTCTTTCCATTTCTAACATGTTCAATTGGGCTTTCATCTTGATACTTCTGAAATGTGCTTTTGTTTCCTTTGTTTGTCTTTGATGTTAACATTCTGTTTGAAAAGTGATAGATTACCCTGGAGAAACCCCAGCAATCCCTCTGCAAAACTAATAACATCTTTTTGGGTTTTTTAGTTTTTCAAATGATTGAATGAAAGAGGAATCTGAGTGATCCTTTCATAACTTGAGTATTATACATCATCATCATCATGCAGGAAGCAGCACATCAAATGTTTTAGGCTGTTCTTAATTATTTTTTTCCAGCCAGATGGCTCTTCAAGCCATCATCAATCCCAATGGTGACATTATTGACAAAAAGAGCTGCAAGTACACTTGATGCTTTTATGAAATATGGAGAAAGATTTGCAGTGGAAGCACACAGCCTTGCATCCATTTCGTTGCTAATACAGTATGTTCAAACATCTGACTTAATCATTACTGTGCTTTTGCTGAAAATCAACATTTTCAACACCTCCTTATGGCTTTGGATGATGCAGGTCATGAGAACTCTTCCACTATTCTTTTTATTTTATCTCTCTGTGAATAAGAAAAGATACTTGCAAGATAACACATTAATCCTTCGTGTGTAGGCATACCTTTTACAAGTGTCATCCTCCTCCCAAGAGATCTTTAAAATGAAGTTTGATGAATCATGAAAAAGGAATGAGTAAAATGTTATGGCTAAGTAGATCTATTCTATTAACAGACTTTTAATTTTTCCTTCAGTAGTTAAACAAACCCAAAAATTCAATATTGCCAGTGTTTATGAAAATGCAACTATATTTCATACTGATTTTGTCATAGTTATTACATTTTTTCTTGAAAAATAGAGATAAATTTTAACTTTCAGGTCAAAGTCAAAGGATAACTTCAGATTTAAAATGTGATTATGGAAACACAAATATAAGACATAAAAAAAATCCAAACCCAAAGAAAAGTATCTTTAAAGATGTGGGTTAATATTTTTCAAAAGATGTTCTTATTCAATTCCGTTCTCCGTTCTGAGATGTTCTACAGATTATTTTCTGATACAGTATAAAACCATGTTATCTTCACATTCCTTATCTATTAAATCCTAAATCGATCTAGTTTATACTTGCCTTTCAAAGGTTACCTTGGCTATTTTCTTTCTTTTTCACCATTAGGCTTTTATCAAAGCTGCTATCTGAGGTTTCAACATTTGAAATTCAAAAAGATGTAGGTGACTCTTGTAGAGATGGTCTTTACCTTATTCTGGTTTTCTAATAATCATGATTACAGTATTTCATTTTAATGCCAGTTTCATGTTTTTTTTCAGGCTTTTGATTGATAGAAATATATGCCTCAATGTATTCTATGTTATTAAACATTTTAAAATAACTGGGTAACAATTGCTTATAGTTTTTTAATAGCTGGTGATGGTCAACTTTTAGTGTGATCAAAAGGAAAATCCAGCATGACGATAATAGTTCTTTTTTAAAATTATTCTCCTGTTGATAGGAGAAAAAAAGAGTTGTCTATTCCTTGCATTTTAAATTAATATTATAGTATAGAAATTAAAAAGTATAAGTCCAGGAGACTAGTTTTAACTTTTTCATTCCTTGATTTAATAATGCTGAATGCATATGTGGTGCACATTTTAATTGCAGACGTGGTCATCAGAGAAATGACATCTTCCTCAGGTTAGATCTGTGATTGACCTTCATTTCATTGTGGCTTTCTTATTGTAATCACTTTGGATTACATCTCTAACAAACAGAATCACTCCACACCTCTCATATAAACTCATGATTTAATAATAGATCACAGTCCACATCTCATTTTTTTTTACTTGCTTGAAGCATTAAGGTTTACCATTTCAGCTACTGAATTATGCCAAGCTTTCCTCATCAGTTTGAATCTTCCATTGTGAATGCTCCTAAATATTGGGATTTATTTCCCTTTCTTTTGCAGGTTTTACATTTTCATGTGGTTGTTTTAAAGCAGATGGTCATCTGTGCTTTCAGTTTCTTCATGTGCTTTTTCATTTGTATTTCTTTTCCCAGATGAAGATGACACCTCAGTTAGTACTCCACCAGCAGGTTAGGACTGTGAGAGTGCTTTGAGTGTGTATGTATGTATGTATTTTTCTCTTGACTATTATTGAAGAAAGAGAAGAAAGAGTCCAAACCAGTGGACTGAGCTCAAAACATGCCACTTAGAAAAAATGTTAAAGTGCCCCATATTATATTAATCTCTGTTGAGAAGTACAAGACCCTTAGAGCAGTTAAGTCCCTTTCCAGTCCTGTCTTGAGGTCTTTAGTAGATCTTCTCCCAGTGGAAGATAAAATATTGGTTAGTAGACCCAAAAGCAACTCCAGATAAGTAAGTAGCATAAGTTTAAATTTAATATAAGTTTAAATAATCAAAATGCTGTCCCTCAGATAAATACTGAACAACATAAATTCATCTGTTACATGGAACTACACAAATTATGGAAAAAACAGCAGCCTCGTTTAACCTTTTAAAGAACATCTTGAACGGCATTAAGCTAATTTAGATTTTCTAGAGAAAAGTGGGGAAAACTTCGGGGTTTTTTTCTTAGCTGTTCACTTTTTTCTGGTATTCAAGTAGTTCCTCATGGATATGGTCCTAAATATTTAGTCTAATCTTCTTGTATGAAGAATCAATGTTCTTAAAATCCCAGTGATCTGAGGTCAGTAAAGCTGTGATCTCTGAGCGGGTGTCATCTAAATTGCTCTTCCCTTTCAGATGGGATGTCTAAGCCAGCGGAAAGAAAAGATTCAGGTGAGACCTCCTGAAAAACATGATGAAACACTCCCAAAATTACATAATAAAAATACTGTTTAGACTTTATTTTTAAAAGATAAGACTTTATTTTCATTGTTTAGACAGCAGCAAACTACAGCTGTTGAAATGCGTCAAAGTACCAGGGCAAAGAGGTTTCTAGCAGCTAAAGCAGGAGTGAAAGAAGGCTCTGCTGCACAGAACAGGACATGTATAGCAGTATTTGACACATACATACATACCTATCTATCTATATCTGTTTCTGTATAGATAGATACATAGCTGTTCCATTCCTCCTTCAGCCCACAGGAATTCCGTTCCTACATTCAGCCTCACCCGAATCCCACACGCAGGTCCCAGAAGACTGTAGGAGAATGGCTTCTTCTCCCACCTCAAAGGACAGTGGGGAAAACTTAGCAAAATCCTCATAACCTCTTTCTTCCTACCCTGGCAGGTAACGCACATTGCAGCCACTCTTGTGGTTTCAGGATTTGCAGCCTCTGGAACAAAATGAGCAGCTGGTACTTCAACCATGGTTCTAGACCTGGCATAGCCGCCTATGCCAGCCCTCATCAAACCCACCTTCCCTTCTGTTTGCTTAATAAATAGGAAAATGTTAATATCTAAAGGTGATGATAATATTTAGGTGTTCTTTTATGTGGTACCAAATTAATGACTCTGTGTAAGCTTTTTCCATTTATTAATATCCTTTTTCCATTTCACCCTGTGGCATGTTAGGTTTGTTACTGCACGTGACCAGATCCTGTACTATCATCACTTCATCGTCTTCCCACCAATAACTTTCACTTGTTCTCCTGTTGTTTCCATACAATGCCATGTTACAGTGATATAATCTAAACATTTAGATTATAGAGAGTATATATAGATATGTATCTATATATATTTGTTCATTTATGTCTGTGTAAATCATTTCATATGTGTGTATATATATGTGTATATACGTGTGTGTATATACATGAATGTCTTTACCTGTGAGAAAAACTGTACAAGCAGACATATACATAAGAGGTGTTAGGCACACCACCCACAACTGGCTGAAGGACAAAGATTTTATAGCAAAGCTGTCTAGCATTTCAACACCTTTTTAAAATTCCTAATAGACTTTAGGATAATAAACCCAATTTGGTTGCATTTTCCCACGGCTGCCATGAGCTGTGTTGCATTTGTGGGTGGTGGAAATTTTCCTGAGTTGAAAAGATTCCCACAGCAGTAATTGCTACATATCAGAAAGACTATTCTGACCTCTAATCAGTTTCCCCTCTGTACTGGCACTAACTCCTCAAAAAATGGAGATGTGGCATTTGGACTGCAGGTTGGGATATGAGACATGTCCTTTGCCTCTCTGCAGAAAGTGAGCAGAAAACAAACAGGCATCCCATCCACTGCCTTGCTCTCCTTGCACTTTGTGCTAGGAATCGGTTTTGACCATGGTTTTACCTGAGATGTCATGGCATAGCACAAAGCCAGGACTGTGCAGATATAGAGGAAGACCAGAAAGACACAGCTGTACAGTGCTCTGCCCTGGGGAGAGCACTCATTTGCTGCTTCTCTCAGTACCTTTTCCATTCCAAAGTCCCAGTTTCCAGAAGAGAAGCTGCTGTGTCTGGGCATATGTCACAATCATTTCCATTTGACAAACTACTTTTCCCATAGAATGTCCCATGAATCCCATGAAATGCACATGAAATGCACATGGCAGGACATGGTATTGACCGATTCCCAAACTCTCTGCTTCTGTCATGAGAGAAAAGAACAAAGTTCAGAAGTGAGCTTCATTCCTGCCCTGCTTTGCAGACATAGAGGAAGAATCAGCTTGTACAATGGACTTAGTTTGGGTTGAGGGAGATCCACTGAAACTGTGCATCGAATGTGGGGACTTCTGTGCTTCTAGCTGTTTGTGTTTTCAGAACCTCCATCTCCTCTGAAAAACAAAGAGCTGACCTTTGTGCATCGCCTCTGTAAAGCACTCATGGTTGAATGCTGGTGCCATTCAAGTTGCTCAGTGCCCATCCTGGCTGATCAGGTTCCCCCTCTTCCTCCCTGAGAGTTTAATTTTCGGTCACCACAGAGGTAGCGTTCTTGCAGGAACTGTACACAATGGGACAGCCAAGCAATGGATGTCAGTGTGAACAAAAGCTTACATATCTTTCAGGACATCTGAAGAGAAAGGTGCTAGGGCTAGAGAGTTTAGGAAGTTCAGGTAAGTGTACTTTGGCGGGAGTAAAACACCCTCAGATGATTGATATTTCCCCCTCTCTCTGCATCTCAGTATGGTCTCTTGGAGAAGGAGCTCCAGAAGAGTCAGAAAAACGCGATGACACCCAAAGATCCACTTTGTTCATCGAGAAACCTCAGAGTGGGACAGTGAGTGTTGGTAAGTGCTTAGGAACAGAATCGAAAGCCACTGCCAGAGACACAGAGGCTGAGGCAGAGCTGGGAATGGTACCTGCAGTTCCTGTGTCACTCAGGTTCTGGCCTCAGCTGCAAGTACTGCCTCTGGTTTCAGCTGGGTGGGAGCTCCGCTCTGAAGGCAAAAGGACTGCATGGAGAGAAGCAAAACCCAGGGACAAGCTCAAAGTCTAATAATTTACTGAGCATAACAGTAAGAGGTATAGTTTCTGGAGAAGAAAGCTGGTTATTGTGACACTGTTGGCTGTACTGTTATTGATATATCAGGAAGATCTTATGCAGGGTATCAGCAATGCTAAGAAGTTCAGTACAGGCTACTTAGTAGGTCTGTTATCTCCTTGGATACACAAAGATGTGGTCAGATGTAGGGATATTTTTATTCATTACCCGTATTTTTCTCAGTTTCTGAGTAGAAAAGAGGATTGGGGGAAAATTTATTTGGGAAAAAAACACATGAAGTTGTATTTTCCTCTAGATGTATGTTAGGATGGAAATTCAGCAGGGGCTGTGCAGTGGTCTTCTGAAAAATGAGAACTTTTACTATTCCCAATTCACTGTTGAGAGATGATTCTTTCCTCTCACTTCTCAGCTTAAAGAATTAATGATAGAAGTGCATGAAGAGCTCTGGGCTTTCTTTTCCAGACTGCAGTTTATCCCTGGCTGGCAGACCCAGAACACCTGTGCTTCTTTTGAGCAAGTGAAGTCAAATATTAGGAACAATTCACCCACGAGAACATGGACTTTTGCCCCAAATTTATCCTATTTCTCAGTGCCTCAAGCTCCACACTGACACAGACAGAAAGCTTACAGACCCCAAATCATTAACCTCTGTATCACTGCAGTACTTTCCTAGTCTGTGTGACTCCATCTGACTCTTAATGTTGTGATAGAACACGTGGAGACTGAATGGAGCAGAAGTGAAAGAAACTCGTTAGAGATATAACTGACCAACCAGACGTTCCTCAACAGCTGCATTATTCCTTTCTCTTTTTGAAAGGTGGGAATATTACATTTATAGCCAAAGTAGAAGCCAAAGACCTTCTCCGGAAGCCAAATGTGAAGTGGTTTAAAGGAAAATGGATGGACCTGGCCAGTAAAGCAGGGAAGCACCTGCAGCTGAAGGAGTCCTTCGAGCGTCACACTAAGGTGTGTCTTTACTTTCCCTTCTTATGGGGACAAAGCTCCAAAGGGAGATTAAAGATCAGTTTAAAAGAACAGGTAGAAGCTCAAGAGCAGTGGAGCCTAAGCCTGGCTTCCCCACACAGATTTCAGTGGTGATCTCTGACCCTCTGCAGAAGCAGACTTTTCTGCTCTCCCAGCACAGGACAAGGAATGGTGGGAAAATCAAAGTTTTCCACTGCCATTTCTGGATTGCAGTTTCTTTTCAGAGCCCATTATTTGAGTTATTCCTTGTTTCTGGTGCATGTCTGAAAGACTCATGTTTTAACTCCTGCTTTGTGCAAATGCATCCTTCACATGAATGAAAAGCTATGCTTGATTTTTAGATTCACACATTCGAGATGCAGATCATCAAAGCTAAGGAAAACTATGCAGGGAACTATCGCTGTGAAGTATCTTATAAGGACAAATTTGATAGCTGCTCTTTTGACCTTGAAGTCACTGGTAAGGTTCCACTTGTGTCTGTAAAGATTTATAAGGATTTCTTTCTCTTTTTTCTTTCTTTTTTCTTTTCTTTTAAATTTGAGATGACACTTCATTTTGCTCAGACCCTTTAAATGAAGTAATGCTTAAAGTGAACATTTTTAGCACAGAGCTCAGAATACTTTCTTGTGTCTGTAATTTGTTGTCTAAATGAACACTGGGATAGATACCATGTAAGACATTTATCCAAACATTAGAAAAGCTGGCAGGTAAAATTAATATTGAATTCAAATCAGGCTCTGGCACATGAGACTTGGGGCTGTGTGTGTGTGCTCAGAGGTCAGCAGGGTGGGGGCCAGCCTGGCTCCATCCATTCACTGGCCGTGGATCAGAACCATTTAATATGATTCAGACTGTCCCAAAGGGGTAACTCACACAAGGAGGATCCCACCTTGGCTCAAGACTCAGTGTGAATCTGTAGCTGTAGAGGAGACTGTCTCTGTCTCTTGCCTCTGATGCTGAGCGTACTGAGAGAGCACAAGGTGCCAGCAGGAAAGAAAGCAGAGGAAGTGAGAAGACAAAAAGGCCAGAGCCTGTGAATAAGGCAGGAAGGGGAATGGAGAGAAACATCAGAGAAACAGATTTCCTACGCAGAACTGCAGAAAGGACTTTAGAGAAATGGTACACTTTTGCACTGAGTGTAATCTTTGCAGATATCAGAACTTAATGCCAAAGGGGAAGCACAAATGCTGGTCACTTAGCAGGAAACTTACAAATTTCGTGTTCAAAATTATACTGCTTGCATAAATTATGGGAGCTTCAAATTATGTTTTTAATTCCTGTATTACTGTTATTTCATAGAATCTTCCCAAGCTGCTCCATCGATTGACATCAGATCTGCTTTCAAAAGAAGGTAACTTCAGTGGTCCTATCAAGCTGCTCAGTAATGGATACTGGTAGCATGCACAGAACTTGTGTCAGAAAATTGTATCAAGTACTTTATAAAATTGTTTTTGTACATATAGATTAAAGAAGTGGAATTTCAGGTAATTGGTGGTGGGTAGAATGAAATAGTTACAGCACATAGTACATACAATATTAAATATCCCTACTGTGAAATTACAAGTGTCATTAATTTAAGGCAAGATTGAATATTTAAGGCAATTAAATATATGTTTCTTTAGAGGTTTTTAAAAATGTATTTTCATTCACTAAAAGAGTCTACTGCATGTTTCCTGAAAGCTGTCAGTCACAATATGAAAGTTCTGGGTCCCAATCCTGCACTGATTAAAAACAGAGAGAAAATTCACATTGATTTCAAGAAGACAGGATATGACTTTGTAATCTTACAGTAAATAGTAAATACCATCAGTAAGGAAAAACAATAAAGAGTATATTACAGAGAATGTAAGAAAAAGCACTGTGTCTTAAGGTTTGTTTCCTTTCTGATAAAGCAGCAATTCTAACCAGTGTGTCAGGTTTGTATGATGAAATATAAAAAATATATAGAATGAAATTATTTTACAAACACATAATGAATGCAGTTTGTTAATCTAGAAGTAAAACTGGGATTCAGAGAGAACTGCTTTTATTTAGAGGGCTTTAATTTAAAGAGACAATCAAAAGATATTACCTTCAAGGTGCATTTCCTTCTTTAGCACATTTTAAAAAATGCAGTAACTACTCTGCCCAAGCAGATGAAGATATCTCAGTATTTTCTGGTTTTCTAAGTAATATCTTGCATGTAAAGTCTCGATTAAACATTGGCATCATTTCAGTTAAGATGTGCACTATTTTGCCCTTCTAACAAATATTTAGGGCATTTCTTTTGTCTGTATGTGCTCTGTGATAAGGTAATTCTGCTAAAGACTACATTATAGAAAGAAATGCACCTTCATAGGACTGTGATTTTATCTGTAAAAATGGACAATGTTACTGTTTTATTTTTCTTTATAACTGTTTTCTCCCTTCATTTAGAGAAAAGTTAAATCTTTAAGGCTAAGTACTTTTCAATCAGTATTTGACAGAGCTATGCATTGTTAAAAGCACCACCCAGCAATTCAAATCTTTGGTTTGTATTCATATAGCAAGAGATCAGCACAAGCCCTTTGTTTTTACACATGTCCATTACGGAAATGAGAAACAAAGCTGCTTGTGATGAGTAGCTCACATTTGTTTGTGTTACTGAAATCTAACACAAACCTCGGCAAATTGATGTATGCAGTTACAAAAATTTGCCATCAGAGTACAAGAAGAAGCAATACAAACCTTTGTGTTATTTTTCACAAGTGCCTACAGAAACAAAATCCATGTGAAAAAGCATACAAGTTTGTGTTGATTTTATACAATTCTTTGTGTGTCTGGACTGTGTTGAGTATATGAGAAGTGTAGAGTGTTTGCAATGGGTGTTGTCCAAGTCTTCCTGTATTAAACAAAGATTTGATCTTTTTCTGTCAATAACAGCGGTGAAGGACAAGATGATGCAGGAGAACTTGACTTTAGTGGTCTCCTGAAACGTAGGTGAGAACCAAGTGATGCAATGAGCAGGTGTGGATTGCAAACCATTAGGTTCGCACACAGAAAGAGTCAGGTGTAGCATTAATAACTTCTTAAGAATTTTCTGACCTTTCAATTTTCTTAATGTTTCTAACTTATTATTCTTGTAGTATAATATACAAATGTTCAGTTAATTTTACCTCTAAGTGTGCAGAAAAGAAACCTCAGATTTGAGTGTTCTGGTAAAAAAAATGAGCCCCTGCCTAAAGAGGCCAATAACATTTAGTTCACTTGCTATTTTATTTCTTTTGTGTGTGCATGGAAGGCAGAGGGGGGAAATTTCCTACACAGGGATGAGCAGTTCAGAAAATTGAGTCTGGTGCAAAAGTAAAAAACATCCTGATACGAAAAAATCATATTTTGTGTTTTTAAGTCATAGATATTGGTACGATTCTTTGTAGCTTTTTTTTTAATATGTGCACACAAATGCTCAATCATGTTTTATTTGACTCAAGTGTTTTGATGGAAAAAAACTCGGGTGCATGTTTCTCTGGTTTGCCTTGAAAATCTGGTGTTATGATAGTTATGTCCCTAATTCTTTCAGATCTTAAACCTAGTTTAGTCTTTTACCAGATTAAGACAGGATAGTTAATTCACTATCTTTTAAAATCAAGCAGAGAAATTCTGTATGCCATGGAAATCAATGGCAACTGATCACAGAGAAGTGGAAAAGGAACTACATCCTTTATCTCATCTACCACTTACTCTGAAAGAGGAAAATCTGCAATATTAATTACATGAAAAGGTCCCAATGGGCTCATTGGCTGTGAGGGAGAGGATAGCATTTAAGCAACTAAAGCGCACAGGAAAAGCTGAAGCTAAAAGTAGACAAAGAATTACCTGAACCAATTCCAATCCACCAGGTCTTTGGTTTTTCAATCTTCTCATCCCTAATTAGGATCTTCAGTTTGTCTTTTCATCCTACTAATACAACTTGCTGTGCTAGTTCTCATGACCACCTGCATGGTGTTTCAGTAGCCACGACAGTTGCATGTAAGAGGTCTTGGTGTTTCTGTGGAAAGATAAATGTGGTTCAAGAGACATTATCACGTTACTAACAATTAACTCTTAAGATTTGTAAGATAAATACTTTACAGCCATATAAACATAGTATACTTATTGTGTGCTTAATGGATAAAACAAATATTTAGTTTTTCGATACCATTATTTGACTTTGGTCAAATTGGTTCACCTTGCTTCAGGCCTTGAAATGCAACTTCATATTTCTGAGCTTAATTGAATAAAATTGTTAATTAAGCCACAGTGTGGATATTAATATCCATGTCTGTGGATATTAACATCCATTATTTAGAAGACAAATCCATGGTTTCATTTCAATTTTTACAACAGGCAATGTTGGAGGTGCATTCTTTCTCCTTTTTTTATGGTTGTATGACCAAGGAAAGACCTAGGACTTTTCACTTTTGGTTCATACCACTTGAAACATGTTTTTTTTAAAAAAAAAAAAACAACCCTAAATGCATAGAATCAATATACTGTCTATTTTCCAATTTTCTGCTGGTTGGCAGGCAGACATATAAAGTCTTGTCTCAGTAAGCCACTCCATGACTGCATATGCTTTGTCAATGCAATGGATCAGTAGCAGCACGAAGTTCCAAGAGGCATAAGAGCTAAAAACCACTCAAATATTTAAGTCTTTGTTTATTAAAAAAAAAAAAAAAAGTACATCTTGCAACAAAACAGACATTTTTAGGGAAGAGATCTGAAAATGATTTTGTGGTGACGTCAGTCTGCTTAGGAAATACCATGCTCTGTTTGACCCCTGGCCTCAGGTCAAGCAACTGAGGTCTGAGAACGAAGTTGGCTTGCTCTAAGCATCAAAATTCGTTCTCCAGGTATGCAAGAGAAAAATGAGCCTGAAATTAATTCCTTCAATCTGGTTGAAAATCAGGATCCTCATTCTCAACCCCTGCCTGATTTAAAGGGGAGCTTTATTCTGATTGCCATAGAGTGCTCATCTCCTTGACATTGGGCGGATGCTGCCTGGTGAGCAGCCAGTCCTGGGGGAGGACAGTGCTGCCCCAGGGGGAATCTCACCTTTTACCAGTGCTTGCAAGCTGATCTCAGCCTGCCCCCATGCAGAAGGAATCTCAATGAAATGGCAGCATTCGCTGTACAATCACCCTCGGGAAAGCGTGAGCACGGAGAAGAGGAACAAAATATAAAATTACATACCTGAGATTGTCTAACTTACATTGCTGTCTCAGAATTATTGTATTTGAAAGATTACTCAGGGAGAACCTCTCTTGCTTTTTAAAATAACAGACGTATTATGAAAATTAATAAACCTCATGGACTTAACAGCACAGCGGTTTCCATGGCTTTTTATCCAAGCATGCAGAGATTCTCAGGGATCTTTAGTGCTATTTCTGTATATGTCAAAGAAAATCCTCTGTTGGACTCCATAAAGCTCAGCTCTAACAGTGTCTAGATGCAAAGCCTGGTATTTTTTATTTCTCAAAAGTTTATTTTCTCGCTCTGTTCTCAAAAAGCACTGATTTTGTTAGACAAGCTATAATCAAATTTGAATGTTCCTGGTCTGATCCTAATGATATTACAGGAGGAAAAATCTAGATTTGTTCTTCAGTTCCAGTATCGTCCTAGAAGTTCACTTTTTTTGTGCTGAATTGCCAGTCTGAAAAATTATCATTTTGTTTAGGATGCTTCCATTTTTCTATCATTTAATGGCTGCCACTGTGAAAATAATTATACTTCTCTTCATTGGTTGTCTTATCCTGGAATTGCAGATAGTAAATACGATATTGAAACTTCTGTGTGAAGGTGATTCCTCACACAGGCCTCTGAAAACATTTCCTGCTCTTAAGACTGAGACACACATGGAAGCAAACAGATCCATCCTTCAAGTCCAAGCTGGTGTGGAAATCTTCAGTTCCTATTGATATGACAACTTTAAGTAATGCTGAGAAGCACCGGTGTAACTATAAACAGACACAGATTCCCCTGTATTTCAATGTCCTGTCTTCAGTCACCCCCAGTAGCACCTACAGGGACTCGGGGTTTGAAAACACTTTTATTTAATTTTGAAATGTACAGATTAGACTTAGTGGTGCCATCATAAATTGTAATTGATTCCACTCAAGTTACAGCAGATAAAATTTATTTAAGTGCGATTAGCCTGTATGCTGTTACATTTTCAAACTGCCTTTTTTTTTTTTTGAAGCAATTAAGCAAAATAAAAATTCTCATACCTGATTGTATCAGAAAAGGCCAAATTAATACTTACATCCAAATTCTGCCTTGACGATGTGTAAAGTAAGGTGTGAATGTCATTCTGAGCTATTCCAACCATACTGGGTGAAATAAAACAAAGTATGATGGCAGCCTTCAAATTTTGGTCAAAACAATTCTAGCCTTACCATAGATTCAGCTTCACCTGTTTTTTATGGTGTGATAAAACCTCACTAACTCTTGTCCCATAATTGTATTTTGCTAACATAAGGGAGATTAAACAACAAGAGGAAGAGCCTGAGGTGGATGTGTGGGAACTCCTGAAGAACGCAAATCCCAGCGAGTACGAGAAGATTGCTTTCCAGTACGGCATCACTGACCTGAGAGGGATGTTAAAGCGGCTGAAGCGGATGCGCAGGGAAGTGAAGAAGAGTGCAGGTATGGATGTGGCAGAATATTCCTGTGCTCATCCATCACAAGCAACCATTCACCTTAAAAACCCAAATAGACTTCACTTGCACGCAAGGGAACTTTCACACTCCAACTCAAGCGTCATTCCTACAAGGAATTAATCAGAAGGCAGCTTTGATCCATGGTGCAAGTGTAAACACCTTATCCAACTTAGTGCTTACCTAAAGCATCCCTCCCTCTAGACAAACACTGGTTCCATCTGGAACAATGTCCCCCAGGTGCATGGAAAGGTGTTACCTGATCAAACAATGCTTGTGTTATCAATATCTTCTGCTCTAAATAGAGGTCACTCCAAACACCTGAAGTGTTTGCTCGTCATCATTTCGTTTTGCACTTAATCTCCATTGCTCAGAAATCCCAGCTGTACTACAGACCCTCCATCCTGCACTGGGTGAGGACATTCAGGCTTGTCTTTCCCCATCTACCCTACCGGAAGTATGAGAGGTGTAATTACATACAGAAATATAAATATGTGTTTCTTTGTAGAAATATATAGATATGTGTGTGTATATAAAATAAATATATATGTCACAGAATATGTTTGCACACACAAATAAATACAATACAGTGTCCATTATACTATTGTGGTATCTGCTTGTTCCTGGACAGCATTTCAGGACTGGATGTAATATACACATTTGCTGTGTCACTGGTTTCCTGGAGGCATCCCTTTTATGTAGGTGAAGTCCTCCACAAGTTCAGCTGTAATCCAGCTGCCTGATATACCCTCTCTCCTTGCCCATTACCTCATAACATATATTATGTTACTAGACATTAATTTTTATTTGTGTATTCCATTTGATGCACCTACTCAGTCCTTTTTGGAATACAGTCACACTGCAAAGTCTTGAAGACATACCAGCTTGAACTTGCCCGGGATAAGCAGATCTGCACAGCTTTGTGCTTATTCTAATGTTTCTAGATGATTCCATGCAAACTAGTGTGAGAATATCTTGTGATGCATAACTTTGTGTGCATGTATTCTGACAGCTTTGATGAGATTGATGCAATGTCATTTCAGCATTCATATTCTTGTTTCTTGATCCCATATTAAAGTAACACTTGACTTCCACAACAGCTTTTGCCAAAGGCCTCGATCCCGCATACCAGGTGGACAAAGGAGGTAAAGTAAGATTCATGGTGGAGCTAGCAGATCCAACAGTGGAACTCAAGTGGTATAAAAATGGCCAAGAGATACGACCAAGTGCAAAGTAAGTGATCTTAGCATATGTATGCAATAAAATGGGTACACATGCATTCCCTTGACAAGTGTGTTGCACAGATCTCTCTCTTTGCTCAGGTTGCACCAATTTCTGAATTTCATTAGATGTGGAGAGCATGTAAATGATGCTACATTGCTCAGGACCCAGAAAAGTCCACTGTAGGCTAAATGTAATCTTTGTCTCAAGGTAAAAGTATTAGAGATCCTCAAAAAAATGTGGCATGATTTCCTACTCAGTAGTTTTTAAAATACCAGGAAGCACTGTGAGTAAATAGATCACTTGTCCTTGGTCCTGTGTCTGGAGGTGGACACAATCTTTCTACAGTAATTATGTGCTAAGAGCAGAGATGTTGACATCACACACTTACCCACCTGGCTCATAAACCATCCAAGAAAAGGGGTGTGGGGTTTGTCTCATCTTCTTCTACTCATTAACTTTGACACACTGAAGTCAACAACCTGCACCATCAGTCACGGGCGACAGATCCAGTGTACACAAGCTTCTTCATCTGTACCACCTGCATATTGGTTTCTTCTCTGGCTCTTCCAGAAAGTGATCTTTCAGGTGCAGACATTTGATTACTTGTAGAGCAATGCCTGGAAGTTGAGCCCAGTCCTTTTGTGGGCACACCCAGCTCTTTCAACCCGGTGCAGAAAACCCCATTCCACAGTCAGACACAGCTGGGAAGGATGTACATAAAAATGTAATGCTCCTCAAATGTTTCTGAGCAGTACAAAATCCTAGCCTTTTTTCCTCTTACCCAGTGAAAAAAAAATAGTAATTAACAAAAGCCCTCTTACAGAAATGAGGCAGATTTCCTTCATTCTGTTGCTGTAGAAATCAATGAAGGATTTTGTTTAATATTCATGATTGACAGAAAAAAGGATAATAGAGTACCTTTTCTTGAGCCCCTATATCTATAGGCATGAGCAGCTCAGAGCTGTTTTGCAAGCAGCTCTATGGATTCCTCTCCAGCAGGAGGGGCTGGATTAGGTGTTCCAGTGCATTTCTACCAGGCTGCTGAAGCAGCTGTCAGATGCTAATGAGCTTTGGTCATTACAAACCTGGAGCAGATCTAAACTGGTGACATAAAGGTGAAAGGCTCCATATCCCATTACCAAAACCCCATATCCCATTACTGATATCTTGTGCCATCTGGCCTACCAATAATATTAACTTCTTAACTTTGGCTATTATTATACTTCACAAAAATTTTGGAATGAGTGATGGTGTCCTCTTACTGCTTATTTTCAGCTTTCCTCATCTAGAGTTTCAGACTCCATTTTATTTGCCATCGTTCCACTCCAGCTTCTTTTTTTTTTTTTTCTTTTTTTATATTTCTTTTTTTCATATCACCCAGCCCTGGGATCTTGGAACAAGCCAGAAGCAGCTTATTGTCACTCTACACCACAGCTCTTTTTGCTAGAAGTCTGACAACTCTGTTGAAACTTGGAAATTGCTTCCAAGGACAATTTTTCCAGTACTGTGTAAACCCCAGAATTTTTGCCTCTAAAAATCCCTAAAGCATTTTCTACATAAAACAAAAGGGGTCCAGAAGTTTTGCTAATGTGTCTTTGCTGTTCAAACAGATACATTTTTGAGCACAAAGGTAACCAGCGAATTTTATTCATCAATAACTGTACGATGACAGATGATGCTCGCTATTACGTAACAGCTGGTGATGAGAAATGCTCCACAGAACTTTTTGTGAGAGGTAACTATGTCAGCCTGATGCTGTTTCAGCTGTGCTACATTTATGTGGCTTCTTTGGCTGCAACAGAAATTAACAGGGAGGACCCGGTTCGGTATGTTTTTGAATTTGTATTTGAATTTGTATTTGTATTGTTAGGATCACTCGGTATTTCTGTGAACCCTGGCTATTTTTTTCCCTCATCCTGTACTTAGCAGCTTAGTGAAAACCCTGAAATGAGGATATAATTGATTTGATACTGTGCATTGGGATCTCCTGGGGCTGTGGTGCCCTTCATGATTTTAAGCCCTTTTGTAGGCTTTTGTGTCATAGCACTGGCTTCCCCTAACACCACACTTGGTACCTGAGGACTCTGATACTGTTCAAGTGCCCTCAGATCAGGCTTTCTAGAAATCAGTTTTCATTCCATTTGCATTGATTTGAGGGAAAATTCTATCAAAAGTTATGAATGGGTGGCCATATCTTCACTCTGTCTGCTCCCGTGGTGTTGATTACCCCCACACGCACAAGAAACCAAACAGAAAAGTAAAGCTTATAGTGAGAGAAAAAAATCTTCAAATATTTGAAAGATACTTTTAGAATAGTGGAGCCCATTGCCCCTAAAAACAGCATAGAGTAACTGTTGTACAGTCTTTTGCTATTAAATAAACTTGAGTTATGACATCAGGAATGGAGTAAACAAATAAGGTCACCACAATATGCCATCAGGTCATCTTATAATATGGGTATATATCTCATCATGGGCTGTAGGACCTGATGAAAACACAGTTTTCTAAGAGGGTTTGTGGGAAGCAAAAGGGGAATGTCAGCTTCTCATGTCAAGCTTCCTGGACAAAACTGTCAATAAGATGGGATGCAAAGCATGTATTAATATGAAGAAATGTTCTTTTTCTTTTATTGAGCAAATTTCCTACTAGCATACTAATGAGCAACCACTTTTGTGATTTAAGGCAGAGAAGGCTGCACTGATACTCCTATTAGAATTTTAAAGTAATCTTGCCTTCTGCAGCATGATTTAGAAAATCTCTTCCACTTAGTTTTCCCTCTGAGATTGGAAATCTGTAACATTTTCTTCCCAAAGATCCTCCGATTTTGGTGACCAAAGGCCTGGAGGATACCAGCACCTATGTTGGTGAACGAGTGGAACTGAGCTGTGAAGTGTCTGAGGATGATGCAAACGTGAAATGGTAAGCCACACTTTGAACAGCTTCCTTGAGAATAAAACCCAGAAGCTTTTAATCACGGGCAAAAACATGTGCAGCTTTTCCTACACCAGTAAACCTGAAAATTGTTAAGAAAATCTCAACAAAACTCTATTCAAAAATGTAGCAACAGCAGAAATACCCTTATTCGTTCATGGATGAGTTTGTTTCATCTTTCTAGTGCCTTAAAGTCTTGTAAAGTCTTCTCTGGGAGTTTCAGTCTATGGAAGTCTCATTTGCACAGGACTTCCTTTGGAAAAATAAAAATTCTTTGTTTCCCATTAGGTTTAGAAATGGTGTAGAACTTTCCAACGATCCTAAATCTCGGTATCGAATTAAGGTTGAGGGTAAAAAACACACTTTGATCATAGAGGAAGCTGCCAAAAATGACACTGCAACTTACTCAGTAATGACAACTGGAGGGCAATCAGAAGCCAAGCTTTCAGTTGACTGTGAGTATCATCCACCTTGCTCTCAAATGTCACAGAGTGCTAGCATACAGAAAGAAACAATTTTCTTGCCTTTCCCTGGGGGTTTAAAAGGAGTCTTAACTTCCATACCAGTTTTTTAGCTGCAAATCTCCAGAACAGTGGCTTCTCTTTAGACACTGTTTCCAGTAGCAGGCCATGAACTAGTTCTGCTTGATAACCTCCTGTCATTCCATTAAGATGGAAAACAGAGCAATCCATGCAAAGATACAATAGGTCAACAAAGTGAATTTTCAAGGGAAGTATCTGCTTTTCTTCAGTCCTTTCAGGTTTTCACAGGAAAGTTAAATCTAGGCACAAGCACATGACTGTGTAGCCCCCTCAGCTTTGCTTGTGCAGTATCTCTTTAAAATGCTTGTGTTTTCAAACAAAATGTATCTGATCCATCCTCTGAAGTTATCTTGCGTTCTGCATAAATGTACACTTTTATTTGTAATACTCATTCTGCTCTTGACTATTTTGTACAAATTGGCACCCTGACCAATTCATGCTCTTTCATTATCAAGTTGGAAATTATCCCCCATGGTTACTGGGCTCCATCACCTTTCTTTAATCTGCTTCTGTTTCCCTAAGTGAGACCACTGAAGATATCACTTGCGCTAGAAGACCAGACTGTGAGGCTTGGACAGGAAATCCACTTGAAGTGTGAGATATCTGAGAACGTGGAAGGGAAATGGTACAAAAATGGGCAGCTGATTGAAGCTAGTGACCGTGTAAAGCTTTATCACAAAGGAAGGTAAGCCTGCTGTGTATGGACTTGGCTTTGGATGGAATGACGCTGTGGAGATGTGCCAATATTTGGCTTACTTCACTAAAAATTATCTGCTAATCAAGCCACCTCTGTCCCTCAAGACATATTTATTTTTGCCATTTTAAAAGCCATGTCTCCTTGCTCCCTTTAATCTTGTGTGTTTTGGCTGTGGAGGACAATAATCAAATCCTTGACTCACCTAACTGCTAGCTATTGATTTTTCTTGACATTGCTGTTGCTCTTAGTATGGGACATTAAGCAGAAAAATAAAATTATTGTTAGACACTTTTAAAAGTATACAGCTTTTAAATGCCTCTTTTTCTCATAGCTCCTGTTTGTATCAACTCACAAAGGTGGTCCAGCGAAAGTCAGAATATTCCCACAATGGGATCACCTACAGATTTTTTCTTGAACAACCGAATTGCCGTAGAATGGCAGCAGCATAGAATCCCTGTGTCAAAGAGATTACACTCCTGTATTTTCCTTGTCCTGTGTTCAAACAAAAGATTTTAGAATTGGTTAGGTTATTTGGTGGTTGTCTCAATGATATTTTGTACAAAGCACACAGTATTTAATTGTCTAAATATCACTAAGCCACAAGCAAAGGATTTTGAGTCAGTAATTTTACACACTTGCACAGATCTCCTAAAATTTTCACAGATTTTTCCTTATAGCTTCAAGCAGTCTTCAAAAATATAATTTACATAGACTTCTTTTTCAATTCTTTTACAGAATCCACAGATTTATTATACCAGTTTCTGCTGTTGATGATGAGGGTGAATACATGTTTGTGCCGGATGCCTACAACATTAATATTCCATGCAAAGTACATATTGTGGGTAAGTACACTGCACAGTGACCTGTATATAACATCTTTCTGTGACCCTTGGAAATGAAAAGCAGTGTGAAATACCCCTAATTACAACCACTTTGTATCCTCTGAGCAGGCATGCACCAGAGAGAGCAGACCTGCAGCTTTGGCAAAGTGCAGTTAAGCTGGTGGGAGAGCCCTTTGCCTGCGCTCAGGACCTGCTCATAGTTTATGTGCTGGGGGGAGCTCCTGGGGGAGGTTTCTTGAAGCTGAGCTCCTAAACCATTATTAAGAGTTTGTGTAAAACACCTGCTGCTATCTACTTCTCAGCTATACACTGCTATCTTTGAAGAACTGGCTTGCTAAGATTGCAAAGTGTGATTTAGTTTGGTAAAAGAGTAGTAGAATAAATACATATTTACCTATTCACTAAAAACATTAAACACTCTCTAGAGGGAAAATTGTTCTGCCCAGCTTTGACTCATTCAGCAAGGCAGAAGGCTTGTTAATGATCCCAGTGATTCAAACAAAAATAAAACAGGGCATTGACTCTTCCCACAGCAATACCTCACCAGCTTCTAACTGCAACCAGTAACTTGGAAGTCGAAAGGGGAGCAATATAAATGACCAAAGTTTTAGAAAACACTATCTTTAATTGAAGCTGAAAGAAGTGGGATATCTGTGTTAGAAAAAGTATTGGTGAGATTTAGGGAGAATGAAAAGGGAAGTGGTACTAGAGGAGAATGACCATTGTTATATTTCTAATACGTTAAAAAAAGTTGCAAGAGGATATTAATCAGTTGTTCTCCCTGCACACAGAGTATAATAAAAGTGATAATTTCTTTTTCAGAAAAGGATTTGGATTAATAAATTTTAAAACTGTAAGAACAGTGAAGGCTGAAGCTTGGTAAAAGGTGCCGTAAGAAAGCCTGCAAATGAAATTTTCAAGAGCCACTTAGAGGAAATCTCTCTCAGAAGTTACCTGAATATACATAATTCTGCCTCAGGAAAACAGTTGTGGGTTTTTTTAATGTGGTCTTATTATTCCAAAATGTCTATGGTGCCATGATTTCTTTTTCATCCAACAACTATTTTCTTAAATAGATTTTTCTTCACAAGTTTTCATCAAAACAAAATTCATTTGCTTAAAAATACCAAGAAAATAAAACAAAGAGCATGTTTCTGTGTGTTGCAGACCTGTGCCAGGTCACTGAACTCTCAGAGCAGCAGCTACATGGCAAACTTGAACAATCTCTCTCCTTTTTCAGATCCTCCTAAACTTCACCTGGATGGTCTTGGGGAAAATAACACTGTGACAGTGGTGGCAGGAAACAAACTACGACTTGAGATCCCCATCAGTGGTGAACCACCCCCAAAAGTCTTTTGGAGTAGAGGGGACAAGGTACATTGTCATTGTACATGTTTCTTTAGCTTAACAAGGAGTCTTTTCCTTCAAAAAAGAATGTTTAGCCTTTTGAAGACATTGATTTTAATGGCATAAAATAAGTGGGAGATGTCCTCTATCTAAAAATGTTTCTTGCTCAAATAAGAAGGGCAAAACGGACAAATATTATTTAGTATCTTTTGGATCTTTTTAAGAAAAGGCTGAAATTAATAAGGAAAAAGATATGGGTTTGCTATTAAAAAATGGTAGAGGAGAAGGATATATGGGATGCAGAAGAAAACCTGTGAAAATTTACCAAATGGCTCCTACTTCTAGACATTCAATGCCCAGAATGGCTGCCAGGTTTGGGCAGGAAGCCATGATACGGTTTGGTTTTGGAAAAGAAATGATAAATTCTAATGGAGTTCAAGTCTCAAATGACACAATAGGTTGGGCAACTGGGCTCTTGCATCTGGTGTCAATGCAAAACTTTTGCTTAGAGCAATCCCTGGCTGTGTAAATACCAAAAAAGCCACTTTCCACATTTAAATTTTCACTGTGCAATGTGGAAGCTGGGACATGTTACTACTACTGCATTTATCAGACCTGTCTGGTCAAATCTGTGACCACTATTTTTCAAATATTAATTGTAGTGTCACCACTGTGGTCCTATCCAAGCAGGGAATTATTCTAGGAGAGCTCCCACTCCAAAATATGTGACAGCACTTGAAATCAGTGAGGGAAAACTACTGACCATTACAATCACTCTGACCTGTAAAGTGAATGACTCAGATTTTGATCTGACTTTTGGAAGAATACCCTATTCTTTTTGCATCAAATTGATGATACGTGGTGTTGACAAAAGTGTGTCCCTGCTCACAGGAGAAGCCTAGCACCTCATCCTGTCTGATGCAATGGCTCAACTGAGTACTAAACAGTTACTGTATTTTACTTATTTTAGTTATTCTGTCATTTTTGTCATTAGGTGACTAAAGTTCTGAGTTTTAGTGTGGGTTTTCTTACCTTGCTTTAATGTTTTTGTTGAAGTGACCTGTACTATTTTGAATTTCGATCTTTTGAGTATTTCAATTCTAAAATCTAGAAAATACGATTTCCCCTCTGCTTACTGTGGTTCCTAGATGGTCACAGACAGTGGAAGAATACGGGCAGAAACATACCCAGACAGCAGCTGCCTGGTCATTGATGCAGCTGAGAGGGACGATTCGGGTCCTTTCAGAATAACTTTAAAGAATGAGGCTGGAGAGGACACAGCTCTAATCAACATTAAAGTGGTTGGTAAGTCATGTGAAACAGTGCCTATGAGCCACATCTTTTATCACTGTGGTAGATTCTCAGGAAACTTCCATTTCCTGATTTGATCCCATTGTGAGGCATGGAATAGAGATGCAAGGCTACTAAGGCTCGGTGTTACTCAAGGAGTAGGAGCTTGGCATGGGATTTAAGTAGGAGTTAATCATCACTGCTGCCAGGGGCCAAACTTCTCTGGTTGCCTCAGGCTGCCCCTCTCACTCCTGGTGATGCCTTGAGAGGCCACCTAAAAACAGAGACTAGACAAGAATAAGGGAATAAAGGTAGGTATTTGTTTGAAAGGTCCTCAAAGGTACCCCCTGGGGAGCCAGAGGCTATTGCTAAGATGGACACCAAGATGGACGACAGGCCACGAGTTCTTCACACTTTTATATGCTTGGTTCATTTGCATATCAGGGTTAATTCTCCAATTAAAGCTTCAGTTAATGATGTAATTTCCCCAAGCTTGCCCCCCCTTTAGAAGCTTTTGGTTTATACTTTTTGGGCCTAGGACAGTCTGGGTGTTCTTGGACAGCAGGCCTGGAGAGGCTTTGTTATGTCTACCTAGCACGAGAGAGCAGAAATTAACAGGCTACAAGGAACTTCAGAGTTACACACTAGGCAGTACAGGATTTGAAAAATATGAAAGTTAAAACCTAAGGCATCACTGGTTCTCCCCTCTCCCTGTGGCTGTGGGCTCTGCCTTAGCACATGCTCTCGAGTGCCTCTCAAGTGGCTTGACCACGCTGAAGACCTTGGCATCCATCCACTTCTAACCACCAGCCAGGATCCACTACCTTTCTTTTTCTCTCTCTCTCTCCTCATTAGGAATTCCTGTTTCACCTCAAAAATGATTCAGATTTGTTTCTTATTTGACATTTTTAATTTCAACCTATGCAAAAAGAAGAAAGATTTTTTTTTTTTAAATAATATTTATTTTGTTTACAACAGATGTCCCTGATCCTCCTCAGGCACCAAATGTGACTGAGGTAGGTGAAGACTGGTGTATTATGACCTGGGAACCTCCAGCAAATGATGGTGGATCACCCATTTTAGGTACTTTTTTTTTTTTTTTTTTTTTTTTGGTGGTGACTCTCCAATATAGACAAAAGAAGCAAACCCTAAAGAGTGGATGCAACAGGATCAGAGTTTAGCTCAGGCTCTGGAAATGTGCACAGGGAGCATCCAGTTGCTAGAATGTTCTATCTACTCTTTGACTTTATCAGATACCTGTTTTTCTAATTCTTTGAGATTTGTCATTTTGTATGTTGTCACAGTATCAATCCCCCTACTCGAAAGACAACCTCTTATAAAACCAAACTTTGAACTGTTATTAGCCTCTTTGAATGTTAGAAGGAATTTCAGAAACAATTTACTGAGTAAATTGGAATATCTTTTAATACACAGAACCAAGCAGAAGGTCAGAGGGGCCCAGAGGTCAGTAGAACCAGGCCCTTTTCACCCTGAACTAAACACAGAAGACTTCTAAGTCCAAAAAAAGCTCGTATATGGCCATGAAAGCAAAATAGGTGACTATATAATAGCTTGCAATAGGGAAAATTATCCCTAAATCACTCTGAAGCTAGAAGGGGATATTGAGATAAAAAAAGGTCATTAGGCAGTCAAAAAATAGACCCTTTATTACTGACCATTATGCCATCACTTATTATAAGAAAATCTTTTCTGGTCTAAAGGATATTTCATTGAGAGGAAAAAGAAACAAAGCTCCAGGTGGATGAGGCTGAATTTTGAACTGTGTAAAGAAACAACTTTTGAGCCAAAGAAAATGATTGAAGGTGTCGCTTATGAGGTCCGTGTGTTCGCTGTCAATGCCATAGGCATGTCCAAGCCAAGTATGCCTTCCAAGTCCTTTGTTCCTTTAGGTAAGTAGCCAAGAGCACAGAGATAGGTATGCATTTAGAAAATAACCATTAATATGTTATTATAGTAATCTAATTATACAATTGTTATATTAGTGTGACAGCTAGAAGGCTTTGTCATTCACATTGTGACAGGATAATTCAGTGGCCTTTTCACATAAAGAAACAGATTTTCAAACTATTGTGACAGCCACAAGTCCCTGGGTCTTGTTCTGTAGACAGCAAAAGTTCCCACCTTGCTCAGCAGCACCCCCAGAATACAGAGGAAGAGAAAGGAGGTGGCTGTTACAGCTCCAGCATGCTCCCTTCTTGCCAGAAAACACCTGCTGTGCTAGAATACACTGCTCCCAACTTCTCTGCTCTACCTTCTCCAGCTGTTTGTCCTTCCCTGTCCTCATCAGGAGGAATTTATCTCTCAGTCAGGCTGTGAGCAGATATGGGATGAGGTAGCTGCTTCTCCTAGTGTGGTCCTAATTAGGAAAGACGTGCCAGGGATGATTGGAAATCATCCTGGTAGGCAGGATAGCCCCTCACCTGTGACACTAAACTAAAGCTTTGATTTTAACACAGTTTTCTTCCTTCTCCCTGCTTGCTTCAGCTGTTACCAGTCCCCCAACTCTGCTGGCAGTGGACACCGTGACCGACACCACGGTGACAATGAAGTGGAGGCCACCAGACCAGATCGGGGCAGCAGGGTTGGACGGCTACGTGGTGGAGTACTGCTTTGAAGGAAGTAAGTGAGAACGCCCGGGGTACCTTACTCACAGTGAAAGTGGGTGAGACTTTCTCCATTTTTTCTCTACAGGTATCAGGTGCTCTGGCTGTCAGGCAGAGACTAATCAGGCAGAAAACCTCAAGCAGCAGGGTTTTGTGCAGGCTCCCTTTGGTTTGTATTCCAGATGCCATCCACTGACTGTAGTTCAACATCTCTTACACTTGATTTGAAATCCAAATCAAAAGCCATATAATCTGTTGTAGTATACCAAGTACCATGTTAATAACTATCCTCTTTTAGATGCTAAATGAGAGTCAGGGCAGTAAGGAGTTCATTGTTGGATGAAGGTGTAGGAAATAATGAATGGCTACAAGTGTGGCCCGAAATATGTTCAGGTTGGCTGGGTTTTAGGGACAGGAGGTCCTCAGTGTGGTAATCCCTATGCTGACGTATTACTAACTGGCTACTTCAAGTGCTGCCTGCCCACACTGAGAACAGCCTCTCCAATAGATCCTGTAGGTGTCATCTAGGCATGCAAAGTCCATGTCTAGATATTTAATTTCTCCAACATTTCAGTGCAGTTATGGGGACCTTTAACTATGTCCATCTAAGATAAAAATATTAAAGATCTGAAGGAGGAAGATAAAGATATAAGAGACTCAATAAGCTTTTGAGAGTAAAGTAAGAAGGAACAGGGAAATACAACTTACATTTTACAACTAAGAGCCCTTGGTGATCAAGCAGCAGAAACTTAGTATTTTCCAGCAGACTTTCTTCTGAACTGGCATCAAATGAAGACTATTTTCAAAAAGTAAAATCCACCAGCACCTGGGTAAGTATCAAATAGCCTGGAGTGGTATGTGCAATACCCAGCCTCTGTGGACCAACAGCATCAACTGCAGCAATGTGGTGGATGTGAATGAAGGGGACACAGTTATCTTCAGCTCCACTGCTGTTGCTCTTAACTGTGCTGTAAACCAAGCAATGGGTCAACCACCTTTTTTCCATGAAGGCATTTATTTCAATGAAAGCTTTTCATGAACACAGTCCATAGCCTGGAGACAAAAGGTAGAGGACAGAACCTGTCATTCATGCTGTCACATTTCAGATTCAGACAACCCAGGAAAACAGTAGGTCATAAATGTGGTCAGGTGCCACGGGATGAGTACATTCAGCTCTCTCTCAGGCGAGTGGGAGAGGGCGTGAAGAACAACCACTGGCTTTTCTCAGGAGCACTCAGCATCTTGTAGTATTGAGAGGAATATCTTTAAGGAGCAGGACTGCAAGAAGCTCAGAGACCTGGAGAAGAGTACCTGAAGGCAGACACAGCTGGAATGGTAGGAAGGGTTTTCCTTGTATGTTGGGAGGGAGCTGCGGGAACAGCTCAGAACGAGTAAGCGTGCAGTCTTCCCTCAAGATACAGTGTTCTTCTATTGTTTCCACTGCACAGGCCAGATGTAGGGGAATGTAAAGGGGACTGTCAATGGGAGGAGTGGATGCTGTTATTATGCTTTGTTTAGCATTGGTAGAATGGCAGGGAAAAGTTAAAAGTGCTTGACATTACAGTATGTAATGTCCAAATTAGGCAGTAAGAGAGGATGAGAAATACGTTAATTCAAACTATGGCTTTCAGAGGAATCTTCCAAATCTGTCTTTAAAGGGCTGTTAGACAGAAGAACATTGTATACCTGTTGAATGGAACAAATTCTTTACTTTTTTTTCCAGATAGGTTTTAAACTCATGAAGATACAACAAAATGGCAGCCAAGTCTGTCATTTTACTGTTACTCACCTCAGTTAAAATACAATGGGTACAATGTATTTTACACAGTTTTGAGTGTTTATGTATATGTATATCTATATATGCCTCCTATATATGAATATACATCTATATATACACAATTGACATTATGTATATATGTAATGAAAATGCCTAGGAAGAAGCAAGAGAAGCAGGAAATACGAATTTTAAAATGCCAATTTTAAAATACCAATTTTAAAAATCATGTTATTGGATTATTCATCTTTTTCTCTCTGTTCAGCTGTTTATTTCCTTTTTTGCAATATCTTAGTGCCTCTTTTTCTCAGCCCTTTCTGCCTGTTCTGCCTCAAACTAATTTTTTCTGTAATGTTTAATAACTCTTTTTAATTTCAAGATACTTTTTATGACTGTCTCTATTCATTCTGCTGCTTTTTTCTCTTAGTTATCTGTTTGTAAACTCATTTCTCATTACATTCTCCATTCTTTCATTGTTGTCACTGAAGTAGCTTTAATGAGGGCTTTTTAGAGTCTTCCTTAACACAGCTATCATTAGGAGAAATCACAGGCTGAAAATAGGAAGACAAAAAAATATATAGAAAGATAATTTAGAAGAATAATGTATCATAAACATTGGTTTGGCTTTGCAAAACTGGTATTTCCCTCTAGTCTGCACCTCAGAACTTGATCAATGTGATGGATTCTTGGACTCCTTAACTATGTACCACTTTTGACAGCTCTCTGTGCATGTTACTGAACTGGAGCCTCATCATAAGTATCCTGATCCAGCACTGCACAGTGTGAATAACAAGAATACAGAATACACATATATATATATATACACAGACAGAGAGAAATTCCCAGGCCTAGTTTACAACATCCAGCTTTGGCCCTCTTGCTGTGGCGATGTGGAGTAGACAGAATCCTGCTGACCCTGGAGAAGTCAGTCACTAGTAAAGTGTGCTGCTGACTGGTTCTTGTGTGGTATTTTGGGGGCAGCCTGGGGAGCATGGCCTGAGCGTTCCCCATGATAATATCCATGAGAATATGTTTATCTGCTTGTAGAGGCTGTTGTACCTGCAGATGATCTGTTTTCATAGCTAGTAAATAAGCACATTGCAGAGTTTCTGTTGGCTGAGATCTTTCCCACCATACTCATCCAGGACCATGCACAGATACTAGAAGAGTATTTTTATTATCCCAAAAATAGCCAGCTCCAGGATTACAGGATATCCAGGGCAGAGATAACTTTGTCCAGGAAATAAAGCCTTAGGGTTTATATCATATCTGTCATCATCCATGGGTTTGGTCTTCTTTAATCTATCTATGTTACCTTTAGCTAAATGTGTTCTCTTCCTCTGTTTCTTTCAAGTTTTATTCCAAGACCTCTTTTTTTCTGTCTCTCTTACTCAGAATTTATCTCTGAATTTCTTATCTCTTCTATGATGTGTTTTCTTCTCCTTCTACACTTTCTCTCATCATCATTTTGTTTCATTTCTCTCTTCCAAGTGTTCCTTTTGTCTCTTTTCATATTTCTGGGGCTATGCTCAGGCCCAAGAAACTCATACAACTTTATATCCTCCTCTTCTTTCATCCTTTAGCTTTCCTGTGGGCATCACACATAACTGTTCTGTGATCTAGATGCCCTCTTTCCATCTCTTCTCTCCCTGCAGTATCCCTAAATATGGGTTCTCTAAATCTCTAAAGCCCAGCATCTATCTTTGCATACTTACTAACAGAAATTGCTAACCACTGACAAAATGCTCCATCTGTGTGAAAGTGGGTGTCTCTGATTAATTTTAAAGATGGATTCTCTCAAGGTATATCGACAGATCTGTCTGAGGAATTGGGGGAGCCACCTTTTAACCTGGAAGGTACAGTATTCCACAAAGGATATAAGTCTTCTTTAATGAAAGAAAAACTCTCTTCATAAAAGTAAAGATAAATTCCTGACAGTGAATTCTAAGGGCAGCAGTCTATGGAATTTTCTGTAATATAGGTGTAAGGGGAGGGGGAGGTTCTTGGGAAACAGTCATTGATTGAAATCCTTTTCTGCTAGAAGCTTGAAGGAAAACTTAATTCCTAAAAGCAAGACACTCCGTTATGAAAATGTACCACAGCACTATGCTCTACATCTGCAGGGCTCTCCAGTTTATAAGAGTTCTCTTGTCTTCTGTGCCCATTTTATAGGGCTATCTTTACATGAAGTGGAAAGTATCGATCCTGACTTGCTAGTTCCTAAATCCGGCTCCAGTGCCCAGGTGCCAGCAGTTAGGGCACTGTGCTGGGAGGACAGGGAGGATTACAAAGTATGGTTTGTAACTGAAGCTGTTCTGAAAGACTGTACCCTTATGATCTCTCTATGAATTTCATGTGACTGCCTAGGATAGAACTGAAAATCTGAGAATGCTGTAATTATGTGAATAATTCTGACACAGCCTTCCTTTTTTAAAGGCATGAGGAGAGGTGGCATTTCATTGCAATGTGTAAATGTTCTGTGTTTCTCTTATTCCTCAGTTATACTTTCAAAGGTACACAGCACTGGTTGAAATTAATTGCAAAACCCATTTCTCTCCAAGGAAGCTGTTAAAGCAATGATGACTGCTTTTGGAAATAGATTATTTGTGCCCCTTGTTTTATTCTAGCTGAATTAAAAAATCTAACCAGTTTTCTCTCTGGTACACTTAAATTACAGACATATTCTAATAGCATTTGTATCACTATATAAAGGCATATAAATATATGAATATACAAATATGTAATCAACAAAAACCCCTCAGGGTTTGAAACATTCTTCCCACATATGAAAGTGAATCTATATTGTGTTACAGCATAATTAGAAAAACAAAACAGAATTATTCATTAGAATCTAATGAATCTATTACTGTTCTGTAATTTTCTTCATCCATGATGTGGATGTATTAATAACTGGCTATTCTTTGGATCTGTCCTCCTCTCCTGATCTCCCTAAATCAGCTGATGAATGGATCGTGGCTAACCCAGAGCTGACAGACAAAACGAAGTTTACCATCAGTGGCCTTCCAACTGGCTCGAAAATCCTTGTGAGAGTAAAAGCTGTGAATGCTGCTGGTGAAAGTGAGCCCAAGTACTACCCACAGCCTATTTTAGTCAAGGAAGTGATAGGTAAGATCCTCCTGCCTACACTTACCCACAAATACACTCTTCTTCCATACTGATACCTGCTTTTTTAAGGCTAATACTTGTTATTGGTAACTGATGATATGGCCTTACGAAGCCATTGTGTGGTGGCAAGAAATCATGAAACCATCTCTAAAAAATGCATAATTTTTTTTAATTTAGTTCATTTCTGAGCCTTTATTTTTTAGTTTTTCAGGGCTTTTTTTTTTCCTGCAGAATTTGAAGTTGATGGTGCTGTTTTTAAGTTGCACTAAGCTTCCCACCTATTCCTACCATCATAACATTTGGTGTTATAAAAGCTGATGGTGTCCTGAATGTAATGCTGGGAGACCAAGAAATTTAAGACGCCTCACTCGTTTGTCACTTCTGGGAATTGTAGACCACATTGCCATCTTTTTATATTGATGCACAACAGTGCTGCTTCAGTTAGAAAAGAAAAGAAGTGCTTAACACAAGCTTTTGTTTTGTCCAGAACCTCCAAAGATTCGTCTACCAAGACACTTAAAACAAACCTATACTCGAAGAGTTGGAGAAACTGTGAATCTTGTTATTCCTTTCCAGGTAAGGACTAAAAACACTGACAGAAAAGTTCTCTTTGCTTTTTTTTTCTCCTTTTTTTTTGGATACTGCTGCTTTTTGACTCCTTTCTCTGTAACTTTGGCCAGTGAGCTAACTTAAGCAGATGTGGAAGCACTCTGAAGTACAGAGCTGCTTGAAAGTTTTCGATTTGATGTGTCAAACAAACAATGTTCAGCCAAGTAATGAATTGGGTAACTCACTCATACTGATTGGTCACCTGTCATCCAAAGGACACTTAAAGTTCTTCACAGGAGACATTGTATGTGAGATAATTGCTAGCACAATGCAAAGGGGTTGCACTGGAAGCAGTTAAATATGGTTATCAAGAATGGAATGGTTGCATTTAATAATTTCCTCATCATGAGAGAGGAAGAGTGGGCAGACTGCAACTATTCAATCCTTGAGATCACAATTGTAATATGAGTATTTCTAAATACATAGCATGCTTTCCCACAGCATCATGTTAACCTTCATTCCCATATCTTTCAAACAGCAGCAGCCTCTCTCCTTGCAGAGTCCTTCTTGTGAATATAAGAATCATGGAAGAATTCATTTCTATTTCATGTCTGCACATTTAAAGATACTGGGTTGGCATAACTCAGTTTCACAGAGGCTGTTAAAAGCCTCATAAAAGCTTGATCAGCAATATGCTGCAAGATATACTTCTCTTGAGAAATTAAAGGAATAGTCTATGGTTATTCTCTAAGATAAGGTGTTCAAAATGGTGTGAGATTACCCTTTTCAGACAGCACCTGCAAACTGTTTGCCTGTGGAAGGAAAATCCCATGGCAAAGCAGGTGAAATTCACTCTACTTTAAGTACCTATATTGAGCAATTAGACACACAAAAAATGGCACACAAAAGAGACCAATCCAGCCTTCCTAACAGCTATTACAACTTCCTTTGCAATGAAAGAAGAGAGTTGAAGACCCCTGGAGGTTTAGTCGATTACTTTCCTCTTTCAGTGGTAGTGTAGAGAATGTAAGCATTTCCAGAGGGTGAAATACTTTGTTCTGTACTTTCTGTGGGTTATTTTTTTTCTCCCTTTTCTTTCAAAAACTGGAAATTATTTGTCAAATTTAGCCAGAAAGATAATTATCCAAAATAGCCAGAAATTGCAAATATTTTCAGTCTCTTGGGTAAAAGAAAAAAAAAGAAAGAAAGTTATATTTTAGGTGAGTTGGCATGATTATATCTCTAAATGGTGTATAATTTTAAAAAGAATTCTGTTTCTTTCAGGACAGTTTTTACTCCCTGTTCGGGAAAAATGGGAAATAAACTTGTTTTCTTCTCTTCCCTTTTCTCTCCAAAAAAAAAAAATCATATAAAAATTCTTTCCTGGCTCCTTGCAGGGAAAACCAAGAGCAAAAGTATCGTGGCAGAAAAACGGTTCTCCGATCGACAAGAACGAAATCAACATCCGCAACACGGAGAACGACACCATCATCTTCATCCGAAAGGCAGAACGGGGACACTCCGGGGAGTATGACATGAAAGTGGAGGTGGAGAACTTGGTGGACAAAGCTACAATAGATATTCAGATTGTTGGTATGTTTGAAGAAACAGAAAGAAATCCAGCCGTTCCCGGGCTACAGGAGAACAGGAATCCCAAGGATCATCTTTCTTGACAGTGATAACTCTCCACATCCAATTACTTGGCTGGAGATTTGTGGTCTCTAGGGAAAGCTCCACACACAGTAGCATTGTTGGAATGTGTCAGTCTCTTTTTTTCACTGTTATGCCCCTCATGGTCTTGTCCATCCAGGATGCAAGATTTTTCCTGTTCCCATAGACAGAAATGGCTGCAAATTCATAGTAAGTTTGTCACAAGTGCAGTGTAGAATGTAGCGGGTTGGGTTTGTAACCGGGCAGAAACACCAATTTAGTGTAGTGGTTTGGCCCAAAATACTCATTACTGCTTATCTTCTGTGAGATAAGAATTAGGAGAAACGCAAAGCAGGCACCAAACTTGAAAGAATATAAAGAAATTTATTAACAGACCTAAAAGAGGGGAAAAAAATTATACCATACATTCAGAACTCTCCTCCTCCCCTCACCTTCCTCCCTTCTCCCACTGACAATGTAAAAAGACAAACCTTAAGATGTTCAGTCTGTTTACCACTTCCATAATAACCTTGTTCAGTCCATTTAGAAAGAGAAGTCTCTTCTTGCTCATGCTATGAAAACATTATCACAATGAAACAGCCGCCCACTCCAAATATTGTTCCATCCATTTAGGAAGAGGAGTCTCTCTGCTCGCATGTGAGTCCCTTCCCCTGACTTGCAGCTTTTCCCGAAACTGCTTTCAAGGGTCCACTCTTGAAGTTTTTGGGGTACAATTTTAAAGTTGAGCCATTCAGAAACAAAAACAGAGGCCCTTCTCCTTCCCTGGGAGCAAAGGGTCTTCATCATCTTCATCTTTAGGACTATCTCTGGGAGCATCTCTAGGAACTGAGGTTTCTCCTTTCCCATTTGGAGCAAAAGTCCTCATTGTTTCCATCTCTCCCTGTTCAACTTCTCATGAAATTACAGCTGCGTCAGCATCTGCCTATCTCGGCGCAGGTGCTTTTGCTCACGAGTTGAACACTCCACCCCCCATATCTTCATGAAATTACAACAGGATACTCTGATATATCATAGCTTCACAACAGAATTTCAGCTTTAAGCATCTCTTCTCTCTCTTCCCTCAGGTTTTCAGCTCTTCACAGCACTAAAAGGGTTAATCTCACCTCGGCCTTGCAGCTGTGTGGCTTATCGCTGTTGGTCACCCGACCTCTGCCGGACAGCGGTGCCACTTTGCTGAAATCTTGGCCGCAGTGGAGGGGGTTGAGGGGGGGTTCTGAGCCGCTCTGGCTGCCCACAGCCCTGCTGGGGGGGGTCATCCTGGAGCCGTGGCCCAAGCAGGGCCTGGGCTGGGTCCACTGGGCCCCGCTCAGACCCCGCAGCCACCTGTCCCAGCACCAGAAACGAGAGAGGGAGCTGTGGGGGGTTTGTCTATTTTTAAGTGTGGATCACAGAGGCGGTCACAATTTTAAGTAGCATAAAGAATTGCCCATATTCAAACTGGCCAGCTGATAGGTCATGGTGGGAGGGTGGGGAGAAGCTGTAAGCACCCCTTGGCATGGACATCACTTCCGAGACTCAGCTTGCTAACCTATGACAAGAAGAAATCCTAAATGCTGAAAGGACAGAAAGGTAGGAAAGACAGACAAGAAAACACATTTACTTTTTGGCTTTGCCATCTATTTCTTTACATAACAGGCAACACTGGCAGCACAATTTTAACTATTGAATTTATTTTAATTCTGACATGCCTTCACTTTGGAAAGTTTTATTTTGCAACCACATCTTTCTTTTGATGTTGTTTTTTTGTAAGAAAGAGAGAGAAATCAAACTAATTGGAAGATGTGTGTGGGAAAGAGATAGGGAAAGCAAACAGTAGAATATGTCAGCTGTCATATTTTTGTTACAGATCGCCCAGGCCCGCCAGAGGTTGTAACTATCGAGGATGTCTGGGGAGAAAATGTAAATTTATCATGGAAACCACCAAAAGATGATGGCAATGCTGCCATTACTGGGTACACTATTCAAAAAGCAGATAAAAAGAGTATGGTAAGTAATAAGGAGATGTTGAAAAGCAGGATGGGAATTCTCCCTTTTAAAAACAAAAAGCATTACATGCTTAAAATGATGTAGGTGGACAAAGCACTGATTTATCAGCATTCAAAAAATCTCTAAAAGCATCTCTAAAAACTCTAAAAATCTCTTGTTCACTATAACTAAAGCCTAGAAATGGAAATATTTTCAAATTATGCCAAAGAGGAGGACTAAAAAAAGGAAAGGAGAGGTGGACTTGAGAGAAGTAATTCTGCATTTTTCCTTTGCCTCAGTAGAGAAAATAAAACCCCAAAATATTAATTCTGAATTCAGTAGGCTGCTACTAGAACAAAAGTATACCATTGCTGCTGTTTTCAAACCTGCAATGTCACATTATGTAAGTCACTGCCACTCCTTAGTACCCATGGCAAAACAGCACATACATCACTCCTAAACTGCTCTGAGATTTGCAGATGAAAAATGCAATACAGAAATGTTTATTGTTTTTATTAAACTAACAGAAATTTTACACATTCTTAAAAGACAGTAGTTGGATTCTTAGATTTAACATTTACTGCAAATTTAAACACTGGACATCTAGGCCAGTATTTTGGGAGTTGCCTTATCCAAGAGAATCTTTTGCTGTCCCCTTCTGCCCCTCACATTAATATGCTGGTCTCCTTCATGGTCTGAACAACTCATTCTTCCCTTCCCGTGCCACTAGTTCCCTTTGCATCCTTTTCTTTTTTTTTTCTCCTTCTCTCTCCCCTCTCTTGAGACTGTAAGAAGATACTGTCTCTGGTACCGTGACCAGAACAATGGCCCCTCTAAATTACTGTGATAAGGAGAAAGTAACAACAGCAGTAGTATCCAGGGTCCAGTGTGACATGGATCATTCAGGTCACTTTCCTCACAGCATCTGTGCTGGTACATTTTGCAATTCTGGCACCGCTGGTCTTCTGCAAAAAAACTGTTTTCCCAAAGGAACTCTGGCTCTTTAAGTTGACCAAACATTAATGCAAACTGTGGTACAGGGAACTCAGCACAAGTTCATCTTTAGAAAAGCAAGAAAACTATGTAGGGCAGAGCAAAGGAAAGCAAAAACATTGCTGTGGTCATATTGCACTTTATAGTAATTGCATTTTTAGTATTAGCCTCTTTCATCTCCTACTGTTGTTTAGGTATTGTGTAATGGGACAGAATTCACAGGTCCTGTTACTGCTGCAAGACCAAAGCACTAAAACCCATTTCCCCATCTCAGCCTTTAGGTATCAGAGGACCACCAGCACAGAACTACATTTCTCATGAACACTCAGCCTGTGATAGAGAGGGCAGATTAGTGCAGTGGCCTCTTGTGAGTGCATAATACTGCAGAACAGCACATGCTATTGCCTTCCCCACAGGAATGCAGTTTTCCTATCTGCAACTGTACTTTCTCTGTCAGCAGCGTGGATTAGGAATGAAGGAGCAGAGCCTGCCTTGCTGGCACAACATAACCTTTGTAATACTGGATTTCCTAAAATGAACCCTCCTGGCTGCCAGTGTAACAACTCGTAGGGTTCACTTTCCATTCAGCCTTCACTGCTCAGCAGTGAACTCTGCAGTATTTCCATTGTCGCTCGTTTCACTAATTATTGTTAGCTATATTCTCTTCAGAGAAGAACCTACTCCCAGAAGCTTGATGACTCTTCCAGTGAACGTCTGGGAGGCGCAGGGTGCTGGGGGGGAGCTCACCCTCTGTGTCTGTGCCTTTCAGGAGTGGTTCACCGTGATCGAGCACTACCACCGCACCAGTGCCACCATCAACGAGCTGGTCATAGGCAACGAGTACTACTTCAGGATCTTCGCTGAAAACATGTGTGGCCTCAGCGAGGATGCAACCATGACCAAAGAGAGCGCTCTGATTGCAAAGGATGGTTAGTTAATTACCCGTTCTTTGTCAAAGGCTAAGGGGTGCTCAGAGGCTGGAAGGTGACTAAAGGTAAAGACATTCTAAAGCATTCAGAGGCACTCCCAGCCCCGAGGCCAGGTACAACTAACAGAGGGGCATTCTATTCAGGCTTCATGGTTTGTCCACATAGTTCATAGTCACTGTTTTTAATCAGGAGTGGGACATTTTCCCATGTTTTGACATTTTCTATGGTCTTGGATCTCAGACTCACGTCAGCACCGGCAGATATGAGTTGGCAAGAGCTGGAAGACATGTAAAGCAGCTGTTCTGTTAGAAGCAGTGGGTCACTGCCCTCCACTGGAGACTTGGCATCAGCTGTGCAGGCGCTCCCTCCATTTCAGGCAGGATGCAACAGAAGAGCATAACCCCTGCTTCACATCTCTTAAGGGTGGGGTTGGGCAAATTCTGATTCTGCAGTCAAAAATCCTGACATTACAGAAGTTGTCAGTTTGAAATGGCACAGCAAAATTAAAAAAAAAAAACAACTTTCCTGTGGAAAGGGAATTCTAAAAGCAAATAGCTTACAGGAAGCAAATCAAAGCAGTTTGTCTGAAAGGAAGGAATACATGACTGCCATGATGCAGAGGACAGACAACCTGTCCAACCCACGTAGGCGGGCTGAAAGACTGAAGGTCTTTTAGAAGGTCTCTTTTAGAAATGGAATAATGAACAACAGAATGGCTACGGGAATTCTTTTTCAGCACTGCTTACTTGCCTTTCTCATGAGAGAAGTATTAGGCCTAAACTGCACTGAAGTCAGAATGAGAGCTTGAATCAGCTTTCAGTGAAGCAAAGCTGTTTAATGACACCTGTGCACAGGAATAGATGTCTGTTTGTCCGACCATTTTAAATGCCAGCTGACTGTGTGGCTGAAGAGGATTTATTGGTGGTAATCTCCACTGCAAAGTGGGCATAAACTGGCCCATTACATTTTACTACCTTGCTTTCCTTGTTTAGAAACTGCATCCATTCAGGTATCTCTATTGTCAGTGCACCGTTTGAAGCAGAAAGAAAAAATGGATTTTCAGATACAGAGACAGTTTGTAATCAGAACAAACTGTGAAAGATAATTGCCACCAGAGCGAACAAGGCTTGCCAAAGACAGGCATCCTGCAGCACACAGGTCAGGATCCATCCTGCTCTATAGCATGCAAGGCATGGAGGCACAGACATGGAATAAACACGTATTGTTTAGTGTACCACCTGCACAGGAAACAAAGGGAAGCTCTCAGACATCAATGCCATAGCATGACCAAGGGCTACAGTCACTGTGCAGACCCACCTCCAGCCTCCCCTACAAGTGCAATTACCGGAGTCACACTGGTACATAAAGCAGTGCAAATCAGAACAAACTCTCTGCAGCCATTTAATACGCTTGGATGTTTAGCTACGTGCCAACAAACGCTGATTTTATAAATGTTTGATTTTCATTTCACAGGTAAAGTCTACAAATACCCAGTTTATGATGACTTTGACTTCAGCGAGCGACCGCTGTTCACTCAGCCCCTGGTGAACACGTTTGCTGTAGCTGGTTACAATGCCACCCTGAACTGCAGCGTCCGGGGCAACCCCAAGGTACTGCACAGCTCTGACAGCATCGCTTGAAACACGAGAGAGTTTAACCTGACAATAACCTGACAATAACTTCTACCATTTAACTCCTGAGCCAGGCTGAAGGCAGACATACTGGTGTGGGTTCTAAAGAATACAAAAAGAAGGGACCTGCTTACCTGTGCTATAGGTACTATAATAGTTAATGCACAGATAACTCAGTGAAGGGGCAGAACCTCAGGAGAAGGCTGGGCTTTAATTGGGACCCTCACTGAGCTGTACAGTTAATGTATCAGTAAAAGTTGTTACTAAAATAAGGCCATAATTATTCTATAAAAAGCTAATTTTTCTCTAAGTAAGCACATTGCAGGAATGCTCAGGGTGCCACATTGCTTCTCAGACCCACTGCATGATAAGTTTTGTGGTTTCTTTTGAATTGTGTCTTTTTGAGATCTTTTTTCTGTTGTGAGAAACTGATCTGGCCTAGTAAAATGAGAAATCCAGAGTGCTGCTCACCCTTTACCTTCACAGTTTCTCGCTGTGCAAATTACTGTGGAAAAAGATGATTTTCTTATTGACTTAGAGTAATTGGATGTCAAAAGCTAATGATCAGATGTTTGCTATCATTACACAGTCCTTGTATTGCTAACAGGCTTGTACTTATGACTTTAATTAGGTGATAAGAGCTGCACTGATAAAAAGAAGTGCTAGAAAACAGATGCATGATGCAGGCAATGCTTATCTTGAGTTAAGAGCTACAGTTTCTTTTCTATCACTACCTCATCTATTTTCTATCATTTCTGGATTGCTCAGCTTTAACTGAACACCACAAAAAAAGAGATAAAGTATTTCAGTTCACAGGTTTGTGCATTGGGCTTTCTTTTGTTTTTTTTTGTCTGTGTTTGTTTGTTTGTTTTTACCACAGCCCAAAATAACCTGGATGAAAAACAAAGTGCTTATAATGAACGACCCAAGGTACCGAATGTTCAGCAACCAAGGTGTCTGTACCTTGGAGATCCGCAAACCCAGCCCCTATGATGGAGGCACTTACTCCTGCCGAGCAGTCAATGAACTGGGAGAGGCAGAAGTGGAGTGCAAACTGGAAGTAAGAGGTAAGGGCTTTAAAACATTGCAAACACCCTGTTTGCCTGAGCACCGCCTACATTGGAGTTGAAAAGATGGAAGGCAAGTGCAAAAGGGAGTTCAGCTTTCTGGAATTAAATCCAAATCTCTCTTAGAACAAAATAATATTGGCTGCTTCCTTTTGTTTTGTTTTCATTAATGGATAAATGTTATGAATTTCAGGTAGTTTAGAATTAACTGGGATACCATGAATGGCAACAGGACTTGGATTGGACTACTAATGAATAATCTCATGTTTTTCAGAAAATTACTTCCTAGGAAAATATAGGTTCATATTCATCTGGACTAATTCCCACCAAAGGCTTAGTTTCAGCTGTGGAATAAACTAAGTATTGCCCAAAAAATTAATCTGAGGTTATAAGTAAGGAAAGCTGCCTAAAGCCAGCTGATAGGAAGTGTCTAATTAAGGAATTTAGAGGGAATTTGGGTCATATCAATATGGCTCTAATTATATTACTTCCATCATGCTAGTCTATAATGAAAACCACATTTAACATTTTTATGGATTGTATTGTGTTTATTCTGTATTTCAGTTTCCATTTTCTGTATTTTCTGATGTATCTTGTCCCACAGATCCAATTTGCCAGCAAGAAGACATTTCAATAAATGTTTGGTCTATGTTAAGCTGAACACTTAACTAATGTAATGAAAATATGCATCATGTATTTCTTAGTTTTTATTTTTTATTTTTGAGATACTGTCTTTAAAAGGTTATGTCCTCATCCTGGAAATAAGGTTGCTTTCCTTAATCACAAACTTTCTATTTCACAGCCTAACAGAAGACCTCTACACCTGAGAAGGTTGCTTTGTCTATTTTTCTTTGCACTGAAAAGTCAAGTTAGGTTGCTAAGTGAACACAGCAGCTGAAGCTTAGCAAACCAGGATAGGCTCAGGGTTTGCTCTAGGCAAATATAGCAAATTACTCTTAAACAGCCAGAGTATAAAGACATCATTCCATCTTACGTCTCTCTTCTATTGACTTAGATGTTGATTTATCATCCCCTTAAGTTTCCCAGCCTGTTTGTTCATTTAGGAGGGCTCCCCAGATGACTGCTCCTCATGCTGTCGCAAAGCAGAGACCTGTGGATTTCAGACTCACTGGAAATGAATTCCTGTGTGTGTGTGTGTGTGTGTGTGTTTGTTTGCTTTCATGTGTATAGCTTTAAACTCCTTCAGCTTTATTCCTGCAAGTGACTGTCAAGGTCTGGGTTTGTAAGATGATGAGATACAGCTGAATGTTGTCTGAATAAGACTAACAGGCTCAAGGCCCTGCTGCCTGCCTGGTAAATGTACAAGCTACAGTGCTATTACTACAGGTAGTAGGTATAACTTACTAGTAAGTCATGCTAGAGAGCTTTATGCCATGCCATGGAGTAGTATTTATTATAGCAAGCTATGTTTCCTTATGCTGGCTAGAATTACTTTTAGCCATCTATCTGTGACATATTGGAAAACTTAAGTTTATCGTGCACACATAGATGCTCAGCCCCAAAAATGTCTGAAAAGCCTAGGATTTCCGAGTGTGCATAATATTGGAACAACTGACTAGTTAGGAATACTCTGGCTATGAATACTATCAGAATGCTACGATTTTCTACATTTTTAGCCATTTCCTTACATGATTTTAGGTGTAAAATTAACCCCCTAGTTGTTGCTAAATTTAATGCTCGTTTCCTGAAAACATTTTAGTGATACTTATAAGCACAACAGTTAAAATAATAAAAACTTATGCTGTCCTCAGAAGAGGTTTTTCATGTAGTGATGTTATTTCAGATAGACAATATTTTGTTCTTTAGTTTTAAGTTTTGCTGAGTGAACTTAAAAATGGAAGTTATGTAACCTGCTCAGTAAAATTGCACATAGAGTGGCTTTTTTTCATAAATGTGTGTGTTTGTAAAAAGTCATGTAATAGATGACTCTTTCTCATCTATCTTGAAAGATCACAACATATGCAGAATCTCGTTACGTTTCACACTACAGTAAATACCATCTATGTCTTTTGAGTTTGTTGAGGTAGATCCCTAAACTCGGCTCTAAATCTCCTCTTACAAGCAGTAAAGAACTGATTCCTTATCAGCTTCACCAAGGTCGATGGAAAAAAAAATTAGATAAGGTGCCGTACTTCTTTTATCATGGAAAAAAACCACTTTGGAGAACCTTTATCTTAGAAGTGAAATCAAGGTTGGTGATCACTCTAATTATAGGTTGGTGATAGCAAAGTTGCTGTATAAGAAATATTTTTTTTAAAAGGTGTTAAGATCAAGTGGGAAGAATTTCAAATGCGAATAAACACCACTGTAAATATTCTAATTCTGCAGTGATCTATCATGGAGTAATTAACCCAGGAGAACCACTCAGCTTGGCGGGGGATAATCAGGTTTATAATGCGCCTACTCCTCTGGACATTCCATTTCATTCCCATCCTCTCTTTCCACATGCAAACGCATTTTCTGCATGCAAAGTGTGTATTTCTTTGCTTTTTTAGATTAAACTAGCTAGTGTCTCATGGCATACATTGTCTATGTCACATGAGCAAAGAAGGCCAAATTAATCAAGACAATACCCAATCATATGGGTATTTAATATCAGAATTACTAAGGTTTTAGAGATATTTCATAGAACTACATGCATCTATAAAGAATTTCTTTAATGACTGTGAATATGTTTGACCACAACATTTAGACCTTCCCAGGAGAAACAAATATGCATTTCCAAAAAAACCCCAGCTCCCAGTTAGTTTGTAGAATTATTGAAAGACCAGAATTATCATAAAGTCATTTACTGCACTTAAAAGACATTCTTCATAACAGATCAGTCTTTGGTTACAAATTAGTGCTCAGAATGATAATGCCTGAACTTAACCTACTGATTTTAAGAATGAAATCTTGATTCAATTACTTACAAGCAGAAAATTTTACTTCCTTTGCTTTATTTACCCTAGAACTTATTTTACATTCAAGTTCATTTGGGTTCAGAAAAGTTAACTCTTTCTATAGAAATGTCTTTTTCCTTGCAATCTTGCCCAGAATCAGAATATTAACAGTGCAGTTTTAAAATGATAGTGATGCCCAGAAACTGGTCTGCAGTATTATTATGCATCCAGACTTAACCATTTCAGTCCTAAAACATGTTAGGAGATCAGACTGGATAATGTTTCTGTAGCTTTTGAAGTGTTGGGTTATTTTTCTTAGAAGGCTACAATAGGTACAAAGTTTAGTGCTTTCATAGACATACTCATAGATAAGTGTATATATACGGGTGTTTTATAGAGTCAAAATGTTTAATTAAAGGTAAGGGCTCCTACAGAGTAAATAGCGTGCTTTAAGTAATGTAAATGTGGATATATGACAAAGTACATACTGTAGTGCACAGGTATATAATTAGTCTGTACTTGATTATTTTGCCTTACAGAGTTTCAACATATATATATATGCTTCAGTGTTATGTGTGTGCCTTTTTTTCCCCTGGTGGAAAATACTATATATATATATGTGTTAGCTTCTTTGAAGCTACATTTGGAAACTTTTATCATAAATATAATTTGGTTCCAATCTATACTTTAGACTAATTAGAGGTTTTTATAGTTACTTGTACCTATTAATCTAGCTTTTACATATTAATGATAATTTTGAAGTGGAACTGGATCCCTACCTTTTACTTTTCATGTGCTTCTATTCCTACATATTTTACATGACTAAGGATTAAATGATCATCTTGACATAATTGTAATAATAATTTCACTCAACATTTTCTCTCCACTTTTGTGTTTGCAATTAAATTGTTACTTCTCTTTCTCTCTCTCCCTCAGTTACACAGTAAGGATTTTTGAATGTATATTGTCATCTAAGGTAAGCTTTCATATGGTTCTTGCATATGAAGCTTATGTCTGTTTATAAGTCATACAATGTCTGCCTAGTATGGCATGATTTTCATTATGTCACTTAATGAAAATGTTTTGATAAATTAGCAGCATGATGGTTTTAATGCATATAAATTCAGAATTTAATAATTGCTTGTTATGGTAATTCTTAGCAGTCCATCCCCTATCTTCTAATGGTGCATGTTTCAATGGAATTTAACAGTGCATGAGCTGGCATGATTCATGAGCACGAATAAAATGCAAGTAATAAAAAGAGCATTTTGTATTTACAGCAAGTTATTTTTTATAGGAATATGCCTCTACATAAACAAAATATTTATTCCAGAGTTAACTTCATTTAAAAGTGAATGATTCATAGCACAACTTGCACTCCATGAGCTGAAGGAATGCCAAAAAGCATGCTTTTTTTTTTTTTTTGTCTGTATTGTGCATCTACCTAAGGTTGGGAGCGAGCAGTTCTGCCACAATGACGGTGTTAAATGAAACAGCACAGTCTCATAATCACTAGTAACTAATAGCATTTTAATTGAATAATCCTTGTGTTAATAAAGGTTACAAATTCTTAAAAATCTGTACTCAACATAAATGTTGTATGTAAGTATCAGCTCAACTGCATTTAGCTGAAGCATTCAGAGAGTGTTATCTTCACCCTGGCAATGTACTTTTGCTTTAAAGCTTTTGGTGTGTTCCAGAAAAAGCTCAGAAGGTGAGTGCAGCTATCAGTGGGTGGTTTGCAACTTGCAGAACACAATATTCATGCAGATTTGTAAGGGGAATAGTAATGGTATATAGCTTTCTTAAAGCAAATTATACTCTTTGTCTGGAGAAAGGGCAGATTCTAAAGTTTTTAGCAAAATATTTATCGTTTTCCCACTGTTTCTTCGAAGTATCATTTGATTTCAATGAAATTAACAGAAATACTCGTGTTTAATTTCCATGGCTTTTATTTCAGTGGCATGGGGTATCCACAACCTGTATGGGCAACCTGTGCCAGGGCCTCACCACCTTCACAGTAAAGAATGTATTCTTAGTATCTAACCTAAACCCAGCATTTTCAGTTTGAAGCCATTACCCCTTGTCCTGTCACAACAGGTCCTTGTAAAAAGTCCCTCTCCAGCACTCTTATAAGTTCCCTTTAGGCACTGGAAGGTGCTCTAAGGTCTGCCTGGAGCCTTCCCTTCTCCAGGCTGAACAAGCCCAACAAAAAGAGAAATTTTGAAGTTAATTTAAAAGCAAATCCAAAATGTTTCTTCAGACTTCCCCAGCAGATGAAAGTTTCGGCTTTCGTCGTCTCTCTCTCTGGAAACTAAGGGCACCTAAATCTAAAATCCTGGCTTTTTTTCATATGATTCTTTCACATCTGTCATCCCACTTGTTATTTTCAAGCAACATGGTAAATACTTTGCTAAATACCATTTTAAGACCCCAAATTAGAATAAATTGAATATCTCTGCATGTTTTCCACAACTCATCCCGGTTAGGTGTTTTCTACATTGTTCCCCCTGCACTGACTTCCATCTCTGACCATACTCCAGCCAGCCTGATGGAAAGCCAGGAGAGTTATTTGAAGTGAAATTTATCATAAACTATTGCATGTGGTAAGATAAATGACTGAATATATGATAAGCTAGAAATAAAGTTCACCCTGCACAAGAGGACAGGAAAGGCCTATACAGTACCCATTAAGTAATGGTTAAGTGTCATGCTGGACTTTTGAGCAGGGTTGAATTTTACCACATCTCAAAGTATGTAATAGGGACTGACAAAAACTTGTCACTTATGCCAGAAAATAAAGGTAGAAAGCTGTTGCTCCAGGGGCCTTCAACCTGAAGATTACCTTCTTGTCTTGTTTGTAGGTGGGCTTTCGTTCTTCAGACTATTAATGGATGGAGTGCCTCCGCATATCATTGACTCGTATATGCGTGAAGTGCAGGGAGACAAAACTGAAGGGAAGTGAGAGTCCGTCCACAGTGTTTCCTCCCACTGCACTGGAAGCTGGTAGCAGAATAACAGCATTTTAGTTCTTGCAATGACAGAAAAACACGTGCGGTGGGGCATTTTATGACTTCTTTCCTTTTTTTTCTTTTCTTAATTGTCCTTTTGTTTTCCCTACCTGCTCTTACTGAAAAGAAAGAATACGCATGGATTGCTTTGAGGTTGAAATGAAATGAACTGAAGACCACACGCGTTTTGTAATGTTCGGCTTTATTTTCTGTTTGATATCGTGTTCTGGTTTTTAATGAGGAAAGAGGGGAAGCTGTGTAACAAGCATAAGGAGGCAGTCAGAGTCTGTACTCGGTGGTACAAAGCATATCTTTCTCAGACTGGAAGTACATGGATTAGCCAGTAGATGTGCAATAAGATCCTTGGAATACATACCTCTGATAATGTATCTTATTCACCTGAGAATTGTTTAACAGAATATGGTTTTACTATAATGTAACTAATGCATATGTAATTAATGATCATTTAAGTTGAACATATCTTCCTATAGAAGTTTTGATTTCCTAAATCCAACCCAGCAGTCTCTCAACTTAACTGAAATTGTTTTATTTCATGTACAATAAACATGAAGTGTTTAAGATCTATTAAGTTCTTGTTTAGTTTTTTTGTTTGTTTTCTGTCTCATTTTACCACATTTCTTGTTTTATTTCCATTTACAATGAAGCAGGAACTTGTGCCCACCACATTGAGTGGAAAACAGTATCAGCACTTAACCTAACCCAGTGGGCTTACTTTAAGATACATGACACAGAGTGTGAGTGAAGATAAATGCTATAGATACTTGCAAATTTTTATCTACATGTTTTCAGTATTTTAAAGGTTATAAATGCCAACCACAATGGCTTTCATCATTCTGGATCCATTCCCTTTCCCCAGCAATTTATGGAGCTCTTGTATGTATCACATCAAAAAAGGGACTTAGACATAGCACTGGTAGGTTCACTGTGTGTGGCAGAAGTGCCTGAGATAAGGTAAAATGGCTGCATTTCCTCTCCAACTCCAGCATCATTAACCTCCAAGTGCTTTAGGAGGGGGGCTGATTGTCCCTAAGTCTCCAGCAAACCCTGAAGCATGTGAGACACAAGGTCACACATATTTTGGCCAGGTTGTCAGTTCCCTATTGCCCTGTCTTTTATTTACCAGTTCTCACTCTTGCTGTACAAACAGGGCAGGTTATGCGCTCACTGGCTAATGACTGATCTCCAATTAGGGTTTATAAAGATAAAGGCCTACTTAGACCAGTAGTACATTACAAGATGTTTCTTTGATGTCAGTGCATTTTCAAACATTCAGCAGTCAGTAATTATGCAATAATAAAAGAATGTGTTACTCTGAACTGCCACGACTGAAGTGGTGTTTTTGCAGTTGTGTTCCCACCTCTTTTGCTTTGGGGATCTGAATGCATTTTCTCACACTGTTCAGTGAATCATAGGTAGATAGATTCTTTTTCTTTTCTCCCTTCTTCTCATCTTTGTGATTTCTTCTGTAGTGCTATCTGTGCAGAGAAGCAATTCTGCATTCCCAGTGATCCTGGACACCCCCCCACACCCTACCTAAATTTCACCCTGCTCCTGCCAAAATCAGTTCTCTCCTACACATTGACACCTACCCGTGAAAGAAAACAACACACCTACTAGGAAGAGAATTTCATACAGGATTCATAATTTCTGTTTATTCTGTATTTCACCAGTGAATTGGGACTCCCTCCATCTATTCTGGAGCACTGAAAGCTGCAGAAGAAGGTCAGTTTGATTAAATGCCACCGAAGTTTAGGCATTTAAGCACATGGCCCTCATTTAAAACAGTATCAGTCTGTTATAGTCAGCACCGAAAGCTACAGTTATTGTGAGTTTGTGCTTGTCAGTAAGCCCAAAAATGAGGCACACAGCCACGTGTACTTTATATGAATAATGGTTACAGCTTCAAGCTTGTATTTATTTGCCTCCTCAGTCTTAATGTCCCACACATAATCTGGAAGCCGGCATAGCCTCAGCTTTTGTGGCCTCTCTGTCGATGGAATTAGCTACTCTAATTTCCACCAGATGGCAGCGGTGTTAACCAGCAAGCTGAACTAAGCTCCTTGTCCCTGTGTGAACAGTAAGCGTTGTACTCAGCTGCCCTCAATTCCTCCCCACTTGCGCTGCCCAGCACTTGCCATTGGCTGTCCGTCGGGCTGGGGATGCACCAGGCCAGCAGGAAGCGCTGGGCATCAGGCCGTGGGTGGGGCTGAGAGGAGTGGGCATTAATGTGCTCTAAATTCATACTGCACTGACTACGCCGAGCAGCCACGAGAAATAATTGGAGGGGTGGGACAGGAAAGGGATTTCTAGTAGAACTAAAACAAGCTGCAGAACCTTATCTAGAGAGTAATAGAAGGTAAAGTTTTGATTTACAACGATCTGTCTAATGGGATTCTCCAGGGATGATGTTTGATAGATGTAATAGTGACCAAACCCACAAAGTTAAGAAAATGCTAGTGAAATCTGCAGCTAATACCATCTTAGGAAAATAAAAAGGTACCAAAGGTAGCAACTACAGGAAAAGCAACTTAGAGGGAATAGAAGCAGGAGAATATCATGCTGTATAAGATGTGGCACAATTCTCCAAAGAAGAAATTTCACCAAAGTCACAGGGATCCAGGTAATTAGTGAACCTAAGAGACCTAGGAGTAACAGAGGACAGCAATACAACCTGGTCATATGAAATAAAGTAATAACAAAACACAATAGCTCGTGAAACAGTGAAACTACTAGTGCCTCATGGTTGTGCTGCCTGATGGCTCATAATATGTGAAACCAGTTGAAGTTTTCAGATAGGTGCCTTATTCATATTACGTTTGCTATGTACAGCCTCCATCTACTAGTACGTGCTGAGGTTATAGTTCAGTAGTACCTTTAATAACATTTTTCTTTCCTGAACACTTTCCTGTATCCAGTAGGAATTCAGTACTCTTGAAAGCCCTGCCTTGGTGTTTAGTTTGGCTTACATTAGCCAAAGAACATTATTGCTTGGACTAAGAAAGCAGACCCAAACACGTAAACACACATAGATAGACACACAAAGATGAACCAAAGTTAATTTTAAAAATTTTCCTTTATTTTTAATGAAGCCAGAGGAAGATATTTGGTCTTCTCTTGGCTTGCCCTCTTTGCCCATGGAAGGGTATTTGGCATATAAATGCAACAGTTGTGGAATCACAGATCCATTCCCAAATTGGTGTATGTGGAGCTTGGTACAGGCACTGCAGTAACCCATTTGCATTGAAAGATCACAGCTACTGCCAGCACACCTTTCCCTTACTGAAAACAACCTCACAAATATAAAGGAGAGGAAGAAAAAAGACGTGTAATATTCTCAAGACAATTTAAGTTGGGGTATACTGTTTATAAGGAGGTCTTTATGGAGAGTCAGAAAATTTTAAAAATATCCTTTTTTAAGAGATGTTTCAAGCTCCCTGAACGGCCTTATAGGGGAAAAAAAAAAGTGTAATATTGGTACCTTTTACAGAGCATTGTGAAGGGATCCCTTACTTTATGAAAGTCTTTTGTTGCATTTTGAGATTCTGGAGCAAAAGGCATTCTATTTTAAGCACACTTGACTTTCATGTCCTGCTTTCCTGACTGACAAGTAAAGCTGCTGCTTAGGAAGCAAAACTGTATCCTGAATACTGAGGAAGCACTGGAAGGCTAAACACACTGGACTTAAAATTCTGTGTTCTCTTGTTCTATGCTTTGTTGCTGAATACTTTTTAAATTAAAACAAACCAAACAAACCACTCCCCAAGCCCCGTGATAAACTCAGCAGAGAATCTGTTTCTTCCTCTAATGTGGCCCTTGCTTTTTATGCCACTTACTTCCCCCTCCACTTCTTTCCCTGGTTTCTCTTTTTTTCCTCCAGGTATCCAAAGAACTTGAGCAATCTCTCCATAAATACCAGTTCTATTATGTTCATTGACCACAGTGGTGCACAGGATATTAAACAAAACAAAGTTTTACGTTCTTCCAAATAGAATGATTCCAGTGGACTGGGGATCCGGCTGACTTTGAATCTGTCACATTTCCCTTTTGCCATTCTCCAGCTGGCTGTTACTGAACCTTTCTTTACTATGTGTTACCTTCTCTTTTGCTAGCAGTTCCTTTCTTCTTTGTTTTGGCCTCTAATGACAATTGCTGCATCATACTGTTTTTAGTGATCTGTAAATGGCATCAGCTGATGAATGACGTAGCAGTGGGAATGTACATAGCACGCAGTGGGATTTGGAAACCACCATGTAACATGTGTCAAGCATTCCTGACACTTGCAGTAGAGAAACCTACTCAAGCACACGCTAACTTTATCAGTTGAAGTGAATCACCTCACTTTGAATAACAGGACGTGGCTCCCGTCCAGGAAAGTGTAGTGTCTGGACAGAAAGCTGCACCCTCTGGCTCACAGTAGAGTAACTTGAAAAAGAATTTCCAATACTAAGAGAAGATGCCGTTGCAGGTTGTATTTTACACTTCTACTTCAGCTCCACAAAGCCCATCTTTTCCTTGGCCTCACTCAGAAACCACGCTTCTTCCTGGAGATTCAAGGATACATCTAAAATCCTTCACGTGACCAATTCAAGTAATTTGATGTGACACAATTTCCGAAAAGGAGCATTTGTTTTGAAGCGCCCTCTCTAAGCAAGTCAAGGAGGTGCAGTAAGTCCTGCGGAACACCGTGTCCAGCTGCTCCGTAACATGTTAAGACCAAACTCCCCAGGCAATGGGTCTCCTCCGGGTGGTGGAGGGATCCTTGGGTGATACAGGGGGGTCACCTCCGTGCAGGCACGGCTGCCCCGTCCTGCGGGCTGCAGGGAGGTCACCTGCTGCTCACCCTGCCTTTATGCTTTGCTCCAGTAAAAATCCTTCTGGCCACCTGCTGCGTGCACCCCCGCCGTGGCCACTATCTGCATGATAAAACGTGTGAAAGGGAAATAAGCAGAACAAGGCAAACCACAGGGGACAGCGGGGCTCACCCCGCGCTGCCCGCACCCCGGGAGATGAGAGGTGTGCGCCCAGGCGCATCTCCCCGCTACAGCACCGGCCCTGACCGCCCGCGGCCTGCGGAGGCGGCGGGACGGGCCCTGCCGGGGCGCACCCCCGCCGCGCCCGAGGGCTTCCCCGCCGCCGGGGCATCCCCAACCCCACGCAGCGAGGCGGGGCCGGCACCGTCAGGGCGCCGGGCATTCGGGGCGGAGGAGCCAAAGCCCGGCCGGGGGCGAGGGCGTTCGCCCCGCGTTGGCCGAGGTGGGGGCGGCCGTTCCCCTCCGGCCAAGCCGCTGTTGGGCGTCGGCTTCTTCCGCCGCTGCCCCCGGCTCGGCTCAGCCCCGCCCCGAGCGGCGGCGGCCCCTTGACCCCGGTGTCGTCCGTCGTGGTGGTGCGGGCATGGTCGCGCCCTGGGTGCTGCCCGCGCCCCTCAGCCCGGCGCAGCTGAAGCGCCTGGAGCAACACCGCTACAGCGCGGCCGGGCGCTCGCTGCTGGAGCCATGGCTGCAGCCCTACTGGGGCTGGCTGGTGGAGCAGGTCCCGCGGGGGCTGGCGCCCAACGCCATCACCATGGGCGGCCTCCTGCTGAACTGCCTGACGGCGCTGCCGCTCATCGCCTGCTGCCCCAGCGCCACCGAGCAGGTACCGCCCGACACGGCCGCCGCCCCCCGCTGGAGCCGCACTGAGCCGGGCGCGGGGGCCGCGGCTCGGCCCCGCTGGTGCCTGCTGGCAGTGCCGGGGGCTGGGGGGCCGTGCCCGGCGCGGGGGCCGTGCCTTGTCACTTTGGGCTCCACCGCAGCGACGCGCGTGGCCCGTCCCTTGGCAGGGAGGGCTAAGGCAGCGCTGCGGGATTGTCCTGAGAAATCAGAGGAGCGGTGACGCGCGGCTCACCCTTTGGGGCAGCAGGGGTAGAGCTGGAGATGGGTGTTAGGGTCTGAATGCCCAAATGCTGTAGGGATCACGTGGAAGGACGAGGTTCAGCGGACGAGCTCTGGCCCTTCACTGCCCAAAGAGCCCCGTGGGGCCGGGGCTTTGGTGTGGTGGGCACCTGGCCTGCACTGCACGCTGTGGTGCAGAGGGCACAGCCGGGCTCACCTGGTGCGTGGCACTCCCGCCTACCCCACGGAGCAGCCTGCATTCCATGTGTGTGCCTCTGCGCGGGCAGCTGGCTGGGAGGGGAATGGAACCCTCCTCAGGAGTGCGGCTGTCACCCAGGGGCCGTGGAGGTAGAAACAGCAGCTGCTCATGATGGAGGGTGCGGGATGTGCCCAGGAGCGGGGCAGGGCTGGCCACGAAACGTGCCTGATGCCACTTGGGCATCGCTTAGGTCAGAGCTGCGGCTGGGTTGTGTAGCAGATGTGTTAGCTGACAGTAGCTCCAATGTTTCCCGTCCTTGGGTGGGAAGCAGTGGAGTGCTTTAACTTCTGGAGGGAAAACAGGCTTGTTAACGTGGGCTGGGGCTGCTCTCGGGCTGCTCTCACTTGAACTGCGGTGCCTACAGTTTCTCACACAATTTCAGGACCTCTATCCAAGCTTGCCAGCCTGTTGCAGGTTTCCCGTTGCAAAGTCTTTATGGTAGTCAGGGTAGGAAATATTGCTTTATGTGGGTAAAATCCCTTAAAAGGTGGCAGTTGTTTTTCTTGTGTTCTGGTGGGCTTAAATCCTAACAGCAGAGGTTGGCAGTTGGTTGGGACTTTTTTAATACCATAGATTTACCCTGGTGAGTGTTCTTGTCAGAAGAACATTATCTTTTTCTCTAGTTGCTTTGCACTTCGTGTTCACAGAGGTGTTTGTGGCAGGCATATCAGGAAACTTATCCAAATCGAAATTAGCTTTGGGGTTTGGTCTCACCCTAATCATCCCCCTGATATACATCACCAGGTAGAGGCACTCAGGTGTTGCAGGCAGTAGGAGGAGAGAGGACAGAGATGATAGTGAATGGCTGGAAACTACAGATGGTAATCTATTAGCACTTTCAGAATTAAAATGCCTGTAGACTACTACCTTTAGCTTAGTTTTGTGATAAAAAGATCAGTCATGTACTAGCTATGTGTCTGACTGCTCATTTTAGCTTTTTCTCTTTGCTATGCAAAACTAAAAGCAGAAAGTAAGTTATTTTTCCCTTGAGGACTCTTGTACAAAAAGAAAAAAGTTGTTTTGCAGAGATCCAGGGAATTATTCCTTCCAGGAAAACTTAGGTTGGGTTTTAGGAACTTTTCTGTTTGGACTTTTTAATTTTTTTTTTTTAATTGTGGAAGCTGGGTTTTATAAGAACCTATAGTTTGGACTACACTTTCTTGTTCAGATACCAATCTATCCTTTATAAATATGCAGTGTGAAGCCAACCTCATCCTGTTGTTTTGTTTGTTGCCTCTGCTCTGTGAGAATAGTCCTGATTTTCTCTTGCTGCATCACTTAGAAGCACCATTCTCTCTCCTACTTGCTTAATGACTCAGCTTGTCTTCTGCCTGAGGTAAGGTCATGTTTCTGGACAGCTTTTTGAAAAAGCTAAAGCTGTTACAACACTTAATAGGTGCTGCATGTGCTGTTGTAATACCTATTTCATAGTTTTGAAATACCTATTTCATAGTTTTGACTTGGATTTATAGGCTGGAAAGGGTAGGTGGAGCTGAAAATTACGTTCAAGATGATTGAAATCACAGACTGAACTAATACCATAGTGCACTTCAACAGCACCTCTTTCCACCATGAACATGTCTTGATTAGCTGATGGACAAAGAAGAACTTGTCATATTCTCTTGGATAGGGTAGGAGCACTGGAGACTTGGATAAAATAACAAGCAGGTTTGGGTTTTGGTGGGTTTTTTATTTTGGTTTGGTTTTTTTTGAGTTGGTTTATGTGGTCGTTTTTTATTCCTTAACCAGTCTTAAGTGGGCCATTTTGGTTAAGCCTTTGTTGAAAACACAAAACAAGTAAGACTGGTCACTGAAATCCCTTGGAAAGTAGCTGCTAACAGATGCTTAGAAAAGAGATCTTTCTCCACTATCCCTTCCAGCTGCCAAAGACTGTGGTTTAGCAGTTTCTTTGCAAGGGATTCTACTTGCGTTATTTGCTAGAAAGCAGCTGTTGGATCTACCTGTTCCCCACAGACACTTTCCACCTGATGATTTTGCCATTTGAATGAGTTGTTTCGAACCAATTCGTACTTTCAGCTTCCATTATGTCCTATTGCAGTGATTTCTACGATTTCATACTGCTCATTGCCAACCCCAGTGCAATTCATGTCTCAACCCACAAAATGCTCTCTTGTTCTCCTAACATGGAGCCATTGTTTCCCTATACACTGTTCTTTTTATCTTCATCAGTATCAGTAGCCACTAAAAGCCAGTTTGTTCCTGACTAGCGCCGGATGTTTTGGAATGATAAAATATTGTCTATTTCAGTAATGTCTCCTGGCCCAGTAGGAACATGGTTGATATCACTGTCTCCTGCAAATGCATGTTTCAACAGAAGCCTTCTTTTTTAGAGGTAAGCCCTTAGCAGGTTGCACCCCTCAGGCATTGTTGTGACTACAATCCATGTGGGTACATTTTTGTTGAGGTTTGTCCAGTTTCCTACTCTCTGTAACTTAGGACAGCAGTCTGTAAAAATAATATACAGGTATGGTGGTGGAGAGAGCACCACCTGCACGTTTCATGTTTATGGAGTGCTGAAATGGCATTTTCATTGTGGTTGCAGCCTGGGTTGTGTTTTTTTCTTTTTCCTTTTTTTTTTTTTTTGACACTTCTTAGGAAGTTTTTAGGAATGAAAACTCTTGCTGACATTAACTAAGAGCTGTGTGTATTTGCTGCATTAGAGAGCAAAAGAAGCACTTTCTGGGTGAAGATTTCTATTTTATCCCCACTATAGGACAGTGAATTGTTTTGCTCTACTGCCAGCAGACTTCTCTGAAGCAGCTCCAGTCAATTCCTTAGGCTTTGCAGGGGAATCTTGCATACCCCTCCGCAGTTTGGGGACAAGCAGGAAGAAAAGTGACTGAACATATTTTTTAAAGGGAGAAGGAAACTTTGATGCTCTGCATTGGTGGTTGCTCGTGGAGGGGTCTAGCTTTGGTAATCTTTCAAGATCTCTAAAATCGTAGAATAGCTGGGTGGAAGAGACTTTAAAGGCCATCCTGTCCAGCCTCCTTGCTATCATCAACTAAATTGGGTTGCTCAGAGTCCTGTCCAGTCTCACCTTGAATGTTCCCAGAGGTGGGGCATCTATTACCTCTCTGGGCAACCTGTGCCAGTGTTTCATGACTCTCATCATCAAAAAAGAAATCTTCCTTCTATTTAATCTAAATCTGCTCTCTTCTATAAAGTCATAGACTTGTAGAATGGTTTGAGAAGCTAGAATTTTAGACAGAAGCGCACATTAACTGTAATTATTACATTGTACTGAATTGTAACTATTTGAAAAATAGTCTTGTTTACAGTATGATCTAAGCAAATATCTGGGAACAGAGGAAGACAGGAAGAGAAAAGTGTGGATCACAGATTTGCTGTTTGGGCAGTGATAGGAAAAGGGGGCAGGGGCCCAAGGGTTCTCCTGCAGCAAGCCAAGGGAAGGAAGGGAGGCTTGTGATGGCTAGCTCTGTGGAATTGTTCAAGAAATGGTGTAGTGAGTTTATAAAAGGGTGTCATACCTTGCTGAAATGGTGCTGTTCAGAAAACCATGCATCTACTGAGACTATGAAAAACGAGGTTCACTCTTTGCAAAATTTTAAGGAAAGTTTAATAAAAGGGACAATTAGGAGACAACAGCAAAAAGGGTCTTACAGCCGGGTGCTTCGGCAGAGATCCAAAGGCACACCTTTATATCCAAAAGATCGGCTTTAAAAGTACATCGCTTATTTCGTCTTCATCATCATCATGCATAATTCATGAATTCTTTGGAATTGCTGAGTATCATCTTATCAGTCTTATCTTTTTCCTTGGCTCCATTCTGTCTGGTTTCAGGTTCTTTTCTTCTGATAAGATTTTCCAGGAATGTGAAGACCCCCCCCCCATGCTTCCCAAACTGACCACCCAAACTACAGACATTGTACAGCATTACATTACAGAACCTGGGCAAAGCTTTTCTAATATTAAGGAACATGAAAAAAACCAACACCACAATACATTCATAGCAATTATGTAACATGCGAAAAGCCAATACCACAGTACATTTATAACAGAGAGCAAAAAGCAGGGGAGGGTCTCAGTGACTTCACCTGGCTCTACTATCAGTAGTTTGGAGGGAGAGGAACATTGGTGAGATGCTGTCTCTGCCTCTCTCTCTCTTTTTAAAAAACTTAAAAAACAACAGCAAACCCAAGCAAACAGCTGAATTGCCTTTAAAAGGAAAGAGGCCTGTCAGAGGGCAAAAATGAGGGGAAGATACTGACAGGTATCATATTATGTAAACAGCAGGGGCACAGCTGAGCTGTGTGGGAGAGAGAGTAGAGAAGTAGAAAAGACGTTGAACTGGAGCAGCTGGTATGAACAGGGATGTGTGTGGGAGGGGAGAGTGTGAAGGAAAAAGCATCACCTGACTTGGAAAAGAAGTGTGAAGCACTGAGTGGAGTGGGAAATTCAGCCAAAACCCACGAGTGAGGAACAGAGCGATCAGTTGTGAATGGGAGAAGGAGGTTATTTGGCATGAAGTAAGAAGATCCAGGAATCCTGACACAGAAGGATGGAAACTCTTTTAGGCAGGGCTTGTTGGAGAGACAAGGGTGCTAAAGGAATGCAGAGAGTCTTTGGTATGCATGAAATGCACTTGGACTATGGTACAATTATTTGATTATTATTTTTATTTTTTCATCCATGCTGTCTTCCCTGCTCTAGTTCAGGTTTGAACAGCCCCTTCCCTTATCCTGCTATTAGTATAATTGCACACAGCGCTTTGTGCTGAAGTGTGGGAAATGATCCATATTCAGGGAGAAGAAGAGGGGGAAGTCCAGTCTAAATGTCTCCCTCTGTTCTGGATCTGATCCAGAGAGGGGCCATGTAAACTAGGGCAAAACTATTAGCCGTGGATTGAGGAAGTGAGATTATGGCTAAATGTGATGAGTAATTAAGGGAAACTGAATCTTTAAATACTGCAAAAGCTTGGCCTGTTGAACTTTCCAGACTTGAGAGCTTTGCTTGAAACAAGTTCTAAAGGATTTCCCTGACACATGTAGTCTTTTGTAACTGTCCGTGCTCTTTTGTGGGGTGGAATCATGGGAGGAGAAGAATGCCTGCTGTTCAACCCCCATTTTTTCCTGAAGGAGAGGCATGTCACACATACCTGTCAAACACTACATGTATATGGCTTTGTTTTGATGTGCTCTGGGTCAGTAGATGACCAGTTCTACTGTATCAAATCTGTGTGTGACAGGATTCTGGGGCTGTATTATCTTCAGACATCATTTTGAATTGAAGCAGAGAAGCATCCCCCTCTCCCTCCCTGCCTCCTTCCCCTCAGGTTTCTGTTCTCTTGTAGTTCCATGGGAGCAGCATCTAGCTCTGGCCAAATAATGCACTTGCTTAGTTAGGCAGGATATAACTTTGGGCAGAGATAATAAACACCTCATCAGTGAAAAGCTGATGATTATTGGGAGCCTCCTGACCTTTCTGCTCAGCCATGTCAGCATTCTCAGATGCTCCCACTTCTCTAATTTGAAAACTACTTGGGTCCAGCGTGGGAAGACATCAGGGGACATCCCTGAATGGACAGCCAGGCATGTGAGAAGGCAAAGGAGACAGCAACGGGAGCTGTATTGAGAGGGAAGATAGCAGAGAAAATCCATGATTATTAGGAACCTTTGGTGATTTGGAAAACTCTGTTTTTACCAATTAAAACATTAGAACATTCATTTAATCTGCTAAATGATAGTTGATCACAAGTGAATTTTAGTTCTTACCACTTTGGGTTAGATTTGAACTGACGGCCTAGGGATGAAATGCTCCAGATAGTGTTTCTAAGCTCTCTGACATATGTTGCTCTTACTAGGATCTTTCTCCTTTCTCTTTAACTGTGGGGATGCCAATACATCTGCTACAGCTGCTAGTGGATACAGATATCCTTACTGGGAGGCAGATGAAAATGCTCACCCTTCTTCCAGATCAGCAAGGGGCCGAGTGCTTTAGTTTTGGAACTAGAGGGACTGTTGCTTTGATTTGTCCCAGTAGGAGCTAATGCAAACAGACTTGGATCAGCCTGAATGATCATACCTGTACTATAACTTGTAACTGGACAAAAGCTACTGCTTTGTCAAAAAGACCTAATAGGAAAAGTTTGAGTTAAAGCTGATGTATTTGTTTATTTTTGCATATATTGTGTTACACTTGCTTTGCGAGAAGCTAAATGTAGATCTCAAGCTATCTTTTCATAATGAATAGAAGTATGTAGCAGTAAGGATACCTCATAAAACTCTGCAGGTGATCTTTGTGGCACTTCACAGAAATATTAATGATAAAATTTGCAATGTCTTTCAAATAAATAAAATTGGCAATGTCTTTTCCTAACAGTGAAACTAGTGATTTCTCATGGCATTTCTGCTTATAGGTCTGGAGCTGCTGTGTTTGAGATTCTGTGTTATTCTCTACATAACAAAGTTATTCTGAAAGCCAGTGTATACACTATGGTGACTTTAGTGTGTGGATTGTATCACAACTAAAATTATCTTAGCTTCAGCAATGTCCTAACTGTGCTTTTACGTTCTGAAGTACCCGAGCAATGACTGACAGCCCTCTGTTTTTGAAGGGTGGAGACAAAGGGGAGGTAGCTGCAGCCCCTCTGCACAATGTGGGACCAAGTGAGACCTTATGCCAGGAGAGACCCTTGAGTTCTCTGTGCCTCCATGGAGCTTTTGGTGATCCACAGTCCTGGGGTAGCCACAGTCATCTCCTGTTCTCCACAGGCTTTATCCTTTCTCCTTCATTAGAGGAGTGAAACTTTTTCAAAAGGTGGCAAAAAATTCCCTCCCTGCTTTAACCCCATGCCCCAAGACAAGATTCCTTTGTGTAACTAGACACTAAATGGGAGAAGGCAGCTAAGTAACTCAACTAATTCCATCAGTAAACATCAAACATGTATTGCTGTCTTCACTTGACCTAAATTTCTATAGTGTGATCTTTGCAGGAATTATCAAATACCAGTATATTAAATGTCCATTGGAATATCTCTTCATCCTCTTTTCCCTGTTTAAGACTTCCTACATGATCTGTGATAACAATTTTTCTTGGTTTCCTTGGATTAAGGCAGAAGACAGCTTTGCCAGTTTTGAAGAATGTTTTAAGTTTTCTAGATTTTCATGTGCATACAAATCCAGACCTTGCACCTAAAGCTGGAGCTCCTGATTCTTTGACTGTCTTTTCCTTCAAAGCTGGGTGAAGCAGCCAACTATTTGGCTTTGATAGCAGTGTATCAGCCAGACTGGAATATGTGAGGAATTCTTAAATAACAGCAAAAATGCTATTCAGAACTGGACCTTCCTTAAGCATGTTGCTGCTTTGTGTGTTTTGTGACCAGTCTAACTGGAGGTGTAACTTTCTAGCTCAGAACAATAATGACAAGACATCAGAATGTCTGGAGGAGCAGCTCACCTCGCCAGCATTCTTACTGCTGCCTTTGAATGGACAGATGACTGCCATTTTCCCTTCTTCCCCAGCAGCGACACTGCGTTTAGTTGAGTGTGGACAAATCTCAGCACACTGAGATCTGATCTGGTGGCTAAATCTGCTTAATAGCCTTTACTGGGCTTAGGAAATACATGTACACATGTTGATCAATTCGTGTCGCAGGAGGGGAGTTGCAGAGATGTAGCAGCGCCAGAGCAGCTGTCCCTGAGCGGGGAGTGGGAAAGGATTCAGCTCTGTGGCTGTCTGGCTGTTCCCTTGTTTAACCTGCAAGTTGTATTTCCAGCATTTTTACCTGATTTTGACTCTGTTTTCGTGAACAGTGCTTCTAAATACTAAAGGTACCTCTGGAAAGTACATGAGGCAAAAATGTTGCCTGTGCTTTGTTCCAAAGGTGTTTTAAATAATTTTTAACAAAACCTGATTCCTAGACAAAGCCATAAGGACTGTGCATATGAAAACAGTGCTTTTGAAAGGAATGTCTGCAGAACAGTTCCCTTGAAGCTAAGAGTGGTGTTAGGGTAACAGCTTGGTTTGAAACTGATGGTGTGTATTAAGTAGATAGTTTCTTCTTCATATTTAGTGAATTTCTTAATTTTTTAAGCCCTGTCCCAAGTGCCTAGGTAGTCAATTTTGTGTGTTGGAAAAAATATTTTTCCCTAAAGGCTGAAGCTTTTAGTAAAATCCTTAATGGGTTTTTATGTTGTAAATCTGAGCAAATCTTTCAAGCACCTCTCAAATAAACTGCTGAGAGCTTTAGTAAGTGCCTTGCTACTACTTTCTTTTTTAAAGATGATTTTTATTTTTATAACATTTTTCAGCACAAAGAATGCAAATAATTATAGAAATACTGTGGGTTTAAGGTAGAAAAGTAAATCAGTTGATGCAGAGGAGGGGCTAAAGTTTTGGGATTGCTTTTGTTTAAATAATTAGAAGGACCTGTGTTCCACTGGTGTATCTGGAGTAGTTCATTACAGTAGTTACTACAATTCATGTAGAAATTAGTGCAAGGTGTTTGGTTTGTCCATTAATTAAGTTAAAAAAAGCACAGTATAGTACAGTTTTGTGGTGAACATTATTTTATCCTTAATGAAACAGATTATTAGCTGAGAAATTGGGAACTACTTGGTGACCTTTTCTATGAATCTCTTTCAGGCACCTTTTTGGGCATACATCCTGGGTGCAATAGGACTTTTTATCTACCAGTCACTGGATGCCATTGATGGGAAGCAAGCCAGAAGAACAAACAGTAGTTCTCCTCTAGGAGAACTCTTTGATCATGGTTGCGACTCTATTTCCACAGGTAGCCTTAACCTACTGTCACCCATCCTAGTTTATAAAAGTTACCTGTTTTCAAGATGAGCTGATTAGTCACAGATTTGTTGAAGTTGTAAAGGACCTCTGGAGATCATCTAGTCCAAACTCCTGCTTGGAACAGGGTCTTTTAGAGTAACTTTACTATCTCCTGACCTTTGCATCCCTGGCCAGTAACAGGGGGGATATTTCAGAAGTTCCTTTGTCAAATGTTGGGTAAGATGTATTCTGCTCCTACTTAACTGTGCATCTTCACATACTCCACTTTAGGAGTAAGGTGCCAAAGTATCGGTTTGGTAATAGGGTAGCCTGGCACGTAGGAGAAGGGTAATTTATATTCCTGAGAAGAACTAGTTTTTAAAAAGTTTTAAGTCCTTAAAAAGTAAGCCTTGCTCAGTTTCACTTTCCGTATTTTGCTGCTGTTGGTGCCAATGCGCCTGTAGTTTTGTAAAGCTCAATGGCTGAAACAGTTGCCCTGGGAATTGGTAGCTTCTTTATGCCTCGGTTCCCAGAGAAGTGCAGCTGCCAGTCTCCCTGAGCTTGGCTCTTCAGCTGAAGTTGTCAGTGTTGCAAAGAACACGAGATGACGAGGCCGGTAGGAGGGAGAACAACCACTGTAGGCTAGAGGGCGGGGCCCTGCCTTGGCAGGGAAGGAGTGCTGTGTTTTGGTCTCTCCTGCCAGGACTGTCCTTGAGGGTCAGCTACTCTGTGAAGTATCAGTCATAGCATTACGTTGTTAGAGTGATGTAAAATGTCCTGTGTTTTAGTTTATTTTTTTAAATTTCTCTTAACTTCAAGCCAAGAGGCTATATGACTAACATGTTCATTTCTGCTTTTCAGTATTTGTTGTCCTTGGATCCTGCATAGCAATCCGACTAGGAACAAATCCTGACTGGTTGTTTTTCTGTTGTTTTGTGGGACTTTTTATGTTCTATTCTGCTCACTGGCAGACATATGTATCAGGCATACTAAGGTTTGGAAAGTAAGTAGGTATCTTTAGAAGTACATATGCCTTAATGTCTGAGACTGCTAGCTCCTTGATTTCAGTTTCTTCTTGGTTTACTCCCTGCTTTCTTTCTCTCACCTTCTTTCTCATCTCCCTGCCAATCTAGCAATCTTGTGTTTTACCTGACAAGCACTTGAAACCCTGTGTAATACTGAGAACTTTTTCTTTTAGCAGCTGATTTTAGCTCTATATGCGTTGTTTGCATGCATTTGGCACTTTAGTCTGCAGATTTGTTGTCAGAACCCATACAGGCACCATGCAGGCTCAGGCCAGAGAGGTCTTGTTTACATTGCAGACAAGTGCCCTGTGTAGGAGTAGGGACAGAGCAAGCTGGGTACCTCCCTTTTTAATCTCCCAGCCACAGAACAGTTTCAGCCTCAGGGAACTCTAAACCACATGCATTTAAGAGAAATTCCCCTGCTAATGGGTTTCCCTGTCATTGATATCTTCATTCTTCCTTGGAATGAACTTTCTGCACCCATTGCATCCTCAAGGAGTTCCACATATCATCTGGCAGTGCTTGAAAAATTACCCCACATATATATGAGGGCCTTTCGTTTAATCTGGCTCATACTGGTTTTGATGTCCTTGAGGTTTTGTGTTAGGTCACAGTTCTAGAGACTGCTGTGGTGCTGCTCATGACTTGATAGAAATTTTATCTGTTTCACTGCAGCATAGGAGAAGTCATGAAATTCATGTAGAAAATAATAATTTCAATTTAACTGCTAATAGGGTGGGGATTGCTGCACTCTCCTGTAGCTGTGGTGGTGCCTGGCCACGGCCTTTTGCTGTTTTTAAGCAATGAGCTTCACTTTAGTATAATTACTTCTGAGAAGAGGAAAAGGTCAGAGACTTCTGTGACAGCAAAACTGGAAATAAGTTTTGGCTGTCTTTCTGCTAATCCCAGTCCCTTGCTAAGTCACCTGTTCATAGTCCTACTTAGCTCTGTCCTGTTAGAAGCACCTTAGCAAATCTGCACATCCCCAGGCACACAGGCTGGTGACCAGCTGTCCCTGCACACTGCATCAAATGCAGGCTGTCTCTGAGCTCTTTTTGATTTGCTGGTAATGCATTTTACCACACAAACTATAATTCTTCTGCCTGCCTGAACATCCTAATCTTTTTAATAAACTATAAACAAAAATAGGTGCTTTACAATGATGGCTGAAATAGGATACTTTCTGTCCATGACAGTAGGCTGCTCTGAAGGGAGGTGGACTAGACCATGAGCTCTGGCATTTTGCAGACATGGCTGCTTTTCTGTGCCTTTTATTCTTGCATAAAGCATGAGAATGATTTCCCCACATCAGGAAGTCACTGGGACTCCTTTACCACATAAAGATTTTGTTAAAAACTTGGTGACTTCTACTTAAACATAATGATAGTGCATAGTACAAACAGTTCAGAGTGGCCTAATGTTCCATGGTTACTGTTTTAAGTTAAACAGACACAACATTTCTCCAAGGTAACTTATTTCTGTCCAGTGAAAACAGGTCACAGTTTTTTTCAAGGCTCCCAATTTTGTTTTTCTTAAGCATAGAGGTTTGAAGAAGGCATTAGTATAGTGCTCTAAATATCATGGTACATAAGAAGATGGATGGAGGTTTTCACTGATGCTGTTCCTCAATTAGCAGCACTAGATTTTAGAAATAAATCACAGATGAGAGATTCCTAGTGCTGATGGGCAGGAAGGATCAGAGAGCTGAATAATGTGACACTGTCAGATTGCAGAATACTGCAGTGTCTGAGTAAAGTCTTTGGACTCTGATTTGGGCTCTGTTGCCACCAACAGTCTGAGCCTCTGTAAAATTAAGTATTAAACTTTGGCACATGATTCAGCTTCAAGTTTGAGCCTCCTCCCACCCCCAGCAGCAACAATGGCAATGCAGATTAGAAATCCAAGTGTTAATAGTGCAGAGTGCAACCTCTGAACACTTGCACTTGGGTGCTTTTGCATGAGGTAACCAGCAAGTTCAGCAATGGCGGAGGATGTAACACTTCATCCCTGGCAGAGAGGGAAGAGCTCACTCCCAGCTCCACTGTCATTTGACTCAAGCCACTTCACCAAATGGGCAGAAGATGAAAAGCCTGCACTAGACTGACAAGCTGGACTGGTTCACCTGACAGAGTGAAGAGCACTACAGCAGATAAAGCTGAGGGAATACAACACCTTAGGAAGGACTCCCCATTCTCATGGTTTTAAGAGGCAATGAGCATGTCAGCTTATCATCTAACTGGAGTTTAAAGTCTGGATCCTCTAAGAGTCAGACTGTGATGAAATTTGGCATATTTTATTGCCATCTTTCTGATGAAAGAAGAGAGTGTAATGTTACTGAGATTATCAAGTTCAGATAAATGTCTTCCATTACCCAGGAGTTGATTGCTATCTCCTTTTAAAAATCCACTGTTTCCTGTGCAGACAGGTCATGTGCTAAGCAAGTAGCAATACACATTGACTTTGGTCATAATACCTTAAAACAGCAAATTTATTCCAACTGCTAAAAGAAATCTGGAACCTTCATTTTCACTGTTTGCTGGTAACTTTAGTATGAACATAAGGTACCTGTCTCAAAACTTTTGTTACCATAAAGGGTACCTTTGATATGCACTTTTTTTGGTTATTATTTTTGATTATTGATGTTAAAGCTTAAAGTATTGATTTTTTTTTTTTTTTCTTGAGCCTTGGTTTCATGTGAGGTTTCATCAATTAAATACAACAATAAAGAGTCGTCTATCTTGTCAGATACAAAAAAAGGTGAAATACAGAGTCTGGACTTCATAAGGCATACAAGGCCACCTTTTCCAAAGCACCTTTTATGGAGGAAAGCAAGATAGCAGTCATGTCTTCAGAAATAAGGCAAATGCTCAGCTATCCACTGACTCAGTCCTCCCTTGTTTTGCAGGCTGTATCTGTCAAGTTTTCATGATGCAAGGCTTAAAGAAATCCCTTCTTTCCCAGCCTGCTCTTTATAGTCTCTGCTTTTATATGCTGTGCTTTTAATGGAAACGCTTGATTGCATTTCCTATGAGCTTGCCTTAAGCTTTGATTTGATTCTTACACATCAACAAGTCTGTAAATTCGTACAAAATTTTCAAATAGTTAACAATGTATTCATTAAATATTCCCCTTATTAAAATTATATGTAGCTTGCTCCAGAAAAGGAGTATAGCTTTAATTTTAAATCTTAGCTGGAGATGTGTGCCTCCATATAGAGTAGCTTTCTCAGCCAAGGAAAGTAATATTCTATATATATTTATATAATTTGAAGTACAGTTACTGGGGTTTTATTCCCCGCTCTGTCCACACACACTTTATACTTACAGCAAGAAGTCCTTTAACTAAATTTCTTTCTTTTTCCCCTTCATAGAATTGATGTAACTGAAGTTCAGATCGCCATAACAATGTTGCTCTTGATATCTGCCTATGGAGGAGCAGCGATATGGGACTATAAGGTGAGCGTGTTAAGTGCTCAGAGTTCCTGTTGAGTATTTTTGTAAGTGTCCACAGTTCTGTGGTATTTGAAGCTGCCTTGTACAAGTACCATCAACACCTACTAGTTGTGTAATGTTGTTTTAGCCTATTGTATGAGTGCTGGTTATCTTGATGTTGTAGTTTACTTAGATCGCGTGACTCCCTGTGCACAAATTTGTACCTACCTAGAGGAAAAAAGACCCCATCTGCCACATACAAACTTTTGATCTGGCACCAATACTCCACACATACTTAAGCTTTAGCAAACAGTTTTTGTTCTGGTTTTCTAAATTTTGTATATTTTATTGCAAGACATACATTACTGTTCAGTTAAACTATTTATCTTAAAATTTAAGGATGAAGTGCTTCAATCTAATGAAATCATGGGATGAAACCAGGGGGTTTTGGTTAAGTTATCCGTATTTGTGTCGAAGTAGATGTACTGATTTTTAAGAATTATGCCACAGCCACATAAATGTAAATACTTATATTTAAAGAATTTTTTTCTTTCACAAAACTTTTTGATATCTGACTTCTGATCTTTAAAGATGCACTCTAGTGGACAGCATTAAAAGTATATTAGACTAAAATCTTCAACCTTTCTAGGGTCTTTATGCAGAAATTTATAGTTCTGACTGGTCATAGTGCAAAGAACTGAGACTTTTCCATACTATTGATAACCAATAGAAATGAACCCAAATATAAACCACCAAGAAATGAAAACTAATTCAAAAGTTTACTAAACAATTAAGGAATGTTTAGCTAAACTTCGTTTCCTTTTCCCAGCCTGTAAGATGCTTTTTTTTTCTATTTTCAAAAAGCTTGTTCATTTTGGAAAATAAAGCAGGTGCATTAAACTTAAATTATGATTGATTTTTCCCTCACTATTAAAATCTATTGTAGTTATGCTGTATCTCAAAACATTGTATATTCAAAAATATAGTCAACAGTTTCAATTTATTACTACTTCTTTTTCCTAATCCTCTGCTGCCTTTGGAAGTTTCCTTGAAACTGCAATTGATTCCAAAAGGTAACTGTTCAATTAAAATTTGTATCTGGAGACTATTCATGATAGTCTCGTGATACGCAAAGATACAGCACACAAATAACGTACCGAAACACACAGCTGGCCGATGGTGTTTGTGTTTCCTGTGGTTCAGCGTTGTTCCATCCAGAGAAATAGAAGGAAGTATCCCTCTTCCTGCTCCCATACCATGGTGATGGCAGTAGTCTGTGTCAAGTTTTTGCTTACATAGTGAAAAATATTTGAAGAACATATTAAGGAGGAACAGAGTAAAGATGTAGCTGAATTTCAAGAACAGAATTTAAGTACTCCGAAGTGGAGTTTAAGCATAACAAAAGATACTTCCTGTGTCCTTAGTAAGGAAACAAATTTTAAACACTGTTGTCCTGAGCTTGTTCACAGGAAAGTGAGAATTCAAATAAGACGTTTGTTTAGTAGGTAAGAGTGGCTTCTTTAATCACTTCTTAAAAAACGTGAAAAAGGTGTTGTGTGCTTAACTTTTAATATTCTTCTCTTGTTTTGTTATTGTTTGTTTTTTCTTTTTTTTGTTTTGGTTTGGTTTCTTTTGTGTTCTGCTAAGGTCCCTTTGCTGGGCTTAGAACTGAAGTTCTTTGCAGTTATTGGCATCCTGTGTGGAACAGCACTTTCTTTTCTCAATTACTTCCGTGTCATCTTTGGTGGAGGGGTTGGAAAGAATGGATCTACAATAGCAGTAAGTTGGTCTAAAAATCAAAATGAGGTTTGAATAATTTATGCCCATTATTTATTGCATTTCAGATAGTCCATAAGGGTTTTATTTGTTTAAGCATTTAAGCAGACAGGCATGAAAGTGTTGGATGGCTAAAGCAAAGACTTCATTATCTCCCTTCCCTCTGCTTGTTACTGGATTTTTTCTGTCACAGGAACGGCAATGAATTTTCTTACAAAATTGCTTAGTGGTCACTGCAAAGGGTACTAAGAGCAGTGGGATAATGCTACTGGACTTTGCCAAGTTTTGATAACTCCGGTTTTGTTTAATGGGATTTGCAATATATATAAAATCTGGACTTTACTGTGTAACTGAAACTTAAGACAAATTTTCTGTCCCTTTTTATTTTAGGGAACAAGTGTTCTTTCACCAGGCCTGCACATTGGACTGCTTATCACATTGGCCATTATGATTTATAAAAAGTCTACAACTCAGCTGTTTGAAAAACATTCTTGCCTGTATGTCTTGACATTTGGGTTTGTGAATGCCAAAATTTCACAGAAGCTGGTAGTAAGTCAATCCTAAACTTCGTAAAACTAAACTGGTTCTTGGCTTAACACCTACTGGATCAGGGGGCACCATTTTCCTATTTTTCTTTGCCACTGTATTACCATATTTATTGGGATCAAGATACTGAACTAGACTTGGGGTCCTACAGAGAGATTATATGTAACACTGATGCAAACACATAATTGCTGTTGAATGTACTGGTTAGAACTTCCCAGTTTTGTTTAACTTACTCCTAGAAATGGCACTTACTGTCTGTCTTTAACATCCTAGCTGTGGTCTCTTAAGCTGTACTAACAGTGCTGTAAATTCTGATTTAATTATCTGAAATAAGAATTTGCTTTGATCATTAAAATGAAGAGATAAACGTGTCTTTTTTGCCTTTATCTTTTTTATAAATACTCAATGGATTAAAAAAACCAAACTGCCTTACTACATACTTGCTACCATCAGTAATCTAGCCAGATGATTTTTTTTTTCTCCAAGGATGACATTTTTCAAACACTAGAACACTAGAAAATAGGTATTCTACAGACTTTCTTACTAAACAGTGAGAACAAATGTTGCCACTTAAGCAAAAGTCTGCTTCCTAGTTAGCTTTTGGCTAGAGAAAGCCAAAATTTTCAAGTTAGACTTGAAAACAGTATTTCAAGCGGATAGTATTTGTTTTCAGTAATATACTTGCATAGTCTTACCCTTTGAATACAGTGCTGGAAAACTAGAGTGGGGAACCCCTGCAGATAGCTGAAATGCACAGGTATAAATGCAATTTCCAAGAGAACATTGCTGGGCAAGGATGTGATGCCTGTTTGCTGGTAGTTACACCAATCTTGCAGGGATGCACTTTTTAATTTTTTTTTTTTTTTTAAACATAGGTGGCTCACATGACAAAAAGTGAAATTTGTCTTCAGGACTCTGCATTTATTGGACCAGGACTTCTGTTTTTGGACCAATACTTCAACAGTTTCATTGATGAATATATTGTTCTGTGGATAGCATTGGTAAGTGGTTTATACTTTTTGTTTTGACCATACTTAAAGGAACAGATTGAGAATTGTCCCTGTCATTCTGCTCTGCCATTTCTAACTTGCTCACATTTCAGCTGTCATTGTGGAGGGAGTGCCAGGGTACCATGTAAACATGTTTTTGGGAGCTGATGGGCTTGCTTTCCTTGGAACAGAGATGTGAAAGCAATTTCAGGAGTGATTTGTAAATTTATGCTTTAGTCCATGTGGGGTTTTTAAAGTTGTTCTGTGAACTGCAGATGAACCTTTTTTTATCAGATCTTTTAAGTGCTTAGTGCTGTTAGGATGTTGAGGTGTTGTGACGGTTTTGTTTGTAATTCTAAACTAGACCACTTTGTAGCTGTGTGTTAAAGTGATTGCTACACTTGTGACTTGGATAAATTCTCATTAAAGTATAGCATATTTGTAGTAGGGACAATTGAAAAAAAAAAAAAAAAAGGATTTTTTTTTAACCTGTTCTGTTTTGTTCTTTTGAAGTTCATATCCTTGTTTGATATGCTGAGATATGCCAGTGGCGTGTGCCTACAGATTGCTTCTCATCTTCATATACATGTCTTCAGAATTTCATCTCATCGAGCTCCTGAGCAGGTTCAAAACCATAATGACTGATTAAAATAGGTCAAGGACAAGAGAAGAAGCAGTTAGGGGAGTGTTGAATGAAGCAGCCTCTCTGTTTTTGGGAAGACAGATACAGCTTTTGAAGAAAACAGTATTATGAGAAAGTTCACTGTATTTGAGACATTACCAGATGTTAGAATTAGTAGATACAAAGTTCTGCAGATGCTGTTGTATCAATACTTTTGAACCAGTATGTATTTCCCTGTGTTTCAGACCACAAATACTACATTTGAAAATGTTGCCATTTCCTGTTAGGTAACTTTAATTCTGTACTTCTGGTGAATGTAGAATGCAATCCAAGGTGCTACCAACTAGAATTTGAAGAGGAATTTCACATTTCCCTAACCCAAGTGTCTAATCTTGTAGCATTAATTTCTAAAGTTTTGTTGGAATTGCTCTGAAGTGGTTGTCAGATATACCAATGAATTCAGTTCTGCATTATTAAGACTGGTAAAATGAGGGCAGCCATGAGATAAAAATCACTCAGTCTCCTGGTACTTCTAAGGCACAAGCTGTTGGATCAGTAGATAAAGGAGGTACAGCTCAGGAAAATTTTCTTCTACTTCAAAGTACTGCTATGAGTGCCTTTAGATTTCTTGCATTCTCTAGTATCTAAGTACATAACCTACTGCTACTACATAAAACTTTAGGTTGTACTTTCTTTCAAGGCCAGTTTCTGGTTTTGTAGTCATAATAAGGTTAGTCTCATTGCACTTCATCCTCTAGACTACAGGTAGCTATGTAAGGAGAGGACTCACTTTAGGCACCCTAACTTGTATCTGTAAGACTATGGAAGCAAATGACAAAGTTCACTGATAAACTTCAATGTCTAGCTCCAGCACTGCAGCCCACCCTTCTGTATTTCCCTCTGTGGTATTTTTGCTATCGCTGTGTTCATTTACCTTACAATTGATCCCACTGTCCTTTATCCAAGCAAAAGAGCACAAAACTGAACCTTAAAGTAAAACTCTCCAGGAACGCAGGCCCAATATCAGCTTCTCTCTTCCTTTAAGAACAGACCACTGGGTAGCATGTCTAACAACAGGGCTGTTGCCATTAGAGAAAAGCTGAATCAAAGTAGTTTGTTATCTGCATGAAAAAATTATTACTATAAGCTTAAGCTCCTTCAAAGAGGTACTACTTGAATATGATTTATGTAAAAAGCTGTTGAATGTAAGTGTGCATTACTACTTCCAGTTGCTGATATGTACCTGAGCTCCAAGTTCATGGTCCTTCCTGAACTGTCCAATAAAGAATGCCATGGTTTGTTTTAAAAATACTACCACTGCAGCTTCCTACCTGCTTATTAATTCAAAAATACTTTCTGAGGCATTCAAGGGACTTTTAAAGTGGTGTATTGTCTGCTAGTCTGGAGGGAATAAAGTAGCATCCACTACACTCCTACCTAAGAAGAATAAAATAACTTTTTTGAGGGATAACTGTAGCAGTTACTGCCAGAGGACTACAACTCGAAGTAACTAATATCAGTTCAGAGTGAATTCTACTACTCCTGCTTGAGGCTGGGAATGACACAGCATCTGCACATGAATTTAGCCTGAACCCAGGCCATGGTCAAATAGAAAAGAAGATGGTAATGGCCATTTTAGTTTGGCTGAATTACTGTAAGCAAATTAACCACCTGATGAAAAGACACAGGCAATGTCTTTAGAGTTAGATGAGTGGGCTCTCCACAATGGTCAAAACTGTGTCATGGCATAGTCGGTAGAAGTAATTTTAAGGATATGATTGAGGTAGGTGGATGATAGGAAACTAATGCAGAAATCACTCAGAAAACCAGAACCATGACTCAGTACTAACAAATAAAACCAGAACCAGGAGGCAATGCTAACAAATAAGCTCCTATTGAAGATCCGAAGCAGAACCTGTCTTTCATAAGAAAGCAACTCTTTCATAGTCTCATGTAATTGTCCTTAGAGGGCTGAGACTCAGTAGTTACAAATCAGCATTGTTATTGGTTACCCATAAGAGGCCCATATTGCCTCATGCATCACTGTAGCAGTGTAACTTCCATGTTTGCTCCTGTTCTGAATCCTAGCAGAGGCAGAACAAGTTAATCCATGCTGGTTACTTGTTCAACCTCAGTTGCAAGCTAACAGCTGAAGTTTCTGCAAGTTAGCCATCACTAATCTGGCTTCCAAACATGGAGAACCACCATCAAATGACTTGACCCTGAAATAAAAAATGCTAGTAAGCTGAGAAGAAGAATATGGTTTTGAAACACATTGTTATGAAAACATCACATTTGTGTGTGTGTGCGTGTGGATGGATTTTATCTACTGTTGTATTAAATGAAAGCATTAAAGATGTTGGCAACTACTTAATTTGTAAAAGTGGACATTCCGGTGTAATGGTTTTCTGTAAAAACAAACTGCATGCACACTAAGCCAATTGTTTCATTTATACTTACTTACTGTAACAAGATACATAAAAGATAAATGCTTTATCCTTAAAACTCTGGCCTCCCTAAATTGCTAGTCATTTGGGATTGCAAAAAGTAATATTCCATCTCAAAGGCTTGTAATAGCCTGTACTAAATAAATGAGGAAGATTTCTTCTAGCAGTGGTTCTACAAAAAGTATATACCCCAAAATGCATAATGTTTGTTTATTGTAACTTGAGCTGATACCTTAAGCTTATCATTTAACTAAAAAGACCCTGTTTTCTGGAAAAATTACAGCAGTTTATAAATCCCTTACTAATAGAAAGATAGTACAATGTCTAGACTAACAAAAGAGTTAACAAAACTTACTTTAATTTACCATCATACACATCATTAAACAATTCTTTTACCATCATACACATCATTAAACAATTCTATCTGAGCTGTGTCATACCCTGTGAATTTTTATAACTGCTAATATATCAGCAGACTAAGTGTTGAAACTGTGAAAATCTGCACCTTGTTAGAAATGCTTCTATTTGCATAATGTACCTAAAGGCCTCAAGTTATGTTGTAAAATCTGGGTAATGCATATTTTGTAAATTGTAACAAGGGGAAGAATTAAGCATCAGAAAAAGTGAAACAATTTAAACAGTCCAATGCTATTGAAAGTGGATATGAAATAGTTAAAAATTAATTGGATAGACAGTGGATGGTTTGGGGTCCATACTGCCCCCCAGTAATAAAAGTTTACTAAGATATGTTCTTACAACATTAACAGACAAGATTAGAACAATCCAGGAAAGCGTTTAATAAGAACCTTGAAACATTTAAATCTTAACATCCAAATCTTAACATCCTTCTAATGCCTGTACTTGTATCATGTTACTTAGGTACAAGTTGCTCCTCCACTGAGCCATCAGAATAACATGGACTGAAGAGACTTGCGAACAGTTGCCATCTCCTGCTGTTGCTGTCACAAGAAAAGGAGATAATGCTGAACAAATGCTGTATCAATATGATTCCTTTGAATTAAATGAATGTCAAATGACTTTTAATAGAATGTTCTATTTTTGCATTTAACTAACTTCATAGATCTGATACTTACAGTGTCCATCATAATCTTCTTCTGCAACATAGCCATTTCCTTGCGAAGTTCATTTTGGGCACCAGCCAGAAGATTTTCATTGCTCTTCTCCAGCTCTTCCATGCTCTGAAGTTAAGGATAACATTAATTCAGAATTCCTCAGTGTCAAGGGGTTAATTTAAAACAAGCAGACAACCCAATCATTATTCATACTGCAATTTAATTTTTACAGTGATCAACTGATAATTGATGAGTTTGTCACAAACTTGGCAGAGGAATCATACAGGACTTCATGCTCCAGTCTATATTCCTATTTAAACAATATGTACCCTGAGAAAAAAATAGAACTCTCCTGTCAGCCTCTGTGAGGTCTCAGCTACTTATTCTGCATTTCAATTAAGAGGAGTACAAGAGGAGATTGAACAGACATCTGTCAGGAATGGCAGGGGTTCAGTATTATGACAACCTTGCAGGACTTGAAGTGAGGAGTTTAAACCCCAGTACATTTCTTTGCACACCTCTCCCCAAAGAAGCCAAATAAAACTCCCTGGTTATCTTCCCTTTTTGTACATAAAATTACACCTACCTCTGTGCATGTGTCTAGTTAGCATTTTCCTTTATTTGTATTGAGCTTATTTAAGGCTTGACTTCTACCGTTTTATCTTCTTTGAGGAGAAAAATCAAAGTAATACTTGACCTTCTGTTCAGTTTTTCCTCTTTGATTAAGACATTTTTGACATTTTGGAACTGCTATTATTTATTAATGCTTCTGTAATAGATTCTGTATATTCTGACTATTTTAAACTAAGAGTTTCTCGATTTCAGATTTATTTTTCTCAACTACCAGACTTGGAAAAAAACCAAACCAAACACCAAGCTTATCATAACTAACTGAAATTTCAAAATCAGCTAGGAAATTACTTGAAGAGAAATTAAGGTTTGTCAGAAACTGATGGACTTGAATCTGCCCTGTATGCTGAGGGCCATGTAGCTGGTGAGGCCACACCTGGAGTGCTGGGTCCAGTTCAGACTCCCCAGTACAAGAGCGACACGGATATAGAGGATAGAGCCCAAAAAAGGGTCATGAAGATGATTAAGGCACAGAAGATTTTCTCTTGTGAGGAAGGCTTTTAACTAAAAAGTAAAATTTTTGTTTGGTTGTACTCAAACCAAGTTTTTTGCTTGCTGTCTAGTGTGTTAGTTACTTTGTTAAATACCAAACAAAACACTGAATTAATGCAGCTTTCTTAAGTGGTGTGATAAGGATCAGCTGCCTTCCAAGAAAAAGATTTACCTTTAGGAATTGCTCGTAGAGTTGCTTAATGGTTTTCAGTCTCTGACTTTGAACTATTCGTGCCTGTTGAAAAACTTTTTGTTGCTGGCGAAGCATATTCTGAAGCAGAAGTGAAAGAAAAACATAATTGCATCAGTTAACCAGAGTGCTTGGACAGCACACCAGTGTCATTTTTCAGAATCAGAAATTCTGCCTTTACTGGAAATCTCTGCCTTGTAATGTTGATCTCTGCCTGGAGAGTTACCCTTGCTTTTATTAATGAAAATAAGACTGAAGACTGGATTAAGCCCCAGGTCACCTCCTGAGGTCTCTTGCAACCTGAATTATCCCTGTAAAACCCCATGAGGATTCCTATCCCCCACAGTTTCTTAGGGTATCCCAGAGGAATGTGCTACTTAGGGAAAAGCAAAACTTGCAAATACAAGTTTGCAAGTACAAACACAGCAACATCACATGATTACATTCCATTGGGTAGCTCCTATCCCCTTTCAGTGATCAAATTCTCCTACATTTATTATATACAGGCATACTTTTAAGCAATGTGTGCTAAAAGAAAACTACTTTCTTTTATTCCTTTGTTCCCACACCCAAAGACTATGGATGGACAGAAACAGCACACATCTTTCTTCTCCTTGAATGGTCTAGGCTTTTCTCAAGGCATATGCTGGCCTAGGGCATTACGTAACAGTGTTTATAAACTTGCAATAAAACTTATAAATGCACCCCTCTTCCCAAAACTTCAACAATCATATATTTATGTTCAAACTACATAAAGTGTTTTCATATTTCTTGAATGTCTTAACAATATTCCCTCCTTGTGAAAATACAGTGAAACTTGTGCCATGCTGGAAACTCACTGCTAGTTTTTCTTCCTGCTCTTCTGCTTTTTGCACATCTACATCCCATTGCTGAAATAAAGTCAGGAACTGCTGGGAGAACTCATGATTGAGCTTCTGCCTATAAACAGATACTATCTGTAAGTATGACAAATGCTACAGGGAAAGCATTTAATAAATAAATCTTCAGCTACAGGGAAAGCTAAGGTTCAGCACATGCATGGAATAGAATAAAAGCTGGCATAGATAAAGAAATAGGCTATTTTGACATCTGACCCTATTTGAATACTGTATGTTTTGAAAAACTGAACACACACTGAGTGGATGTGGAATATATCTATAAAGAGACAGCACTCCCATAAAATACTGGTTAAAAAGACACTTCCTAACAGTGTCAGGTTTTCTGAGATTTACTGTGGTTTTCTAACCCAATTACAGATGTTTGCTTTAACACAAGCTGTTTATATTGCAAAACTGATTAGCTCATTTCTTAAAATTTTGTCCACACAAGTTTCAAATACATATAAATGTAGAACAACACCAAGGCAGTTACAAGTATTGCTGACTTCTAGTTTTCAGCTGTCTCATTTTTCAGTTTGCTCTACTTCTAGTATCAGATGTAGTACTTAAATATGCCATAAGAGGCGAGAGGAATGTTAAGCAAGGTGGAAATTATTTTCTTTCTTATCCAGAATGGTATTAAAGTTCTACTGAACATTTTTTAGTTTTCACCTAGAAACAGAAAAGTCCAAAGTAGACCCCCCCCCCCCCCTTGTTTTAAAAGACAAAAATAACATCAAAGGTCACTTTCCGTAAAGATAAAAGGCCAGCTCTTTAACATACATTGGTGTCAGAGTTCCAAATCTTAAATTTCTCTGTTCAAAAGAGAATGTGCTAAATTATTCCTGTCAGATTAACAAAGTGAACACAACTGGAGGCAGCAAAGGCCTTGAGCAGGTATTTAACATTAGATGCAGTACTTGCTATTTAACTGCAAGACGACAGAGCAACTATCCATTCTGTGACAGAAGGGAATCTAGTTCACAGGCTTGAAAACCAAGAATAAATGTCACCTTTGCTCCTGCTGCGTTTTCCAAACATGTTCAATCTTCTGGTTACTGGTTTTGAGTGAGGCTTTTGTATACATTTCTAATCGTTTCCTCTTAGCTAAGAGAGCCTTGTTGATGTCAGCTGAAAGTCAAAGAATATTTAGAAATTAAGCATACTGGATACATTGTGCCATGTATTAAAAATGCTTATGAGTTACATTTTGGAGAAGCAAATGAGGTGTGTTCTAATGACACTCGTGTGATCTGGACTGCTGTGGTGAGTGTCCCTCAGTCTGCTGGTGGCACTGGTGTGAATGCTACTTGCTTATGCCCCTCATACACCCTAACCAACATCTGTTTCAGAGTATTATGCAAATTACTTGAACATAATGAATGAAAAACTATTTTTTATACTTCAGAGAGACAGTACTTTTTAAGTGTTAATATAAGTTACTGTGTTCGTTTCACTTCAGTTTACATTTGGAGATTTATCAAGTCACAGCTTAAGGTTAATACAGTAATTTCTCTTCCTTCTCACTGTAGATTTCAGGAAACATATGTCAAACCTCTCTGATTTGCTGAGGCATCCACCCCTGCTAATGCCAAACCCACTATTTTGTACAGACAGCATCCTCTCTCTGATCCATTCATTTTCCCTCCTTCCATCCTTCCTTTCTTTCCTTTTTTGTGTCTTAAATTACAAGCAATCATAACTCTTTAACACTGAAATCCTCCTCTTATCCTAATTGCAGATTCCTAATACCACTCTAATATGTGATACAAAATATGTAATTTTGTGACAGCCAAAACTCCTAATTTGTGGATTAAGGAGTTACTTTAGCTCCTCTTTCACCTGAAGTTTGATATGCAAGTAATGACGCTGTACAGGTTTCTTTTATTACATACAATGCAAGTATTAATCAGCTACTGAGTGCATAATGCTGGCATTAAAATGGTTTCCCCTCCTTCCATGGAAGCATTAAAATGGTTTCCCTTCCTTCTTTCTTTTTGATGTTTGCTTACTCTGTGATGGGTATTGTACATTCTTTATAAGTTAAAAATGTTTTTTCTCTAACCTGTCACTATCTAGAATTCAGCTGGTAATTTAACTAGGTAAAGCCACCTGAGGATCTGATGATGACTGTACTAAATCCTGCTAAGTGACACACACAAATCTCTCATCACTGGATGACTGGCATTACTTAGCCTCGTTATCTGGCTATTCTAGAAACTCATAGTACTTCTGACTGCTGAAATTCTCTTATCTGCTGATTCCCTGCTCTTTAGATTTCTGGAAGTACTAAGTACAAAGTGCTCTCTCATTCTGTATCACAATTAAACTCTACCTCCAAAATTGCCTGTCTAGAATTAGAACTATTTGTTCTCTTTTGCTGCTTATGTTAACATTGACACACCCCTTATTTCTCACTCAAGTCTTGCTGGCCCCAGTATCCTCTATGTCAGTGTGACAAAAAATTGAGTGAGAACAACAGCAAACTGCTATTGTCCCTTTTCTCTACAATATATTTACTACCTCCTAAACTTCATCTTAAGATTGGAATTGATTATCCAAAGCACTCATGCATCTCTCCCTTTTCGTTTGTAATTATCTACACTTACAAGCTGTGACTCATTTATATAGTTATTCCCTCCTTTCCCTTTGCTCTCCTTAGATATAACTTTTTTTTTTCTTTTCTGAAAACTGGCTTTATTCAGAAATTCTGAAAAATGCTACAAAAACTGGTCATTTTGCGTAAGTCTTGAAAGTTATTTTATGGTAAGTAACTACTTTAAACTCTGCAACTCTTTTTTAATTTGTTAGAATGTAAGTGTACTTACCTCCAAATCTCTCCAACATATTCTGTACTTCACCCCTACAAAATAGTGTTTCAAATTTTTATTTGCCCATTTTCTGACTTGAGAGTAAGACTTGTTGTATATGCTTAAAACTAAGTTTATTCCCATGCCTATTACTTTTGAGCAGGGAAAGAACTGCTACTGCCATAAGATAAAATAATTACACTCCTTTTCTCCTCCTGTGAGAGGTTTCTTTTTCAGACTAATTTGCTTTTTTTTTTTTTTTAATTAATGCTAGAATCTATTAGCTTACTCCCTAGTACAGAGGTATGTAGGCATTTAAAGGGTCTTGAGTAAGGGCAGTCAGTAAATAAAATTGATTATTCCCTATAACAAAGAAAACAAAAAGGGTATTTGTAACACCAAATGAAAACAAGTTCATCTCAGTTAGCATGACTGACACAGTAAAGAATCCAAGGCAAATAATATCAGGGTTGTTTTTACAGCATCTTTAAGATGGTAACACCAGTGTGTAAGGCAGTGTATAATACAGTAAAAACAGTACCTACAACTCAACAGTTATAATCTGCTTGAAAACTATTTCAGCATATACTTTTTTATTACATTTACACTGACCATGAATATTTTTTTTTAGAATTTATCTGTGAAAAGAATTTATTTTTCATGCAATATTTGGATCATTTAAAGTATTGCTAATATCTTCAAGCAATAAAATCAGAGGGAAAAAAAATTGAATTTATTGAAATTATCAACAACTTAGGATAAAAGAAATAATATTTTAAAAGATACAAAATTTTTAATTCACACAAATATATCAAATTTTCCTGCATGTTAAAAAGTACCTACAAAGAAACTGAAGAATTACCATTTTAAAATGCTACGTTTTCTTTATTTACGTACAACTACTGTATTATCTGTCACTTAATTTTTGAATCAAAAAAAACCAAACCCAAACAAAGCAAAAATGAGCGTAGTGAATAACTGAAGTTGGTATCTATTTAAGACCTGCTTATTTTGGAAAAAGCCCCCAAACATCTAACCTTACCCTACATCATCTGGACCCACATGCGTAGCCACCAAAGGTCTTTTCTTTCCATGCTTGTCCATGACTGGTGTGTCACCTTAAGAAGGATTATAGAAATATTTACAAAAATACATTTTGTGTTGGTTGAGTTATTAAAAGTGTAATTACTTTTCTGTAATGCCATTTCCCCAACCATATCTCATGGGGCTCAGTTCCTGTCAGTAACACAGGCAGCTCCTGTAACTTTGAGTCTGGAGTTGACAGATGGTGGTGAATTACTCTGCAAGGCCAGATTTGAGCTGTCATTGCTTTGAATTCTCTACACTGGTCCCAAACAGTTTTACTTTCTCTGTCCACTACTTCACCATTACTCCCAGCTCACAGTATAAAAATCATCAGAAAGTAAAAATAACATAAAAATTTGTAAAGTTCAATCTCAATTTTACCATAAAATAGGTACTGTAATTCCATACCTTTAAAAATCAAAATCACAGATAGATACTAACATTATTTTGAAAACAAAAATCCTTGGTTGTCAGATTTCATTAATGAGGAATTTAGTTTAAATGAATGGAGAGGAGAAATTAATGAGAAACAAGCCCAGAGATAACTGCTGAAATGGAAAAATTGAGAAGTGGACTTACACCAGACTTTACAAAAAACTATCATGTGATGATTGAAAACTGTATTTTTAAGCCAAATCTGCTTTTTTGATGATATTCCCTCAAAATTAACAAGAATCCCTCAGCTGATTTATCTTCTTTTTGCCTCAGCTTTCCCTACTTCTTTTCTTTGGTTCAGATCCTTTCTGAAGTACTCTTAACCCTGCTAGAACTCCAACAACCTTACCCGACTCAACGCTTCAGACAAGCGGGCAGAGCTCTTGAGCCCCGCCCTGCTCTCACAGTGTTCTGTGCTGCCAGGTGACAGAAGGATATGGCATTAAAATAAGGGAACATAATCATGTGATAAAATTCTACTCTGTTGAAGACTCCACCTGGAATGTCAGGACATAACAGTGCACTACACAGAGCTGTTCAATTGGGCTCTCTCCTCTTACCAATCAGAATTACACAGGAGGAGCCTGGTGGTCTCAGGAATTACGAACCATGATTTGCCCAGTCCCTGGCTGACTCAGAATTCTCTTCCTTTCTATTCATATTCACAAATGTGATAAACTTCACATTTTACAAATGTGCTAAAAGAGTCATATAAGCACCTTCTCTAAGATCTTCCTCTGATCCACTCAGTTCCTTTCTTTCCTCCTCAAAATCATAAGCAGGTATGGTCTGATCTTCCTGTGCTGGTTTACCAGCTTTTCCTCCATGCTTTCTTCCCGATGGTGCCATGGTGAGATCTTTCCCTACTGAAACAGTATATTGTATTTGTCACGTAACTTCCCCCACAATAATTGAAAATAAATATGTTTTCACGCTTACATGGACCTGTTATGGGTATCTCTTTAAAAGTCTGCACCTGCAAGCAGTCAAACTAGTTTAGTTTTGAGGTACTCCACAGCATTACCCATCAGCAATGCTTTTAAGAACATGCTAAAAAAATGCCAGGGCTATTAGGAACATACTTGATTCTGCTGGAAAAAAAATAAAAGTTATCCATTGTCTTAAGATGTCTGCCAGCTTAGCGTCTATAACGTTTATTATACATTTTGTCATATCCAGTACTGCATTCCTCAAAAGCTATACTATGCCAATATTCTACTGTCCAAAATAGAGAAACGATAAACCATAGAGAGCAATGTGATTCTACAAGCCATCCCACAGTGTAGAGACAAATATACATATGCTTATGCCATTTTTAAAAGTCTTGGGCAACTTCCAGGTTCTGATTTATCTTTCTTTATAGCTATTACACCTCTGCATTCTGTAATGTAAGTAATGCCATTTCTACATTGGTAAACATTTCACACATACACTACCCTCTTAAAAAAATATTCATTTATTTACTTTAGTAAACCTCTCATTCTGGACACAATTCAACACAGCTAGAAATATCAGTATGTTTTCCACTAGCCAGGGCACAGACAGACCTGAAAATTAAGTGCACACACAGAAATTGAGAACTCCATTAAAGATCTTTTGAATTTCAAGGGCTACGAAGTCCCCCCAACATTAACAACTCTCTCACACACCTCAGGTTTCCTGTTTCTGGGGTTTTTTTAATTTTATTTTTCAATAGTTGTGAAATTTTATTTTTAATCCCAGATTCCATGGATCTGTAAACATGGCCACACTACACTAAGGAAGGAACAGTGCTTTTTAATACCCAACTTTTTCTGAGGTTGATGCTTCTCTATGTAGCATGAAGATTTTTAGACTTTGCAAGTGTCTTGAAAAACAGGTGTCTTTATTGACTGGAAAATCAAAAGCCCTTGCATTAGAATTATCCTCAAATGAGAGAAAATTGTCAAGATTTAATCTGCTTTTTGACTACTCTGACTGTTGAGAACATGATGTAAAGGAGGAGAGTGCCAGTAGAACTGCTCAGTCCTCCTCACCCAGGTGTAAAACAATCCTGCCACCTCACAAGCCCACGCAGCCCTCACCCATCCCGTGTAGGTACCTGTTTAGCCAATCTGAGTGTCTTCAATCCACAGCTGTGTATTTTAAGTGATTTTTAGAGAAACTCACCTTTTTTTTTTTTCTTTTTTTTCTTTTTTTTTTTTTCTTTTACCCTGCCCCAAAAAGATTCGAAACAAACCCATAGTTGTGTGGATTTCCTGTGTGGGGCTTTTCACCGTGGGGACCCACCTCAGAGCAGCACGGGAGACTTGTGCCCTCAGCCGCCTCACCCTGAGGGGACGCACGGGCGGCAGGGGCAGGGCACCTCACGCCCTCCTGTTGCAGCAGAGGGAACGCCGCTGGCCCAGACCCCCGGGGCCCCTGGCAGCCCTCACGCTCCTCCCGCGGCTCCCCGGGCGGGACAGGGCGCGGTGCCGCCTCAGCGCCTCCCGCCGCCGCCGGGAAAGGGCGGGACCGCGGCGCTGCCGCCCTCAGGAGCGGGGCCGGGCCGGGCAGCGCCTGCAGAGCCTCGCGGTGCTCAAAAGCTTCATTCCCCTTTGAGAACCGATCCAGGCTTCACATTCGTATTAAATCATTGCAGCTGGAAGGTTTTAAAAGGAAAAAATACAAACTTTTGACGTAAAGATTCATACAGATTCCTGGCTGAGTTACCAAAATGGGTGAGCTTTGTTTGACTTTGAAGCAGAAACGACACACAAAACTTTCATCACATTTTAGTTAATTTCAAAGCAAGCCAAGTATCTTACAATACATATCCACATACATTTTGTACATCATCCGGTTACAAAAATTAATGCTTTCTGAATGCTGCTAACACAATTAAGTGAAGATACACCACAAAAAAATTCTGCTTGAAAAGATTCAGTACCCTTTCCCACATAAAACCATACTACTCTGATATCTCAGCAAAATACAGGGCCAAACCCTGTTAAATTGAGAAACACCACAGCTTTGTCTGTCAGTAAAAATATTGTTTTATGAACTGAAACACTGCTCCCCATACTTTTCTACTTTGAAACATTTTGTTACCCATTCATATATAGGCACTTTTGCTTTTTTATTTACAATGCTTATAAAATACTTTACCTTGATCATTTTCATTTATTACAACCGTCTTTGTAATCAAGCCAGGAAATAACACCATTTCTTTGAGTATTCTTTGGACTATAATAACACCAGATAGAAAACATCTTTCAAATAAACCATTAGATGTTGTTACTGTGTAATTTTTTTGTAGCATACCTTTCTTTCAAATCCCAATTATACACTACAAATAGGGAAATGAATTGTCACTGTGCTTTAAAGAATGTCAACATCTATAAATGTATACTAAATTTAAATGACAAGTTACATAATTCTCAATTTTCCCCGGAGGGCTAAAAAAAGCAGCAACGACAGAAATTGCAAAATGCTTTGGAATGCAAGATTAAGGACTTCTTAAGCTGATCCCAAACAACTTTTCCTTCCAACATTTTATCTAGTTGGCAACATCCACTGCAAGAAATGCAGTTACATTTGTTTAGGTAACCCTTTTTATAAAAAAGGATAACATGGCCATGAACTAAGAGTTGTAAAGTAAGCTCTGTTGAAAACTGCCTATGTACAGATGTCCTGCAATTTGTTGTTGTTGTTATTTTGCATTGCCACAATTCCAGCAGCTTTTATATCATCAAGAGTACTGCAGAGATTCTAATGTAGGTGCATGATTTTTTTTTTCTTCATATCAGTGTAGTTAAATAGCAAACCAGAAAAGACACTTATGAAAGAGACATTTAAAATGCTTAATCACAGCTTGAGGTAGACTGATCTCCAAAATAAAGCTCTTCTACACTTTGATTCGTTCATGACCAACTTCTTTTTGGATCCTTCTCCTTGGAAAAATCTTTCGTTTAAGTGCAATTAGCTGAGGAGAGAAAAAAAATACAATATGTAGTCCTCTGCTGGGCTAAAGGTCCACAGCTGGTCAGGTTTTCATCCTAGAAACTATCAAATCTGTACCACCCATGGTAAATACTCAATACTGTACTTTTTTTTTGTCATTGCACAAGAAAAGCATTTTCTACTCCAATTCATCTATTAGATATGCACATTTCCACTAGACATCTCAATAATCAGAATACAAGCAGAAAGTGAAAAATACACCATGCCTTAATTCTGATTATTTTAAAGGTTATTTGTATATTTAAATTAGTACCGAGCTACATTCTATTTTTAAAAGACCAGCACAAAGCTGGCATCATAAAATGGTATTTATATTCCTAACTGTACCACTAAGCTGGGTATCCCCTTCCAAAACCAAGTTACTAATGCAGTTTTCTAATATATATAAAAGGCTGAAAATCAAGGGAAAGAGTCATGCAAAAGTTACAGGTGAGAAAAAAAAAATAATCAAAAGCCAACCTTTCAAGAATTACACCCTCTTCATCAGACCACGGAAAGTGTTACTTAAGGCCCCAACCTGCAAAGAATTACCCATATGATTTGTTCCATTGACTCCCTCTGAGTTTAGCAGGACTAATCACGTTCAAGAAAGCGATTTTAAGCTTGCAGAAGTGGAAGGTTTTTTCCCCTTGAGTCAGATTCAAACCCTTTTGAATTCAGTAGGAGTCTTTGCAATTACGTAAGAGAAGAGATTTTGATAAGGCCTTTAAGTAACTTAAGATTTCTTTCTGGACTAAGTTTCCTTCCTCTTAACTTACTATACACTTCTACCAGCATGTATGTTAACAGACCAAGAATTTCAAAAACCATTACTGAATTTGAGCATCCAAATTCAGCACACTGGTGATGGACCTTACTGTCACAAGGCAACTGAGAAGGTGCCACTCTCCTTCTCCCCATATGACTCTCTTTTCAAGGAATCTCAACATGGTGACTTAAAAATTAAAGCAACCTAATGAGTCATGTAACATCTTTACTACTTTTATGAAGGAAGAATCCTAGCTACTCTTCAAAACCTATTTAAAAAATCCATCCAATGTTACCCTGAAGATTCCACAATCAGTTAAGTGTTATACAGATCTGATAAGAAGACATTAACTTTACCTGTTCAGCAAAAAATGAGATGACTGTAAACACAATAAGTGTTACTAGAACACAGTGGGTCCAGAATTTGAGCTTGTCTCTATATGCCCTCCTGGACAAAGAAAGAAGGAAACAGAAAAACAGCTTCATATTCACAAATGCAAATATTTAAACTTTAAGCGTTTCCACGGAACATGCAAAGAAAGTTTTTTCAGTTCTTAAAGGTTGACTAAAAAGAGGACGTAGGCTCTCTCTTCACAAAGAGCCACATAGAGAGGACACGGGGAAACAGCTACAAGTTGGATTGGGAGAGGTTTCATCTTGATACAAGAAAAATTTTCTACAGTCAAAACCATCATTTACTGGAGCAGTCTCCCCAGAAACATGGTAGAGTCTGCACCACTGGAAGTTTCCAAGATATGACTGCTCAGGGTGCTAGATTACAGAATTGTTTAGATTAGAAAAGACCTTGAAGATTGAGTCTAACTGTTAAGCTAACACTGCCAAGTCCACACCTAAACTACATCCCCAAGTGCCACATCTGTTTGTGGCAACTATGGTTTTGCAGTCACAAGTGGGGAAGGAGAGAGTAACACTGCATATGTCCTTTTTGACCAAACTGCAATTCCCTTATGTGCTACAGTCCTGTAGCCAGGACACTTGAGAGCTGGCAGGAGACAGTCTCATCTAGGCACCTTTTTCCATGAAATGTTGGACCAAATGATCTTTGTGAGGTCCCTGCCATCCCGGGCTGTCCTGTGATTCTGAAAATACTTTGATTTCCACCAGCAATTTGGCATGCCTTAACCCACCCTAGTAGAATCATCTTTGGCTACAAACAAGTCCAAATAAAGCATGTTTTTGAAGCTACAAAAAGTCTTGATGGAGGGTCTCAAAAAGAGCCAACACTGTGTCTACCCCTCCAGCACAAATTTCTAAAGCTAACTGCTGAAATGGGTTTGCCCCATGCTCCCTCTGCCACTACTACAGCAGGGCTTGTAGCACTACAGTCACCCCTACGATCCTGCTGATTCCTTCTACAGTTCCTCTAATATTTTCTATTTTCTTATTAACAGCTATTTCTCATGACTTGCTGAGGTTTACTTATATTAGTCTTGTGTAATTTTTGTTACTGTATTTGTCAACGTTTTGCTTGTCTTCTCAAGTCAACTACTCCAATTTCTTAAGTTGTTATTTACAAAATGGCAAGAGATAAACACACACAAAAAATTCACATATTATTAAAAAATGAGACACACAAAATTAAGAAAATTAATCTTTTCTGATTATTATCCAGATGGTTATTGCTATATGACAGATTTAAAAAAAATCACTTAGTGAGGAAATGTAACAATGGTTTGGGGTTTTTTTTACATTTAAAGAAAGCCAGAATTCCTGATTTATTTTTTAAAAACCCAAACAAAGGAACAAACCAACAACTTTTGTTTGCAGTAGGTTAGGACCATTTGATAAAATGTTAATGACTATTTAAGCACTTGAAAAACCTCAATCCTGCAGACCTCAGATTTTAGTCCATTCAAATCTTACCACACTATTTTCACTGTTAACTCTTTCATGACAATACTGGGGGAAAACCAGCTTGTTACCAATATCTTAGGTAATTAAATATTATTGCAGTAAAGTAACTTGAAAAGAACATTTGGAACATACCATTCTTGGAGTTCATGCATGTGAAGGAAACGATTCCGATATTCTCTTGGCAGTTCAAATTGGGAAGGTATGGGAAACATCGACTCATAGAAATCCCTAAGCACCGCTTTCACTGTTTGTGCATCCTTATGATTGTGATCAATATTGTCATTTAGGCAAACAAATTTTCTAGAAAACAAGATGACATTGTTAGAATATTTCCTTGATAATATGGCAAAGGTATTGCCAAACCAATCACACAAACATAATCCTTTAGAACAAAATTGAAACCATATCCTTTTAAAAGCAGATTTTTTTTATTGTTGCATTATTTTAAATTAATTTTATTTTAATTCTAAGAGCACTAGGGTTGAGAGCAAGTCAAAACCTCAGAGGAATCCAGTGACAGGCCACATCTTTAGTTATATAATGCTGCCATCTAATGGGCACTAGAGTGTGCACCATCCCAGAGCCCACTGAACAGAGAATTGCAATCTGCGTGAGGATTCTTACAGTTTTGAATTATCATGAGTAAAGTATCTTAAATAACAAAGTGAGCTCCACTGTAGGAGGGAAACATACTAAATTATTAATATTATAGTATGCATGCTGCATTCTTTAGAGAAAATCAACATAAAACTATTGAAGATTGTATAAGAGAGGGCAAAGCTTGGTCCCTAGGCTTTGGATTACTGAGAACATTATATAAATTGGACAAGACATACCTCAAATCACAGACCCAAAGCTGGACTTACATAATCAACCAAAATGCAAACAACAACAATTTGAATAGAATTTACATGGAAATCACTGTGACCAAATAAGCATGCTCACAATAATGCCTCTTGCAGAGTGCTATTCCTCACATGAGAAACATGCAACTAGGGTACTGCAAATAATTTTAACTAAAGCAGCAGCTAGTGTGCTAGACTGCTATGTACCCCTGGACACTCTGACCTGGTGCTTGACAACAAAAATTCCCCTTCCCACATTTGGGCAAGGTTATGTGCTTTATTTATATTGTGAGATACAAGAACCCTACATTTTCCCTAGAGGCAGAAATCGTATCTGGTGACATATGCCTTGTCACTGCTAACCTTTGTAAATAAGCAGTTCTGGTCAGCTGTATTCTCTGTAGTATGGTGTGTTATTTCAAAGAGCAAAGTTCAGACTTCCTACAGGAATCTGGAAATAAGCAGAACTCTGGAGCTTGTATATCAGCCCACACAGGGAATTACCACTGAATGGCAACATACCGTATCTGGCCTAATCAATAAGCTTGCTCAAGATAATTATGTGCAGAGGATAAACAGTCATTCAAATTGTTACATCTGAGAAGAAAAATATGCCTCTCCAAAAACAAGCAGGCTGTATCTCCTGTATCAAGTAATACTATGCAAAGCAGTTGGTTATGGCAATCATGGCTACACTATAAGCATTTTGGGAGCTCACTCTGGACTGTCTCTGACCTTGTCCCCTGGACTGGCAGCTCATTAGCCCTGGGAATGCAGCTGTACTCCTAGAGTGTATATCTGTGTTTTAGTTCCATCAAAAAGAGATGCAGCTTACAGACTGAGAGGTTGTTGCACACAGCAAACCAAAACAAAGTACGGGATTGATGAGGATATTAGCACATTTGTAATGGAAGGACTTTAAATTCATCCAAAAGAAACTAAACATGACATTCCTCTGGATATTCCACAGTTAATGCCTAGATGATTAATGCTCACTTTGCCTTAAGGGTGCAAACCAAACATTTTTGGGAGATAGTAACTGAATGACGCTTTTAGTTCATTCCAAGACAGGCACTAAAAACCTGCTTTTAGAGACTGGTCATAATTACTGGTTTGTATGCAAGGAAAACATGGCAAAGAGAAGGAAATGTCATGCCTACATAACTGTGCCAGCTCTCCTTTGTTAACAAGGTATGACTACAGTACTGCACTTTGCAGGAATACAGCCCAGGCAATCAACTCAGTCTCACTTCATGAACTTCATGAAGGTGAGAAACTTCTGTTACTCAGGCCTGTGAGCCTCACAAGACTTGAAATCACCCCTACCTTTAAAAAGAACCAACTCACAGCCAGCAGACAAAGAAACAGAGAAGGAAAAGGAAGCAGCAGGATAGGCTAGAGCACTGCCTACTTTTCTTTTAAAATGGACCATTGTGGCAACTGGAATGCAGGAGTTAGGTGGCCAGAAAGCACTCTTTGAAAGGAACAGCAATAGATACAAACCACCTTCAGCAGCTGTAAAATGTCTCAAGACTAGCATTTCCCTTTCTGAATAAATAACCTAGCAAAAGTAGTACAGTGTTGAGAGGAAAGTGGATATCTACTCTTTAACTACAAATACAAATTATGCTGTAGTTTTACAGGCAGCTGAGATTACCCAACAGTTTTTTGTGACCAAAAGAGGAGGTTTCACTTTCCCTGGCCCAAGGTACCTGGTTCTACTTTCCTCCTTGCTCTACCTTTTGACACTTGTCAGACCTCTTCTTGCAGCCAAACTCATTAAACTGGCAGAAAACTGGTTTTCTGAAGACAGAAGCAAGATTCTTTCCATGTTGTGAAAGAGCATGAAAGCACAATGAATACATAAAACTGATTTCGTAACAAAATAATCCACACCTAACTCCTAGTATAAAATACCTGCACAAAGCAGGTCAAAAAGTTCTTCCTTTAAAGTAAAATTGCCTGCAATATAAACTGTATGCACTCTAGAATGGCAAAAATGAAAGCTTCAAAAATAGCTTAAGTTTCTAAGTTTTCAAAGATTTTAGATAAATAAAAATGTAACAAATTATTGAGATAGCCCCTGGCATAACAAAGAGGAGTCAGCTTCAGACAAACAGAAAATATCGGAAGTACTTTTGGTTCAAATTGGTCTTACCCTATAATATACAGTTTAGAAACACATGACAATAAATTATCTTTTAAATACAAAAAAAGTTTAAAGAATCAAACCAGAAAATTGAAACCATCTCACAACTTCACACAAATCACAAAACAGGATACCTGGGATTTTTTCGTATGTCATCCAGCTGACCAACTACATGAGAAACATTTGTGCGAATCATTTTGAAGGCGATTTCCTCTTCTCCCATGATTTCAAACCTTGTTGTTAAAATAGTATTTATACATTAATAAAACAGCCTAAAGTCTGGTTCAATAAATATCAATCTTGTATTCAACATTATTCAGCAACATTTCTGATCTGACTGGCCAAACCTTCATTAGAATTTGCCATTTGCTGTTTATCAAGACATTTAAATTTTTCAGCTAATGCTCTTGCACAGAACCACTTTTCTGCAGATTTATTAGTAACCACCTATAAATCATAGATCTGAATTCTAAGAGAAAGCATATAAAATATGTGCATTTGACCCCAGGTTAACAGCCTTACTAGTGTAAGTACCACACTTATGTTAGGATAAGTAAGGTGACAAATATAAGAAAGCACCCTGAAGGCTTCTTCAAATCTCACCTGAAAACCTCCTCCATTTATAAAACTCATGCCACTGTCACTTCTCCATCTTGCAGGAAAGGTACGAGGTGGTTAAGACTAAAATGCTTTTTCTGTTCTTTTCTTTTTTTAAGCTTCAGTAGAAGAAAGAATGCAGTAGATTTACAACTTCTAGGACTAGCTCTTCCCTCCTTTATGTGCTGCCTGAACTGCACTCACTCTCTAGCCATCCAAACATACTCTGGCTTACTGTTGTACAACACAAATTAGGAAATGGCCCAAGATGACACAAGTAACACAGAAATATTTAGTCTACTAAATAAACTATGAAAAAACCCACATCACTCTGCACAATGAGATGTACATAAATTAAAAACAGTACATTTCTTTAGTTCCTCTGTTAAAATCGGTTGAGCTAAGATTTGTTAGCACACACATGCAATCTTGGGTTATGTGTGTATTTATCCTTCCTCTTATGGCTTTACAACACTAAGCATCTCTTTTCACAGGACTGCCACAACATACCTGTACTTGTTTTTGTCCTTGTAAGCTTTACGAATCCTGTCGGTCACAGGTTTGCAATTAGTCACTAGGCTTTTGGTTACTGGAGGCTGGAAGAAAACACTGTTTAGATTATAGGTTACTGAAAATTACAGTTTGTTATGAAGGTGTACTTTGTAAGAGAACTTGTATTACAGCTAGGAAGGCCTGCATATACTTTACTCTCCTGGAATCAAAAGCAATAGTTTTCAATTGTTGAGGGAAAAACCAAAACAATACTGGTACATAACATCACAATTTCCTATTCTACAAACAATATATGAATAATACAGATTATCTTCTGGCAAAAACATTGCAACTTCATTCTCAGTACAATATTCAAAAATTCTAACTCACTTGACAGCTGTCTGATATTCCTCTGATAAAGGCCACCAGTAAAACGGGCCAGGCAAACTCTGCACAACAGCTGATACAAATGTTGAAACAATTCTGGCAAACAAAAGCCCTGTTTTCAAGGAGTATTTCCATGGTAGGTAGGTTAATTCCAAGAAATATAGCTGTTGCAGACAATAGATGTAAAACTTTGTGCTCACCACAAACGCTATTTTGCTGCTATTTGCAATGACTAATGTACTAATGATTAGTACATTAGGCATTACTGCTTAGATTAGTAATATTTTACTAACTCTCCAAAAAAGTTTAAAGTAATTTAAATTGTTCCCAGCCACTGAGACTTATTTTTAACCCATCTTAAAATACATTAATGGCAGCCATCCTTCAATTACTACTATTCTTGAAAGTTTTTTACTTCACAAAGTTTTTCAGAATGACTTGAAAGCAAAAAAAAAGAGGAGAAATAACATAAGGCTGAACTGCATGAAAGGTCCTCAGACCGTACAGGACTCTCAAATCCACACTTCCATTCCTTCAAATTATGCTGACAGAACGGCTTTATATAAAATTTTTCTGTAATTCAGAATTAGGGGGAAATATTTAACTATATAATTATTACAAATAATTATATATATTTAGTATTTAAAACTTTGTAACATAACCTGGTAAGAATATAAGGTAGGATAAATATCTAGAGGGAAGAAAAAAAGGAAAAAAAGTCAGTGTTCATATACATTTATCTACACACATTTTGCAGATCTCTGTACTGTGATTTGCATATGTTGGGGATTCATAGCGTCTTCTACTACATGAAAGTTCATGATCTATACTCATCAAAATTATTTTTGCCTTAATAATGTATTGATTTGAAACTGTAAAAAAATGAGTTGCAAAAAATCATTTTGCAAAGTACTTCCACACATTTTATTCAAATGCATTGGTTGATGCAGGAATTATATTATCATTGTAAAAGCAATTCAGGTATTAGTATCAGATCTAAAGTCCAGCAGGTGTTGATGAGGATTTAATCCCTAAAATAGAAATTTAGAACTTAAATCACTAAAGAACATTTAGTCCTAAGACCTCAATGTTGACAGAATCACAGACTGGGTAAGGTTGGAAGGAATCTTAGGAGCTCAAGTAGTCCAACTTCCCTGCTCATGCAGGGCTACCTGGTAACAGTTGCTCAGGGCTATGTCCACATGTCCCTCAATACCAAGGAGCCTGGAACTGGAAGCACCACTCCAGGTGTGGCCTTACCAGTGCTGAGCAGAAAGGAAGGGTCCATTTTTCTTGATCTGCTGGCAACACTTTGTGTAATGCAACCCAGGATACCATCATCCTTCTATATGGAAAGGGCACACTGCTGGCTCATGTCCCATTTGGTGCCCTCCAGGATCCCCAGGTCCTTTCCTGCCAAGCTGCTTCCCAGCTGGGCAGCCCCCAGCATAACACTGCTGCATGGGCTTTCCTTCCTAGGTGCAGGATTTTGCACTTCTCCTGGGTGAACTCCATGAGATTCCCGTCAGCCCAGCTTTGGATATCAAAATAACAGGCTGAAGCCTTCGAATTCTAGAGGTGTCCATCTGGTAGTTTGGTGGGTTTTTGGATTTTGGGGTTTTTTTTAGAATACGTGGGTTATAATTCAGATAAAGACTTATCAGGAGGTTCTAGTCAGAGAGGTATTGGGCTTACTGTCTTTTTGGTTTACAACAGCAAATTTTCTTAACAAGGATGACTTTTTAAATCCCAATTATACTAACATTCTAAATCTCAGCTTTTCTCTGCTTTTAAGGAAAACTAAGGGTTTGTAAGTTAGGAAGCAGCCTGTAAAATTTTCATTTTATAACACTTACTTCGTGTACACACAAGTAGTAATTTTTGTAAATACTTTCCTTCTAGAAATCAAACCAGCTTTTAAAGTAAATACATACTCAGGAAAGAAAATAAGCATCTTTTAAGATTAATGTTTCTTACCAGATTTGGATCATAATACGCTTCCTGAGTTGGAGGAATAACATAGATCTGAGTGATGTTGGCAGGAAGAGCTTTGGAGCAATTTATTAGCATTTGTTCTAGACCTGTCAAATCCTAACAGAAAGAAAGGGGAAGAAAAAACATTTTAAATCCTGTTTTCTCACTGACATAGTTCTAAAAACCCAGGGTGCACAATCATGTTTAGTGTAACCTACATAACAAATTTCCATGGTACTGTCCACAAAAGAAGACTTAATATTCAGCAGACCCCATTTCAGTAACTAAGTCAGTGGGACTCCCTATACACATGAAGTAAAGGGAATGCCCAGTACAGAGTTGAATTGAGACCAGACAAATTATGACTTAATGACATTTTCATTTAAAATTAAGAACACACCTTTACTAATGCCAGGACAGTACAGAATTCCCAAATCAACACGGGCATATTAAACTCCAAATTAAGCAAAAAAACCCAAAAGAGTGAACTGCAAGGACAGGAAGATTTTCTGATTAAGGTACAGGCCAGGAACACACTAAAGTAGGGCTGTGCTCTGACTACACCAACGATTTTGTGCCCTGTGTCACGAACAAATTGTTTCATTGGTTTGTGCCATTTCCGCTCTTGTAAAGCAAAACCAGTACACTTTGTTCTCTACTGTATGTTTAAGACTGCAAGTCCTACAAAGACCATATCTCTGTTTATCAGGTTCCTAGAAGAACAGCACGAGTCTTTGTATATGATCATACTATTTATTAGTATGACTTCCTTGCTATCCTTTTTCTCAATTCTTTCTTTAGGCCACAAGTTCCTCAGGGCAAGAACTGCCTTTTACTACATGCAGAAACTACAGTAAGCACAGCAGGATCCAACTCTTGACAGGGACCATTTTTTTTGACCAACTCACACTATTATTTGAACTCAGACACCAGTGAGCCATTTTTCTGATGCTGGTAGAACTCCATTTCATTGCAGACTCCACAGAACAAACAATGATAAGTAGAACACAATGCTATATTCTTCAGGTAATATTTAAAAATTGCCAAATGTTACTGACGCTACAAGCAAGGATAAAAATTTGACTCATTTTATTTTAACCATCTTGGACTTTAAAACTGAAGTTGTTCTGAAAGTTAAGTCAGTAATGAAAGAGTACCTGCAAACTTAATGGTAGCTCGTGGATCCTCGTGGCCAACGTGCGAATCTCTCGGTCAGACAAGATGCCTGACTGGTCTGTATCAACCTCATCAAAAATCTGAGAAATGTTCAGTGGCTGAACTGCACTCATAAGATAGTAGAAATATGAAAAAGCGAACTGCATATCTTCAGAGTGACGCACTTTGTGAAATGATGTCTTGTCAAACTCCTCAGGAAACCTAGATAAGAATGAAAACAAAGTTAGCACTCTAATTTCTTGAAGAAAACATTCCTTACCTAAAAATAAATTCTTATCTAAAATTTTGAAAGGGCCTCAAAAGTCTCATTGTATCACAACTACCATGTTGTAATAAATTTCTTATTTCCTTTTCCAAAACATAATTTTAATGAGTAGCCATTAACACACTGGAAATGGCTACAGCAAAGCAACAGAAAGGTAGAATTTCCCACAGATTAACCTTATTCCAAACAAAAACACTCACATATCCTGGAGCTCTTGCATAACAGTACGGTCAATCATGTGAGGCATATGAGCGGGGACTTTACGAGATGTAAATCCAAACTTGCTGTTTAAAAGCTTATTTACATATCGAAGGGAATCGGCAAATGTATCTTTCAGCTGCCTTCCAAAATGTTTACCTTCAGTAAAATATGACATTTGTTTGAGTAGTGACTCTTCTTCCTAAAGAGCAGGACAGGCATAAATCAAGTTTATATTACTGAAAAGTCAGAAAACACTAGACACACAGGTAAAATGACATTTTAGCCAGATGCCAACTCTTTCCATATCTGAAAATGGGAAGAGAATTTTTAAATATTTTTCTTCCTATTCCTTAGTTCTTTCTTAGGAAAAAAAAAAAAAAGATAAAAAGTAAGATTTTCCTTAAAGCTTTCATGCTTTGAGGAAAACTACTCTATAAAAGACTTCCTTAACACTTGTGCTCTGACACCTCCAACACACTAAGGTCTTTACTTGTCATCAGATTTATTTGTAATATTGCCCCTTTTTTGCAGGTTATTCATCCATATTTGATAAACTGAAATCCTATGAAAATAAAGATTCCTTCTGCAAAATCCCATCTCAGATGAACAGAGAGGGATAGTCTTAAAAACATAGTATGAGGAAAGTATAGGTATAGTACAGGGCACAGGTATAGGTATAGTTTAGTATAGTATAGGGCAAAGCAGCTGCTACCAACTGAAGCACAGTCTCTTCTCTTCTAGAGGTTTTTAAAACTGCCAAAATGCTTTGGCTGGAAGCAGAGGAAATTTCCTAGACATTTTCTTGATACAGTCTAGATAAGCAGTTTCTTTGCAGACTTTCAGCGTAAATTTTAGAATTTAAGTATTTATCATTATACCTACTTTCTGCATTCTTTAAACATAAACTGAATTCATACTTGGATAAATGCAACAAAAACAAAATTTAAGCTTTCTGTTATAGTGCTATATATGTCTGAACAATAGCATTGTGACAACATGCAACAAAAAAAATGAATTTGACCAAGAAAAGGTAGTAGAAATGGAACAGAAATAGTTATTTGGCTTTTACCACCTAGCTAAGAGAAGCCCAGATCATAAACAAGTCAGACTTTATGTGAAAAGCAGCTTTCAAAAAAAGTCTCAGCACTTGCCTCAAAAGCAAAGCACATTCCAAATGTACAGATCATATTAACAGTATTCCAATAAATGCAGAAAGATGCAACTATTCCAGTAAGGAATGACATTACGATACTCACATCAAGAAGGTCCTGGAAATACTTCTTTTTCTCCCATGGCAAAAAGCCTTGGTAACTGCCAGCATAAGACTGTAATTTTCTTCCCACTAGCCCCTCCTTTATATTTGCATCCACCTGCTCATGCCCTTTTCCTCCTTCCATTCCCTGTGCGCCTTCTCCAGTATCAAAATTCCCAGTATGTTTTGATTTCTGTGTTTCCCTTAATATGAGTGCATTCAATACTTTTTCTCGAGTTTCATTTTTTTTCCCCATGCTCTGGGAGGGAAGTGTGGCTTTAGGCTGCACTTTATAAATATGTTTATTTGTGCTCATTGTCACAACGGTCCCCTTTGTTCCCATAAGCCTCAAAGGAACTTCTTCATTTGCTTTTACTGTTTTTATTTTGCCATCATTTACATCTTTATAAGGCTTCTCCCAGCTGCTATGGTTCTTCTGATGTTCTGAATGATTATTCATGTCCTTTTCCAGGCCTACAATACTCTTTACTGTGGTTAAAAACTGGAAAGGTCTCAGGAGAGCAGCCTTGGATAGGTTATATCCTTTCTGAGTTATATCACCATTTAGTAGTTTTAAGTCCAGTTTCTGCAGTGCTAGTTGGACATCTTCAGGAAGAAGAGACACATTTACTGATGGGATTATCACCTCTTCAGGTACACTCTCTTTTGTGCCATTTCGATGTCTCCTGACTCTTGGAAAGCGTTTTTCTTCTGGAATATCCTCAAATAGCATTTCAGCTTCTGGTACTGAAGTAACACTTTTAAAATGAGAGTTAGGTTTTTGCACAGAAGTTGTGTTCAGTTTTGGTTCCTCTCTAGTATCAACTTCAACAGCTATTTGCATTTTAAACTCTTCATCATTTTTATTTAGGAATGTAAGGTTAAAATAGATCACAGTTGTGTTCATGCCACTGTGCATGATGAGGTGGATAGTTTTCCATTTGTTAGCAACTGAAGCATGTCGGATAATTGGATTATCACTGTATGAACCCTCAATTCCTTTCTTGGCTATTTCACTGAAGCTGAAGTACGGCAGACATTCACCTTTGGGAATAACATAGTAGGTCTGATTAAGGTGAAGCATCACCCTGTACATCTCTTCAAAGTGATCTGGAAAAAGAAAAGCCAAACAAGAAACAAAACAAACTTCTGTCAATTTTCAGCATGACATTTATATTTCACTCTTTTTTTAATAGTAATATGCCCAGCTACAGTCACTATATTAGCAGCTTTGTGAAAGAACACTTACTCTAGTTTCCAGCTTCTGGCTCACTTATCTTCAATAATGGATGACTAGAACACACTCAGATATATAAAGCCACCAGACACTCCCATGTTAATTCTAAAAGCCAGTATAATTTATCACTCTTTCAGTCTCTACCTGAAGAACCTACATGCCTCATTATCACATGTCACTTAAAATTATGAATCAGTCATAAGTAGCTTGCCCATATTACACTTTTGCCACATTTTAGGAGAGTAATGTAACAACAGCTGGATTTCACTGCTATAGTGCTGCATCTTGATTTGAAATTTTCAAAATCAGATAGGCTGAAAGGAACTTCTACCTCCCACAGCAGAACACAGATTATCTGTCATCTCCCATATGAGCAAAACCTCACTGCCAGCAACAGAATCACCAGTAACACATTTGTCCCAGCTGAAACGCAAGGGAGCCTCTGCTCTTCCAAACAGGACAAGTTCTTCTCCTGCATATACCAGACAGCACTTTCAATCACTTCATTCTCTCCTGCTAATCTTTCATATCCAAATGAACTTCACACAAGTTCACTTGTGACTGAAAGTAGCCTTTGGCAAGAGCCCAGAGCCAGATTTGAACTCACACTGTCAGCATCAGAGAGGTTCTTTAAACTTTTAACTGCTACAGGCATCATCAATTCAACTGTCCTTAGTCAGGTAAAGATGCTTTGCACAACTGAAATGGGATTTCCCCACTTAGAATGTTGGCTTCTTGGGGCAAGGAGTTTGATGCTTGCTGCTCCATAAGGTATCAAGCTCCTACCCATGCTTGATCAGTAATAGCTTTAGTAAATAAAGCAGCAAATAATATTGATCCAGGCTTGGATTAGTGAGTACACTAAACACCTGACTTTCTCCAGCTGCTAGAAGCTCTTTCCCACAGAACAGTACTGGACACTTAGCCCAATTTGAGAGTAATGAGGAACCAAAAAACGTCAGGTAATTCAAGAGAATCCCCATAGAAAGTTTATCAGCAATGCTTTTTACATACCCTGGCCACAGTCACCAGCATCAAATCCACATGAGAGGACATTGCAGGCCTGATCACAGAATTTGTCTGCTAGCCAGGAATTAGCACAGCCTTGGTTACAGTATGAAACACCACTTATTCCTGCTCCAAATTGCCACGGTGGGCCATTCCCAATGCCTCCAACGGCACCTCCACCAGCAACATAGCGATTACCCCCACTGTTACCTAGAGAAAAAAGAAAAAACAAGCCCACCAGAAATAAGAATTTCAAATAACCAAAGAAAGGCACATTTAAGCCACAATGTTAAAGCTAGACTGAAGACTCAACAATCATCAGTGAAATTAAAAAGGGGCAAATCCTAACTAGACCTCTGTGAGTTTATGTAAACTATAGATTTTACACCCAGTGTAGAAGTTTAGGAATCAAATGAAAAGGGTATCCAAAGTGCCAACATATTTTGTCTTAACTTCAAAAAGGAAGGCAGAAAACAGATTTACTACTCCTTGTGCTTGCAGTCTTGACTTTACAGCCTCCTAGAAAGGTATCACTTCCTCAATCCAGAAGTACCACTTCATTTTATTACACTGCAGTCCTGAAAATTTTATCTAAAAACTAACAGTGCAGCTTCACAGTCAACTATTGTTTGGATTCTGAATCCAAATAATATATAACACTGTATATTATTATTAACATATAATAATTTAAATTTCAAAACCCCTTCTTTCAGGTAGTCAAATTTGATACCTAAAGAAAGATTATCCTATGCCCTACTATTTTCTATGTCATTTTTCATAGAAATTTTTAAGTCAACTTGTTTGTTTATTACTAAGGGAGGCAAATTCTGTAGTTCCATGAAAAAGACAAATTATATAACCATTCTTGTAAGGAAAAACAAACAGTTCACTTTTTCTAAATTTAACATTGCAGTCTTACCAATGCAATCACCTCCATCCCAATCACATGCTGAGTTATTACAGGCTTTATCACAGTAACCATCTTTAATCCATGAGCCAGGACATCCCTCGGCACAGTTTGGCACAGGCCAAGTCAAGTAAACCTGGAACAACATTACAGTCTGAGACAAGGACTGGCAAATAGAAGTCAACTGAGCTTGTTTCTTCGAATATGGAGACTTACAATAATTTCTCCCTGTGTACAGTGCCTTAAGATTCCACAGAGCTTTACAAACAGCATTTAAACCCTGTTGCCTGTGAAGTAAATGTTATCCCTTTCAAACAGAAGAACTGAAGAATTCCCAAAGCCATACAGCAAAGCAGCAACAGCCAGAAATGGAAAGTAGGACTTCCCAAATCTACTTCTGCAAACCATATTCCAATGACAACTAGCATCTTCTCTTTTTTCAGATAGGAAGGGTGAACTTAAACTGTGAAATAGCTCTGCAGTTCACTCATTCTCCTGACTCAAAATGTTTCTTCATTACTAACCAGTCATGAGATAAGCAGCATATGTTGAACATAATCCCTGAAGCATCTGATCCTCTGTGACTTAAATAATCCTAAGAATTGGCAGGATATAAAAAAAAAAAAAAGTGTGTGTATTTTCAGATGAGGAGGCATTAAAAACCCCACACATTTTCTTATAGACCTTATTGTTTCAAGATTTTAGCAGCACATTTCCTACAGTAACACTTGCTGATCATGTTATCACAAACAACACTGCACCTAAACTGACTTCATCATCATAACTGGGATGAATAACTAAAGAACAATACAAATGCTGTAACAATATGATTTTGCAGTTATATGCCTGTATCTTTAGAAATTTAAAACAACTAAAAAGCCTCCTAACATCCCCAAGTACTGAAGCAGTTATTTTAATTGTGGCTTAAACTAATTTTGTCCAACCCTTCTGTATTTGTGTGCAAGTGTGCATATCTGCCTGCATAAAATGTTTAATTCAATGGTCTCTGGTGCCTTGTGTACTCACTGCTTTAATAGAAATAACATATATAAATCTTCAATTTTTTTCTCCATGTGACTCTTATAGATCAAGCTAATGGATGAAAACCCTGCTGGCAACCAGTGTTGATGCATAACTATTGCTAATATTTCCTCAGCCTGCTTTCCTTGCTTAACCCCAGTTGTTGATAATGGCTTTGTTGAAAGACTAAATTACTTTACATTCATAACATGGAACAATATCTATTATTTTAGCAAATAATTATATATATTATATAATTATATATAGATTGGGCAAAGATATGGGTGTCTGGAACAGAGGCAGTTAATGGTAAACTTAAATATTAGACCAGTTTAAATGTCATCTGAACTCGGTGCTCCCACAGAAAAGCTCATTTTTGTTTGAGTATTTCCCACAAAACAGAAAGAATTTACAAGGAAGAAAGTCTGGTAGCTGCCACACATTATCAGTCTTACCAGTGTTCCAACAGAGAGCAGGAGAATTAAAGAATAACACTGAAACTAAAATGAATCCTGACAGAGGAGCCATTATAACCCCTCAAACCTAGGAGTGAATCTGAGAAAGAGTAATCCTAAAAACATCAACACAGCACACCTACAAATACAGAGAAGAGCCTTCAATACCCTGAACCTTTGCTAACAGTTCTCTAGTTAAGAACAATGAACCTTTACAGATAAAAGGGGGAGCGAGTGCTCTTCCTTTCCAAGTAGCATTCCTTTGATTTTTATCATATTAGAGCAGAAAAGTTCTACTTCTGCTAAAATATCTTTTCATAACAGCTTACCTTTTGACCTTTCGAGTGACTGTAAAAATCATCAGGCCAAACATCCTTCCCAAACATAACATCATCATTGAGATAAATAAACTTCTGAGAAAGGCCACTGATACGATGAATATGACTTTCAATAGCTGGTGAACTGAAGGTAGGCAAGTGACTCGCATTCTGAAATATTTCCTAAAACAAGAAAAACCCCAACAACCAAAAACAGTTTCAGAAGGCAGAAAACCAATAAATAAAAAACCCCACAAAAACAAAACCATATAAGGTCAGGCACACCAGATATTTGATACGTATCTACTAAAAAAACCAAAACATATCAAGAACAAGGATAGATACAAAAGAAAAATGTAAAGATATTTAAGCAAAACAAACAAACAAACAAACCCAAACAACTTCAATATCTCATTTTTCCCACACAAACCTGTTTTCAATTCTGCTACTTAACTAAGAAACTGCACCTGGTTGATCACAAAGACGCAAACTTTCACATACTCCTCTTTCACTGAGTACTGGACCAGGCTCAGTGTACACTTATAATTCCCATGAATTGCAGGCTGCACAAAATTTCCAGCAAACTGAACCTCTTACAGCATTCAAAAAGTCAGGATTGTTGCATCCCTTTCAAGTAACTTCACCAGCAGACAGCAGAAGAAGTTGAGTAAGTATCTCTTTAGCACTTCAGTTGTGCAGAGTTCCTATGGCATGTCCAAAGACCAAAATTACTTCTGAATTTGTAATAAGCTACTAGAGAATTTTGGTTTCACTTATTCAGGAAGCTTGAAGGATTCCCTTTCTCTTTTTAAGTAACACTTTTAGAATGCATAGCTACTTTATTTTGTAGCCATTTTCTTTGCTCCAGTAATTGTAATCCATCCTGTCTCAGCACAAAGTTATTAAGTTATTACTAGTTCTGAGAGACTGTTTATAGATTCAGATTACAATTTCCTCTCCCCAGGTTTTTATAAATAGACTATAAGGAAATTAGACATGGGTATATGTTAGCTGAAGCTTCAATATTTGGAAAAGTGAAATAAATACAGGCTTGATATATATTCAGTGATCTATTTAGCCAAAATATAAGGACATGCACAATAAAACCCTGGGTGAGACAGAGAAGAAGTTGTCATTTCTCCCAAATAAATGCAGCCTTTGGCTGCAAGAGGATAACTGCATTTCAAATCAAACAGGGTATCTTTGCTGGCCCTTTCATAGTGGTAGTTTTGTTGAATTTTACCTGATGTGTGACTATAGTTATCCGAGGATTATCCAGGTTAAGCCAGGAAGGAATCTGCCCATTGGTGACGATGAAAATGTGCCGTACCCAAGGGGCGTGTCTCTCTATTGATCGCAGTGAGTACCGCAGCTCTTCGTTGTCCTCAAAGCGGCTGGCAGAAACATCTTCATCCTGCTTAGACTACAGAAAGGAAAAACCCCTTTCTTAGATTTTAAATAGAACACTAAATTTCTGACCCAGCTAGGTAAGGACAGTGTGCTTTGGCATATGGGTGCTTAAGCACTTCAGGACTGAGACATTCAAAATAAAAAGTACATTGATAATAAGAATCATATTCTTCCAAATTACCAAGGTGAACAATACAATGTTCTGATGTCACTGGCTGATCAGCTGGTATCATTAGGATGTCTACTGACCATGCTGAAAGAAGTTCTTGAAGAATGAAGCAGAAAAAACACCCGTCTCCTTCATTTCAAACCAGCAACATCACCTTTCAGAAATCCAGTTTCAAGAGGCTAGGGCCTTTCAAGTACATTGCACCATGAGCTGTATATAAATGTCACCTAATATAGACATACTGGAAGTGTCATGATGTAGTTGCTCTTCAATTATCCCCTGCTCTATTATTTTAAAGAATTTAAGCAGGAGAAAATGAACAAAACTTAGCCTAATATTCACTATCAAATAGCTATGTTTCCATATATATTTATTAGATAGAAAATGTTTCAGTTAGAAACTCATCAGTCAAGTAACAAAATTAGGTTATAGGACACCGAAACGTATGTTTCTTCTCACATTTATGAGAACGTGGTGACCTGTCCTAAAACCAGCAAGTAAGGCTGCCTGAAAGGAACTTTTCTACAGCCCAAACAAAACAGAAGGCTAAAGAAAATAGATGAATGTTTAATAATTACCATTTTCACTGCAGATTCTACACACTGTACATAAGTTTTCTAATATGTACAGAAATACAGCTTTCACATTCACAAAAGAGTAACAACAGAAAACATTTTAGCAAGACCAGCAGCCCTTGGCTAGGTGCCCATTCACAAAATAAAGCATAATTTCAACATGGGGAAATATAAACTTGAAGTTCAGGGTTGGTATAAACTAGGAAGAATTCCCCAAAAATCCAGGTCACAGGATACGAAGACAGACTGCAAGCTTTTCAGGAGTGGGTACATTAACCATGCCACTTGAGATTTATTGTAAAATTAAATTCCAGCACAAGGAAAAACCCCAGGATTTTAGAATATCTTATCTTGAAAGAGACACCTTGCTATTTAATTTCCTGTTCTTAAACCAAACATCCTTCATTGTATCAAAAGCATTTAAAGTAAACCTCCTTTCTTTACAGACATCTGTATTTCAGGGCTTCAACATTTTTGAAAGAGAAGCAATTAGCACTTGCTCAGCATAAATGATGCTGCAAAGCAAAAAAATGCCTAAGAAATATATTGGGAATGAGATAATCATGTTTGTTAAAAGAACCCTCTATCTCCCCACACAAGAAGCCTGCTTATCTGCCAGTGAGGATCAGTTAAGCCTTTCAGGACTTGACTGCACACAGCTTTATCAGAACATGTGCAGAGGACAATATTTTTCACTTAGTAGAGAACATGAAAATTTAAATTAAATATCACACTGTTTGATCCTTCTTTCCCATTGATTTGAGAACTGGGCAGTGTTCTTGTGATGTTTTCTTACAAGCTAATAAATATTTGATTCTTAATTAGTTCCAAGCTTCGAAAAAATCCCACGTTCCTTATCACTGACCCTTATCATTGACTAGTTAGCCTCTACTTGCAGTTTTTAAATGCTGTAACATTTACCTGCTGTAAGAGAATTCACCCACCTGACTGACAGAGCTGAGGTCCCACAGTAAATAAGCAGGATTAAGCATCAATTCTTTCCCATCTATAGTCATGTTCTTCTTTGCTTGCTTGCTCAGTTCTTGGAAACCCTTGGGGTTATTCAGTTGCAAGAGAGCCACGCTGGCTTCTGAATAGAGCTGCAACTACACAAGCAGAGAAAACTCCAGCAGCACTCTTCCTTTTCCATCTTTTCCTTGTATTATTTTTCCTAGAGTTACTAATAAGAATGACTGGGAAGCACTGTTTTTAAAGAGCTACAATTTTGTAAAAACACAAAAAGAAGTAGTAAAATGGGAACTGAAAAACATTTCAAGATACAGAACATCATGCTTAATTTTCACTTTGCAAAGTCAATGTCTCTCTACACAATGATCCAGCAACAGTAAACCTATTCATGTTTTAAATACTCCGGGAGTAAATGAATAGTAAGTCCCCATCCATTCTCTGTCACTCAAATAACAGAACTCATGTTTTATTAACACTTTATTATATGACTGAAAGAATTGGCCTTTTCCCCATCTTAAACAAGGAATGATTTTGCCAGAAAATTAAGGGCACTGAGGTATCATCGCTGTCAGAAGCGTGAAATGTTCAGAATGGTTTACAGTTAGTTCAACCTACAGCTCCGAAATCTGAGATACAAAGGGCTCCAGAGCTAATCCATGTGGGTCTCCAAGTCCTTGGTGCTGGTTGCCAATATGCTGCTAAGGTAATTTCTTAGTTGTGGACTGTTTGATCTGTTTGCTGTTTTTATCTCTTGCCACCAGTAAGTCTGTATATCAGATTTCATAATGCACAGGATCAGGGGCTTGCACTACACACACCCTAACAGCGAGTATAGTTTACAGATTTCAGGGCATCAAAGCATCTCCCTAGGAATAAGGCATAACCCAGTAAATGCTGTGTTTACCATATGAAGTACCACGAGCAGACCCAATCAAGCTAAAAGCAGGACTGCCCTTTGATTTTCCAAGTGCATGAATTCAACAGTCTTATTAAGAAAAAAATGCAGTTAATCATTAATATTTATTTGATGCTATGCTTAATTTTTGTGCCTTCAGGCAACGTAAGACAACCACATCTACCAAATTTTCAGTACAAACGCAATTCATAAGCTATCAAATTTGAATAATCATGTTCAAAAAAAGCAAAAACGTCACAGTTCCCTTCGCAATAACTCTAAGTGGTTTTATTTCTTTATTTTTTTTTATTAAATCTGACCCTTTCTGCTTATTTTAAAACAACACTTGTCCCAGAGTTAGCAGCCCTTCCCTTAGCAAGACCAGCTGTTCCACTTGTGACATTTTAAAGCTGTTGATGCTTTGACTCACATGCTATTTGAGATCTTTCAATCTGACTTATGAGGCCTGTCATTAGAAAAATCTGATAAATCTCAGACCTTCCAGGGAATCATCTGAACCTATGGGTGGAAAGGATGGCTTCAGCAGCTAAACGGCTGAGGTATAGTTACGGACTGCAGGCAGCAACCTCCAAAAATATCGGTATCAAAATGCTGCAGATTGCAAAGCTGCCAGCACTGGCTATGTTCTTTATTTAGCAATACAGCAGTGTCACACTGTCCCTTAGAATCTGTCTCGTAAATCATACCTACAACAAACCAAAATACTACCATTTTAGAGCTTTGAAAGCATATAAGAACATTTAGTTTCTCTTTAACTCACTCCCAAACTCGGCAAAATAAGTACCTGTACTACAGACTCCAAACTAGATTTATTACAAACACTTCCCCCCCACTAACACTGCATGTATGCTGTATTTTTTTTTAATTTGTAATATTCCAAACACATACAAGAAGCAATGGAAAAACATGCACCATTTCTCAGCATCAGAGTTAATCTAATCCCTGCACTGAATAGATCATATATCAATGTGGGTTTTTTCCCAGTAGCACCTTTTTAAGAAACCAGTCTTTTCCTAAGCAGAGCTATCAATAAAGTTAGACTTCAGTGATGTTACCTGGTGAAATAACTTAACTAGATTCTAATAAATTGCAAGCTCTGCTCCAAGCATTTTGTTGCTGGTACATTCAAAATGGATTTGTCTCCTGGCAGATTTTTTAATGTCTCACAGGTATTTAGCCTCCTCTCAGTAGGGATGGATGCAATCACCCATTCCCTTAAAATATTACCTTCCAGAGAACATCTTCATCTTGCCAAAACAGGTCAGCAGATCCAAAGGTATTGTCAAAACAGAACAGAAGAACAGGCAGGTAGATGCAGAGAGTCAGTGTGACCAGGTGGTCCTCTGCTAACACAAGTGGGCTGAGAACACACCTTGCAGGCACACACCCAGACCACCACTGTGACACATTTTTATCACGCACTTAAAAACTGCAGTATCTCCACCAGGTAACTCGAAATGCAGGTTCTCCAGCATGCAGCCAGCATTTCACTTCTATCTTACTAGACTAGGAGCCAGATGAGCTCAGACACCCCATGCAGAAGTAAATATCTTCATTTCCATTTTCTCAAGGTAAGAAGCCTCAAAGAAGCCTCAAGAGCATTTTTTTTTTTCTGAGGTGGGACTTAGATTCCCAACCAGTCCTTAAATTATTACACCTTATCTTCTCAATGACCAAAGCTGATTATTAAGGAAATAAGAAGCTCCTCTTTTCCCACTCCAGTGTAGATATTGGGAAAACTCAATATAGATCCCTACATAGCAAGGGAAAGGAAGTGTTTGTTGCATTAAAGAGTTACAAAAAGCTTCACAAATATAAAACACTGCTGTCTTTACAAATGCCTCAAGTTGCCCTCATAAGATGACATAGGAGGGTCATCTCTGAGTCAAAACTAATGCAATGCCTTCAGGTTTTTTTCTACAAAGCTTACTTACTACATCTGTGTGCTCACACACCAACTCCTGAAGCCACCTCTCTGCTCCAGAAACACTGATGAGCAGCAGTAAGAATCCCAGACTCCCCATCTCCAGTGAGGACAGCAAACACCCAACATCACTGTGCCTGCAGTTTCCCATGTGGATTTACTTCCACTAGTAAGACAAGGTCATTAAGACAGCCCTAAGTTTCTAACATAACTTGTCCGTATTTATGTATCTGTGTGTGCATGTGGATTAAAGGACATGGTATTTTACAAAGAGGGAGATCTACAAGCTCTTAGTTGTCCTTGAAGCAATCAGGATGTTAAATCTTGAAGGAAAAATCAACTTTCTCTAAAAATTTTCACTATTGTGCATAATTTCAGTGAAAAACTGTTAGCATGACAGTCTCAAAAGACCCAAAATCAAACAAATCAAATCCCCTGGCCTTGGCAATTCTTTCCTTGTCAGTCTTTACATCACAACACAGTTTTTAAGTTACAAGAGTCTTTTTAGGTTGAACAACAGTCTCCCTTAGAAATGTAGTTAAGGGGGGGGAAGGTGGGGAGGGAAGTAAAAATGAAATATTCAGTTGTTCTTCATGTATAGGTCCAAGGAAAAGTCTTTGGAACCCTTAAAGAAACAGCTCAGCAGCCATCAGCTGCACAACCAGACTAACACCTCCATCTAGTGGCTTTCTAATACTTGGTTAAGAATACATGGACAATAAAAGCTGTCAGACATAACTTTCAACTTCATCTGTCATAACACACAACCTACAACATCAAATGGGACCAGCAGACACACTGCTGCTCAACTTTCATCTTGAAATAAACTTCTGTATCATTACAGTACAGTGCAGGCCCTAAGGACAAAAATTCAGTAGACTCTAACAGATGTAATTCATGTCACAAAAAGATCCATTATATCATGAATCTTTACATTTTAATCACCTCTAGTTGAGTTCAGCTGCTTTGCTCAGATATTCAGATTTTTAGAAAAAAAATCTGGTCTAGATGAACAATTTTTGGTCCTCCTTGGATTTAGAAGTTATTTCAACCAAACTGAAGCAATCCAACTAAAACAGCATTATTAACATTCAACACAAATGCACCAATAACTACACTCCTTTCTTTCTCACCTTTCTTCCCTTCTAAGAGCAGCATTGTCCAAAATTTTTATTATTATTTCTTTAGTTGTAGTGTTGAACTAAAACAGCCTCGTAAAGCACACAGAAACCCATTAAGCATCAGGAGGCATCTATGAACAGACACAAGTCTAGTTCAAGCTTGGTGCAACTTTCTTCCTCTTCACAAGACATCTCACACCACTTAAGAGATTCCAGAAATGACAGCAAGAGAGGAATTGCTGCAAATGTCAGTGGAGACTGTAAATAATCAACCTTTTTTCTACTTAACTGTAGCATTAACCTCGCATCTCCCTTTGGTAAGAGGAAAACCACACTTGGCTGTGTTTACTATTACTGCCTACCTACAATATCCACTGAAAGAAGAACTGACTGAGCTCAGAACCTACCAAAGGCTTCTATAGAAACAACCTCATCCACACTTGATATGTAAAAATGTTTATGCATAAAAATAAAACATTTCTTACATTTACATACATAAGTTTCTTTATAACATACATGACTTGCTGCTATCAAAAGTAAGAGGAGTGGCTGGGGAAGAATTCACTGCTATGATCACACAGGGTATAATAATCCCAATTTAATTGCTCTAAAGCATCCACCAGGAAGAAAAGAAACACAGACAGGAAAGATGACTTGAAAGAAAACTGCAGAATGTTGTGGATGCCTGAGAAAAAACTGTGTTTACACAGAGATATGCCCAACCAAATTGTGGAAGAGGAGTTCTTAGGAACAGGTGAGTTGATCACAATGGCAATGTTGACACAAAGATAAGAACACACCAAGGAAAAGGGAACCAGCACAAATAGATGACACATGACTGATGACAAATTAAAAAACACAACCAAGACAGGGTAAGGAAAAATCATACAGAATGATAATAGGCACAGGATGTCATTTCCATGAAAACAGACAAGGAGATGGGAAACATATCTAAGACACCCCTGAGATGAAGCCTTTATGTTCATCTGGATAGCAATGAACCATATGAACATCCATTGTTATTTAACTGCTGTGACACTAGAGATGCAAAGGCAAAAGAAAATACCTATTTAAGCTTAAGCTTTAAAAGCTCTCTCTATTAATCTGTTTTAGAGCATGTAGAAAGACAGGCACATATGTTTTTACTTTGCAAGGCTTCTGCCATTATCAAGACTCCCAGTCAGCTAACACAAGTTGAGACAAGAAAGAAGAATTTCAGCTCGCATTATGTTGGAGTGTGACCAGCCTATGAAAGGAATTACACAAGATAATGTCTGCAACAGAGTACGAGTTGTTAGCTCAGCCTGCCAATAAAAAAAAAAAATGGGAACAGGACCTCATGTTCATTTGAGCGCCAAGAACAAGTCATAAAGTGAATTAGCAGATGCTACAGGTGGACATCAGAATAATGAAGACAAATTACCTATGGATTGCCATCCCATTTCGCCTGCTAACTCCTTCTCCTCCACAAATTCCTTGGCCTCAGTCCTTTTCACACCATGAATCACATCCTCTCCAGTACAAAAGTCCATGCCTTCAACAAACTTTTTAAACCTTCACCTATCCATTAAACCTGGCTGTAACTCTAACAGGTGTCCAAATAGCAGGGGAGAACAGAAGGCACTAAATGGCAGTCACACAAGTTGTTTTCTGTTGCCTTGCAGGTGGGTCAGCTGAAGGGCAGCTTGCTCAAGACCCCAGAGAGTACGTGGCAGAGAGAAACACAGCACTCAGTGCTGTTACTATTAAGAGAGCTAAGAGGGAAGAAAAAAGCTAAGAAGCTACATAAACAAAATTCTGTAACATTAAACAAGCCAGTGATCCAGAATCCTACAGCCAGAAAACAGCCTCCAGCAAACGACTGAGAGAAACTGGTAAGGCTGCCTTTTAATCAGCTGCAGGCTAGCAAATGGAATGCCTAATAACTTGCAGTCACAGAATGGACAATTGGTCTTTTGCAGGCAACTCTTTGAGTCACTATCTGCTTCACAACTTCAGGAAGAATCACTCAAAAAAAACCCACACTACTCTCAGAAATATCCTAAGTCTCCTAGGTGGGTGAGATTCCATACCTGAGCCATTCCAAAAGACCAGTACAACTAAGGCACTCATTCCTCCAGAGCCTTACCAGCTTTACTTTAGAGGCCAGGTTCTCCGGTAGTTTTGTTCGCAGCTGGTTTGTTTCTTTGAATGTAGCTGGAAATCCACTAAGAAAGGCTAAGTCTTGCATTAATACCAGACCTGGCACTTCTTTGTCTGTAGTCTAAAAACAAAAAAACAGGGTATAAAGATCTTTTTAAACATAGAATAATTCTCATAACAAGGTTGATCTAAAGCTTTCACTTTTTACTACATGTGAGTTATGGAAAGAATAGCACAGAAACTTTCTAAAAATGTACAGAATGTTTAATACATAACAAAAGCTAATCAACAGATTGTCAAAGTACATACCAAGTAACCCCTCCATACTATCTGTTTGCCGTTGTCTTTTAACATTCCAGAATGGGCAGCTTCAACTAGAATACATAAAATTGCAAATCAAAAACTTCTTTCAGTATAAAGTCACTTCTTTTCTATATTCTAGTAAGCAAAAAATATTTTTGCAAATTAAAGATACTTGAATATTTATGGTGTGAAAAGTTGTCTTTATAAATGATAAATAACTCTTGGTGGTAAAATAAAGACAGTGGTTGGACCAGTAGTCAGGCACTATATATTAAACAAAATATGAAACTCATACGTGCTCTAAGACCCTACTTATATATGCTGAACACTTGAATGATTGTTTTACAGTTGGCAATCCTTTGAACAAGGGCAGAACTTTCTGCACATTATTCAAACTAGACTTCACAGCAATTAAAAGAGGATCTAAAACTAATCTTCCTCAATCTAAACCCCAGCCTCTTGAGATTATCAGAGAAACACAGATATTCAGATATCAAACCTGTTTTGCAATAGCCTTTTAAAGCACAGAACTCTAATAATCTGTAATCAGTTGTCTGGGAGGTAAGCAAACAGTATCATTAACGTAATCATTTAGAGAAGCAGTTTGAGGGCAAGAGAGATACTGAATGACTTGCTAAAGTCAAACAGAAAATCAGCATCAAAGTCAGTACTGGAGGAAAAAAACCCCAACCCTAAAACTAATTCACAGCAGCTTACTAAGATCTTGCTCTAAAAACAAAGAGCTTCTTACCATCCTTAGGGCTATCAAAAACAATTACAGTCACATTGGTAGAAGGATTTTTTGGTTTTGCTACAAAGAACATATTGTTAGCAGCTTGTAAAGCAGGATGAATGGACGGCAGGTCTTTCAGTGTGACGTTGGCAGGTAGCGCAGGATCCAGGACAAGCATGGGCACTTTGATGCAGTGCGTCAGCAAACACTCCAGCTGCTTCTCACTACAACAAAATACCAAAGGCATATTTAACACCACTAGAAAATTTAAGACAGAAATCAATCTTGGATGCAATGAGAAAAGTTTTTGTAAAATCTGATCAATTATTTGAAACATTTGCTGTAACAGGGGGAAATTACTGAAAGCATGCTTATCTTCCTGCAGAAGGCAAATACCTGACTGGTAGTGTTTAGTTCATTCCCACAACTGTTTTTTCCAAAGTTCCAAGATTTCCAAGTCCACCCACAGAAGAGACCTTATAAAAATCTCTAAATAACAGAAGGACCAAGCCAAATGACTGAGACAGACCAGATCCTGCTGCTTCCTGGCAGCAGAACCACAAGAGGCGTGGACCCTCCACAGACAATTACTACTTGCAGTGCCATGTATACAAATGGCAGGTGAAAGCAACACTGAACTTTTAATGCATATCTACCTGTAGTCTTATGACTCAAAAAAGCATGAAAATTTTTTCATGGGGCTATTCCTAAACAGTGACAGGGATATGCATTCCAAACTCCAGAAACTGTTTTGTTTTAAGAAGCTCCTTCATATATGTCACAATAACATTACTTTAATTCAATACACATGTTATCATGCTGTCAGCTCTTGAAGTGGCATAGGAAAGCCTGCATAGGCTGTAGAAAACCAAACCACCCCCCCCAACCAGCATCTGCTTTCACCTAACAATGAGTGGAATATAATTTATCCCAATTTATGCCCCAAAATCACAAAAACTCACCTCTTCTTTGTTGGTTCTGTTGCATTCTTTCCAAGGATTTCCCTATTACAAAGTTAAAACAAGCATATTAAGTAACACTGAATTGACAGTTTTAAAAGAACCGACTCTAATTTCAGATTGTTAATTGAGTCAGGGACATGTTGTCAAAGCACCAGTAACCCAGATAAAGAGCTGCCAAGGCCTTGCCATTGGCCTTGCCATTGGCCTTGCCAAGGTGAGCACAGGCTGACACTCATGCCCTTCACTGCTCACCCCCATGCAGTGCAGAGCTCAGAAATGTGTGGCTGTGCTGAGAGCTGTGGCAGCAGGATTGTTTCTGCTACAGGAATTGATGGGGTTATTATTAGGCTACTTAACAAAAGCGATATTGATGTGAAAAACACTGGTAAGAAACCAGAATGAAGTGACCTGAAACTAGGTCTTGATTGCTTTGCCTAACATAAATATTCTGATAAGGTCTATGGAACAGTTCTTTTTGCAATAGCGGTCATTGACTCCAAAGCCCGTGAAAAACGGGGAGAGAACCAGGTGTCCCTGTAGATAGCAAACACAGTATAGACACAAGTCTTAACTCATAAACTTAATTTCAACTTTCCAAATCAGTGTTATGGAAAAAGACAACGTGTTTTTCCCTGCTGAAACAGAAATCACAGCATGAGTGATGACAAAGCTAAACCCACTAATATTAGCTATGTGAACTGGTAGGAAAATATTAGCATAAATCTGAAAGCTTTTCAGAGCAGAGACTATGTTTAAGATCAATGAATTTAAAGTTCTACTAATACTTTCAGTGTTTAGGTAACAAAGAAAAGATCCAGAATTTCCCTTGAGATCATACTGTTAGTTGTACATAAATTGCAAGACATAACAAGCCAAAACTCAGATCAATCCACTTACTTGTGGATTTCTCATTATTCTGAACTGAATTATTATAACCCTTAAAATACAAACTTGCCCTTCCATTTATCATATTTACTGGCCAAAACAGATCATGTGAGCAGAGTTACTTATCAGAAACCAAATCAACAGTTACAAGACATAATCCAAGGTATCTTGGAAACAGCAGCCCCTGTTTGAAGGCTTAGATCAGTAATTTTGCAGAACTGTATAGTGCAATCTACAAAAACAGATGCAGAAATACATGTCTTTGCTTCCTTAGCTAAAGGCCAACTCATACCTTTATAACATGCATAAATTATTTTCCCATTTCTCAATTTCAGTGTTCATGAGACTATTAATCTAACTAACCTAAAAACAAGAACTTAAGAAATATGCTTAAGATTTTATGAAGCCCATTATAAAAGAAATACGAGGGGGGGTCAGGAGAGAAAAAAGGGTTGAAGAGAGGTTATATATTTGAGGCATAGTTTTATTATTATTATTTACAAACTGAGTTATAGAAATCAATACAAAATGACATACACAATGCACAGTTTTCCACACGGCATTTTACAAATTCATGACAGAACAGCCTTAATTCTTATGCCTATCTTAAACAATTTTCTAATTAGACAGTACTTGACAGCTAAAAGTAGAACTGAAACAAAGTTTTGGGAATAATCAAATGAAGAAGTGAGAAAATGTGCTTTGAATTTTCATCTTGAGTAACATGGGAAAAAATGACAACAAAGAAAACTAGTACAGCATTAGATTGCTGCTGTCAGCTGAAGAGAAAAAATATGTAAGATTATTACCTCATTATTTTCTGTTCTTCCTCCATCTGTTCCCTGACCTGTTGCAATTCTTTGATCAGTTCAACATCTGTGCCATTCACCCAGGTGTACACCACATCAATTGGCATGGGTAAACAAAGCCTACATAATTCAAAGGAAAGCTACATGAGCTGTTTAATATTACATTACAAGTGTTCATGGCATCCTACAATAGCAATTTCTGTCTAACAACAGAAATAGTTGGTGTCTGGGCTGCAAACAAGACAAAGCAAAAAGACTCTCTTTAGCTATATATATCATGTCTCGATTATAGACAAGCCTTTGACAAAACAGCACAGACATCAACCAAAAGAACACAAAGTGGTTTTAACTGTTCAGTAACTAAAGGAAATTCTAACTTTATGCTCTAAATTCCACTGACACCAACTCCTTCAAACCCATAAAATTTTTTCAAGTCAGTACCAGGACCTGAGCACATTCTTAATTCACCAACTACTTTAGACAGGACAGCATGAAGCATAACTTAAATCATACTTACTGTTATTTAATTGCACAGAGCCAGTAGATGTCAGCAGGACCAGGTCTCTATCCTAGGAATGTCTCTTAGATTATATTAACAGGGCATTTCATAAACCAACAATCTAATCTGGGTACATGAATTCAGACTCCAGACACGGCAGACAAATTAATTCTTGACACAATTGAATATCCTGGAGCTGTTTCTGGAGAGTTGCAGATTTCCTAGCATGCAGGGGTTTGGGTACATCTTTCCTATTTTTTTTATGATGAGCTCCTCTACAAGGCCCACAGCTTTGTGTCAGCAGGTACTCCAGGCTGCTGCCATAGGTGAGTCTCTGAGTCCCGTACAGCAGGAGGATACCCCAATTATTATTTTCTAAAGTTCCAGTGTCAAGCCATTTAATACCTTCCTAAACTGTAGATGGCCTAGCAAACATTGGAAAACATCATAGTGTGACCCCATGGATCCCAGCATTAGAGAGGTTCAAAGGTGTTCGTTCCCTCTCTACCCACGGCATCCTTCCAAAAAGCATTCAAAGAGAGGCAGAGCTTATAGGCAGGTATTTCATCCACCTTCCCTTGCACAGCATGCCACACAGAGAGCTTGCACCCAGCTTCACCTTCTACTGGCTCAGACTCAATAACTGAAGCACAAAATTTGGTAAAAGGTCAGCCAGCAGCTCGTCACAGCACAATGGGCAGGAACATTTCGTACTCGATTTACCACTGTTCCTAACTGAGCTGCAACACTCAGAGGATAAGAGTGGGTCATTCTGAGACAGTTTGAACATCCCAGCAGCAGTGCTGCCTTCCCTAGCAGCACCACCCAGAAAGTCTCGCACATCTGCAGGGGGATACCCTCCTACCCTAAAAAAGTCAATTTACTTAATACAATTGATTATTTCACTTTTTTCTCCAGAGATGACTAGCTTCTGAGTCACTTGCAAGGCATGTTTTGAACTAAAATGTCCTCCAGAGGAGTAGAAATTCAATGGCAGGAGCTCCTCCAGCTTTTCCACATTTGTTGTGATCGGTTAAATTACTGGTTTGACGCTCCCTGGAATGCTACAGCTTGGAAAGGAGTGTTTTAGGTGGAAGCACCTGACTCAAGTCAGTGGATTTCAAAAATGCCCAACCTTCAGCCTTCTGGGCAAAGTGCAGAATTATTTACCCAGGCTTCATTGAAGAACACAGTATGTCTGAAAGAACTCTGACTCTTTCTATGATGTGAGGCAATTTTGACTTCTGTGAAGCCTCTCTCCATTTTCCCATTTCCTAAAAGTGTGTCTCTATGCAGTAGCACATACACCTACATACACTATGCCACATACAGCCAAATGCTAGTAAATTCCACAGAGGAAAAGCATTTTTGGTCAGATGCAGGCATGTTAATTAACCCTGGCATGGCGAGCTCATTCTTCACTACCAGAGGCAACAGAGACAGACCAGTAAAAAAAAAAAAGGGAACTGTCTGCAGATCCACTAGTTTAATTGCTTAAAATACATCCAAATACTGAATAAATTTTCTTAATGTGCCTTTACAGCATACATTGTTTCAGAAAGTAATATTTATCAAACATAATAATAAAAATCAGATATCCCAAGTCAATTTGTTGTTTCCAATTAAGCAAAGTAGCACTGTTAAGACTGTACCTTGCTGGACTTGGCCAAAGCTTTCTGGCTGGTTTCACGGCTTCCTAAAATATCCTGCGAGTTTATATTTTCACAGGTATGTAGTGGAACTTTGCTGTAAAAAGGTTTAAAATTAAAAGGAACAGATTCTACACTTCAGTAGTATTGTTCCCAAACACACTCTTAATATACAGAGTCTTTTGCAAATTGTTGAAGTTCAGAGAAGTCTTTTCATTCAAAAACTGTCTCTCAAATTCTGTAGCTGTGTTTCCTTCATATGGATTTATACATTTGGTCTTCCTCAGAAACGCCCAGTCTGGCAAACGGGTTAAGCCCAAGCTGAGCTGAGCTAATTTACTAAATACAGCCACCCTTCTAATCAGCTATTTCCCCTCTTTGTCATGACTAACAGATGCGACTCGAAGGTGCACTTTGATTCCAAGTGGAAATTATCTTAACACCTTTCTACAGAAAATCATCACTTTAGAAAATTCCTTGGAGACTCCCAGATAATTAATTAAGGTGAGGTTTTACACTTTTCTCTTTCAAAAACCATTTTTCAGTTGCAAATCTAAAAACATCGATAGGATCCTGCTTGAAGACAAAACCAGAGCCACCAGCTCCCCCAGATAGGACAGGAGACCTGTCACTCTTGCTGGGAAGAATTTCCCATACCCATGATATGTTTACATAAGAGAACCATTGTCACAGCTGAGATTGTAGGTAGAAGACAAACTTTATTGTCTCAACATCCACTGTTGCTGAAGGGGTACAGCAGATTTTGGATCTCTCCCAAGCTACCATATGGTGATCTCCAACCTTGCTGAGCCTCTTTATGGACAACAGAAGTCTAAGCTGCTCATAGAAAACCTCCCAGCCCTCCAGCCTGTTCCAGCTCTGTAACTAGGCACTAACAGTAAGTCAGTTGTTCCATGGCTTTTCCTCTCTCCAGCCTCCCTCAGCTCGACAGTTAATGGCTGGCCGACCACTGATAGCTCTCACTTGCTGCACCCTACTGAAATCAGTCTGCACATTTAAAAAGCTGAGGATTGTTCCTTCACATCTTTCCATATACATTTTTGAGTTTTAAATATGACATCCTGGAATAGCAAAGTTACACTAAGTACACTTACTATACCACTTGCAAGTAGAGTAATAAAATGCAGTCCTCATCCAAAACACTCATGCATGGAACTCCATTACTTAGTTTCCTTTTCTCCCTTTTTATTTTCATGTCAAAGCTTAGTCTTCAAAAATGGGTTTGGATAATAAAGTGACTTGGTAAAAAGCCCTGGAATGTCTACTCCACTCTCTCAAGGTGTTGTAATGTAAGTAGCTGAGCAATCATGTAAGTACCAAGTTTAGCAGCTGATGTGGCTGATCTGAAAAGTACCACAGGTGGGATGCCAAGGGTAATTAACAGAGAGGTAAAACAAGCCAAAGCAATTGCTAAACTTCAAGGCAAAACCAGAAGTCTGCTTTGGTCTGGCAGAGTACAGTGTTCAATAGGTGTAACTAATGATGTCATTGTTTTTGTCTGACGAGCTTTTTAGTTTATCATCATAAGGAGCTTGCCCCCATACACAAATTTGTCTACATTCCACAGTGAGGTTTTTTCCATAGAAGTTTACAAGTCAACTGTTACACAAGAACAGAGAATTTTACCTGCAAAGCTCTTAGAGAACAACACAGCTCAAATTCAATTGAAGGCCCATTAATATTTCCCAAAGGCCATGTAGTTTTTAGTTTCCACAAAGCAGTACACCTGCTTAATTTTCCTAACCAACAAGCCTCCTGTTCTCCAATTCTGAGTATTTTTCTCTAGCACTAAAACAGGAACTGATTAAAATCACTGTACGAGCTACATTCAATCTGGAAGTCCACAGTCCTCAGTTTATGTGTAGCTCTGTATGTTGCATTGACACCAGACTAAAAAACTCCACCAAACCACCACTGATGCAAGTGCATGCTGCAAGACAGGGTCCATTACTGCATTTGTGAAGTTTGATAATAAAAATAAACTGAACCCCTGACAAGGGATGTCTAAAAGTCAAAAAAATGCCTAAAACTGTATCTCTGCAAAGACTTCTTGTTGGTATGGATTTTTAGAGGAAGTTGGTATCTGCATGCAAATGTCACAGCAAACATCCCTGTTACTCCTGACACGAGATTGTTAAAGGCATATGGGTGAACTGGAATAATTTAAGCACCCATCATAAAAACCTTAAGCTTTTGATCAGGCAGCCAGTAGTTCCTCACCAGGCACTGGATGTTTTGCTCCCAATCCCCAGAAATGAACAGTAGTGAAGGAGTGCTTTACACAACCAAAATGAAGTAAGGAAACACTGCAGAAATGGGAAGTGACTATATCTACACCACAAGAGTAAGATTTGTGATTTTGTTTTGGAAAAAGTCAACGGTTTTATAAAAACACTGCAGTCAATTATCACAAAGTCAGGCATTTTAGTACTGACAGGACCAAACTGCCATGTTTTACTTCAGCGCTGCTAAAACATGTAAACATTAAGCTATTCATCCATATGAGCTGTATCACTCTGCTTTTATCTGTCATCCTTTGGAAAATGGGGGAGAGGAGTAGAAGAGGAGACTATAATAAAGTTCATAGTATTCACCAACACCATGCAATGCACTTTTACAGAGTTACCTCACACCAACTAAAGCGTGACAAACTGATCTGATCATTTCTACTGTTCCATGATGCAACAAACCTCAAGGCAGATTTAAGCATCTGCTTTCAGGGTTAGTTTTTTTCCCAGTCAAGTGTATCAATATTAAGAGTCTGATGACACCTGCTTAGTAGCTTTCTTCTACCTACCAATTCACAGCCCACTTACTCCCTGAGCAACAGACGCCATGGCTATTCAGACATGAAGTCACAGGAAGTCATGTAGCAGTTAACACAACTGAAATAAATGACCAATTGGTTTCCAACTTGCTGTGAGAGATTCTCCCATGCACTCAGATTTTAAAAGCTTATTACTAGCCTTGTGACTTCTCTGCTAAATAATGACCCTCATGAGACATCACAGAAAATGCAAGGTAACTTAAAAATAACTTCTCAAAACACTGAAAATTGAAATTTTAAGCACATAAGGAACAGTACTTATGTTTTCCTATCTTAATATGGAACATATGTTATTCCCTCCCTTCATTGCTAACATTGTCACCATATTGATGTTTCATTAGAGACTGGATGAATTAAACACATTAAAAATGTAAATTTATTATATGACTAGAGCTTTCAAATGCCAATCTTCCAAACTGGGAGATTATGCACTAACTATGCAGTATATTTAAGCCACTAAGTTTAAAAATTGCTGCAGATTTAGAGCCCATACAAAAAGGTCTACTCAACAGTATGTAACTTCAACTAATATATTTTATTTAAATATTTAATTAGACAGTAAAATGTGCAATGCTGTCAAGTGCAGGTAAAGCTTACCGATTCTGAAATGATTTACCAGCGACGTTGTCTCTGTATGAATCAAACATAACATGATACTGGTCTCTACTCCACTCCAAGACAACCTGCAAAGAAAAAAAACCAAAACCACTTGATGTCACCACCTTCTAAAGTTAGGTATTTAAATTTCATGCTTTGAAATCTTTAACCACAACTGATTTCATTCAAATCGATCTATGCACTAATAAACAACTGAGCAGACCAAAATCCCAACTAAATTATGACACTGAACCAGCAATCAGAACCAGAACTGAAGAGCATGCTTAATTTGAACAAACTCTGCTTTTCTCTGCAACAAAGGATTTCATTATTTATGTACACTCTTTTTAAGCTACTTTTTATTTAGGTCACCTCCCCCTTGTCTCACAGTATTTAAAAGTTCAGGAATGTTTTCCCAAAACTGAGATATAAATCAAATATAATTTGATACAAGCAGGAAACCCCTAACACACACACACCCCTGCACAGTTTTACTCATCTTTCTCTCTATTCTCATACAGGACATATTGAAGTATACACGCCTCCAAAATCTGAGCTTTGCAAACAAACAGCCAGGAAAAACACCCACAATTTTTCAACACTAAAAGTGGTAACTATGCTTTGACATAACAAAAAAGTACAAGTATTTTGAGATAAAAGCAATATAAAACATACAAGTTCTCCTCTGAGATAAACTTGCTATGACATCCTTTCCAGTGAAACTACAGTGGCATTTTGTGCTATTTTAGAGTTGAAGGCACAGTGGCTTAATTTACTGGGATAAGTACATATTTGTAAGCATTGGAGAGGGAAAAAAACCCAAAACAAACAAATGAAAACAACAAAACAAAAAGAAAGGTAATCAGGAAAGGATAGTATTTTACTATAGTAGTTACTTTGATAGATAGTAGATAGTTTTTTATGGACAGTTTTTATGATAGTTACTTTACATCACTCTTCCTAGATTTAAATGTTATTATCACTTATTTCTTGTATTGTGGGAACTATGAAATACACCATTTCTCTAAGGTCACACTCAAAACCACAAAAAGTTTCCTCCCTCTTAAGAGGATACACATCTCTCTTCCCCCGTTGCCACTAAAGCAAATTAAAACCTTCCATCGAGCAGGGAAGCTCCATCATGTGCCTGGGTGACAAGTGCACACACACAATTCCTGCCAGAGCTGCAGATGGTCTCTTTGTAACTAAGACCACATCAGCACACTTCCATTCCCCTCATACAAAGGACACAGATTGCCCATGTAGGCATAAAAATCTCCTCCCTTAAATACCAAGGTCAGGAATTGTCTTAAAAATACACACTATTACACTTTACTATGCATAAATCATTAAGTCCTTCTGCCAAATACCAGGTTTAATATAGTACACACTGGAAGAGCGTATCCATGTGGAAACATTTGCTCCTACTGATAATGATGAAGTGACACACTGTGACTGATCTGTGTCTAGAAGAAATACAGAAGTATTTGAGTAAGAATATATTATATGAATAATATGTCTCTCCAGAAGAAAAACACTAACCATTCCAGCCTTTTTCTTTGTCTTTTGTGTAACTATAGCCAAAAAGAGCAGAGGACAGAACTCTTAACAACACATCAAGGAACAAAGTTAAAAACTCTTTCTACCTGATACATTTTTTCCCAGCAACTGTTTCCTCCTGACACATTGGGCATAGTGCAATAATGCCTAGAGGCTCTTTTGCTTCAACTTCTCATACTGATATTATAAAACCACCAGAGGAACATTAAAAAACAAGGTGAGAGGCACTGCCTATTAGGAGCTACTGTATCAGACAGATGATAACACTGGCTCTGGCATGGTCTGGCTATAAAGCATTTTCCAAAGCAGAGCTACCTACAGAAGCATGGCCAAGAAGGGTTTATAACCAAACTGCCCTAATACTTAAAGCTCATCTTACAAACAAGGAGCAGCATTGACTTAGACCTGGCTACCCTGTATGCTTTTGCAGAAATATTTCTGAATCCTGCTCAATGTCCTAGTATTTCACTGAGCTCAAGATTTTCCTTCAAATGAAGCTCATTTTCAGCTTCTGGCTGTGAGAATTACCAGTCTCAAATTATTTGCCCTAACCATCCATTCTTACTCACCAGTAATATTGACATTAGCATGAACCCAATAAATCAGATCTAATTTTGCCTACTAGAACAAAAAAAAAAGCTGGTTCTAGGGTTGGGGAAAAAGCAGAACTGCAAATGCTGTTCAGACACCAGGGTCTGATAAGCATGGCCTCACACTCCTTTTTATTGCTTCAGTTTCCCACAGATGGCTAAAAATGGTTTAGCTGTTAATTTCTAGAAAGATTTCTTGGTTTCGTTTTCCCAACAGTTCTACATTTTTTTATTCGTTGCTACCTTGCAGACTCTGTATTGGAGAAGCATTTTCCATTCCCACGATAGTTGTCGGAAGAGGTCTAACAGTGTTCATTCTCACAAGCCTTGTCTCTCCTAAACCATTGAACTACCACTGTTTACCAATATAAAAAGGCAAAAGCAAAATGCATGCAAACATCTCGTACCAGGCTTAGTTTCATTGGTGTGTTTTAGCTTGTTCTTTCAAAAAACATTGCTTGCTAAAAACACTTTTCTTTTTTCTTAACATGTAATTTGGAAAATCTACTCCTACCTGATTCTCCCAGTTCTTTTGCTCACTCTCTAAATTGTATCTAAGCTTTCCAAGTAGCTTTTAAAGGGCTGGAAGCAGCAAACTAAGATTTAGGAGGAAACTCTGAGCAGTGATTTTGACTGATTCTCACCAAAATCAGCCGTAACTTAGACAACTACTGAAATATTTTTTAAAACCTTCAAAGTTCTATGATGTCCTAAAGCTGGGTTTTAAGTCCCCATTCTGAAGAAATGCAAAACTGTGCTCAGTTTCACAGCACCAAAAAATCTGCACCAATCCACGTTGATACTCATGTGCAAACGGGTGCCTATGAGTACTTTGCAATTACTTAATTTGCTGATGGCTTGGAAGTGTTTCAGGAACTTGTGGTCCCCACAAGACAGCAGAGATTAAGGACTTTATACGAAGATGTGTTGGTACACAAAGTTTTGATTGTGCTACATCCAAGAGTTTCAGATAATACTCTTTATGGATCTTCTTTCTTTCCCCCTGTATCCGAAAGAACCCATCAAATTAGAATAGAGAAGGGAAAAAAAAAAAAAAAAGGGGAACAACTTAGGAATCAGGAAATTCCAGTCTGTTTGCATTGAACACTGCCATCCTTTTAGACTGACAAAAATACTTGAATTCCCTGATTCCTCACTATATTCACAAACACTGCACTGAAGTAGGATTCGTTTTTTCCTCTCCAGATCCCTTCATTGACTTACCAAATCGATAAGACAATGTGAAATGAAGATTTAAACGTACAACACATCCGTGTAAAATCATATCTAGAAAAAGTGTAATTACAAGGCATCATTTACAAACTAATGCGGGCGAACTAAGTAACAAGTAAAGAGCAAAGCAGACTATGCTGCGCAGCTTGGAGGGAGGATACATTTAACTCCTTAAACCCCGGAAAGGGGAAAGATTCTGTCACTCCCAGTCGACATGTGAAGGTGACATCCAGCACAGGCTTTAAAAGACTCAAACAAAAACACAGCAGCAGTAAGTCACCTGACGAGGGAAGCGGGAAAGAATTGCACAAGAGCAGCAAACACCAGCTGCCCGAGCACGCCGGTCTGTGTCACCTGTTAGACCCCAGCTAACCCCCCGAGGGGACACGCGGCGCGCTGCCACCGCTCCCCGCAGCCCAACAGGTGGGGACAGGGCGGCCTGGGGAGCGGCAGCGGCCGCAGGGCTGCGCTCCGGGATGCGGGCACAGCCCGTCCCCGCGGGCACGGCGGGCCTGCGGCAGCGCCCTCGGCACAGCGCGAACGGGGCACCGCGATGGGCGGGACCTGTCACCCGCAAGGCGCCCGGTGCGGAACCTCGCTGCCCGCGGGACAACACAGCTACCCGGCTCCCCAGAGGAAAAACAGCCCCAAACCCCCCCGGGGCCGTGCAGCCGCGGGGCTGCGCCTGTCCCGCCGGCACCGCTCCGCTCGGCACGGAGGGAGGGAGGCAGGCAGGGGAAGGGGGGCAGCCACGCCGCGCCGGCGCGGCACCGTACTGACCTCCCCGAACTGCAGGGCGGAGACGATCATGAGGACGAGGCCCCCGAGGCAGAGGCAGGGCCCATACCTATGCGACAGGCAGGTATAGGTCTGGCGCTGCAGGAGCTTTAGCAGCATGGCCCGCCGGCGGCCGCCGCCCCGCACGGCCCGGCCCGGCCCCGCTCCCCGCGCTGCCTGCGCCAGGCGGGGCCGCCGGCCCAGCGCCCGCCCCGCTTCCGGCAGCGCCTGGCGCCGCCTGGCGGTGGCGGGGGGGCCGCGCTGAGGGAGCGGCGCTCCCGGGCCTCACGGCGCGGCGGGGAATTGGCTGTTCCCGTTGCGGAGAGACGTCGGGAGGGCTTGAGGACATCACACAGACACAGCCGAGCTGCGTGCTGAGATTTCATAAGCAGTCTACGCGTGTTTTGGCGCAGAAATGAAGTGCGGGGGTGTGTTCGTGGAATGGGAATCAGCAGGCTAGAGAGGATTACTGATGGAATTCTTCAAGGACAGCTCTTCAGGAAAAAAACATGACAAGGAACTAGTTAGCGATCACTAGCTGATAGCACACTCTGGATTCTGCCGTGAAGTTCAGCCACCTACATGGGACGGGCGCTCTTGGTAGCGCCGCTGTCAAGCATTGATCAGGCGGAGGCACCGCTGGTGGCCACAGCAGAATGATGGGGTGGCACAGGCCTGCAAGAGGCCAAGCGTAGTAGCACCTATCTCTGTAGTCTAGCCCTGCATCAAAAGGTCTTTTAAGTATTTCTTAAAACTCACTGCAGTGACTTTTCTGAGTAATAAACATCATCCTTGTGATCCTTTATTTCCTGTGTTAAGTAACAGTGGCTGACCCTTTCCAGAACTTTGTCCCAGTATATTTACACAGTTGTGGTGTGAGAGAACTACACCTGGCTATACTTTAAGAAGGCACAGCTCTTTGGCACATCTCTCCCAAGCCACTGAGCCCTTCTCCTACTTACTTTTTTGTGTCACATTTTGTCTTTCTCCAGGGTGAGAGGAATGCTAATGTCCTTACAAACAATTTGATGGGTGAAGGTTTCAGTGTTAACGTCTTTGGAATGGCTCTTAATGTCTCTACTAACTTCGGGCAGCAGGTTTGCTGCAGAGCCAGTTTGGCCACTGAAACAGACAAGGTCCTGCACAAGACTGAGTTTCTGAGCTTTGGAGTAAAACAGTAGGTTCAAGGGGGATATCGATATGTGGTAGGCGGTTCGGGAAGGCTGTACCTTCCCTGTACCTCAGCCCAAAGGGAAAGGAAGAGGGCACCATGTGGCCGGGAGTTCAGGATAGAAGGAGGCTGTGCCCTCCAAAACCTCGAGAGAGAAAACTCCATGGGTGTGTGCCCCGGTGGGCTCTCTCCCTTTATTCGAATAAAGTTGCAGGACTCCTCTGTCTCCTTTTTGGACATAAACCTCTGGCATTTGTGGATTTTCCTGACAATGGGCCATGGGACAGGATGGCAAATTCACCAGGGCTTACCTGCAGAGCCTCACAACTCACCTCATAGTGCTGTGTTCCTCCTCCTTATGGTGTGTTATCAGCCTGATAATACTTATTTGGCCCTTCATGATAACCCAGCCTTCCAGTCTTGGTACACAGAAAATTTCTCAGCTAGCTAAATTTCTTTCCTGTTGTGCACAGCCAGCACTTTCTCCTTCACATGTTCTCACCAATGTGCCAAAGTACGACCCTCGGGGAATATAATCTTTACATATTCCCTCACCTGCCCCTCCTGCTCAAGCACTGTGCTATTATTATTAAGCTATTATTACTCAGCTATTATTACTGCCTAGCAGCATCTCGTTACCACTGCCTACAGCACTGTGCCGGCAGTGCCGGTGATGGCCTGGAATTCTGAGTCAGCAGACTGAGGTTTTCATTGAGAACTGAGGTATAGCACACATGCAGATTATGAGAAGAACCCCTATTTCTGGTCAAAAAGATCTATTTCTGGTAAACAATCCAGCGTAAATGCAGAAATGAAAGTGAATGTGCTGAAAAGATGAAGCTGAGAGATATATCACCGATGTAAACCAGAAACCAGTCAGGGGAAGCCGAATTTCTTCAAGACCTGGATTAATAATTAAAACAAAGTGTGAGATGATACATTTATACAGACCAATAAATACTTCCATATGACACCAATATGGTAAAACCATTAAAATTCACATAATCTTTAAATTATTTTAAAAAGTATCAGACAAGGTATACCAGTAGACACAGAGATATAAAAAGGTGCTGAATAAATCATGACGGCACTATATCTGTCCTTTCTTGTAGAGTACTTATATTCAAGGAATATATATTTAAAGTGAAATAGGTGCATGAAAAGGAACAACCAGACCCTTCCTTCTAAAAAGACACTAAAATATTTTCACTTGTTCACATCACAGAAATGAAGATCAGAAACTTACTTAAATTAAATGCAATACTGTCACCAGGTTAAAACAAAACAAAGGAAAACCCAAAGCAAACAAAACCAAAACAAAAAAGGGAAACAAAACCATGTTCTGGAATATATTTCAAATAGGAATAGCAGGAATACCTATCAAGCTTTGAGAGACAGCCTAACCAGTTTGTGACAGGAAACACGACTCTATACTCCAGATGTTCCCCTATATTCCATTTTTCCATGGACTCATACACTCTTTCCGTCTTCAGTTCACCCAAGGTTTAATTATTCCAGAGAAACAAGGGTGTTTAGTCAGGAGAAGAGGAGGCTCAGGAGGGATCTCATTGCTCTCTACAACCATCTGAAAAGAGGTTGTAGTGAGCTGGGAGTTGGTCTCTTCTGCCATGTCTCAAGTGAAAGAATGAGAGGAAATGGCCTCAAGCTGTGCCAGGGGAGGTTTAGGTTAGGTATTAGAAAAAAATTGTCTCTGGATGACTGGTCAGGCACTGGAATAAGTTGCACAGGGAGGTATTAGAGTTATCGTCTCTGGAAGTGTTCGAGAGGCGTCTGGATGTCGCACTTGGGGATGCATTTTAGGGGTGATTATGGTGGCTTGATGGCTGGACTGGATGATCTTGAAGGTCTCTTCCAACCTTGATGATTCTGTGATTCTGTGAAAGGCATGGAAAATGGAAGAAAACAAAGCCACCCTCAGCTTGCTAATGAACAGCAAGCTATTAAGGTACACATAGCAGATGCAGCTCAAGTACCTTCTGAGACAATCTATCCAAGGTGCTGGGATTATTCTATGTCTGTCACTAGAAATTATTTCCAAGATCAAAACCAGGAACCAGATCAGAGGCCTTGTTGCAGCTGTATTTGTAGGCATGTGTCTGAAAGGAGCAGGGCTTAGGCCAAATTGTTCTGTTTTCACATTTTATCCAACGCACTGCTTACGCAATTCTCCAGGTGAGAACTTTATCATTGCATCCAAGAGCAGGATATTTAACTTTATCCATTTCTCCCAGTCACTGTAGATGCAAATGAACCCAGACATTCTGCTAGGAGCAATAAATTCCACTAGATGTCAGGATATGTAAAAATTAGGCACTGCCATTATAATCCAATGTATACTTAAGGGCCTTGCCAAGTCATTATCCATGTAAACCATTGGGCTCTTGGGATAATCTACTTGACTGTTCTTGTATTTGTATTAACTCAAAGGTGCACGTAGCAGCACTCAACACAAAGGCATGCCTCCTGTGGATTATGATGTAATCTAAATAAACTGTCAAATAGCTATAAACACACTTTATCTTGATCCTGATTTTCTGCAAGTTGCCTTCACCAACATTTTTTCTCTCTTAGCTCTTAGAAAACTCGGAATTTTTGATATTTTTCTTACTACAGTTAGACCTTTCTAAGAGGGGGTAGAAGCTACTTTGAAAAGGAAAGTAATATCTACTTTCTTTCAACAGGAATGGAGATTCTGTAATGCTCAAAATCTTGAGGAAGGCAGAACTTGTTACTGGGCATGGTAAACTTGTCCAGTAGTAGCTCTTTCCAGGTCTTTTGCATTCTAATTTGCTGGGAAAGGAGAACACTAAGAGCTAAACATCTGAGGTAACAGTGTCATTAACTTTGGTTGAAGCAGAAGACCAGAAATAATCAACAAAGCATCGCAAGCTTCTCTGTTAGCCAAGAATATTATTCACTGCACATTCCATGAATCTTGTTCTAAAGAAAAGAGAATTAACATCATCAGAGGTTTCCTGTATTCATCTCTGTACGGTCTCTTTCATAAACATGAATTAATCTTGTAGCACTTCTGTGAGAAAAAAATTACTGACCGCAAAGGTAAAGACAAAAATCAGCAAGTTTGATGCCTGTTCCACTTTAAGTCTGAATTTTCACAATACAGGAGATAACTCGTAGTACTCTGAAGGCTCAGCACTTCACTCTTAGGGATTTTGGTTTCCTTTGTGAATGCTCTGAACTTCTGAGCATTCTAAGGTGTCTCAAGTCAGGCAAGTAAAAGCTCAGAATAGAGGTTTAGTGACTTGTCTGTCGAGAGTTTGTTTGAAGTAACTTGGCTATCATCAGAGAACAGTTTTGCAGCAGAGACAGGGGCCAATTTATATTTGCTTATTGTATTTATGCAGCCATCATTTGTATTCCTGCCCTATTCACTAGATAGATCTACAATAGATCTACTAAGAACTTTTTCTAAATCCTAGAAGTTCTTCTACACATCTGTGAACAGGCTTGCCCCATATACTGAAGAATGGAGAGAAGGAAAAAAGCCAATTATTTCACCACTCACTCTTGTAATGCACATGCTCAGAAGGATTAAAGTTTTCAAAAGCTCACATAAAAGCATCTAAATTCCTATTGATTTTAATGGCAATCTAGAAAACTGCCTAAACATCTGTTCCATTATTACCTTTGTGCATTTGGTCTGAAGAGTCTTTATTTAGTAACATTTAAGGAAAGAAAAATGTAATAAATGCTGTTTTATGAACATAAACATAATCCAGAAATCCTAATTTTTGCTTGGTTGTCAATAACTACCATTGAAGTTACATCTCATCATCATGCATGAATGGCACATGTGAGTATGCAGGGGAGCTTTGTCCTGTTCAGCAGATGAGTACCAGTGAGGCCTTGCTAGTGCAGACATCAGGACAGGTTACCTGAGCTCCTGGGATGAAGCACAGAGTTGATAACCCACGCTGAAAACTGTGTTGCCAGATTTTCACAACTCACACAATCTGCAGCAGCTGGGGTAAAATTAATGTGACGTTTTGGCAGCCAGAACCTACAGCCCCTCTCCACAGCTCTGGCCCGTTTCTTTCCTGCCAAAGCCCCCCAAAGGTTTCTCTGTTACACTTTCATGTTCATTTACTATACTAACATGCTCTTAAGGACCAGCTTCTCTAAGCATTTAAGTATTTTCTGTGCACCTAGGAGCCAACAGAGGATTTTTAGAGAGCTAGGCCCTATAGAGCAGTCAAAACAAGCTGGTGTGCTTGCCAGTACTTTGAAGAGCTGCATGAGCACTTTCTATGGAAAGGAACTGGGGGATAATAGGGCCTCCTAGGACTTCTCTCCCTGCCACTCCACCCCTGCCAAAAACTGTAATATCTATGCTTCTGAAATTTAAAGCAGTAGCCTTAGGCAAACAGGAATTAATAGCTTGGTATGGCACTGTGAATTTGGTAGTACCACTATCCATCAAATACAATAATTAAATCACATGAGTCACTCAGAACATAAAAGAATAAAAGACAGTGACTGAGCAATGTTCTATCCTTCAACATATAATCTCGTTTTGACTCCCATTTATAGAGCTCTCAGCCTTTGGTGAGACTCAATCCCACTGATATTACCTCTAAAATAGATATTGAATATAAGTGATCGGTTTCTGAGAGACACTGTTAGACCTTGCTGCTGTGTCTTGTAATGGATTATCTCTTAATTAGTCTGCAGTAATTTTAGCTTCATGAGCAAATGCATTCTAATTATATGCAGCTAGTGAGAGTTTTCACTTAATACTGCAGCAAAAGTCGAGATTTTAAAGTCATGCTCAGTATTTCAGTACTTTTGAAAACCCTCAGATGTTCAGCTCCCAATCCTCTGGACAGGTATGCAAGGAATATTTATGACTCATTACTTGAAAATTGTGTTGATAAAATATAGAATCCTTTTTTTTTTTTTTTTTTTTTTGCTTCAGACTCCAATTTTCCACTGTCCCCATTTCTTTACAGGAAAAAAAAATCTCTTAAACATCAGTTCCTACCCTTTACACTTCCTTTTTATTTGTGCAGATACTAGAAAGGACATTTACAATAATCTGAAGAGCATGGCTGGTAAAAATGAGGTATAACTAAAGCGAAAATAGTATTATCTTAGAAACAGATGAAAAAGCAGTGCCTAGAGAGCAAAGGACTGGAATAATGCCATTTCAAAAATCTCTGAAAGTGAGCATCTAGATGCAGCTGAGGCAGCATGTGCACCTGGCAGCAAAATCAGATTTTCTAAGCATAATATTCGCCAACATTTTACTCTGAAAGATCTGTTATTTCCTGCACACTTCAAACTAAAATAATAAATGCTTGCAGAAAGCCAGAAGAAACCTTTTGAAACTCTGCAGAATCTGGCATTTGCTCTTGGTTTTGGTTGGTTTGGGGCTTTTTTTGTTTTTGTTGGGGTGTTGGGTTTTTTGCCCTTGGTTTTCTTTATAGAAAGCCCTTGCTTTTTAAAGAGATATGCTCTTAGCAATGGTAAAATAAAATTTAAATAGACTGTGGCCTTCAAACCAAGTCATATCTGTATGTCTGTTTCCAAAGTCCCTAATGAAGTGGATGAAAGACCCTGGAAAATCTCCCCAGGCCGTGTTTTAATATATTGAATGTATATTAGGAAATATATGAATGTAACCTTATTTTCTAAATATTAGATTTCATAATTCTTTTTGAAAAGATACAGTTAGAGTTCATTATCTTTGATATTTAATTATCATTCTAACTAGAGTAGAATAGAATAGAGTAGAATAGAATTTCTCACAGTAGCCTAGTTCTACGAAATGCTGGATTATTCTGAAGAGTAAAAAGGTATCATTTTTTATTTTAACATTAGAAACACAGGGCCTTTAGGACACTGATGGCATTGTCATATGATAGTGATGGAATTTACGTTTCTTTTGTTAATCCTGCCAGGTTGCAATGGCAGAGAGAACAGACTGTATAGATTTGATGGTTGGAATGGGCAGGGTTCTCTTTTAAATCCACTCAGCAGCACACAGAAGAAAATAATGAAGGTGCTTTCAGTGAAGAACAGTGGTCAGTAAGATTTTGTGGCTGTATGAAATAACATGTACCTTTTACATCACAGTAGTGAGGTGGAGGCTCAGAACATTAGAAGAGCATCTAATTTTGGTTAGTTAGCTCTCCATCATTTGGTATGGATCACAGTATCAGAGAGAAGGATTAAATAGTTAAAGGACCTCTTTAGGATGAACCATTTCCTTTGATGGTTGAAAATATACTTTTTATGTTTAAAAATGCTTAAGAGACTACATAGAGAGTAGAGTGGAAATAATTGCTAAAATATCTTTTTGGGAAAGCCATATTAAGTGTTGCTCTTCACATCCATTTTATTTCAGAACATGGAGACATAGAATCATTTAGGCTGGAAAATACCTCTAACACCATCGAGTCCAGCTGTTAATTGCTGTTCATGAGTGTGAAGGAGCTGGTACAGACAAGACACGGGTATAGTTCGTGATCTTTTCTCTGGGACTCCTGGGTTGCACCCTCTTTTCCTCAATCCAAAGTTTCTCAAACAAATAAGAAGCAGTGATGCTCCCATAGGTTATTGCAGTGCTCATTGCCAGCTATAAAGCTGAGTATTTGTTTATGCCTCATGATATTGATTTCAATGCATTTTTACTGAACAAGAACAATCCTTCTGTCTTTATTCCATATTATTTGTGGTCATAAAGAATTAGCTATGCAGCATGAACCTTTGATGCAGAAGAACTATGAAGGACATGGACAAAGGCCAAGAAATTATGGAAAGAACAGTTTGTTAAAACTGAAAAGACAAAGTTGGACACAATATTTAGGTTTTGTAAAACTACATTTCACTAAGTGTGTATGTTTGCTACACATATGTATCAGCTGGAATCAAGCAGTTTCAACATAAAGAGATTTCACAATATTACCCTGAAGCACTCTCTCTGTATATATATATGTATAGCAGCTCTCCCTGCCCTGTTAGACCTTGGTGTCAGCTGGGGCCAGACACACAAGAAGGAAGCTCATGAAAGAAGCAAACAGTAATTCAGCCAGCAATGTGCAAAGCATGGTATACAGGAAGAAATAACTGAGTGCCCTGTATTTAGCAGTATGATGTTATAAAAGTAGACAAACCAACACCCATAAATTGTGCTGGTAAATCTAGATTAACATATGGAAATAGAATCTGATTTTTCAGCAGTGAGTACTCCCCATTTTCAAGAGGTTTTGTGTTGGATGTAGCCACATCATTAGCCACTTCTCATGTTGAGAAAAAAGATATTTTGATAGCTTTTCCTAGGATTGATCAAATTCTCTCTGTTTAGAGTCTGAATCCTTTAATCCCTTTGCATTCTAATTTGACTCAGGTCATGAATTTCATTACTTTCTCTTAATCTTCAGCAAGCAACTTACTGTCAGCTACTGTGTACCACTAAGAAAACTGCAAAGGTATTTCTTTCAGATGGCAAGGCCACATAAAAAGCTCCCATTTCACTTTGAATGATTTCCTTTTCACTAAAAATGTGCTTCTACAAAAATGTACTGCCAAAATTATCAAAATGCCAGAGCCAAATTCTCCCACTAACTGCTTCAGCATGTTCACTACCTCATTTAGAATGAAGGATAACAAAGCCACTGAAGAATGGTTCATTTGCAGCTTAACAGTCTCTTTCTTGCCCTTTATATCCCATGTCAGCCTACAGCTCATGCATTCTGGAAACAAAGATTTCTCCCAATAAACATTTTATTTGAAAAAATATCCCCCAAAAAGTAACTGAAAATAGACAGTGGAGTGGGATACAAATATGCAGCTAGCAAGAATTTCTCTTGCTTCTTTCCAGTCCCATGAGATATTTTTCTCTCTCACGGAAGATATCAGTAGAATTCTATAAGCTATGAACACCTGTGACCTTGTAAAGCTTTGTTTATAGTACAGTAGAAAAATATTTTGACAATGGATGTTTTAGGATTTTAGCCAATCACCCCAAGGGGTGGCTGATCGTTTGACCAATTAGACTGTGAAGAAAAAAGTCTATAAAAGAGTTGTAAAATAATTAAAATAGATCAATCTCGCTGCACAACTCCTGCCTGTTGGATCTTCTCTTCTCCTCCCTACCACTGCAGGACAGTGATAGTGATAGTGGAGTAGTAAAAAAAAAAACCATATTGAGAACTAGTCCTTAGAAATTCTGGAATAAACCTTTTCACATTTTCACACCTCATCATTATTGCAAGATATTAATCTGTCCTGCACCAGAGGAAGCTTCTATTTTTTTTTTTTTTTAACAGATGAAATTACACAATTTCAACCCAGTAGTTACCTCTCTTCATTCTTAAGGGACCCACCAATTTTTGACTAGTCTGATCTTTTTGACAGTTGAGACATCTTTTACCTGCATTTTGGTTAGACATATAGATATAATCTAGCTACCTACAGAGGGGACCCAAAACAAATGGGACAAATTAAACCGTCTTTTAAACAGTAACACCTGAAAACTGCTTTATAACTAAATCACTTTACCTTTTAGAAATATTAACATCATGCCATGAATGCCTCACAGTGTAAGATTTCACAGATGTTGTGGGTTGTTACTACTGCTATTCCAAACTTCGTGTCAGAAGTGAGAATAGTTTACACATGCTTTTGTTACTGAGAGAAGGTTACAGATATTGGCACGTGACCAAAGAGGAAGTAAAGAGATACCACAAACCAGCTTGAACTCTTCACACAGTAATCTGAAGAAATGACAAGTAGTGTACTGATTCCTTCTGTAAATGCATTTCTGGTGCAACCTGTGTTAATAAACCAGTTCATAACCAGTTGTTAATAAAAATTATTTAGGCATTACATTCACAGATTAAGGCTGCTTTTTTCCTAGTGCTTGTGTGTAGCAAAAGATCTCAAGAAGTAACTGAACTACGTCTCTCTTGCTCTTGTTCCAAATTTTATTGCTTACAATTTTCTTGTCTCACTTGTTCTTCCATCCTTCCCTCTTCAAGCAAGTTCTTTACCAAATCAGGGAGGTAAATGCTATTGGAACTGTTCTGCACAGTTTCAATGTAAACACCATGCAGAGATATAAAGACCAACATGTTTGGGGAAGAGGAGTCTTCTAACTACATCTTTCATGTTATAGGTAATTTCATGATGAATGAGTTTGGAAAATAGCCATGTGATAAAGAATACTCTTATATAATAAATATAAAATCCATGGAAACCAGATTTTGATTGAAACAGGAGAAAAGAGGGGATAGAACTACCAGCAGCATAGGCTATTTTAGATCTTTCCTTATTATTTCCATTATTATGTTTTCCAGTCACTGGCATGGACATTATTATTTGCACATATTGACATATCTATTTTTCTAATAATTCTAATTTGAAGGAGTCTGACCATTTTGTTAAATGACAGAATCATAGATTCACATAAGGGTTTGGTTCAGGAAGGACCATAAAGATGTCCTAGTTTCAACCCCATTCCCATGGGCAGGGACACCTTCCATTAGACAAGATCGCTCAAAGTCCCATCCAGCCTAGTCTTGAACACTGCCAGGGATGGGGCATTCACAATTTCTCTGGCCAACCTGTGCCAGTGCCTCACCACCCTCAGAACAGAAAATTCCTTCCTAATATGTAATCTAAACCTACCCTCTTTCTGTTTAAAGCCATTTCCCCTTGTGCTGTCACTACAGATCTTGGTAAAAAGTCTCTAGCTGTCTTTCTTCTTCACGCTATTTAAATAATGAAAAGATACAATGTGTTGTCCCTGGAGCCTTCTCTCCTCCAGACTGAACAACCTCAGCTCTCAGAATCACAGAGTCACAGAATCACCAGGTTGGAAGAGACCTCTAAGATCATCGAGTCCAACCCATGCCCTAACACCTCAACTGAAAGGTGGCACCAAATGCCACATCCAATCTTTTTTTTAAAATCACCATGGGATGGTGATTCCACCACCTCCCGGGGCAGACAATTCCAGAACTTCACCATTCTTTCCATGAAAAACATTTTCTCTCTCTGCCTTTCTTCAACAAAAAAGGTGCTCCATCCCTCTGATCGTTTCTGTGGTCCTCCTCTGACGCAAGGCCTTTCTTGTGCAAGGGACCCCAGAGCTGGATGCAGATAGGTGGGATCTCACCGGAGCAGAGCAGGGGGGCAGGATCACCTCCCTCAGTCTTCTGGTCATGCTTCTGTTGACACAGCCCAGGATACACCTGGTTTTCTGGACTGTAAGTGAACACTGTCAACTTGTATCTAATTTTTCATCTAAAAAATCTAAATTAAGAGCTAAATTAAATCCGTAGTTATTTTATATTTTTATACTGCTAGGGTTTTAATATAACTTACTGAAAACAAAACAAATTAAAGTACATAGACCTTCTTTGAAATACCACACTAGCGTTCTCATGTCCAGTAAATAAAATGACTCCTCCCAAGTTTGTGAGTAACCTGTATTTTTTAGTCTGTGCAGCTTCTAATGATCTTTAAAGAACATACTAATGCTTCAGATAAAAACCGATTAAAGATCACTGTTCAAATTATATGTTGTTACTGACTACCTTCTACAACAAAATCACAAAGAAAAAGAAACATCCCATGAGCTGCAATAAATGTTTACATAGCAACAAAGAGCCTTTGCTAGTGATCACCAAACAGTAAGTTGCCACCTGCTTGAGCCAAACATGTGTCTTTTTCTTTCACTCCAAATAGTGTTCAGGCACTTAAAAGTCATGTGAGTAATAGAAATACTCAACTCACACTTAAAAGCAATTTATTTACTACTTACAAAACTAAAGAAGTACAAAGAACTTGCAGAACTGTGGATGGAACATTTTTCTAACAATGTGACTTAAATGTTGATGCAGTAAAATAAAGTGAATTCCATCCTCTTTCTGCAAGGGACTAAACCAGAATACTGAATTACTGACACATAAAAAAGTAAAATTCTACTTCTGTAAATATAATGAACATCAAGGTGTTTCTGCAGTTCATTTATTTACCAAAGAGACTAGATTTATTTCCTGTATACTATTTCATTGATTTTCTGTTTCAAGAGGAAAGAAACCCAAGATACCTGATATTGAGGCATAATTAAACAGACATTTTTAAAACAGCATATTAAGACAGTTCAAATATTAGTTCTCTTCCATTATTTTTGCACCTTTAACGTAAAGAGAAATAAACCCGTTCTTTCAATCAGAAATTTCTGTCACTCAAAACTACTAGAAGACAGATTAGCTGTGGAAATATGAAGCATGAATTTGTGGTGTGGTGTGAACTATTACGTTCAATATATATGTTAAGAACATGAGCAACTTGCTACTGCCAAGAAGAAGGTTGTAGAGTACCTCTAGTCTTAGTGGTAGAATAATTTTTTTATTACTTTTCTGTACTTGCATTGAGATATACTGTCCCTAGTCCTTTTATTTCATTTATATCTCCCTTCCTAATACCTTCAAAGGCATGCCAAGTACTCACCTTGTGTGCATCCACCACAGGGAATGTGCACCGAAGGCAAGACTCTCAATACTCAGGGAGAGAGGCAGAGCATTCACATACATGTCTTGGCAGCAGAATGGTGACCTTGAGTTCAGATGTTGGTTTGAAAGGCAGATAACTACAAACAGTCGAAGAAAACACAAACAACCTTGACAGATTGTCCATGGCTTCAGGCTAAACCAAAGCGAAAATGCTGAACGCAGCATGATTTTGAATTAAACAATGGTTTCCTGCTAATCATGTGCAAAAGTGAATCTCACAGAAGATTTGCAAATCAAGACTACATTATGTGTTTGAAACGAAAGTCCAAGGCGGCCGAGGTGTGTGCAGGACCCCGTAATGGGACCTCCACAGTTTCTGACCCGGTTTCCGTGCCCCCACGGCTGTCGACCGGCAAAGAGCCGCTGTACTCTCACGCTGGAGCCCATTTTTAGCCTTTTTAAAGACAACTGTGAAGGCACTAGCCGCCGGCACGACCCGCAGACCCCGGCGAGCACTGCCCGGCGGCACCTCACCGCCCGCCTCCCTGCCCCGACGGGGCGTGTGCGGCCCGGAGAGCCGGCAGCGACCGGGACACGGCTTGTGGAGAGACTTTCTGCGGTCAGAAACTCTCCGAAGCGCTTCAGGCACGGCAGCGGTGAAAGGGGAAGGGGCCGCGGCTGTCCCCGGCTCTGCGCCGCCGTCGGGGGCGGGGAGCGCCGCGGAGAACCGAAAGTGAAGGGAAGCGAGCGCCCGGCGGGGCATCCCCGGGGCTGCGGGAGGCGCAGCGCCGCTGCCCGGCGGGACAGACTCGCGTGGGGGAGCGCGAATGCGCCACGCGGGTCCCCGCTCCCGGGCCGCGACTCCAGGGCGCTGCCGCCCAGCTGCCGATGCCCCGGGCGGGGCAGCTGCCGGCGATGCTGTGCTGCATGCCCGGCGTGGCTTTCGTCCCCGCTTTGCTCGTCAGCTGGTCCTCGGCCGCCTTCATCATCTCCTATGTGATCGCCGTGCTGGCAGGGCACATCGAGCCCCTCGTCCCCTACATCAGGTGAGGCGGGGGCGCTGGGGGAGCGGCCGAGGTGCGGGACTTATGTGTGTGTGAGCATGGGCGATGTCCTCAGGCGCTTCCCGGAGCGAGTGGGGGGTCTCCAGGGGAGGAGATGCAGTGCGGATCCTCCCCGTGGCAGGGGGACACGCTGGGCACTCCCGGCACCCATCACACCTCTAGCACCTCTGAGAGCCACAGGACACTGAAGCCACAGACGCTGGAGACACGATGGAAAGGACATGAAAGTTTGCTGCTGCAGCCAAGGCAGGCCTGATCCTAGAAAAACTTTAGAATGACACGGTGGAAGTGCAATTTTGTGTAACTTCAGAACTAGGCCAAAGTGCACCAGATGATGACAGGACTCGAAGCCCTGTGATGGCTTTTGCAGTACACACATCCCCACAAAAATGCATTTTTTGTATTTCGCTATAGAACCAATGGGTTTAAAAGACTTCCCAAGAGACACCTGGCATCTCTTTTCTATAACCTTAGTCATTTAACTGCAATTCTGTGTAAATCATTCTTTATGTGTGGCTTATGTTAACATTTAAATCTAAACTATGAAAATGTTAGTATTTATCTCTCAATAGATTAAAGGTTAGCCAGAAATCCAAGAGTGTCTCTGATATACAGAAGATCTAAACAAGGTTTTAAAATATATCTTTCAAGATACATCTAGACCTAATTCCTTGAAGGACTTTTTGGACATGCATAATTTCAGAAGACTGCTAACCTGATTGGCATAAACAAGAAAATTTGATTGAAAATTAGGGTTTGTCATCATAGGCAAGAGTAAATTACACCACAACCCACAAGGCAGCTGAGCTTCATTCAAACTGAACCAGAGAAAGTCGGGCTTCTCGCTTATATTAGCAAAACTTTTTAAGACTCTCTGCACAAATCTGGAAAGCTCTTGGAAAGCCTTGTTCTTGTACTTGAACAAATACCCTACTGCTCATCCTTGATTACATACAAAACTTCACTGACACAAAAGTGCTTGTGATCAATGCAATTTATCCATTATTAACTAACAAAAAACATTTGAGATAACTGTACATGGTTTGTGTTCAGAAATATTTTGAGATCCTGTAGTAAGAAGTTTGACAAATTGCATTTCTTATGTTGAAGCCATGTCATAGAATAAAATATATGGGACAACAGGATGTGGGGTTTTTATGTATAGTTTTGTTTGCAGTTAAGTTTTTGTCAGCCCAGGTATCTTAATTGTGTCATTCTTTTTAAAAGGAATAGGCCAAACCTTCAAGCCACAACTGTACAACTCTAATGAATGTATCACAGCTGCCATAGTTATATCAACTTAATGGAATAGCTCCCAGAAAACATTATTCTTATCCTATAGCTATGGAATCACAATAAATGTCCACATACTCTAAAATGACCCAAGCAAAACAAAGACGTAAGAGGCTGCACCAGCGATTCCCACTCACATTTCAGGCCCTCTGTATTTACTAGTAAAGTATTTTAAAAGCCTTGTGTATATTACATCCTTTTAACACCACATTTGGACTAAGGATATACATTGCCTTTTGGTGAAGAATGCAACAATTCTAAAGGCAACTGGTCTAAGCAAAGCATAAGAACTTCATAGAATATGGATTCGGGAATACAAGGTTTCTTTCTAAGTACTCAGGCCAATAGTCACACCATAGTTCATATTCTTAATTTGCAGGTCATTGCTTTAGCCTAAGAATCTGAATCATGTGATTTAGTAAAACCAAGAGTGATTAAAAAGAGGAAGAATGTTGCAACATTTCAGTTGTGCAATATCTTAAAATGAACTATAAAAATTAAATAGAGCTCATATGGGAAAATTCCAGTTACACAAAGGAGAAGAATATTGACAAACTTTAGTTCAACATTTCTGTAATTCTTATATACATTCCCCAAGGACTCTGTGTATACCTTGAAGTAACATTAATTTTATTTGTCTACCATGTAGCAGCTGTCACAGTGAGAGGCCACACCTATATTTGTCATTGAGGCTGTGCTAAGGTCTCAACAAGTAAACCATATAAATACATTTCTGGGCAGATAAAATGAATATAATTTTGTGTTTTCTAGCAGCTAAGTCCTAAAAGATGACAAGGTTGTGCCCACATTAGTCCTGTTACTCCTACTACTCCAAATCCAAACCAATTTGCATGTGTTGGGGTGGCTGTTTCCTGGTTTGAATTCTCAGTGAAAGAGTAAAGGGAATTTTCCTGAAGGTATTTCCTACCAGTTCTCCTCGGGAGAAATCAGAATTCCTGTAGGTAGAATAGAATCTTCCTATTTTTAAAATTTGGGACTTCAGTTTGAAGAGAAATAGTTTATGATGGCTCTGAAGAAAATTCAGTGCTGAGTCTTTTAGCCCTAAAATATTTATTCCTTGTCTCCTTCACCTTCCTGTCTTTCCACTCTTCAGAAAACTGTTTCTTTTTAAAATTCTACTGCATGAGATGGTGACACAAATGCTGCCATTTTCCTACAGGGTTCCTCATCTTTTCCGTGGTGTCGAGCTCACCTATACACCAGCCCAAATAAGTGAGCACATTTTTGTTTCAAATATGCCATTGGCTTTTTTCTTTTTCATAAAAAGGAAGGGACTGTCACCAATACTTTTTTTGCTAATCTTTTTTTCCAAGGCAGCAGACTTGAAGAAAAATTAATATGAACCCAAGTCTTCATTCAGCTTCAGGGATTTTTTAATGGAAAATACAACATTAAGAAGATTGTGTCCTTAAAAGTCCAGTGTAGTACTTTGTAAATAGATTGTAGATATGATACAGTATTCCCTGGTATGAATTTTCTTTAAAGCATAATCTAAGACGGTTGAGTTTAAAAATCCATGACAACAAAAATCACCTATAAACCTTTAGCTTGAGAAAATCTTTTGTTAAAAAATGGAGTTCAGTGCAATTTCAGGTTATTTGGATTGCTCTTATGATGTGTTCCAAGAACTTCAAATGGCTTTCTATGTGTGTGCCAATTCCATTCTCTTCTCACCTAAAACCCTTCAATAGCTTTGAAGTGATTACAGTCCTGTACTTACCACAGAGCAGTTTCTGATTTGAGAAAGTCCTTGAAGGTTGTCTCAAGTGGCCCACTTTTTAAATGGACTCCTTTGTCATGTTAATGAAAACACTCCAGAAACAAAAGGAAAATATGAAGTTCAAGATTTAAAAATGGGCTAAATGAAACATGAATTAACATTATTTTCAGGTGTGTCAAACAAACAAAAAAGATTTAATTTACTGTTTTCATCAATTTCACTATCAAAGTGAAACAAGATTAATACAGAGTACAAGTCGGAACAAGTCTTCTGAAAGCATTACAACAAGAAAATTCAGGTGAAAAGGGATTCCTAATGCATGAGAAGTTGTAAAAACTTGTGTAAAAGCCCAGTCCAAACTTTTGTGGTCTGAGAATTTGGAACCAACCTAGTAAAAATAAATATATGAATTTTCTCTATTTTTTTTTATCAGCTTTTCATAGAAAAGGATCCTTCCTTTAACCTAAGCTTCCTCCTATTGTTGATAAACCATCTTAGCAACTTTTGTTACACAAATCCTTCTGTAACACAGAAAGGGTTGGAAAGCAAATATGAATTTCTAAAATAATCAAGTCATTTGGGATGGTCATACTCTTCTTTCCTGAACTTAACAAAATTGTCAAAATCCTTGAGAGTGATTGCTTAAGTAGAGAGTGCTGTCTCTTTTGGGTGTTGAGAACATTCATGCTGAGGTCATTTTGGCTGTACTCAGTGGTAGCTTCAGAATCTTAGCACTGAAACCTAATCCAGCCTCACTGCTGGGATAAGGAGTATTCATCTTCTTCAATTGCATAAAAAAGATCTCTAGCTAGTACCTACTTTTCCCATCATAAACACAATCACATTCATCAAATGATTAGGTTGGAAAAGACCTCTGAGGTTACTGAGTCCAACCTATGACTGAACTTCATCGTCAACCAGACCATGGTACTAAGTCCAGGCTTTCCTTTACTCTTTCCAAAGACAGTGACTCCTCCATCTCTCTGGGCAGTCCATTCCAATGCCTAAACACCCTTTCTGTGAAGAAATTTTTCCTAACATCCAATTTAAATCTCCCCTGGCACAACTTGAGGCCATTTCCTCTTGTTCTATTGCTTGTTACCTAAGAGTGTGACCCCCACCTGGCTACAGCCTCCTTTCAGGTGGTTGTAGAGAGCAATAAGGTCACCCCTGACCCTCCTCTTCTCCAGGCTAAACATTCCCAGCTCCCCCAGCTGCTCCTCATCAGACTGGTGCTCCTGACCCTTCCCCGTTGCCCTTCTGTGGACACACTCCAGTCCCTCAATGTCTTGTAGTGAGCGCCCCAAAGTGACAACAGCACTCGAGGTGTGACCTCACGAGAGCCAAGAACAGAGCAACCATCACTGCCCTGGTCCTGCTGGCCACACTACTGCTGATCCAGGCCAGGATGCCACTAGCTGCCTTGGCCACCTGGGCACACCCTGGCTCATGTTCAGCTGCTGTCAGACAGCACCCCCAGGTTCTCTTCTGCTGGGCATCTTTCCAGCCACTGTTCCCCAGCCTGTAGCGCTGCCTGGGGTTGTTGTGGCCAAGGAGTAGGACCCAGCACTCGGTCTTGCTGAACCTCCTACCACTGGTCTTGGCCCATCAATCCATTCTGTCCAGATCCCTCTGCAGAGCCTTCCTTCCTACCCTCCAGCAGATTGACACTCCCACTCTAGGAGAAAGGTTTGTTCTCAGAATCTTTGCTCGGTTTCCACTAAACTTTGGCATTAGCTAAAACCCTTACATGTTTACATTTCTGACAGTAGAGTTCTTTGGGTGCCTCTGTTCAAACACACTGTCCTGCCTCTTGGTGCTGCCCAGTAACAGGAAACTTAGCTCACACCCAAATAATGTAAAGATTCAAGAGCTAGATGTTTTCCATTGGCTTGACCAACAGAGCCAGATCAAACAGATATCAACTGGCCGTACATTAAAAGAAAAAATAGACATCAGAGAAGAAAAAGTAGTGCAAAGAGGTGACAATATCATAGTACTGTTCTTTCAACAGAGCACTCACCTTCTGTAGAAGAGCTCTGCTTGAGAGAGCTTGAGCCCCCGTACTGCCAGGAGTATGTTCATTCAGTGAGAAAGGGGCATTTTTGGGGTGGGTGTTTGCCCATATGTAGGGAAAACAGGGAAAAGGATTCTATGGTGAAAGTGTTCCATTTTCCACACGACAAACATTTTGTATATATAACATTTTTCGTATATATATATATATATATATATGCATGCATATACATATGTATATAAATTCTGTAGATATTCTCACACTCGTGTTTCCCCTCTCTGTCCCAGTGAACTTCTAATTATCCCCTATAAGGGTGAAGTGTTCCATCAGAAGGGACTTGCAACACCTTGGAAATAGAGTACTCTTAAGCTGTATCTACATTAGTAAATAAAACAGTTGTTAGGAACACTCTGGGGCTTTGGAACACAACTTCTCTCATAGGGTAAAGTCCTTTTAAGGAGGTTAAACCCAATTCTCTCACATCTTAAGATAGTGACTGCCATTAGATATATTTTGCTCTATCACAGTTTTAATTCAGCAGATAAAAGAAACATAACTTCTATAATATCATTTATGTAATCATGCCATTCCTGAGCAAAGTACAGGCCTGTCACATCTTTGCATATTGCATACAGAAAAAAGAAGAAATACAGTTCAAAGAGTATGGTTTCAAAATATGCTTTCTTTTTGAAAAGAAAGATTCTCTACTACAAATGGAGGCTAAGTGTGCAGCAGCAGATGAATTGCCTTGCACACACAGCAGCAGTTCACACAAGTTATATTTCTCTTGGGATTTCAATTTTAAGTCTCATTTATGTTTCACAGGTCTCAATTAACTTTTAATTTCTCTCTCTTCCTGCTTTAGCGACACTGGAACTAAACCTCCAGAGAGTGGTGTCTTCGGTTTTATGATTAATATTTCAGCCCTTTTAGGTATGTATAAGCTATTTGGGTTGACCAGAATGAAGAAATGAGAATTAGTGAAAGCTGCCTGCTTAAATTGCAGAAATGTATTCAGTATTCTGCAGAAAAACTACTCCACAGCCAAATGGCAGTATCAGGTAGATGTAAGTGATACCTGGAGAGTCAGGTCCTTAGGAGCAGTTAGTGCAGGCTTAGAGGCACTTGTGTCTCTTCAGAGCACCTCATCAGTGCAAAGTAGTCAACATGCTGGAAATAAAAGTGGAACAAAGATAGCATAATCACTCTGCAAAAGCTCTGATGTAGGGGAACTTTAGGTTCTAAAATGCTGCAGCAAAGGGAAGAACAGTGTTGAAGGAGCACCTGGTTTTCTCCGCAATGTGCCTACCTCTCTACAAAATGGCTGATGTGAGGCAGGAAGTTTGGCATTTTCTATAAACTTCTAGAGGATGGAGGATCAAGAGCTGTGTACCTCTGTATACATGCAGTATTATGGCATTAAGGCAAAGTCAAAATCATATATTTTACCTTTTCTAAGGGCCTCATTCAGTCACACTATCTTGGTGTGTTTCATGTAACCTCATAGTGCCTGGGCAAAGTTACCCGATTAATTTTTCCAATTGTAGATAGATTGAAACCATGTTCTGTGTTATGGAACCGTGGAATCCAGTCTACAGCTTATTATAAACTGAATGATTTCCTAATTCAGTACAGATGTTTGTCAGGAGTGAACTGCATATTAAGGTCATGCATGTGGTGACTCTGCAAAAAGGAATTAATTCTTCAGACCATCCATTATAAGGAGATGTAGTTCTGGTACAAGACTGCATCTCAGAGCAGAATAAAACCTCCCACTTGTAGCTTATGGTTCTTATCTCCCTGTAACATCTGTTCCTAATGTGGAATGGCAATGCCTCTGTGCCCGAAACACACAGGAGAATGGGATTTAAATTAGTGTTTTCCTTGAACTGATGTGCAGTTAGTTGTAGATAGCAATAACGTGCAATTTTAAGAGGAAGATAATGTTTAAGTTCTACCTGAAAGTTCAGCTGAAAATCACTACCTTTCTTCTTCATTCCAGTAGAGGTAAAGGTAATATTATTTACTGTATTATGCTTATAATTTTTCTGCATGTCATATGTTACAGGAAAAGGTGCTAAAATGTAAGCAATATATGACATTGAACATAACATATTTTTTTGTTTTTTCAGCTGCAATTACAATGTACATCAGATATTTATTAACAGAGAAGCAAAATGAGACATCACACTTTGTTAGGTCTTCATGCAATATGTTTACATTATGTATTGGATTGATGGGCTGCACTGGAATGGGCATAGTTGCAACTTTTCAGGTATGATCATAAATTTCATAACAGAGATGAAAATTAGATTGTTTTACCATTAAAAATTTCAACTAGATAACAGTGATTAACATTATCCCCATGTGGATACTTGGAAAATGGAGTAAGAATTTCTTGTGCTTGCCTTTTTTCATTAGCTTTACAGTGACAGATTTGTTTCCCTATACACGAGAATTTTTGCTTAGGCAGTTATGCCATTAAGGGGTTTTCTGTATGCTTGTCTTATAACAGGTCTGTACTATATGGATTTTTTTGCTGGAAAATTTTTACTATGAAGATTTGACTGTAAAAAACCTTGCTATTCCAAGTTTAGTTTGCTTATAATGAAGCAGGGCAGAATAAATCAGACTACCAAAAGCATCTGCATTTTTGACTGAATGATGGCACACTCACTAGCAGCATTTTCTACAGAATAAAGTAATCTTATCTGATGGGTTAGAACACTGAGCACAGTATCAGCCTGTTCTTTTGAGTCTGTAGGAGATGGCATAACAACATGTTAAATCTTTTGATAGAGACATGTAGAACTACTGCTTACTTTGCCAGGAAGGGCTAGGCATCTCATTACAAATCGAAGTCCACCCCTCAGTGTCTGAAAGAAAATTCAGTAGACAGAAAAAATACTGAAACAGATTATTCATTTTACCTTTTCTAGTGAGGAAGTGTATAATAGGGTAGATTCTGACACAAGTATTAGGACAACTGCACTGAAAGCTTCAGCCTAGAATCAAGTTATATTTAATTGGCAGGCAGCTTGAGATATTGCCTTAAAATCTGTGGAAACAGCTACATTATTTATTTTAAAGGATTGTCTAACTTGGAAGATTTTGTTAAATATTATTGTGCTCATATAGTGACATGATAACATACAGAGAAAATGAAAATAAAGATTGTCAAGGCTTCAGCAGCCAGTACAGTTTTACATGTAATGGACATGGTATTTTCAGATTAAAAAACCCTCTGCCTTAGGATAATAACTTGCCCTTTTTAGCTTTGCATCCAGGCAGTGTGTGTGGATTGCAAACACCACAGGTACTGCAGTCTATTCTAATCACACTATTTTACTTTTAAATATCTGTGTTCTTATTGGTAAGATTTATATGTGGCACAAAAAAGAGCTGGATGATGCCTGACTGAAAGAGAAAACAAACTTGGCTTCAACAAGGAAAAGACAAATCAGGAATGCGAAATAATATGTGAGAGTCAGGGAAGCAGAAACTTTGTTCCTAAAGTTTCCAAAGGAGTTCCTTGACAGTTATAACACTGGTTCTTATCTAATCTCTGTTGTGTCTCATTGCCATTTATTGTCCATAAACTCCTTCCTCACCTAATTTCTATTTCCCCTGCTTTGACCCTGCTTTCCATGTTAAATGCAGTTTGTAGAAAGGGTTCTGAGCATGATAAAGATCTTATCTAGCTAAGCATCTGATCCAGCAGATTTTCGAGCATGCTTAATTGCCCAGGAAGCTGGAAATGGTGTCTTGCAAGCCTTCACTCTTTTCACTGTATATGTACAACTAGTGAGCAGTTGTACAGTAGTGCTACATTCCTATCCCCATTTGCCAATAGAATAACCGAGACATGAAGAGGATGTGAGATTTGCTCAAGGTCAGGTGACTGTTTCAGGTCAGGAGATCAAAGCAAAGCTGGAATTAGAAATTGTTTCCTTAGTGTTCAGTCTAGTTCCTCTAATCAGTATGTCATGCAGAAGATTTGCATTCATGTGCACTACCTGCTAGTTTCTTCAGATAGCAGCAGCTAACCATTGTGCTGATTCTCTTTCCAGGAGCTGGCTGTTCCCAGTGTCCATGACATAGGAGCTTTGGTGGCATTTGGCTCGGGTGTTGTATACATTACACTTCAGTCCATAATCTCTTACAAGTCCTGCCCACGATGGAACACGTACTTTGTGTGTCACATAAGGATGGCCATATCTGTAATATCATGCATTGCTTTCATTCCCAGTATCCTTTATGGTGTGTCCCATGGTTTTCCCTTTCTGTGTTCAGGGTTTTCCTTTTAAGTTAAATCACTGATGATAAAGAATAAAAATGAGGTCACACTCCTTACTTAGGGCTCTCTAATATATATAATATAGCACATTGAGACACCATTCATAGCATAAAGATGAGTTTTGGGGGCTTCTGAAAAGCTTTATCTCTTAATTCAGTGGTATATTTAAAAACAGTGCCCCAGTGTTCTTCACAGAATCATACACTAGTGAAGCTAGAGCAACTTTCCCACCTCCTTCACTTGAAGGGGAGCAGGGAGGAAGGCCTGAAAAAGGGAGCCACTGCTTCTACAGTGAACCAAACATACAGAAGTTAAAAATACAGTTGGCAAACAAGCCTAAGAAGATGAGTTTTATCATGCTGCTTGGTGCTTGGCCTCAACAGTCACCTCCCTTAAAATCACACTGCACAACTTCCTGACTTTTCCCTTGGCATGCTAGAATTAGAGTCTTCTCACTGACTTTATTGGCCTTGGGTGATCTGCCAGTGTTGAAAACTGATAGTGGCAGCTCATCACATGAGTCAGCCAGCTCCAGCCTGCTTTTGGTTTCAGTAGCTGTGAAAGGGCTTTGAAAGAGGCCCTCAGTCTCAAGAGGAAGTTGTACAAACAGACCAAGGCACCTATTGTGCACCACTGGGAACCAGCGGTTCCACTTCCAGCAGTGCAGGACTCTGCTCCCACAGTTCTTGATCACAAATCTCACCTAAGTTTTGGAGTGTCTCCCTTACTGTCTATACTCTGAAAGAACCCACAGAAACCTCCATTTGTGCAGAAATGTGTTTTGATTGCTGCTACCACCTACCTTGTAACAATGTGTTTCATTTACTTGTTTTCTAAATACTTTGATTTGATACTCTGGTTGTTTAGGATCTCCTTTGCTACAGAAGGGGAAGAAGGGGGTTTTTTTTGTAAGCAGACATTTTCACTTTTACTCACTAATATTCTATAGTTTCCTTTACACTGTTTTTCCCAGTGATTGTGTTCGCTTCAAAAATTTCCATGACAAAAATTGATTGGACCCCAGGTGAAAAGGTAAAATCTTATTAGGCAGCCAAGTTACCTTGTATCGTATTATTTGGGGAATGCTGTTATATTGATCTTAAAGCATTGCAAACACGTCAGAGACTTCAAACAGTACATTATCATGAACAGATTTGTGCAATGCTGGTTTCCAGTTACATCTTCACTAGAAAGATGTCTGTGGTGTGGGTAAGAAAATTCGTCACGGATGATCAGTCTTCAAAGAGTTAGACTTTCGCTTTAACGAAGAATTGCAACTTTCCCATAGAAAAAGACTACAGAAAAAAAAATATTCTGGAAATTAGTTGTTCTACTTCCTTTTATAGTCAATTTTCTTGCAAATGAACTTCTCACATGAAACAAAAGTGGACCAATTTGACTCTGTAGTTTTTGAGGTTTTTTAAAACATTGGTTTTCTCAGCTTTTTCACCCTTCTTTATTAAAGTCTTTGCTACTGTCATAAATATTTGCATCTGACCTAAGGCATACTAAAGGGGTATCTGAGTTGATTTCAGTGTTTTCAGAATGACAACTACAAAAACTAATTTTTCTTTTTGGACAAACTTTGAACTTTCTTTTTGGACAAACTTACCTCTTGAAGGGAGGTATGCAAAAACCAGTTTAAATAATGCAGACAGTGCATCCTGCTTGAAGAGCTTAATAAAAGCACACTTAGAAAATGTACTTCAACAAAGCAGTGGCAAGGCAACTGTAGATAAGTCTTTGCAAATTAGACAATCTTAGTAATATCTTCAAGGATTTTGTGGGGGTTTTTGAGATGCAAGGATGAAAAAATGGTTTTTTACTGAAACAGATAGCCTATTTGTTGATGGCATGCTAAGAAACATTTTGCATTCTGTTTGTGTCTTATGACATAGGTTTTCTATGATAGTCTTAACAACAAAAGTCTTGTCAGGACTTTTTGGTCATAAAGGGTCATAAAGGGTAGCCCTCTATTTCAAAACAGGATGAGAATTTTCTCAGTATTACTGGGCTCAGTGGCTCTGAATGAAAGCTTGGAACATGGGCACTTTGGTAATGTTAACATAAGAACTCAATGTTTTCACATTCATATTATATTCAAGCTTTGTTTTGATACTGTGCTAACAGTAGTTTTCTTGTACTGCCTCTAATGTTACTGCACAGGACTTAATGCAACACATGCAACCTTGATAAATATACTCACCACTCTGTAAAAACAAAATGTGAATTGACTTTTATACAACAGAGTATTGGGATGATGAGTCATAAATCTTACAGTACTTGTTGAATTTACAGAAGGAAATGTCTGTATCATTCCGCACTTATTTTGTTTAGCTGTTTTATCTGAAAATTTGTTTTATGTCTCACTCCATCAGGATTATACTTACCACTTTATGAGTGCAATCTGTGAATGGACGGTGGCCTTTGGTTTCATCTTCTTCTTTTTAACATTCATTAGAGATTTTCAGGTTAGTATCTACATATTTTAGCAGTGACTAAGTGCTATGAATTGTATAACAACAAATGCAATAGAAAATTACCATTCTTTACCTCAGATAGACGCATCAAAGCTATACAGAAACACATTTTACCAATCGCAGAACTGATTTCTGTTTACATAATGTATATTCTCCCCCTTGATTTCAAAATCTAAAATTCAGTTTGATAGTTCAATGTGTCTTTTCTTGGAAATTAAAAGCAGTCAATTAATATGTTCTTATTTACTAATCTTTTTATAGAAAGAGGCCCTCTAAAAGTGACATAATAACAAAATAAATGATGCAACTAAAACTGCATTTCTTTCTACCTGAGGGATTTTATATAATAATCCAAAGCATTTCAACCATTGATGTTTACTTTCTTTTTAAAAACTACACATTTTGCTATATGTTTCCTGCAGTGTAAAGATTATGAAATAATTTTTGGAAAAGTATTGACACAAAAGCCTTCTGGTTTGGGTAGCTGGATTCAGAGTTAACATATATTTTTCTAACCAATAGCAAACATTTCTATGTCTGTTTAGTTTTGACTTAGTACTGAATAGACCATGGCTGTAGGACTTTCCCTTAATTAAAAAAAAATTAAATTAAAAAAGAATAGAGTTAAAAAAGCTAGGTTCAGAAGTAAAAAAACCTTTTGGAAAACAAGGTAGTTGTTCAAAATTACTCAACACACGATCTTAAAGGTATATAATTGCCTTCTAAAACTGACAGAATTATTGAAGTACCTTTCAGAAACGTATGCATCATTTAATGCATAATTTTTGGAGGGAGGTATTTATTGCTAATCCATCACTCCCTGATGTCTGTGCATATGATTGCATCTTTTATCAAAGCTCAGACTCTCCTTGGAGTTAGAGATTTGCCAGACAATGCAGTAGCTCTCAGAATATTTACCAACAATCCTTAGTTGATAATTCTCCTTCATTGAAAGGAGAATTCATTCAAACATTGAAAGTTTAACTAAATATAAATATTGTGAATGTAACAAATAAGAGAAAGTGATGAAATTAAACAAAATGGAAATGTAGACAGTTTAAATTACAGGCTATAAAATAGCACGAGATCCAATGTTAACATCTCACAATGACAGAAAGAATTTTTTAGATTCTACCCTCTTTTTGTCCTAACCAGTGCTCAGAGAAAACCAAACTATTAATTCAGTAAAAACCCCCTGCCATACTCCAAGAAAAATAAGATTTTTTTTTTTAAATTTTCCACAGTATTTATTTCATTTTAACATATTTTTATTTTGGTTTGTCTCATCTCCTTGTACTTTAAATCGCAGAACTGTAAAATTAGCTTACCTTAAGCTGGTCTTGCTTTATTTTTCTTTTAGGGATTTTCTTTAAGGATATCAACAGAAATACATGAAGACTGCTGATAGTGAAAAAACAATATTTTATATCTATGAATATTCTAGGTTTCTTTTGACTTACAGAAAATGTGGCAGAGGGACAGGGATTGATAAGGTTGTATGGAGAACCCATGCCATTAACTCTGCAACAGCAACCACTAAAAGATTTTAAAATCTCACAGCAAAGTTCCTGCTGCCTTTTTGCAACATTTTGTAATTTTAAAAGGTTTGGTACATTAAAAATACTGTAATAAAAGCAATATCTAAAAGCACTGGAGAATCATTCAAGGACTTGATCTCCTCAGCTCTTCCATTTTGGACATATCTGTACTTTTTCATTTGCTGTAGTGTGATTAGTAGCATTAGTTTTAAACTTGAGAATGTACATTTTGCAAAGAGGGAAGTGTAAAGGCAACGGAAATCACTAGGACTGAATTCCTACTGTTAAGTTGCAAGGGCTGTAGGGGATGGTGAGAGCAAGAATGGGCATCTTTGTTTCAAGACTAGAAATTTGAACTTAGTAGGTGGTAACACTATGCATATTTCTGATACTGGGCACTATGATGCAAATGCAAATCCTGAGAGAAATTTAAACTATATTGCTTGAAAAATGTTATCTAATCATTACTGCAATACATGTTGTAAAAATCCACCCCTTTTTTCCTTTTATGCACTGATGGTCGTAGGAAACATAAAACAGAAGGGAGAACAGAAAGTAAATTACATTCAAGTGTTATGTATTAAAGAGAAATCTTATTGCAATTTGGTTAATATATAGCAGAATTTTCCAGCCTGTATTTTAATCTAGAATGGCGTGAAGAAGGTCTCAAAAAAAGTCTTTGGGAATGAATGGAAAATAAGAAGAGGCACCAGCAGTTTTCAGTTGTTTATATATAAATATTTTTTATATATAAAACTGAATTTAAAAACAAACCTGGAGAGCATCTGTAGTGAAGATATTTGCTGCTGTAGTTACTTCTGTGATGAAAGACTTGGAAAGGAACCAATTCAGAAGTCAGATGTTACAAGTATCTGCAGGCAAAAGGTTCTTTCATGGACTGATTCACCACCTCCATTCAGTGCATTAACCTCTTGGTTGTCAATTCAGTACTCTGCAAATTACATTTTCCACACTCTATCACATTTTATGCAGAAATATTGATGATTTTCAGTTGCTAATATCCACAAGATAAAACTAATGTGTGTTTTGGGGAGTGATGTCATCTGTTGATATTTCTTTTAATGTGTATTTTAAAGTGTAATAAATTTAGCTGTTTCACAACTTAAAGAGTTGATGTTTTCTTTATAAGTTCTTCCAGACAAAAACAGTAGAAGTGTTTTTCACTGGTAGATTTGCTTTCCATAGTACCCAGGTTATCTTGCAGAGGTTCATAGCTACAACCAAGTTAAAAATCAAATCTAGGACAGACTACGTGAAGGACCTATGTCTTGCTGATTTGGTGTCCTGTAAGGGACACACACTGATTCAAGTAAAGATCATAAAGAAAATGTATACCAACCACAAAAAGTGACATCATATTATTTCCAAGGCCCTGTTAAGAAAAGACCATATTTCTTAGTGCATTGTGTACTATTCTTTTACTGCTTTTCATTCTTAGCTTTCATAAACTAAAGTATAAGAAGCTTGAAGTTGTTATTTCAAATGATAGCCAACCTTTACAGTGCTTAGAGTATCCTAAAGGGAAGAAAAAAATTTTAGAGAAAGTGGCTGAATCAAGATCACCTTGTTCCCTGAAGTCAACATGTAAATTCAAGCACTGAATGAAATCCTTCCCATTTTTCTGAGCTTTATCGTGATACATTTTAATATGAGTTATATTTATGACCAAAAGAATGCACCAAGAGTGCACCTTTTATTAAATCTGTTACGTCTAAGACCTCAACATGCATTGACATGCAGATAGAGGCAACGGATTATTACCTTTTTATTTGTGCAGTGAACAACTATTGAAAACACTTTGGTTATTCTTTGGCTCCAGGTAGATTTTCAGTCAACAACTTAACTATTTTGTTCAGTTAAAATGTGAGTTGACAAGTTGCAAGCAATTCCCAAAATAATATTCCAGCAAGTTATAATTTATCTGTGGCTGACTCTTGTTAAGTACTGCACTTTAATTTTTCACAAGCAAGTGATCTCTAGAGGTTAGCACGGATAATGTCACAGCACATTTCTGTTGCTTTGCTACAGGTCCTTTTTTCTATATTTTCATATTTCTTAGCAACAAGAAATAGGTATTTTTTTTTCTTGGAAGCAGTGCTAGAAATATTTTCATCATCTACTCTGCATGATGTTCTCTATTTGTCAGCCCATCAGGAGTGATTGAGAAATTCCTTTTGCATAAACTACAGTAAGTCACATGATAGTCGCTGTTATTTTAGTGGTTATGCTAAATCATTCTTCTGCTTCCAAAAGTGAAAAATCTCATTTTTCTAGGTGGTGCAGCTTGATCTGCTGCTGAAATACCACTGTTGTGGTCTCTGTCACCGTTCCAGATCACGTAAGGATGAAACTCCATTAACTCGAAATACCTAAAACCCCCTTTGTCTTAGGCCACTGTTACTTGCACTGCTTTTACTGCCAATGTGCACTGAGCCAGTAATGACCTTATCATTGGCTTTTCTCATAAGGCATTCTAAACTTTAATTTCTGGTCTGCTCAGTTTGCATACTGCCTTACCTGAGACAGCAGTACAATAATCTTGATGGCAAGGGATTTATTGCTTGCTCTTAATACTGGAAAAGTACTGCAAAACTTCCAAGAAGATTAGAGGGATTATGGTAACACGTCAGTGAATTTTGGACATTCCAGTATGAAGTTTGTAAAGGTGTTCAGGAGCTTGGTATTTTAAACTCCTCTGTAAATACATTCTTAGTCTCAATATTGACCACATTTTCACAAGCCTTCAGGCTTTAGAGCGTCTGCTTGAAGACTGCAGAGTCTGGGGTTGGTTCCCAGCAGTTTACAATGTCCACTGTAAACATTCTCTCTGGAAGAGGCTGGAAGAGCTGCTCTCCTCCAAGAAACAGTGCAAGGCAGCATGGTGCTTGTACTATAAGAAGAGATAACGTTTGGTTCCTTGGAAGATGAGCTAATGTCCATCTATTTGGAAGAAACGTGGGGAAGTAGCAATAGGCTTTAATTTATAAGTTCTCTGTAGCTTTGACTAAAAGCTGTCACAGCTGGGTCTGTGTTTCACTGCATCTGTGTGTGTGCCAGTGCCCATATGGTCACACATGCAGACACAAACAGTACTGGCATGATGAGGCCTGGCAGTGGTCAAAGTCCTGCATGTTGCTGCAATACACAGAAATAATAATACATACTGTATTTTATAAACAACAGCAGTGATTTAATGAGCTTTGGCTGTATTTTGGATCGGTACTGTAATGCAGAAAGAGCATTTCTCTCATTTTAAGGAGAAAATAGGCAAGTCCTACATGTGGTTATCTGTATTTTTCCCTGTACACAATAGATGGCACTAGCAGACCACATGATTTGGGTTTATTTCCCACGTTCAGGCAAGCAAGCACAGTAGTTTTGTAGGTAGCTTTAACTGATTTTAATAGTCGTCTGGAGGCCCAGTTAAATGAGTTCTGTATTGTGCCTTTGTGGAAAATAAGTCAGATCTAAGTTTCGTTGCATCCCTTCCTGCCTTCATCTAAGTAAATACGTTTTTCTACTGCAACACGTAGTCTCATAGCAACTTCAATTTTAAATTAATTTGTCTAAGTCAAAGGAGACACTTGCTGCAGTTATCACTGGCACAAGCTGACATCCAGCTCTCATCACTACACCACTTCTCTGGGGAAGTTTTTCCTACCCTATTGCAAAGAAGGTACATTTTACTCAGTTGCTTCAATAAAATCCTGTCAGTTTGCAGTGGATTTAGAAGACAATATAGACCTTATTTTCATGAGACAACAATACTGAAAGAACAAGATTTTAACATTTCACAATTGCAGCCAGTCTGCACCCAGAGAAAGTTGACATGCCAGGTTGTAAAAAAAAATGCAAAGGTACCTGCTGTATCTATTTAAAAATGCACTTTGTATTTAAAATGTCTTTTTTTCAGTTATTTTCTTGCCTAACAAAACAGGTAGCATTGTCTTCTATGAAGTGCAGCAATAATTCAGGCCTCTGAACATTATTTTATCTGTAATGATACAAGTTCAGGATTTGCTGTCTTAAATAAACTATGCTGAGCAGCAAGAATGTTCCTCCTGAAACTCCCACCAAATGTTGTATGGATTTTTAAAAAATAAATATAGAAAGTGCTCTGAAAAAGTATAATTGGTTCATTATTGTTCATTATTGATAGACATCTTTAGCATGGTAGAACTTCCTCACTCCATGAGCACTCTCCCGTGACACAGTCATAAAATTCATTACAGGTACATTTCAAATAAGGTTTCTCTGATGAACATTTAGACTTTCATCATGAGACCTGCAGGAACATTCTCAGTAGCTCTGCTCTTATTAGAGGTATTAGCAGCTGATGGATCTCCATGCAAAGAGGTGTCTTTCCTTCCTCTTACAGTGCATCAAGTGGCTGAAACATATTAGACGGTTTGCAGGGAGTTTTTTCTTTTGGTTTGAATTATTCAAGAGGATTTTTTGATAATAAAATAATTTGGGGGGGGTTCCTTAAAAAAATTATAAATAGAATTTTGTGCTCATTTGACCTTTCAACAGGATTACACATAAAATCTTGACTACTACTTAGAAAGGATTTTGACTTAGGTCTTGCTTTTCAGGCAAAAATGTAATGAACGGATGAAATACCCGTCTTTTTTTATAGAGATCTATTTAGCCTTTGAGGATCCAAATTCAATAGGAGATAAGAACCTTCACTTGAAAGAAAAGTGATCTTCTTGCCTTTAATCAACTAAAATCAGATGCCAAGCCTTCTACTGGCTTTAACTGTTAACAGTTCTTGCTCTGCTCGGGAAGTGCATATGTTGTTCATAGAGCCTCAGGATGTTTCCTGGATAGATTCTGGTGTCAGCAGAATAATCTCAGGGATGAATTTAGAAAACAAGTTATCTCCCTGTAGGCAGTTTGAGGGAGACATCAAGCTCTAAGACTGCTTGTTCTGCCTCTTCTTAAACCCAACTTGTTTTCTTAGTGAAGAAAGAGAGTTCAGAGTGAAGTATTTAGACCCGAGCTCTCAGAACCAATACCACAAATACAACAGGATGCAGTTCTGATTGAGCCTCCAAAGGCATTTAATTCAAAATTCAGTGCAACTGTGTGTGAAGATGACACTGTGGCAAGATCTGAGACATCCCCAAGTAGCTGTAACAGTCTTAGAAGCAACTGAGGAAGCAGGAGCCAAGCTTCAGCAAGCACTTGTTTTCTCAGGAGTGTGGAAGCTTTCCATTGGCTTGGCTTCCTCTGGGTTTTGGGGGCACTGAGATGGCGCCATTTCTTATTTCTCCCTTTGTCCTCTGTCCTTCTGTGTTACCTAATACTCAATTCACACAAATTGTGTTGGCAAACAGCTCTCCTAGTATGTTAGTATTAGGATGTGGTTTCTGTGATTCTGTTCCAGAAATCATCTTTCTTCATGACAGTCAACAAATTAGCCTTACTTTCCTTCATTTTGTGGTCTCAATCTGATGTCTGGGGAATTTGAACGTATGCAGGTAGTAAGTCATGGGTGCTCTCTAACCTGACTGCAGACCAAAATCAACTCTCAACTGAGATCCTGCCTACAGCTGGCATGGCTGGTTAGCTTAAAACTGTTTAAACCAAATATTTGGGGTAATTATAGTATTATAGCAGATTTTAAAGGGTGATTGCCAGTGCTGTCAAAGGGTGAAGCTGACATTTTTTCAGTACCCCTCCTTGCCAAACAGCTTTAAAATTTGAACACTCTTATTGTATTAGCATAGTTCTTTAGTCTTGAACTGAATTTAAAACATGCTTACTGTTTAGGGTAGGCAATACAAAATCCTGATCACTACTTTCCTGGAATTTCAACCAAAAGGAATGGCACAACATTATATAATCATGTTTTTTAAAAATCAACTTGCAGTTTTACATGGCATCTTGTGTCTGCTCGTAGCAGCCAGAACTGAGCATTGCCATTGAAAACAGAGAGTCATGGCAGTATATTCACTCCAAAAATACCTTCTGGTTGCAAAAATATTTAACAATGTTAAGACTAAAGAGGAGTGAGAGGAAACTAAAGAAAGACAGGATTGGAAACTGTTCATTGCACTGTCAGATAAAAATTCACCATGGAAAAATGCACAAACAGACAAATAAAAAACAATTTCTGGAATAAAAACGCAATCCGGCAGATCACTGAGTCTTCTTGAGTAGGGGTTGAAGGACAAACGGGGGTTGACCCTCAAACCACTCATTTAAATGCAGTGAGCAGAAGGCACTGGGCATCAGGCATCCAGCTTGGGACTGGGGACAGATAAGTCTCTCATGGATTTCTAGGAAGAGCAGAAACTCTGTGCGTACCTCTTTTGGAAAAGAGGTTTTGGAAAAACAGAAGTCTCGGAAACCGAAATCCTAGCAATTCCATGGATGGGTTACTGAAACCATCCCATAAATCACAGTAGCAGTTAAACAGCAAGGCAAAGCAGGAATTAGTGGTGTCTTTTCTTCAAGGGAACCTGGAGATGGGTCTTCATCTGGATCACCAGAGTATGTAACCGTGTTTCAGAACCAGCAGTTCCCGAGTGTCTGGGGCAGTTTTGGCAGTTACTCTCAAGGCACACAGACTCAGAAACAGGTCTAAAGATGGGAAGCTGAGAGAATGGATAAGAAAGAGGAGTTCCTGTAAAAGAAAAGAGGGGAAGGAAAAGGTAGGAGTTTGCCTCAAAGTCTGAGGAAATGAGCATGCCACTTATCACTGGCCTCAGCAGAAACAAAGAAACACAGAAAGACCCCTTTATTACCCTGTAAAGAATTTCATTAAATGATATCAAATTACACAGAGGAATCAGGAAACACTTTTCCTCCGTTTTCTGGATACTAAGGAGCAATTCCTCGATAGGTTTCTTAGAAGCAAAGTTATTTTGAAACTGCAGTCCCAGGACCTGGAGAAGAGGTTCTTGCTCACAGATTGCAGCAGGAGGAGTTTCCCTTTCTGTGGATTTTCAGTGTAGAATTTGGGATAACAGGAGGTTGTGCTTGCTTGTAAAGGTCCCCACATAGCTTCTGGTGGGAAGACACCAGATTGTTTGGCAGTCCCACAGGGAACACAGGGGAGTTTTTTGCCAGCAAAATCACAGACTAGAAGAGGAACAGTGTCTCTGTAATGAAACACTGAGGAATGAGCTACACAAGATGGTTGCGGTGATCTGCTTTTGTCCCTGGTGTCATGTCGGAGACTCTGAGAAGGGTGTCACTGTGGGTGCAAGGAGGGTTTGCTTGCCTGGGATGGGTTCTCCATTCCCAGCAGCTAAGTGATGGTTGAAATACGTCTCAAAGAAGCATGGGAAGACTGAAACCTAAGTGAGGAGCCCTGTGCTCATCACTGAAATTAAAAAAAAGAAAAGAAGAAAAAAAAGAAAAACAGTGAAATTGGGAATACAACAGATGCAGAACTACAAACCTCTGTTCAGTCTAATGGACCAGTACCAGTCTGGGGAGACATAAAGGGAAGAGAACTATGCTGATGCAACTGAAAGAGCCTCAAGCTAAATGATTACCCACCAAATAATATGTAATGAAGTCTTAAAACATCTGTTGATGATCAGGAGGACAGCGACTCCAGCAGAAAAGAGCAAAGATGGCTTTTCTTACCAGTGTTTATACTGGCCTGCATTAGGATCAATCAAATGTGCACTAATACTTCATCCAACCAAGCCTATGGAATTAGTGCTCATCTACTAAATACTCCACACAGGAGATAGTTCTGTTGGTCCACTGCTAAACCACTTTTAATAGAAAATACTGCTAATATGAACCCATTCCTTAGCATATGTTTGTTTCTGCCCTTATAATTTCTTTTTGGGTTGTTGTGAATTTTCAGTATCATTTTCTTTAAACAAGAGAACACATTATTCAGAAACATCTTTATAATTATTATGAAATCTCCTATAGAGCGTTTCCTGTTAATTTTCATAGTGTTTTGAAGAAAATTCTTTTGAAGGCTTTTATAGGCTCTAGTCCAACATATCTGGGGAGTCTGTTTTTCAACATCTAGTTTTACTCTTTAACGTTTATTTATGGCCACTTCAGTGCCTTTAACTTCCTAGGATTGTAAAATATTTTTTTAACCACCTTACTGATCTTGGATTTGCACAAATTTGGATGAAGGCCAGCTGATTCACTAGTAATTAAGGTATAATCACAAAACTTGTTCCTAAAACAACTTAATTTACTGCGGTGTTCTGCTTTGCAATGCTGTGTGTGAAGAGGCACACAGAGCTGGCTTTGTTTGGGCTGCCTACAGCTACACCAGATAGGCTTTGTGCAAGGTACAGGCAGGAAGCTATAGAGGCTGAAGTTCACAGCAGATATTGCAAACAGGACATGAATTCCAGCTCAAGTTCCTTTCAGAAACTTAGTCATTTTTGTCACCTTTTTCCTCGCTGTTTTTTAAATTTTGTTTTTATACCTGCTTATTCTTAAAGAATTCCAGTTGGTGTGAACTTTTTCCCCACCTACTTAACTACAAGTCCTTAGCAGGGCTGCAGTGTAAGATCTAGAACAAACTGGAATGATTTAGGCTTCTGGTTCTGTTACAGCAGGGATTACTGTAACACGCATATATCAAACCAGGAGTCCCATGGAAAAGAAATATATATAGAGAGAGAGATTCTTGGTAGATGTTTCAGAGATGTTTATTTCTCCAGCCGCATGGCCGGGGCTCTGCCGAGGAACCCTCACAGTCCGGGTTGAGGGTCCTTTGCCCGCGCAGGGAACACAAACCAACCAAAGGGAACGAGGCTGAGCAGGGGCAGGGAAACCCCGTGCCTGTGCCCTCAGGGCCCCTCTGCCAGGGCTACACGGCAGGGGAGGAGACCCTGACATGGTTCTTCCTGGCTGCTTATAAAAACCAAAGTAGCTGGTGACTTCTGGTATCTATTTACAGTGATGGGAGCAACTGTCTTTTTAATGAATCCTCTTAAATTTGAAATGCAAATCCAGTCACACTTGGAAGTGTCCATTCCCTTGAGATCACGTCATATTTGCTGCTGCTTTTGATTCTACATATTGTTCATGGTAATTATTACAGCTGGTGATGGGGTCCGTGGCTGCGACCCAGGAAGAGATGACCGGTCCGGGGAGATGGTCCCGAAAGGAATCGCCTGCCCGAGGTCTGGTATCTTCCTCTCAGCTGCTGGCAGAGGAGCCCTTGCAGAAGCTATCAGCTCTTTAGTGATTATCAGCTCGTGATTTCAGCTCAGCTCTGCAGGGCTGCCTCTAGGGCAAACCAGACCGGAGAGAGAGACGAGCAGACCCGTGTGGCTGGTTCCGCACGAAGGGAGCTTTATTGGGGGTTCCCTCCGGCGAAGGGAAGGCCAGGGACGAGCTCTCCCTCACAGAGGCGAACTTGTCTTCTTTTATAGGGATACAGGGGATCAGCAAGGGGACCAATGGGTTACAGAGGGTCTGGGATAGACCAATGGGTTACAGAAAGATCTGCATAGGGTCTCCCAAAGGATTGTGGGTCTACTTTTCCTCACCATGACTTTCCTTTCTAGGGAGTCCTGCTGGGCGATTGCAAAATCTCTTATCTCAGCAGACATCCCTCCAGGGCAGTGGCTGGGCATATCCCACAGTAATTCTTCTGCTGGTGCACTAAAAACTGGTTCTCCGCCCCCTAACTCTGCCCATAACACACTTCTTTGTACACAGCTCATTTTTTCTTTACATCTACCTCTACACAGGGACAGTGCTGTTTCAAATAGGGCAGGAATGGCTAAGCCCATCATCATACTGCCCAGGTCCCCTCAAGACAGTGTGTCTCTCTGCAGATCATATTGCAGCTGACATCTGGCATCCCACACAGAGAGAGGATTCTTTGGGTGAAATGTTCTCATTCAGTAAATACTCAAAGTAGCTAGAAATTTGAAGTATATGAGGGATCTCCTGCTAAACAGGACATTTGTCTGTAGGATATTCCAGAAGAAGGCCCTAGGAAGGAAAATTATGAAGTGAGAAATTATTTGTGTTAAGGCTGAATTGTTCAAAAAACAAGTATTGTTATTAGTTCAGAATTAGCTTCTCTGATGTTACATCAAGCATTAGCCTTCTTTTAGCAAAAAAACTGAGGTTGTTTCTTAACTTTCTGGAACAAGCCATGGATTCCTGAATTCCATTGTTTTTCAGAGGCTATGGTTTGATTCCCAGAACCAAAATGCATCTGATTCTTGAGCTGGCATATACCCTTAAAGCATTCCTAGATCAGAGTTCTGAAAAGAGAGGCTTTGGTTTCAAAACCTATTCCACATTAATGGGTTCCTTATGAGCGATAATGGTGCAATTATGAGAGATGGAGAACCAGACGGAGCAGTTGCCCTTTTCATGGTCATTGGAGGGGAAGGAGTAGACATTGGGGGTGCTCAAATTTGGCCTAAGGAGGAAAACAAAATCTTCTAACCATGCTACATGGCATCTGCCATGTTAAGGAGGCTGTTTACAAGACAACTCATTCAACAACATCGAAGTCCTGTGGAATCTTTCCATGCTGCTTGAACTTAAACCACATTCTGTTCCTGTCATGCTTATCTGCTTAATGCCTTCGAGGGACATGTGCAGAACAAACCCTACTGCTTACTGTTTTTGGTTGACAGCAACTTGTGAGGCAGGTAATCAGGGGTTACCAACACTGCTTCTATCTACTGACTGCTGGAGTACTCAGTGCACAATTGTTGCTGGTGGGGCTGGGCTGTGTAATTTCTGTTTTCTGTTCATCATCGCCTGTCAAGCAGTTGAATGCACTAATGAAAATTTGGCTCCAGTTGCACAAACATATGTGGGCTTATCATTGCCCCTACATGTGTTTGAACGATTGGTCATGAGTTCTGTGCACTGCTGTGAAACACAAATGAAAACGAGCTTCTCCTGAAAAGAATGAACTACCTGTACTATACAATGACATAACAGCAAGGGTATCACAGAGATCAGCTTGGTTGGCACCATGTCCTGAGGCTACCCACCCTGACACACTGGGTTAATTAGCAGATTGCAACTGGCACTTCATTTATCATTGTTTTCAATCTCTTATCCAGAAATGGTGTGCCATGTACAGCAAGACCAATAACAAGTATTCACGTGAGAAAAGACCCAGAGCCAAAGCTAAAATAAGTTTTGTGCTCATTTACACTCTGCCAAAAGCTACAGGCTTCTCTAAAAAGCTTGCTGATACTTTCATGGCAACAGTGTTGAAATGCCCAGCAGAGCTGGCAGGCTGAGGGCTTAGCATTCATAAGGCTGCAGATGTAGAAGCCTGGGACAGCTCTCTTTGTCAGTACAGCCCATATACCTGACTCCTTACTTGACCCGGCTCTTGGAGCAGTGTCAAAAAACATATCTTACCTTATAGGTACCTGTCAGAACTATCTAAGTATGTGCTGGATCATGTATCCAGATTCAACAGTAAGGACTCCTGGATGGAAAATTTCAAAGGTATCCTTTATAGTCATTGATACTGCTCCATCAGATGTTTTCTAATTAGTAGAAGTTTGTCTTGGTTTAATGAAATAAAATCTCCAAATGGTTGCTTTCTCCTTTTTTTTTTTTTGGTTTTTTTTTTTTTTTTTGGTTTTTTTTATATCAGTCTTGTGCTTAAAATTATATTGGATGGGGACAGAAAACTAGAGAACAGATAGCCAAAATCCAATGTACATCAGCTTTGATGGAAAAACCAAACTCCACAGACTGCGATTATAAAAGACTGGGAAAATTCTTTCAAGTGGCTGGATGAAAATTGCTAGGTCCTGTCTTCTGAAGCTATTTGGGGCAGCAAGGCTTCAATAGTCTTGTGGCAAAAGCCCTGGAAGGCTGCTAAGCAGACGGGCTTCAAAGCTCTTGCCTTGTTTTTGGAGGGCATACTGAAGAGTAGAGCTGCCTTTCTCTCTTACCCAGCACTGAAGCTCCCTTGCAGTCTCAGAACAGTCATGAGGCACAGGTATTCCCTGTGAAGAGAGTAACTAATGCCCTCATTCAGAAAACATCTTGCAGTCTTGTTGCACAAGGGTGGAAGTAGCAGTGAAAAAATTCTCTCTGGTTGTTACGTTACATGTAATCCAATGCCATTCAGTGCCAAACCTTCTGTTCTTGTCACAAAGAAGCAAAAAAAGGTAGGTGACAAACTTTTCTTATGAAAATCTGCACCGTCAGCCACCAGCATTTAATTACCCTAGAACAGGAAAGTACTGCATAAGACTTGCTAATAAAGCCAAGGAAAGTCTTCCCAGTGAATGAGGGAGTTTTTCTGGGGTGATAACACAAGACTACATGAGGTACAAGACCTCATGAGACAAAAGAGGAAAGATGTCCTTACAGAAATCACTTTGGGCTTTTTGAGGAACAAATGGCATCAATCTGGGCAGAAAAGTCCATTAATTCTAGTGAATACACCTAAACCCAAGAACTTTTCTGGAGACAGGCCAACCAAATGAAGAAAATCAAACCATAAACTCTGTGAACTTTGTATGATGCTGAGATTTGTTTATTTATAACAAAATGGAGAAAAAAGAGGCAGGAGCACCTATCTTGTAACATGAACTTCAAAGTGCAAAATAAATATAAAGCTAAGAAGCAGTCAGGCCCAGGAATCCAAAACAAAGTTTGTTCAAAACGTGAGCAGAGGCACAGCTGTCACAATGCTGACTTGGCATTCTTCAGGTTTCAAAGGAAAGTCAAGCCCATCAATATTTCCATATCCAAGTAAATCCATACCTAGTCTTAGCTGCAGACACTGCTCTCATTCACCAGAGAAAAACACGGAATGTCAGTTGTCCTTAGAGTTAAAAAAACCCCAACAAAACCAAATCAACCAAACAACATGTGAATAATTGCATAGTGATATCATATTTCTTTGGTTATATAGAAACCAAATTGGGCTTAAAAGTTGTCATAATTTCAGTTATGATCTGGAAAAGTGATTGCCAAGGAGAGTTTGTGAACCACTAGTCATCCACAGCAATCCTCAGAACCACTGATGGTCTGGGCTCCTGACAGACAAAATCTGCAGGTTGGCAATAACTCATTGCTTTAACTTTTTAAATTATTACTGACTTGGAATATTTTTTCTCTTAATTCTTCTTCATGAGAGCAAATTTTTTTCTGCTGTCAGTTAAGTATTTCACTGAGTTTGAGCCACAGAATGCAGTTTAGGAAGCACAGGGGTTTTTTGTCCTTACTATGTAATTTACTATTGCAAATTGCCTGCAGGAAACTTTGAAATAAGACAGGTTTTTCATGGACAACTAATGCTTTACCTGGAGAAAACAGGCTTTATTTTGCACTGTGTATGTATTTTCTTCTAAAAACTGATGAAAGTCTACACAGTGTATTTCTAAAATGCTAATATGCTGACAGATCAGTAAATACAGAAGCTGAGAGATGAGAATTTGAGTGATGCACTCCATTTAACTGGAAAGAGAATTTGCTCCCCCAATCTGTGCCTCTTTGAAGTTAGAGGTCAGTGGGATTATTTTCCACAGGCTTGCTGACACATGAAGGAGGACAGGTGTTTCCATGTCTGGCCAGACTAACAGTGGCAGGAAGGATGGAACCACACTACATTGACTTTATCTTAGTTCACCAAAACAAGGTTCCAGCTGTGGTTCTGAAGAAGCAGAAAACTTGAATGGCCATTGGCAGCAGCAGCTAATGAGAAACAGAGCAGAGGGCAGCCCGCTGTGAGATGGATGGATGGATGGATGGATGGATGGATGGATGGATGGATGGATGGATAGATGGATACATGGAGCTGTCTCCAGTGAGCTCCCATAAAACTGTGGCTGGGATGGACACCTGTGGGCTTCCAGCTGTCAGAAAGGTTCATGCCACTTGTGAAAGCTGAGCACAGGAAGGACAAAATCCTAAAGAGGAGCCACTCTTGGGCACCATCAAAAAAAAGCCATTCTTCCTTACTGCTGCCTTCATCCTCACTTCAATTCATCACTCTGGCAGTCTTAGCATGGGAGGCTATTGTAGTGCAAGACTTGGCATTAATTCTCCTCTAAGCTCCCATTCTTGTTCCTGTTTCCAGTGTCTACCTGACAACACTTAGCTTCGCTAAGCAGCACAACTGCTCTATAAATCTCAGGTACAGTTCTGTTGTCTGCAAGTGGGACCAAATGGCAGCTCAAAATCTGGCAACTCCCTGCAGCCTGCCTGCAGAGGACTCCAACTTCTCCTGCCTTTGGTGGATTAAAATCAGTGGGAGGTAATTATTGTTATTTTTAGCAGAAAGCTAAAGTACAGGAACCATAAACTGGCTGGAGAAGTCTGAAATGTGGAAAATCTGAAATTGTACAAAGGCTTGTTTCCAGTCCTCAGTTATTATCATAAAGCAGCAAAATCTGATTCTCTATCACTAAAGTTTTCTTACTGAGTCATCTGCCACACTTCTGCTGGCACCTCTGAGCACACGCGCCCTTGATCCAGGGTTTGTATCTCTGATTCAAACAGGAACAAAGGAATGCAAGTATTTAAAAATTGAATTTGTTTGGATTGAATGTGAATTTTTGAGTAATTTTGGACAGATTGCCTTTTAAAAGAAGCAACATAGAAGCAATTAAAAAAAAAATACACCACCCTCACCCCCCCCCCCCCCCCTTTTAAATTCAGTTTTCTGCACTGAGGTGGTTGTCTGTCTTCCATCCCACTCCCCCAGTCACCCTGTGAATTTACTCTAGTATTTGTAGCACCACTTTGAGAACAAGCTCCTTATGATTTTGCTTTGTGGAAAACTACACGCCAGCTTTAAAGCTTCTACAGTAAGTTTTTATTTATGAGTCATTTGTACCAAAACCAGACACTTTTGGAACTGAATGCTGCCCAGTTAGGACATCTAAGGAAAACAAAAATGAAAATGTAATATTAAATCTTTTTAAAGCTCCTTACAATGATCTGACGGCAGGAAAGCCCCTGCCTCATATGACATCTAGAATTTCACATTTTGTCATATATTCACCTAACTATATTGAAACAACCAGACATGGTAATTTCTATTTAGGCAGCATGTCTGCACTTTTGCAACAACTTAGGCATTGTTATACTTGCTATTTTAAAACAGGTGATACCAAGGAAATTTTTGGAGCAGTCACCCTTTGGCTACACATGCACATGTGCTGGTGTAGGACAAAGGTTTACTCAGCTGGAGCTCATACTTTCTGCTCTACCCTTACCTGCTGGGGACCTCAAGGAACTTTTATCATGCTGGTGCAGGTTTCTCTCTCTCTTTCTCTCTTGCCATGATGCATATATGACCAGAGCAAGTGATGGAAAGAATGAAAAGTTCCTACCTGCAACACACAAAGTTCCACTTTCTCCTTGAGACTTTCTCTCCCATGTGGCAAATCATCTTCTATGTAGATGAGAACAGGAATGAACACAATAATGTGGAGAACTTTGTCAATCAGAAACGCCTTTCAGTGTGCAGTCCGATCCATCCTTTTGCAAGTACAAGCCTTTTTTTACTGCAAGGATGCTGGGGAAGTTAATAAGCAGATGTTGCAGATCTTAGACTGATGGTGTTAATAAAGACCAGAAAGACTCACAGCTTTTAAAATAGGGAAAAATCACATAACACGAATCACACAACACTTCCATCTCTGGCAGTGTACAAGGCCAGGTTGGATGGGGCTCTCAGCAACCTGGTCTAGTGAAAGGTATCCCTGCCCATGGCAGGGGCAGTGGAACTAGGTGATCTTAAAGGTTCCTTGCAATCCAAACCATGCCATGATTCTATGACTCAATGATATTTCCTATTTGCATGTTTTAAATATGAGACAAAGTATGGGCTCTTTTGATCATTCAGTTCCTCTTCGGTAATAAAATGTTTCTGGATTACGTGTGAATTAATCTAAAAAGCTATATATGTAGAACAAATATGAATCTCTCTACTCCTATTTTTGAATTTAAGACAGGATTGGGATGAAAAAGAAAGCCAAAACAACTCACAGTATAGCATAAAGAGAATAAAATGCATCATATCTTCATTAAAACAATATTAGCAGATTTACACAAGTATTTCTGACTGACCATAAAGATTTGTAATATTCTAAAGGGAATGTGACAAAAAGAATTGTTTTAAGGTTTCATACAAATCAATTAAGCCTCCTTCCAAGTAGCTTTAAGTCTTTCAAAACCAGAATACTGGTTAAAAAGCATTTTTTTCAGAGCTTTCCATTAAATCTTTCCATCAAATCTTTGAAACTCACAGAACACAAAATAGCTGCACAAACATAGATGAACATCTTTGCAGTTGTGGAATTCAAGCTACTGCCCCCGTAGTGGTCAGACAAATGATGCAGAGTCATGCTGACTGTTGTTTTGGTAGATCTCTTGTTTGTTTGTTTGTGTGCTTTGTTATAAGGGAAACACTAACTTTTCGTATCTCCATGGCTCCACGTAACCAATTAGAGAAAACTTGCTACCATATGGAGCATATGTCACCACTTCTGTGTTTAATTATTTGCTACTATCTTTTTTCCTCATCAGGAATCCAAGTTACTAACCATGTCAGATGGAAAAATATGAGTTTACCGACGGCTGCAACTGAGTTTTGCCTCTGAGGAAATGCAGTTCTAACACGTTGCCTCAAGTGCCTGCCTATATATTTGGAGATGGCCAAGATACACAATTTATACCATTCAGACACTCTCCAGACATTTGAAGTGGAATAGAATTTTCTTTAATCCTAAATTTCCCCATTTTTCCACTTCACCAGCCAAAAAAATGTGTTTAGAGGATGCATTGTAGGTGCCTGTGGTAACTGGGTATATTTATCAGGGCATCAGTTGTTGCACCTTTTTACTGCTCTGTCAGAAAAATATTTCCTTTTATTACAATTGGAGTTTTCAGTTTTCTGTCGAGAAACCCCTCCGCTATTCAGACAGCCTTTCGGGGTGTACTACTAGTGCCAGAAAAGAAAGTTTTACCAGACCTCTTCCCAACATCTAGTTTATATGCATCACTGCCTATTTTTTATTAGGTGTTATTTGGTATCTTTTCCACACTATCCCTCCTCACACAAGAAGAATGAGTCAACTCTTTTCTCTCAGTCTGTGCTGCATATATGTATTACAATTTTAAGCCAAAACTGGCCTTTGACACCATTATGCATTTTTTCCCCCTAAACATGCAAGCTGTAAATTTTCAGTTTTAAAGCCACCTGTGCAACAGTATAATCTGAGATTCCTCTGCAAGTGCAGTGCCATTCGTGTTTTAATTTTGCAGTTATGCTCTATATTCCCATAGGGAACCTCCCATTTCATGATCATTCCCGGGTGGTGGTGGTGCAGGGGCAGCCATTACTTCCACAATTCCTGTACGTGGTGTACTGATGCTTTTAAGATGAGGGGAGCTCAGCAGAAAATGTTGTAGCAGAAATGGACAGGGAAATCCCTGCTGTGGGCTGCGGCACAGCTCCTGTGTTCCTCTCACTCCTGCTGCTGTGGTGCCAGGCTGGGACCTACCAGGGGCACTGTCCTCACCCTGCACAAGGGGAAAAATGGGGCTTACAAAGATTTTACTGAACGTTGTAAAGTTGTGGTGGGGCTGGACCTCATTGGGAGGAGAGAGACAACTGAGAAGGCCAATCACCAGTCTTGAAATTCATGAAGAAAACCCTCAGGTCTGATTTTCTAGCTTGGCTTCCTCCACACTGCAAACATGCTTTCTGATCCCTGCAATGTGCAATGACTCGGTGTTCTCTGGACTGGAATGTGAATTACAAAGTCAACTTGACTTCAAACCTGCCTCGCCACTATGGAATTCCTGTGATCTGGACTTTTGGTCCAACTTGGCTCCAGTGTCTGGACCCTGCCTGCTCTCAGCCATGGTCTGTGGGACTGTGCCAGTGCTGACCAGCTCTGCTCCTGCCTTGCCACCAGCCCCAGTTCCTGTCTTGCCCTCCCTTCAGGGAAAGGGAACCTGCCCTTGCTGCTCCCTGGCAAAGGCTTTCCCTCTGATCTAAATGCGACATCACGGAAACTTTTAAAAATTACTATTTCTTTAAAAATACAGAAAAAAACCCTGAATTTTTTCCCCTAACTTTTTCAAGAAAGAATTTTGAATCAAAAGTTTCAGAAATGAACCATCTCAAGCAGGGCACCTGGTCTGGAATATTTCATTCCAATGGTTGGAAACATGGCAGGTCTAAAAATCTGCTCTAAGTGGGTCTGAAATTTTTATAAATACTTTTCTGGAATTTTGCAGGAAATGGATGCAGGGGATGAGGAGAAGCATAGAAAGAGGGCACTAGGCAAGTCAGTGAGGCATCAAGGAGGAGCCGGAGGAAGCAAAAGGAGCAGGTCAGTCCTTCCTCTCCAGGAGCTCCAGTCCCTCCTGTGAAAGAAAAATGAACTGAAAATTTACTCAAGCTGCTGAAACCAGCTCAGGTTCACCTCCACAGTGTAAGAGCTGGCAGGAATTTCAAGAGGCATCTTGACCAGTCGCACTCAGAGCTGACGTACTTTTAGGAAGTATGGATGAATGCTCTGGTTTAGGGAGCTAAATACTATTCCTGCTATTAATGCCATGCAGAAAGGGTTTAGAAGGAATGAAAACATGACAGCCTGTAAGACAAAACACTAGGGGTAGTAGAAATGAAAGAGACTCTTAAGTCAGACCCCTGAACTTCAGCCTTTGTTTAATCTCAGTGACTCATTTACCTGTGGGGAAAGGAAAGCCTTTGCTCATGATGTATCCTCTGTCTTTTACTGAGAAAGCTTCTACATACAATACACAAAAATCATAGAAAAACACAGAGAAATAGTAGCACTGGTGTTTCTTATATTTGCAGTCAGCTATAAATTCAGTTTGTAAGTATGTCATCTTGGGAGCAAAATGGAGCTGATAGCGGTTAAAGAAGCTGTAACCTTCCCCTCCCCACACAGTAAAGAACCAAGAACTGGAGATGTCCCTCCTTGAAAAGCAAACATTTTCAAAAATACTTACTTTACTGTGTCCTGTTCAGCAAATTTTTTTGTGATATTTGTTGTTATTGTTTTGATTTTTTTTCCCCCATTTCTTCCTTCCTTCTTTCACATGCAGCACAGACCATTTACAAAGAGAATTACAGGTGGCTTCTTGATAATGATCCAGGAGAAGAGGAAAGGGACAGCAGCCCCAGGATGTTTTCTATTTACAAATCCTAACCAAGAGGCTTCTGTTCCCTCTCATGCAACTTTACAAAGCTGTGTTGTCTTGAAAACAACAACCAAACCACAAAATTATTCTGCTACTACTTTCCCAACATTACCATGAAATAATTCAGATATTGAACACCCTAATGCTTTGGGTCTTCATTTTTTTTATACTTGTGTTTTGCTAAAGAACAATTTTTGTAAGGCTGACCTAACTGTGATTTCTTCTGGGACTCTTGAATGGAAGTGCTAGGGAGGAGAAAAGCTTTTATGTGGCTTTGCCTGCCCCATTTCTTCTTTCCTGAGCTAGAACCATCTGATCTTGGCTTGTGCCTACAGGCAAATAGACCAAAGCTGTAACTGCAGTGTGATGGGTTTCAGTGATTTTACAGATGGTTTCATTACAATGTACCGCCTTCTTCCCAAATCTTGAGTAAAAAACCACTATAAACCAAAGAAAAAACCACTTCAGAGCAAGGTGAGGAGAAGCCAGAAAATGGTTTGTGATGGCAGGAATTACGGAGAATAGTAATGTGTATTGCCATCGCTTCCTGACTTAATGAACTTCAACTGAGTATTGTTAAAGGCTCTTGGGACAGCAGCAAGAGATTTTCTGATCTCTGAAAACACCAAAGAAGCTTACTGGGGGTGGTTTCCATCAAATTACCAGCTGCTATAGTTAAAAACCCAGCCTGCCATAACCTACTTTGTTAATTCTTTGTTTTTAAAGAAAAAGAGTAGTCCTTGTAGACAAAAACCTCATGTAGGTCACTAAGGCAAAAAATACTGTGTAAATGCTGTCATAAAACCAAACAAAGCAGAATTATTCTGCCATGAATAGCACGTGGTTACCATTTGTTTACAATTTAGTCCAGCTATCAAAACAGGCTAAACATTTTGCTAAACTGTTCACAGTCATTTTACAAAGAGCACAGATTAGGGGAGGTATATGTGTAGGGTTTGCTCTTCTGATGTCAGCAGTGCTGCTGAAGCTCTGCTCCCTGAGCCTGGCCATCAGGCAAGGTACACAGGCTAATTGTATGTGCTGCTCACTGTGCTGTCCACTGCAGCCACCCTAACACCTTAAAAGAAAAGAAAGAAGTGCAATGAATTAATTCCCTCTCTGTTTCATTTCATCCTTTATGAAAGAAAGGATTTAGAAAGAGGAGTGAGGTCTGGGCTTGACAACACATCATTTTCTTAGTACACAAATGACTTAAGACCAGCAAATGTAATTTGTCTGGAGGATAAACAGGGAAGTGTTTTGCATGAAAGAACTGTTGGAAGTGAAGTGCAGAAGGGGAATGTCAGGTTGCCTGTGGAGGCTGAAGGGAGGCCTGCTTCAAAGCCAAGTTTCAAATATCATCTGTTTTCACTATAACACTATGTAACAAAACAAGCCTCAGTAAAATTTTCATGTAAGTGGGGAGAATTTAATTGTTTTGCTTTTTTTCACTGTCATTTCTTCTCTGATTCAGAAGGATGTTTGAAGGAATTTTGTTTGCTTGGATCTTGAACATAAATAAAGAATGTGCACTGCTTAGGAACAGATGAAGTGTTACAAATTGGAACTGAAAATATCAACATGTTGGGAAGTTAGGAGTATACATGTGAGAATGTGCATGCATGGATGCTTTTTTTTTTTTTGTGACGTGAAAGAGCTCACGTAATAAAAACTTTCAAAATCTAAGGATAAAGACTCTCTCCATAATGAAGTTAAGCATCAATGAATGTTTTTTTCTCTCCAGTTCACTGTGTTTTCATATGTAAGCTAGAGAAAAAAGATAAGCAAAACTATTAAGTGAAGACTGGCACTAAAGTGAATTTGCTATGCAAACCTAAAATCAGAAAAGCTGTCCATCCTCTAGTTAAGCTGAGGTGTGTGTGTTATTGGAGAAAGGACATGTGCACTGTGTGACAACTGCTGATCATAAGCTCCTCTTGTGTGACAGGGCATTCCTCTTGACAGGTGATTCCTGTGTGATGAGTCTCCCACAACAAGGATATGTACTGGAAAATGGCCTAAGTATGGCATCCAAAATTGCATGGCTGCTAGCTCAGCTGATTGTGTGACATTACTTGTGGCTCTAGCTTGACTGTGTGCTCAGAGTGTGAATGAAATGGTAGGTGAGCTGCCCAACAGAGACATACTAAAAGCTAACACACACACACACACAAACCATAACCTCTTATCAAAGAGGAAGCCCTTTCAGGGGAAGGTGGGGCTCACGGCTCCTGAAGCCAAGTTTTTGGGTGAGCAGAGCCCCGTTGTGTGTCATCTGGCAAACCCTGCTCCTGACAGCGTGTCCATCACTTATCACACTGTCCTAGCAAAGGCATCTGACACAAGAATCCGGTGTCAAATACTCGGGCAAGATTGAGCAATTCAGCCCCCGGGAGAGGTGAGATTAGCAACACAGGGAGCAGCAGCCAGCTGGGGCCTGACGATGGGTAGCTGTGTTTGGTGCTGCTGGTGGCTGAGGCTCATTGCAACGCCGGGACACCCTGTGGAGAGTAACAGCATGTAATGGAGCGAAGGGATGGGTGCCCAGGTGGGACAGGTCCTGGAAAAAACAGCTAGTGCAGGGTGTGCTGATATGTATGACAATATAGACACAATAACTGAAATGGAAAAAACCATCCCTAACAGCAGAAAGACAAGTTCAGTTATGCAACACATTCTGTTTATACGGCAAAAGGAAAGTTTGTACTCCCACCTGATTTCCTGAGGATTGCCTTACACAACACCAGCACAGCATGGTCCACTTGTGAGCACAATATAAATAATTCCCAAAGAGAACTGTCCTATTGTTCCTGTCCTCTCTGCCAAGGCTTCAGTCACCACAAAAGCATGGCATCTCTCTTGATCCAAGCTGGTCACATTTTGAAATGTTTTCCGGTAACTGTATACTTAGAGCAAGAAGTTCAGGGAAATGAACAGAATTTGATTTCCTAGGGAGCTCGAGCATGTGCCTGACTAGCTTTGGTTTCTAAGATGTAAGTTCCTGTGGGTATTTCCTGCAGCAGGACTACAGACCACACAGCCTTATGCTCATAAAAAGTTACAGGAGACCCTGGAAAAAGGAAGCCCTGTTTACTGCACCTCAGGTTCTGACTGCTGGTCAGACCAGTTGCCACTGGTTATAACCTCACTGGCAATGAATCAGTGTAGTGGTGTTCTGCTGATCGACACACAGCTTGAATAAAGAAAATACAGCTGAGCACCCTATAGCTGAGTTAGGGCTGTAACCAGAGAGGGTTAAAGGCTTCTGTTGAGAGGGCCTAACATTAGGGGAAAAGCATGAATGGATACTGGGTAACACCTCTTTGGGGCATGGACCACTTGGGGTTTAAGAAGGCTTCAGCTGGGGATGCTTCAGCTCAAATGCTGTTACACCATCTCTCCTTTTTAGTTGGTTATTTATTTTTATCAAATCCATAAGAACCTTGCTCTCTGGGATGCCTTCCTCTCCTCCCTACTCAAATGTGACTGAAACTAGCCAACAGGTTCTGAAAGTTGAGGGAAACTAAGGACAGACACGTGTATAGAGTGATGGTTTTTCCATGGTAAATCAGGCTAAAACACTTCTCACAATTAAAATACGCAGAAAGCATCACAGAGTTAACCTTTAAAATGCAAGGGCTCAAAGGAGAGCTTGGTTTCAAATATGGTAATAGGCCAGCTCAACAATGAAGAGCAAGGATGCCAGGAGGCTGAAAGAACAGTAACAAAGCCTCACATTTACAACAGAAGAGGAGGCAAATACAAAAGCCAAGTAAGAGGCAAGGAGAAGTTACAGTAGCAAAAATACTACTAATAAACTCCCACTCATGATATTTGAACTGAATTCAGCTGTTTTGAAATTATGTTCTTGACATACGCTTTTGTGCAGGCAGGCAAGCTTTTGACATCAGTTCCCTAAACCACAACAAACCCATGATAAAGCATTATGAACTATTTTTCACCTAATCCATTTTTACAAAAATACTGGCTGTCCCCTGAGGGAAAAACAAATGATGAAACAGCTGAGAAAAGACAACTTATTTTCTCTGTTCATTTCCCTTCCTACTTATGATCTACTTTAAAAGTAGGTGAACTGGATCCAGAAGACCAAAGGATCATCTCAGCACACAGAAGTGTTATTTTTCAGAGTTGTTGGGTAGTAGTAAAGAGAAATCAATACCGCAAGATGTTCATCGTGAACAGTTTGGCTCTCACTGGGGAAGGATTCCCCATGACCTGGAAAAGCAGTGCAGACTGTGCTATAGGAAATCACACCAGGATTATGCAATCTGCTGGGAGCATGGAGTGAACTGAACCCTAGAGATCATTTGTTCGAAAGGAAAAAGGATAATCACAGTTCTTAGGAGAGCTGTTACTTAAAACGGGCCTCGGAAGTTTATTTTCACTGTCCAACTCTTCACAGCAGGTTGGCTCATGTGTACTCAACTTCTCACCACTCCAAGAGTGGTGAGATAAGGATAAGGTTTATCAAACAGTTGATGGTAATTACCTATAAAAAGAACTGCTCACATAAATGTAAAAAATTACTCTCAGATCCCTTTGTTCTGCCCTGTATTTTCGGCACTCGGATACATGCTCTTTCCAGTAAAAGACTGGCCTAGCATTCACTTTACTACAGCTTCTGATTCTACAGACAAGGGTAGAGGGCCATAATGAAGCCCAGGAAGAACATACAAGAGCTTGAGAGGAGAAGAGTGAATTATCGAAATAAGAGAATACTATTATTTACTGTTTCATTCCTTCAGGAAGAGGGCACCAGTTTTGAAGTCTGAAGCAAAGAAAACCAACTGTCTGCAAAGTAATTTTTATTCAGAATTTTCCTTTCCACCCATTAACCTGAAAATGGGAAATATACTGAATGAGAAAAGAATCCATTAGTTTAAGGTCAAGACACAGCCCTAACTTATTTTTTTTTTAAAAAGAAGCAAATAAAATGGAGTGCTTTGTGCTACATCTGTCCTCGCCCAATGACGTGCATCTTAATTTATGGCCATTCAGACTTGTTTCTTCAGAATGTGACACATCCTATGCTAAGCATCTTTCTGTCACTCATTTTTTTGTATGGCATGAGGAATATTATTTCAATTTTCTGCTTCGTTACCCTCATAATGAACAAGCCCATGGAACTCCCTTAAACCAGTATTGTATTAGCAAAGTTAGTGAGTCAAACACAAAGCAGGAATATCCACAGCTTCCCAAATTAACGAAAATATTTTTGGAAGAACTAACAAACTTGTAATTCAGTACTGAACATCAATCTCTGCTTGCAGCTGGAGTAAAGTCTTGGTGGCAGGAAAAGGGACTGCGGGAACACTGTGGTGCTCCTCACATCTTCCCTTAAGGCACTCAGTACTGACTTTTAGCAGAGACAGAACTGCACAATTAATGAAGCCACGGGCCCCAATTAATGTGGCACTTCCTGTTTTGCTTGCAAAGGGCCCTGAATGGAGACACCACCACACGAAGCATCAGGAGAGTAACACTTTGGACACCAGTGCAGGCATTTCAGACAACAGGATGCCAAATTTTCTGAAGAATAAAAAAATACATGTCCCGTTCTGCAGACAAATTCATTGTAAGACTGTTACCTCGGATCAGCTTTTCAGAGGGAAAATGGGATCTCCAGGAAGATTAAGCCCATGATGAACTTAAGTTTCTTGCTACGTAACACTACGGAAACCAAAACTGACCTGATCACACACAGCTCAAAGTGCTGATCTTAGTGATATTCTCTTTTTCCAAGTACAGGCTATAGTTTGTTATACTTTTTTTTTTCACAGAACGTCAAACTATACACTTACTCACTGGTGTAAATAACACACACTGGAAAGAAAAACAAGAGAGAGGAAGAGACTCAGCTTGGAAAAAGAACCATCAATTTTCTTTTCAAATGTAGCTGAACAGAAGACTTGAGAGGGAACACATTAATGATTACAAGTGCTAAACCAGGACTTCACTATGAAGTTATTATCATGTCCAGATGTTGTTTTTGCTTTTGACAGTTTTTTGAGATTTCGCTTACAAAAATACAGGTATGCATCTAGTCTAAGGGCATCTACAGGCAATTAAAATGCCTGTAATACCGTTAAGAAACTGACCTTTATGCATTCTGCAGTCCCATTCACCTGCAAAATGAGGAATACGGTGATGGGATTAAAAAAGTTTGTTTAAACAAAGAATATAATAGTTTACTAGTAGTACATAATTAGTATTAACAGATGCATTCAGTAGTTATTCCAGCAACACTCTGCAGTAGTTTTCATGCCTACAAGTTGTAATACTGCCCCAGATGATGAGTTTAAATCCATGCAAAATTTGGATATATTAGATGCGTATTACTGACACTTCTTAATGTATACTGTATCTTCTGAAAATCCTTCACTGTTGGAAGCTTTTAAAAATAAAAGTCTCTTAAATATGGACATTCTCCCTTGAAAGTATTACATATATCTAATTACTGTGCTGCCAAGCTGAAATACTCCATCTTCTCTTCCAAAACAGATGGCAAATAACGAGCACCTTGGAATAGTCTCTGCTTATAGTATTTAGCTTGTGGTTAAGGACTTTCCAGCTGTCTGGGTTAGCACCACATCTCTAGAAAACTGCTGCAGATCAAGGAGCACCAGCACAGCTGACATAATTCAGTCTCAAACCAACCATCCTACACTTAATAGCTCCTTGTGTCAGCGTGTGTCCTAAACTGAAACATCTCAGATTGAATTTGGCTACAACTTAAAAGTAAAGGGATGTGTTTAGGAACAGAAGAGCCTACAGTGGTCAGAGGTTCCAAAGGTAGCAGAAGCACTATGGCTGCTGAGACACTGAATGTAAAAAGGGATGGTTTTATCTTTTTGTCCACCCAGTTCCTCACAATTCAGACATTTGGATTCTTTCTGGGCACCACTCAGCTGAGAGAGAAGACACAGTGGCAAGATTTTCTTAATATTTCTGCCAGGCTACCAAGGTTGCACTATTCCAAAGTAAACTCCTAGCCTGAAAAAAAACTACAAGTCTTTAAGCAGTTAAATTCACAACTCCTATTAATGAAACTGTGACATATATAATTACTTATGTGACATATATAATTACTGATTAATTATCTTTTATTTTAACAAGTATCTGTAGGCCAGAGGCTTTCTTTTTCATTCCACATAAAAGTGTATCTGCAGTGGTGTAAAAGACAATTGATTTTAGGGGTTTTCTCAGTTCAAAATAATTTTACGCAAATAGTTTCTACAGAATGATAAACAAATGAAGCTGTATCTTCTTAAATGTCTTTTTGGTAACTTTATTTCTTTAGAAAAATAATTCTCAATTCAACTCTTTAAATCATGCTACTTCCTTACAGAGGTTCATGTCAGTTCAAAAGTATCAAACATGTAATTTCAGTCTTCCTTAAATTTGCTTCTTAGAACAGTGGCTATGGGATATTCAGTTCTCCGGTAGTCAGAGTGCCACCATGGGTTAGCTTTAACTCCAAACCTCAATTTCCAAAACTCTCCCCTTAGGGCTAGCAGGTTGATATAACTTCAGCAAAATTAGTTTTGGAGAAACCTGAATTGCAGAGACTTCGGAAGAATTTTCATTGTCTTGTTTAGAACAAGACATAGCAATAAAATAGAACCACAACTTTGGTTTACAAAGTATAACTTTTATTATACAGACTGCTTAAATGAGTTTCCAAATATAGATTTTAAAAAGTCATGAGTGTTTCAATATATACATTCTGAAATAACATTATCACATTTACATTTGAAATACTTATTGCTAATATGTTAATATTTGTTGTGTTTTACCAACCAATACTATTAAGTATTCTTGTTTATGTGTTCAATAGTAATTAACCCATCATCAAAATACCATCTCTAGACATTCTCTAGTGCATATATGCTTTTGTAGGGATTCAGGCATTACTCTGATTTACAGGTTATGGAGAGCATAAATACATCTGCAGGCTTAAATGGGGGCCATGCTTAAGTTACAGCAGAAAAAAAAAGCAGGTAACCTACTGAAGTGCCATAAACAATGAGGAGAGAAGGTATAGACTCAGTCATAAAAGCTAACAAACTTATACACTTGGAGCTTCAGTTTTTGTCTCCTCTTGGTTGCAGCAAGAATGTGGAATGCCAGAAAGTTAATGACTGCATGGCAGACAGCACTCTGGTATAATCACAACAATCTGGGGAATTCAAACAGATTGAGAAGGATTTCATGGGGAACAAATTGTATTAAAGAAGATTCTTTAATGAAGTATCATTTTTGAGTCATGGAGCACATTAAGTAATTGTGAGGGGAATCTTCAGGACATGTCAGGCTCCTAGTGCATTTCTTTATATTGTTCCTCAATGCATACCTCAAGAGGTGGCAAGGTAGTTTGATCATTAAACAAACTGAATTTTAGCTTCTTTGCTGAAATTATCAGCAAATACACCAACTTGGAGGTGATTTCTCATCCTAAGCACACTGCTCACCCACAGCTTCTTTTGAGTAAGGCCAACAGAAGTCAGAAAATGGTCTCAACTGACCGATGTAACAGTGAACAAGTAATGAGATTTCATTAATGATCTCCAACTCCCTTGCTTTTTTCCCAGTGTCATTTTCAAACCACTCTTGCCATGTCTGTAGCTTTCTACAACACTGCACCCTGAATTCAATAAATCAACTCTTCGAGAGCAGGGGTTTCTTTACCAACTTCATACAGACACTAACGTGGCACTGAATAGTGGTATATGCTTTCAAAATAGATTCAAAATGCATTTTAATGTATTTTTCACTTGTATTTCAGTTTTTCTCAAATCTGAGTATCACTGACGTGCAATCACCGTAAGAGAGCTGACTTATGTGTAATTCTTGTTGCACCACTGCAGATATAGAATATTGAGAAAATAGTTCAGTTCATCAATGAAACATTTTCATTTTCAAAAGTGAATTTACCTTTAAGTAAAGGAAGAAGGGGCAGAAAGAAGGCAATTTAGGTTAGAAGTGTTACGTAGAAAATCTAACAATGACCAGAATGCAGTTTTAGAGACCTGGAGGTTTAGAGGTGTGGAATTCTTGGAGCTCTACAAAGTAATTTCAGCAGAATCAGAAATGAATCTGACATGATGCAGCCTAAAAACTGCAAGGATCTCATGATTCATTTTCATGGGGAAAGGGTTCAGGTTGAAACACTTTGCCTGTTCAAACCTTCCAGAAGAGAGCACAGAGGAGCTTAGTTCTTAAAAATGTCATTAGATAAACCATGCCACCCATATGATCCACATCAAACCATTGTCTGCTAAAGCTCCAAACACATGAGCACCTAACAAAGGTTTCCAAAGGCTGGAATCAGTCTCTTCAGTCACTGAATGAAGATTCACTGTCAGAACTGTCTTCTGCTTTGCCATCATCTCCCCAGGCAGGCACAGGGGCATCTGGGGTCCTGCAGACAACAAAAACATTCCATGTTGCAAATCCAGCTGAGAACACAAGCAACTCAGCACGTAACACCACTGTCCTTTCACGACAACTGCAGGCACTTTATTTCCACAACATTTGACACATTAACTGTTTATGGTTCACAAACTCACACCTTAGTGGTATTGCTTCACCTACAACTGAAAGACAAACACTACAAACTGTAACTCACTGGACATCAAAACTCTGTAGACATCAGTGTGAATGCATGCCTTTGATGCCATCAGAAATGATGACAGATCATTAAGAAGTGGCAAACACTTGTAGAAAGAGTTGAAAGCAGGCAATAATGATTAATTCAATTTTTTTTAATCTTCAGAGATTCTAGGGCTGAAAGGAACATTCTGTACACCATTGAGCAGTGTAAATAGTACATGAAAAAAATAAGACAGGAAATGAACAATATTGTATCCAACTAAAACTGCAGGGATAATTTAGAGAAGCAAAAAAGAATTACTCAGAGTGGAATTTGGCTAGAACATTGGGTTAAATTTGACATGCAAGAACAGCCATGGGATTTTTATTGACTACAAATGATCAGACCTCTTGTATTTAGTTTTAAAGAGAATATTTAGGATGGATCTTAACACTGTGGCAGAATGTTTGCTTGGGGAATCTACTGGAAATGAAGATGAGAGAAGCAAGCCATCTAAAGACTAACTAACATTACTGCCTGAAGATGCTGGTTCTCCATGGATGTATGGAGAATATGCAATGAGTTTGACATACAAGCAAGACAGAGCCTGGTAAAGTCTGAAAGCAAGGTAGAAAATACACACATAATTATACTTGGGGAAAAATGACATTCAGAGAAATGCACTTCCCGTATGACAGTTAACATCTCTTGCATAAAATATTACATTTTAAACTAAGATGACAGTTGTATTAATCATCCTGTTCTTATTTATCTTGGGGGCATAGACTTTCTTTTCCAACATTAGTTCTGTTTAGTATAATTTCTCTGTTGGGAATCCCTGAGGTAACTTTAAACTGTTCCTAAACATTTTGCATGAAAAGATGAGAACGGTGTTAAAGAACTGCAGAAGAGCCTTCTCCCTCCCCCTTGCACACCTCTAAAACAAATTAAAAAAGCAATTGCTTTCTCATGCAAATACCACTTCACAATATTATTCCTTGTTGCCATGGTAATGACAAAACAGAAGAGCTGTGCAAAGACATGTGATCTGGAGAGAGCAGAGCAAAACCTCTTATTAAGAAGAGGAAGATGGCGCTGAATTCTTTTAGCTCATGAGAGCAGGACAAACTCTCCTGGAATTGAAGACAGGCAAGAGAGGAAGGATAAGAAACAAAAGTCAAAGATAGGCAAATTGGGAGCTTGATAGAATAGGCAGTTACAAAACACTGTAGAAAGTTGAGAAGGGAGCAATAACAGAAGTGGAATAGCCAGAAGGAGAGTGTAGAAACAACACTATATTATTAGAACTAGCACATCCACAGCCACAAAATCCCATGCTCAGCCAACAGCAAGGAGCTGGGGGAGCCTGCAGCAAGTGACCAAGCACACAGACGTGTACATTTTCCTGATTTTTTCTGGGACTGAGTGAGCAGACCTAAGGAACCCGAAAACCCAAGAAATGTGCTGTGAATGGCAAGATATATATATAAAAAGAAGACCATAATATAAAGACAAGAAAGCAAGAAAATTAAGTCACCCCTGACACCTTAAAATGTTCTACATTTTGAACCCTGCCAAATCATCAGCTTTCTTTAAACAGTTTTCAAACCAATAACATTTTAAAGAAAATCTGACTAAGCATTACTGTTGCAGAGATCTTTGAAGATGAACTTTTGAGATCTAACCCCAAACATATTCTGTGAGCCTCCACCCACAGCAATAATGTTTCTGTCTTAATGCAAAATAGACAATCGAAAAGCAGACACTTTTTAAAAAATTGCTTTTGAAATTTAACCTATTATCTTTTTGATTTATCTACTATAAAAATCCACCCAAACATGAAGAAATAGCAGCACTTATAAAAAGGTATGGACTTGAAAGCACAGCAAAAAATACAACACATTTAACACACATATAGAAAACCCATGTTTGCTAAAGCTACCTACAACTTGCACGGGGTCTTTTTCTTATTTCTCATTCAATCAGTAAAAATATAAACTGAAAAATACTTACTTTAGGCTTATTTAGACACCAGGAAGTAGTTGGGAGCGAAAGTGACTCATCATATGATGACACTTCAGGTTTATTTTATTTAACAAGTTGCTAGTTTCAGAAAAAGCCTTTACAAAATGTAAAAAGACTTCACTGGAAAAAAGGACTTTCTAATATCCTGACAGTTTCTGAAGAGAATGCAAAAGTACTTCAAACACTTTGGTGGCTATAATGTAAGAATGAAAGTTAATACTTTCATCAGTTTAACAAATTCTGTGAAATAATCTAGTAGAACTAAATTAAATGTCAGCTGTAAAGTAAGACTAAAATTAATGTTTATGGCCAGATGAGAAGCTTTGAAAATTACTATCTATTCTTAGTAGTCTTCACATCAGGTTAACTCAATCAACAGCCAAAATTTTAAACTGCTGACTTCAATTTACACTGTCAATTTTGATGTCAAGTAATGCACTCCATCTACTGAGAGAATCTGGAAACAACTGCATTGTCCCTCGTGCATCTGGCAAAATAAGACTGAATTTGTTCTTACTACTCTACAATAATGACTTTTTCTTATTGGAGTGTTGAAAGAAAGTATCTGGGAAATACCTCATAGTCTCAACAGTGCAGTGAAAATGGCTACTGACCTTTCATCTGAGTCCTCATTGCTAAATGCACATTGTCTAATGGTAGCTTGTCACTGCTATAACTCACACCACCTTGAACAACCTTTTGTTTCTCCAAGTTTTTTAAACACATGGTTGCACTCCAGCCCTATGGAGAGTCACAAATTACTTACTCGAGAAGATCTGGATTTAGCCCCTCAGAAATCATTTTGTTTCGTATTGCCATTACAGGAACACCCTGTGTAGCAGGAGGAAGAATAATATAAAACCACTGGACACAAACAGGTGAATTAAATTACACAGGTACTTTTAAACCACACTTTCATATAAATTGATGCATGTCACTTGTCAAACAACAGCATGGAACAATAATCTCAGTTGCCATCAACAAGAACCTAGAAGCAAGAAATTATTGAGATTAAAAGGCCCTTTTGACCCTTCTTACATTTATGGCAAAACATCTAGAGAAAGTTGCAGGGAGAGAATCAAGACTGGATAGATATACTTGCAATTCATGCAAACAGAATCATGAAGTTGAAGTTATCTGTATGGGTAAGAATGTGAAGAAAGCACAATGTAGCACAAGACAGCAGAGAAAAATTGTGCTAGGAAAGACTTGGGCATGCTGAAGGTCCAAGAGAGAGAGGAAAACCAGGGAAGTACATCTGCTACCACTCCAGAAGGATCTCTTAAGGCAGTGCTAAAAACTGGAGAAGTCTAAAAAGCATGGAGAAAAAGGCAAACAGGACATGAGAACAGAAGCACAATTTCAAAGTGACTTCTCTGAATACAACTGCTTGTGCAGTCAGGCTTGAATCTTCTGTGACTTGTGGACAGATTTCAGCCAACTATGTATGTGTTAAAAAAATTCCTTCCCTTCACTGCAAGTCCTTCCACAGCTTCTGCACTTTATTTTATTCATCAACACCTAAACATCCCCTCATCTTGGATCACATATCCAAGACCCACGTCCTCTCATCAGATACATTCCAACAAACTGCTCCTATGTTTCCCCTAGAGCTGCTCAAAGGCAACTTGTTGCTTTGCCATCTCCTGTTGGAAACCATCAGAAATACCATCTGGATCACTCCATGCCAACATAGGATACAGAAAAAAACAAAAAAGAAAAAAAAGAGGATACAATTTCTGATTTGAAAGGGACAAAGCTACTGGTGGTCTAAGAAATTCTAAATGCAAGTGGCATAGGACTAGTATCTTTTGTGCAAAAGGAAGTAAAATAATGATAAAATAAAGGGCAGCCATGACTAATGTTCCAGAGAAAGATGTGACACTAGTGACAGTTCCACAGCAAGAATCACAATTAAGGCTTGTGCATGAGGATTGTGGAACAGCACACACAGGTACATAGTTCTAGCAATCTGTCAGACATAATGTCAAAAAAGGTCACTCAAACAGTTGCAATGTATTAGCTTGAAATAGAAGAACATCTCAGTACTTCCCAACTCATGTGCAGTACAAAGGTGAATATTTGAGTATTTCATGACAGTTTAAAAAAATCACTTATTCTAGTACAGATTTGGACATAAGGGATTGCGTGTCTATACACCATCTTGTAATAATGCTTTTCCTCCTGCTTGACTGCTCTTAAGGTACTTTTCCCCACCTCAGAAGTCACTCGGGAGTTGCTTATGCATCAACTCAAACCAGGTGAAAACAGAATTGAGTCAGATCAGGCAAAGCAGAACTCATATTTGCTTCAATCAAAGGGAACCTGGTATAGGACTTCTAAGAATGGGTTGTTTCCATGTTCACACTTGGAGTATGTTTTATTCCAACATTGTGTGCATTAAAATCTGCAAGAAAAAAATCCTCTCAGTATCCTCATATATCATAGATTCACAAAACTAATCTGAAGTTTAATCAAAATGCCCTTTAAGAGTAGGCTTTTTATCTGAAGGAAAACAATTAAGATTGTACCTGTACCTGTTTAGAATACAATCAGGGCATTACAATTCCTTTACCTTTCATGCTTTCCTAAATTTTAATCTGCAAATATGGTACTGCTTTTGTATGATTTCTTGGAATACTGTTGGAAACGTTAAGAAGTAAGAATTTAGTATCCTCAACTGCACTCCACCAAAATGAGTTTGTCACAATTTCATGGAAGAGCTACTTTTAGTGTCGAATGGTGCTCTTTTTACTACAAATACTGTGAACAATAAATAAATTATCAGTTCAAACAAACCTTCATCTGGAAACTTAATTTGGACAAATAAATGACATAACTGAAATACTTGACCGGACAAGGAGACAAGTTTGGCAAATACAAAAACACACATTAATTTGTAGTATGTTAGTTTGACTTTCCTACCACACTGTTTACAACTGGCAGAGGAGTCACCAGGAACTGCCAGTACACAGGAGAAATGTGGAAAGTGAGATCTCACTCCTCTAGCAGTCACAAAAAAAAAAAAATTCAAAGTAATTAGACCATCCAGCACTTTCAAATCCACTTTGAAGTCTGGCATTAAATCAATACAGTAACACAGTGTTCTACTCTTTGCTACTATCCCATTGGTAGGTTTTCCAATGGTTTGTAGTAAGCTACCCATAAGGTGCCAATTTGTGATTCAAGTGAAAAATAAGGTTTGGAACATCATTCAAGGGATGAAGCAGACCAATCGTAATAATTTCTCTGAAGACTGAGTGAAACCATGAAGTTAGTTTTAACACAAGCAAAGTTTTATTAATACTATGACATAGTCATACTTTCCAGAATTATAATATAGATTTTAGAGGAAAATTTCCACTGACAAATTGAAAATAAATTGAAATAAATTCTTTGTTTCCAATCCCATTTTTAATTATGTGGATGTGAAATGAGCTCTTAAAAATGTCACAAAGAGTCTCCCATTCACCTTCTCATTCCTTCATTAGCTTTCACACAAGTAAGTATTGAGATTGCATTCATTTATTTCCTATTTGTCTGTAGCACAGACCACAGCTAAAAAGGTAAACAAAACCTGCATCATGAATAACAGGAAACTGGAGTGGAACCAAACAGCGAAACAGTCCTTGTAATCTCTATTTTGGTCCTTACAGAAATATCAAGTACTGCTGTTCTGGACTATACTTGCAAAGCTGTATTTTGTACCCTACAGTAAAATCAAACTGTAATCATGTCTGTCTGCAGGGAATGACTCCAATTCTGCCAGGACAACTACACTTCCAGCGGCATCTTTTGTGCCTCCGGCTAATATCACTTTGCATTTACACATTTCACACCTTCAGTTCACAAGTATACCAGCAGAATTTTGTAGAAAGATCTTGCCAGAACCTGTCTGAGGGAATATATTACACTAATTCATTTATTAGAGAAAATGTGCTAGAATATTGTGATGTTATCCTAGCCTAAAGATTACTGTTGCAATCTATGTGTTCCGACATTTAACGTCCGCTTACAGCTGTGTGTAACGTTCCACCTAAAAATAACATCATAGCCAAGGAATGACATGAGAACTGACTTACCACTTGTACCATTTTGAGGTATCTGGCATATCTTGGATCCTTGGCCACAGTTGTGACATTTTCTGTGACTACCTCCGTTTTCTGTAACCCTTCTTCTTGTGTGTTGTTCTGCTGTATATGAAGAACAAACCCTTTAATGGTTAGGTGTACACATCAGACCCATGGACAGATTCCAACCCATAAAACTGGATATTGAAAGGTAAAGTGCAACTCTTCTTCATCAAGATTATTCTGATCTACACTCACAGAGTTAGAGAGATTTTCAAGACATATGAAATCACAAAATCCAGCTCTTTTGTTGTTCAGTTAGAGGAGTGTCTTTCTATTTTTAGTTACAATTTTAAGTTATCGAACAACACATAAAAAACCAAAAAGCCCCTAATAACCCTGTTAAGTTGTATTTAATGAATAACACAGTACTAAATGTAAATGGTCTTTTCATAAAAAATATTTATAAGGATCATATCTATAAATCTCCTCCAGTAGTCCAATGCCTTTTTTCCTCAAAATATTTGATTCCCTGACAAGGGTTTCACACAGATCATGTAACTTCTAAACTATACTTTCAAGTATAAATCATTATTTAAAGGACAATGCAATGAAATCGAAGACTCCTTGAAAGTATTTAATTCACATAAATGAAAAATGACAAGAAGTTCTACTACTACTAAAAGAACACAGACAACTGTATTTTTTCTGCAAAACTAATCACTTGAAAGCAGCATTGGGAACATCCTTTCAGAAATAAATGAACTTTATATACTTAAATATACTTTATATACTTTAATATCTGAGAGGAGGAACATTTTAAAGAAAATGAACTAATGGTGAGTTATTCTCTAATGTGGATGGAACATGCAGTGCTGTCCAGTGTCTCCCATGTGCTGCTTGCAAATCAGAGTTACAATCTTTAACAGGCAGGCAAAAGCAGCAGAGTGCTCCAGCTACTGTTTCTCCACAGCAACTTCCACCAAATAAGAGAATGAGCAGAGATCAGAATTGAAGATTCCATGAGAAGAAACTGTAAGAGGAAACTGGGAAAAGAACTCCATCTACAAATGGGCCAAAAGCCTCACTTAGTTAAGGGGCGATCACGGGATTTAAATGTCTGGCTTAAAAAAATCAACCAATCACACACATTAAACTCCTCAAAATGACAAAAAATTAGTTGCAGGGATAGGATCTTAATGCTGATTGCTTGCAATAAGCTGGCATTTCCAATACACGTTGGATAATATATAGAAAACCTTCAAGGTTATGAACTCTATAGAAAAAAGCATGCTAGAAATTCCAATTTGAGCTAAAAGCTCACATTTGGAAGAAAGGACTTGGAATGATGTGATTTGAATTGTTACTTTCATTCATGACCTTCCCAGCCCCCTGATGTAATTCATGTTCATATTTTAGTGTGATTGAAGAAGACAAAAGAGAAATTTAGCATTAGATTTGACTTAGTTCTAATCATTTAGGCCACTGTATTGGGTTGACCCTGAGTTGATGGACAGTCTTTTAGACCAATTACGCTTCTCACAATTTACATATTTAAACCGCACAGAAAGGCGGGACTTCCCCTTTTGGTCGGAGCTCGCCTGCTGGGAGGTGGGGGCTCCGGAGCTTCCCGGCCCCGCCGGGCCGGGCCGGGGCCACTGCCCCTTTCCCCACGCTGCGGCACGGACCCTGGGTGGCTGGGGGGGACTGCCTCAGAACCACAGGAAGCTAAAACCAGCCATGGACTGCTCACAGCTAAACCCATCCAGCGCGGCTTCTGGGGACCGGCGGGTCCCTCTCCTCTCCACGCGGGGCCGGCGGAGTCAACGGGAGCCGGCAGAGCCTCCTGTCTGCAGCCAGCACACTTCGTGCTGAACTGAAGAAGACACCACGCAGCCAGCAGCACAAAGGGAGCGAGGCTTTCCCCACCGTAAAGGCTGAACAAGAACACCCTTCAGCATGGCGGTGTCAGTCAGAGAGAAAGAGAAGTGAGTCACATGGGACGGAGCTGGAAATGGCGATGGGAGAAAAGAGGGCGGGGCCGCGATTCTGGCGCGCAGCTTAAAAGAAACCTTCTTGCATGCCGCGGTAAGAAACTGTAATACCACAAACTGTTTGTCTCTTTAATCCATTTGAAGAACATGGGGGGATGGAGAATCCTCGTGTGGCCTGTGAAGATTGTGAAGAATGCCTATGCCAGGCTATACAGAAGTAGTAAGAGGCTGCTAGAGACTTGTGGCGAAGAAGAGCCTTTGTGTGCAGGCCAAAAGAACTCATCCTTAAAAAGATGAATAACCCCATGTGATGGCCCATGTTTTGCAGTGTGAAGGAACTGTGAGATTTTCCATGGGAGAGATGTTCTACACACAGCAGATTGTTTGTTTCCGGGCGGATCTGCTGTTGGTGGCAGTTTGGGAACCACGTGCAACTGAAGAAAACCCTTTTTTCCCTTAAGCATAAGAGAGAGACTTTTCAAGAACTGCAACACTGACTAACATCCCATGTTCTGTTATCCTTTGTGTGAGCTGGGAAAAAGGAGAGAAGTGCTGGAAAGGGGAGGGGGGATTTGCTTTAATTTCTTGTTATTTTCTCTTTACTTTTAATTCTATTAGTAATAAAACTCTTTCATTGTACTGCAACTGTTTAAGGTTTGTGCCTGCTTTGCTTTTCTCCTAATTCTTATCTCACAGAAGGAAAATAAGTAAGTAATGAATATTCTGAACCAAAACCACTACAGCCACATAGTTAAGAAAGGGTATAAAACAAAACAAAGCCTTTTTTGTTTTAAGTCACTTGTTAAAACAGTGTCAGTAGAGAAAAACTTTGTTTTAGGTTTTTACAGCTGATTGCTCACTTCCAACAGACTTGCTTCTTCTGTCTACTTCAAATGACACTAAAAATTTGACCTGGAGAGCTCTTTTCCTTCAAGGTATGAGTTATGCTTCATTACTTACCCCAGACTGAGGTGATACAGCTGTCTGTTGATCTGCAGCAGCCTGTGCCACGGGACCATTTGTAACACTGTTCACATTTGCACTGGACACTTCAAATTTGACATCTTCTAGGCCAGGAATTGAGGATAACTGAATGCAAAAAACATCATCAATTAAGCAATGAGCACATCATAAGACTATATGTACAACAAAATCTGCAGCACGCTGCTTACCACTTATTGTCCAGGTAGGTTTTACATCAGCAAAATTGTAACTTTTTATCCCTAGTTTTGGTATTTTGATTGGGGAAAGCTCCATTGGAGCTTTCACTGTTAACACAGGGTTTCAGAGGAGGAAAGGATTCCACACCTTCCTAGCATTTTGCTACTGCACTTATCAACCACATGAGAGCCATGCAATCTCTGCTACTTCCCTTACAGTGAAAGAAATCATGGCAAGAACAGCTCTATCACCTAACAGATGGGTGACTGGTTACAAATTTTTCAATTTTCTACATCTTTCACATTTTTTAAGGAAATGCTGAGAGTGGATACTAACACACTGCATATCTATTTGAAGGAAAATCTATTTAACATGATTATGAAGATTTCTGCAAAAATTAGCCATACTGATCATTCCTAAATATTTTGAAATAAATTAAGAGTTAGTAAGCTCTGATTGTATTATTACACTATTTTTCCCCACCAAGATCTTAATGAACAGTTTCAAAATATTCCACCCTTGCTCCCAGAAAAGCCAACCGAAATTGCCTCCATCATTATTGAAAGAAGAACTGGTTAAAACTTTATAGTGGGTGGTTTATTGACCATGGGATTTTGTTGGGGTTATTTTTGTGTTGTTTTTTTTTTTTTCTTTTAGTAAATTATATACTCTATTTCCTACATAGGACCATAGATTAGATCATTTCAGCTAAAGAAGATAAATCAAACACATCTGCATTAGCTAAGATCTAGTTCAGGCCACATTTCAATATCAAAAGATTTACAAGGCTTCTATCTAGTTACTTATATCAGCTGAAGTCCTTACAGTCCAGTAACATACAAAGATACTTTTGTTTTACAAAGGGGGCAAGAATTTCCTTATTAGAGTTTGTATGGCAAAAAGTGCTCCTTTCCTGTTCCATATGCTTAACAAACTCAAATTTTCCACTAGGTACTGTTGGTTCCTTTCTTCTGCATCAACTACATATTCAACTGTTACACAGTGTAAGGCATGCAAAGAGAGAATTCTTGATACCAGGATTTTATACAAGCTCCTTCAAATAATTATGAAAACTTATTTGCTCAATTCAGACTATAAAAAGGCAGGTAGTTCCCATAATCTAGGAGGCTGTCACTATCAGAAGATGAAGTCTATATCCATACAAACCTTTGCATCCAGAATATTGAGTGTGGTTTCAATTTGTTGGATACGGAGAGAGAGTGCTGACAATTTCTACAACAGAAAACAATTAGGATGTGAAAACACTCCCTTACACACTTGTACATATAAACCAGTTTGCATCTAGTTTAAAAAAATCACTTTTGTCTTCTCCTGGCCAAAGGCAGAGTATAGTGCAAATGAGATTATCACATTATGAAATAAATGAAGCAATGACAACCCTTTTTAGTACAGTAGCTACAGCAGTTCAAATTTTAAATAATTTTATTCTGCATTGGTTTTCCCATAGAAAGACTGACAGAAGTGAAGACAGACTATGCACAAAAGAAAGCCAAAGTAAATAAGAGTATTACTTGGGGCAACTGGAGAATAATGGTAGACATATTGCACTCTCCCAGTTACCAAAAGATCTTTCTTCAGAACTTTTTACAAATGTAGAAGACTAAAAGAGATGATGTGTGCGTATGTAACCGAGCGAAAACAGTATCAGAGAAAATCTGATAATTAATACAGCAGGTGATTCAAAGTCCTATACAGTAAAAATCCACAATGAATCAGAACTAACCACACTTCATATGCTCCAGGTGCACCTCAATCAAATTTTGACTTTTTTTAAAATACAACTTAAGTTTTTCTAAATTACTCCATAAGAACTGCCAGTCTTTTAACTAATCACTACCATACTCCACCAGACCTGTCCAAGTGAAGTTGGCTAGAGTGCTGGCTGGCAGATATGTACCATTCTGACAGCTTTCTGGCACCTTGGCAAGATTCTGCCTGGCTCTGAAGCAGAACTTTAACACCCTAAGAAAATGGCAGTTCTGCCAATATGCTAGAAAAAGTAGAAGGAGACTGACAGGAGTTAGTCTTTTTGGATAGTGCACTGACTTGTTTACAGATGGTCCTTTGTTCATGAAGAGTCAGTTCCTATTGGAAGGAACTATGTGTCCTACATATAACTGGGAAAGGGGTAGGAAAGATGTACAAAAGACAATTACGCAATTTTATGGGTCTATTTGACTAGACAAGAGCCAAGAAATTTAGAGTTAAGGATGGTGTCAGCCCTGATTTTGAGTTTCTTGGCTTCTGCTGACTTACACTGCAACCTTTCACATTAAAAACACTTCTGTACTTCATAAATACAAAAACCTTCTCAAGGACTACATAAAGCAACTGTTTAGTCTCTTGGGTAACAACACATTTTGGTTAACTAATAACTGTTTTATTAGGCAGACTTCACAGTGCTGCTGCGTGCTCAAGGTGGCTTTAAATAGATGTGTTCTGATTTCCACAGTGCCCGTGGAAGAGGGAATACTGAGATCAGGTGACAACTGAGTTTTGGACAACTGACAACAGCATCAGGCAGTTACACTGTCCCACCTATCACGTTACAAGAAGTTTAAAAAACCCAGGAAAAATGACTTTTTTCCTCTGAAGCTCCATATATTCATGTGGTAGCCAAATTTTATACTTGTCACGAGTCTGGCTCTAAACTTCACCAACAAATTAGAGAATTTCTCAGATTACACGGCTTAGGCTTATTGGATTTGACTGCTACCCTAGCTCAGCTGGCTAGAGCTGTATAGTATTCTTTGTTGAATAAACTAATGAAAAATTACAAAAAACCTCTGCAGACAAAAAGGTTACACTCAAAGCCACATTAGGAAACACCCTTTCTACAAGGGAGGAAGCACTCTTGTCCTGTTCAGCAGACAATTTTAATCTTTTCGGTCTGTTGTATTTCTATTGACTCCAAAGTTACCACATAAACTTACTAATCCTAAATATTTTTATTTTTCTCTCTTTTTACAGGAAACTGAAGTTAAGGGCTTCTTGTTCTATGCTAATCACTTGCCAAAAATGTCCTTTTTTCAACATAAAAATTATTTACACTCGGAGCTCAGTGCATCACTCTTTTAAAGTACAGGTGATAAAATCTGAAAGTAAGTTTTGATGCACCATAGGAACATAGCATCCTTCTTCCATAACAAGACAAGAGCCAGAGATGAAGCTGCTCAGAGAAAATTTCCTGTATCACAAAGTTCAAGACTGTGCCAAATGCAAAAGTTTAAGGAAACAAGACTGAGTGTGGCACAATCAGGAGTTCATGTGGATCCCTCGGGGAAAAATTCTGTCTTAAGCGCTTACTCAAGAGAAACCTTGAACAGAAAGCAGACTGTATTTTTTGGTTTAAGCTACCAGTATTACTGCATCAAAAATATTTAAATGAATGGTTCTCATTTCTAGAATTTTTTGAACTGTATAAATGGACAGCTGGGAAAATAATAAACATACCTCTTCACAAACAGTAGAAAAGCGGTTGAGAAACTGCACTGTGTGAACCACAAACTGGTTTAGAAATGCTACAGTTCTTTTCTGCTGAATAGCAGGAACCTGCATTAAAAAATATGAGAAAATTAGGTTACACATCAGTGTTATTTTGGATTCAAATATCCGTTAAAAAAATGCTCATTTTTTAAAAGAAGTTATTTGGAAATCTGTCTTAAGTGTGCCTACTATGAATGCATGCATACACAAACCATTTTCTAATACACAGATTTACATATGCATTCATACAAATCCCTTGCCACTAAAAATCTACTAACATGACAGCTGCGAATTTACAGGACACACAGAAAAAGCAACAAGACCCAATAAATGAAGGACTGTTACCTTAAAGAAACCACCTTTAGATGAAATAGTGAATATTCCTGAAAATCAGTGTTGATGTTTTTTAAAAACAGTGAGGAAATGAGAATCTTTCCTTCTGGAGTTTAAGAAAGAAAAGCAAATTTGGCCAGCCATACTAATACTCAGTTACAACTAACACCATGATGAAAACTAAAGTGTAGTGATGTTGCTGTCTAAGTATTTAGTGGCTACCCATACTGGTTCTTATTTGCAAGCCCAGACTACCCTAAAATTACCAAAAATTATCCTCCAGATCAGTTTTGATGCTCACATACTTTTCAGACTAAAATGTAGAATCTCATGTTTGCCAAAAAGAACGGTGGTCATATTGTAACACAGAGTTGGCATTTTTATTTAAACCATTACAGAAGACCGGAATCAGGAACTCACACACAAAAGTTTAAGTATAAAATTATAGTGCCTCAGAGTTAATAACCTTGGACAACTGCTTTAAGTCCTAAACTTCACAGACAAAATTAGCCTATGAAATTGTCATTGATTTAAGTGGAAGATTCACAAGGAATATTACTGGCAGCCAAGATTCTGCTGCACTTTTTTGGTGAATACAGTGACTCTCTAGTCTTCACCTCTTTAGTCGTTGATTTATCAGTGCATTCAATATACAATTCACTATGGCAATCTTAAAACATCCTGTTTTTTTGTGAGACTTTTGTTGCTACTATCTCGAGCCTTCAGGCTGTGCACGTCTACAACAGGATCTGCTAAAGTTCAATTCTGTGGTGCCAAAACTTGTCAAGCAGTGCTTATGACCTTAGCAGAAATTTGCAGGGTGGCACAGAGCATGGAAGAATCACTGGGTCAGTTGGAACTGTCCTGTCTTGATGCTCGGTATTTACAAAACTAAGTTTAAAAAGAAAGTTTCTACAACATTAAAAAACATGAATAAACAACTTTGCACGGGATTTGCCTCACAGATCCACGTTGAAACGGCTTAGTCTTTAAATACAACGTTATCACAAAACTTGTAGCAAAATGCCTCTGGAAAACAGCTGGAGACGCAGCTGAGGACCAGAGTCCGCTCGTTCCCGGGTGCGAGGGCGGCACCGCCACCGCACAGGAAGCTCCCCTCGCCCGCTGCCGCCGGGCCGGGCCGCGGAGCTGGGGGGGACGCGGGGCTCGCCCAGCACCAGGGCCAGCGCAGCCGCCGCCGGGGAGGAGGAGCGGCAGCCCCGGAGCTCCAGGCGAGCGCAGCCCGTACCTTGGTGAGGTCAATGTCGGAGCCCACGATGGGCAGCCCGTCCTCGTCCATGCCTACGGGCCGGGGCGAGCGCAGCCCCGCTCCGCAGCACGGCCGCACTCCGCAGCCTCGGCCCGGAAACAAACCCCGAGCTCCGCGGGGCGGGGCGCGCCCGCTCCCCGCGCTTCCTCCTGGGAAACGCAGTCCCGGGCCGGAGTTCTCATTGCCGGCCCAAGGATGAAGCCCGAGTATAAACCCTGAGCTTCTGCGGTGCCTCCTTTGGTACCCGCTCTGTGTTGCACGTGGTGACAGTCGCTGAGGGGCTCCGGCCATGCCAGTGGGGGTCACACTGAGACCCAGCACTCCACAGGCCTCAGGGCGTGGCCCTGCATAGTAGTGTTTGGGTAGCGTCGTCTCCTGCGGTAAAACCTCAAGGAAATAATGAAAAAAGCCAGTAAAGGAACTGCTCCTGTGCCCATAAACAAAAATTTGACTGGGGAAGTGCCACACGTTGGATGTGGGGAGTAAAAATAAGGAATACGGAATGGCCCTGGGGTCTTCGAAAAAGACAAGATTGGGGTGATCTGAAGTCCCTGTTTACAGCAGTAAGTCCAAATAGATTGTAGTGTATTTCCCTATTTGGTGGAAATTCTCCATGGTTACATCTAAATACTGATAAATTTAATAAACCCTCCTGAATTCAGGGCACTGAAGAAACCACCATAATCTGAGGTTGTCCAGTGGAACCTTCTAATGTGATGAGATAAATAAAGACACACTAATTACTGTAATACTTTGAAGATTAGACCCCAAATGTGCTATGCTAATTTTGGTTTAAAATTTACCAAAATTCTCAGTTTACTTCCAAATTATTAGTTTGCCAAGCATTCTACAAATTTATATACAGGATCCATGGTGGCTGTACACAGAGCACTTAGTTCTGTTACTCAAATTTCCATAAAATTCTCATTTATTTACTGAAGCAGCTTTTTGTGACTTTATTGCTTTCACAATGTATTTATTACTAACCTACTGTCTTATGCACATTATTATTACTCTCTTACTAAGATAGTGTAGCAAACTTTTTTGTCCATACTGCTTGAATTGTTGAACAACTTGTGATTCGTACTGATGCCTTAGGTTTTAACTTTTGTATTTTTCAAATCCTGCACTGCTTAGTGGGTGACTCTGAAGTTTCATGTGGCCTATTAACTACTGTTCTCTCATGCTGGTTAGACAAAACAAGCCCCTCTAGGTTTGCTCTTCAAGGACAGCAGACCCCAAAATGTGTAAACTAAAGCCTAGAGGGGGGGGGGGGGGGGCAGCAAACTTGTGGTAATTACATCATTTACTGAAGTTATAATTGGAGAATTAACCCTGATATGCAAATAGACCAAACTTATTAAAGTGTGAAGAACTCATGACTCAGCATCCATCTTGGGTGTAGCCTTTTGACTGCCCAGGGTGTTCCTTTGAAGGCCCTTCAAACACATACCGACTTTTATTCTCTTATTTTGTCTAGTCTCTGTTTTTAGGTGGCCACCTCAAGGCATCAATACTATGGTTTGGAGCACTGACATGTTGTTGGCAATTTCTCACCTCTCCCAAAGGAAGAGCAGCAGACTAACCTAAAAATTCAGTGGGTTTAGCTTTCAATTCCTAGCTTACAGGAGTTGTGCAAATTTGTGTTAGGCAACAGAGCTGTTTGTTTAACTTATCTGAGTTATTTAGCCACCTTAATTACCTTAAAATCCAACTAAATTATATTCAAGAAGAATTAATCTCATTTATCATAAAGTGTCTATAATACAATTTTTCCAGGCAATGGCAATGAAAATTAATGTAAATGCATAGTCAGATCTTATCAGAATGTTTTAGTCTGTAAAGCTGGGTAAGAAATCTCCCAAGAATATGCTCTTCTGTGAACTTTCTGGTACTTCCTGCTTTTAATTTGGCCAAAAATACTGCACAGAAAAGTGCAACACAGCACTTTTTCCTCTCAGCTTGAGTTAGGAAATGCAAGGTATGAAAAGTGAAAAACAGAGAACAGAGGAAAATTATCCAAATTTTCCAAAACCTCTTTAAAAAGTTTTAATTGAATTAACTTGTTCAACTGTAACTATAAATGACTGAACTCCCAAGGAGAGGATTTATAAAAAATAATTGAGTGATAATATCCAGTTTTACAGTGTGTACAACTGAAAGTGTATTTCATACCAGCACCCATACTGAATGATAAATGTCAGACTGAGGAAAAAGTACTGTACAGTATTTAACAGCTGGCAGTTAACACCCTATGCATGAGTACATATATATGCTGGCATTTAAAGGCCCTGCCATGTAGCTCCACCTTCCAGTGAAGGAAAATAGATTAAAGAGTGTTTAAGAGTTAGCAAAATGAAGTTTGGTTGAACATTAGTATTTTGAGGATGTTAACTTTGCAGATGCTGAGGCTAACTTGGAGTGGAAAAGCCGTGTGTACAGAACTGATCAGAGCTCTATCTTCACCATTAGTAAAAAATACCTGTCTTGTGATTAGGGTACACAGGAAAGTAAAGGCAAGAACACAGGTTTCAAAGCACTGAAACTGATCTGCTCCATATACTGCACAAACCCAGAGCCTCAGGTCAACTGCAAAACAAAACTGCACAAGCTGAGAAAAACTGGCAAGTGCTACTGTAGCTTACAGTGTTCATATGCATCTTGTGTGCTTGTACACTGTTACAGGTCCCAGGACACCACATTCGGGTTAGAATCAGCCCAGAACTCAAATAGCTATACAACTGAGAGACAAATTAAACAGAAAAAGCTGATCCAAAAAAATTTCCAGACATGGTGTCACCTGATCCTCCACAAGGGGCAATAGTTGTTTTTAATAAGGTGGTCCAATGAACAGCTGAAAAGATCAGTGTGGATTAACATTTACTTGATTTCCCATGGAGTCTTCTAAATCCATGCTTGCAAAGGGTATTCTAGTAAAGTTTCTCTATGAAACTGATACTGCCTCTATGATTTTTCTCTCAACTGAATTTCAGCAAGCCCCCAATCTCAATAATCTCGGTGTGCCAGAATTTGTACAAATCTTGCAAACAGTTCAGAGAATTATCAACCCTTGACAGTCAAATAGACTGAGAAACACAAATATGAGGTATTATGTAGGTTTCTTAAAAAAAAAAAAAAAAAGAGAAAATGGAAACTGAATGATAAATGATTTTCCGTTCTCTGAAAATGGTTTGTCAAGTTTCAGTTTTCCAAGTACTGTGCTAAGGCAACATCAGAGGATTAACTAATTATTTTGTTCTGCACAAAAGAGCATGGGGAACATGCTAAAAACATTAGCTGCTCTTATTTATTTATTTATTTTTTAAAATATCCATATTGCTTCTTTCCAGTATAAAATGAAGAGCCTTGAACTTGGCAAGATCATTCCTGGCTAAACAGTTTTAAGTATTCCTTAAAAACAGAGTATGAAAAGCAAACATCCTGGTTTCTGAATTAACTACAGAACAAAAGAATTTCTGTCCTTCTTGGGTCTCAAGCAATTCTAAACCAAAAAAGTCTCACTCAAGAGTGCACCTGCACATACCTGTTGCAAACTGCCCTTGTCTATATGGGTCCTGAGTATAGTGTATATATTCTGCATAGGCAGGAGCTGTGTAAAGTTTCTCTGAGGACAGAAAAACATCTGTTTCAGTTTCACTACACACCAAAAGGATAACAGTGCTTCAGGCCAATCCTTCCTTCCAGACCCACAAAGATTTTTAGCTACAAGTGAATTAAACCTCCCCTTTAGGCTGCTATCTCTGGTCAAACAGAGATAATGGATACAAGATAAACAGAGCACTGTTACCTTGAAGCATCCTGCAGTCTGCTGATTTTACAGTTTAAACACACGCGAGTCAAGACTGGAACTTTAAAGGAACTTTATAATCATTTTAGGTAAATTTTGGTGGCAGTTGGAATGCCAAAGATAAAGGATTATGAGAAATACAATACAGGTTTTTATTTTAAAAGGTGACTCTAATCTCACTTATTGATGTCCTTCTTCTGAATTGGTTTTATGTGTCCTACGTAAATAGGAACAAACAAAAGAATATTCTAAAATCTAACTACAGCTAATAAGGATGGCTATGATGCTGTAATGAGCTGTTACACTAGCTGAAACATCTTGACATCCTTTCATTTGCAAAAGCATGCAAAAAACATACTCAAAACAGGAGTTATCTCTGTCTTTTTCTTCTTTTACTTCAGTTCTGGGTCTTGTAAGGGAAGGACAGGAAAAATATGTTTCTAGAAAGCAGAATCCTTTTGATTTTCCTGTAAAGACTGGAAGTAAAAGGCTTTAAGCAGAAAAAAACCTCACTATGCTGTTTGACAGGCTTGAAGTATATCCCTCTGTCATCTTTAGAGATATAAAACTGCTTCAAATTCTCATTCTGATTTTACCATTAGCTTCTTCACTGGTAGCGGTAACTAGTTTATTCAAAAATGTCCAGGGACAACTTTTTATGACAGTACATTACTGCATATTTTTTTTCTTGTAAGATAGTCATGGTTAGGAAAGTTAATATAGAGATGTGTTCTTTCTGCAGGTACTCTGCACAATTTCAGAGTACTTGAGCTGTGTTAACTGAGTGACATTGTCAGGCTGAGATGCTGGGACACAAAATCTCTTAAAATCCCTTAAAAATTCATTTCACACCAAATATCATATTTAAAAAGTACATTTTATTTTAATAGAAATAACCAAGTATCAGATGTATGATAACCAATTTTACAAAAGCTCTTGTACTTGCAAGCTAAAAATCAAACACCAATGATTTATATCTTGCTTGCTTCTTTCTTCTGTTGTCCAAGAGAAAACCACTACAAAGAGTAGATTTCTTTATTTTACTAGAAAAAAAGGCATTACACTGTCAAGTTTCATACTGAAGGCAAATGCTTATTTTACATTTCAGTTACCCAAAAGAAAATTTTATGATCTCCTCCGACTGCACATAATGGAAGAGTTCTGTGCCATGTCAAACCAGATCCTACAGCTGCAGTTCCAGTAAGAATGGGCTTCAAAACACAAAGAGAGAGAGAGAGAGAGATCAATACAACTTCCCTTATAAACGATTTCTATACTGCAGATACCAACTTGCATAGACAAATAAACACCACAGATTCAATACTCCTAAACAAATACAGGTAAAATACAACCAAAATTCAACTGAAAAATCTGATTCTCTGCAACATAGTTCCGGTAGCTACTTACTACATTTAAGTAACACACAGCAAAATATTCCACAATAACAAATAGTTTCAACTATTTACATTAGTATAAACATTATTATTATAAAGGCATGATCTTAAACTTAGAAACCTTTTTAAATGAAATTACTTCTATTATTTCAATGTACTCACAACTAATATGTTTGGATGTAATATTTTTACTGTAAGCATTACAAATACATACTGACTCCAGCAAAACCAAAATATTTCCTATGCTTTGCATTTTCATTAATGATTTAAAATACAATTAGTTAAAACCAGAAAAATATACAACTAGCTGGTTTTAGCCTCCTTGGAACTAGAAATACTGCCAGATTTATTAAATAGCAGGTTAAAGGTATTTTTCTTCCCCTCAGAATCGATATGGCAAAGCAAACTAAAACATATAGATCAAACAGCTTTTAAAAGAGCAGGTTAAGTGTGCTGCAATTTTTTTTTTCCTTAGCATGAATGCCACAAAACAAAATAAAATAAAATAGGTACACTCAGCAGCAGTTCTGGATGGCTTGGGCTAGTTTTTTATTGTAGCTTTTAAGTAACATGAGCCTGATCTCCAGAAAACAGATGCAACTCCAGTTAAAAATTTACCTGGGGATGTCCTAAATGATGAACCAGCAATTGAGTAGTTGTCTTTCCTGGATATCCAGTGGTTGCAAACAGATTTTCATTCACTCGGGACCACCTATGAATAGAATGAATCCACCTATGAGTAAAATGAATGTACTTTCCAAATACCCCTGTCATACCAGCAGAAGTGCACACAAAGTGGAGTTCCCTCCCTTGTCACTAACTGTGTGAAGATGTCACATATTCTACTAACAGCAGAGAAATACATTTAGTGAATTAGCTTGTAAATGATTCCCCACCCACAGCCCCATATGCACATTGTTGTAAAACAAAAAAAACAACAAACAAACAAAAAAATCACACAAATGCTACACATAAATGTGGGTCATTCACAAATTTCACAGTTTATAGACCAAGTCCCCCTAAAAATAACTTAAGTGAGACACAACCAGGTTACTAAACTCACAACTGACTGCACAGACATAGATTTAAATAGATAAAACCCACAAAATAGAGACAACACTTATACCTGAATAATCTGGCTCGATCAACATGGACAGGTCTCTTATCCTGTGGATAACTAAAACAGACATTCAGGGTAAAAAACTGTTCTGCAAACAACTACAGCTCATACTCTAAGTACCAAAAGTACACTGAAGGGGACACATTGTCTACTCTCTGTGAAGCAGCTGAGGGAAAATCAGAGCATTCCTGCAGCTTTAATCTCAGTTTGGAGTAGGAAAACTGAAGTAGTTGTCCAGTTTATTATGGATCAATAGTTATCTATTTATGACTTGGAATGAAATTTTAACAAACACATACAGTGAGAGGTAAATAGTAGTGAGATGCTATCTCAAATGGACAAAAAGACAATGTTATGTTTAACAGAAAATATTGATAAAGATGAAACAAAGAATACCAGGGAATGGTTTGTATCAGTATTGTAATTCCTGATAATTGTTCATTTATTTACTGAACAGTTTATACAATATACAGTGCATTAGGCCTACACAGATGAGTAAGGGACTAGAGCATCTCTTACAAGGACAGGCTGGGGAAGTTCAGCCTTGAGAAGAGATGACTGAGAGGGGACCTCATCAATGTCTCTCAGTATCTGAAGGGGGGGGTGTCAAGGGGATGGAGCCAGGCTCTGCTCCATGCTGCCAAGCAATAGGATGAGAGGCAGTGGGCACAAACTGATGCACAGGAAGTTCCACCTGAACACGAGGAAGAACTTCTTTACTGTGCAGTGAGCACACACTGGAACAGGTTGCCCAAAGAGAGTGTGGAGTCTCCCTCACTGGAGGTATTCCAGAACCGCCTGGATGCAATCCTGCGCCTTGTGCTCTAGGATGACCCTTCTTGAGCAGGGAGGTTGGACCAGCTGACACAATGTGGTCCCTTCCAGCCTGACCCATCCTGTGATTCTGTGACTGCCATGCTGTATTAGCCAAGTACCTGCATCTCCTCATGTACTGATTAGGAAGAGAATAAAGAAACCTATGTCATGGGTATAAAATGACCTGGAGCGAGTGATATCCCAGATCAGCCAATCACTTCCAGCAACTGCTCCAATTTTAAGAGTATTTTTTAAACACCAGTCTGCTGACATCAGTGGTGTTTGTTCACACTCCAGGGAGAGAATGGCCTGCTGTGTAATCAGGTCATAGAATCGTATTGTTCCATTCTTCTCCGCCACCATCAGCTGTTGAAAGAAATTTATAAAATGTGGTAAACTTAGCATGTAATGGAACTTAAATCTTTTCTACTCTATAGAAAACCTAGAATTCATTCAATCAAATTTTAATAATACTAAATGAATACAGTTTTTCACTTCATACCAGAAAACATTCTCCGGGATGCTCTTTCACCAGTAAATAAAAACCAATTTAATCTATACTACTGTTACACTGTTATACCCAACGATTACATTATTTTATCTCTATATATCTATAGATATCTATGTGTATAATTTCAGTGGTTAGAAACAGCAGTTCATAACCACCAAGGCACTGTGCTTTTATAAAGCAAAAAAGTTATTGTTTTAACATTTAACAGTTTCTGTTTTGAGCACAAAGAACTGACTGACAAAGTGCTGTAAAAAAGAAAGGGTTGTCAAGCACTGGAATGGGCTGCCCAGGGAAGTGGTGGAGTCACCATCCCTGGAGGTGTTCAAAAAATGACTGGCACTTAGTCCTATGGTTTAGTTCATACGATGGTGTTTGATCAAAGGTTGGACTCAAGGATCCTAGAAGTCTTTTCCAACCTAAGTGGTTCTATCATTCTAAGCAAAGTATTAATTAGTGTGGCTGTGGAATCTGGATTCATTCTTACTGATTTTATATAACATCTCTTACTTCCTCCTGTAACATGGATTTTATCTAAAAAAACAACATTGTTCATTAAATATATTTAGTTCATTCCCATAAATTTTATCTAAATTTATGATTTAGATTTTATCTAAACTTTTTTCCTTTACAGTAACACTCAAGCAGTTGTTTTTTAAATATCATAGAAAGAGGTTCCTGATTAAATTATAAAATCATAGAAGGATTGGGTTGGAAGGGAACTTAAAAATCATCTAGTTCCAATCCCCTGCCATGGGCAGTGAAACCTTCCACTAGGCCAGATTACTCAGGGCTCCATCCAACCTGGTCTTGAATCCTTCAAGGAGTGATCATTCACAACTTCTTTGGGCAACCCGTTCCAATGATCAGATGATGAAATGAGATTTTTCTTCATGAGAAGAAATGGTTTTCATATAGTCATGAAAAATAGTTAAGAAAGACAGAGAAGCATAAAAAAACCAGTGCTCCAATCACCCAAGTTTGTTTGGGAAAACAGAACTGTCACCAAAACATGCTTTTCTGAAAACTGAAGGTCATGGTGCAGTAAGCATTTTCACCTGCAATAAGCTTTTCAGGAAGAACTAAATCTATCAAGTTTTATGAGCTTTTGGAATGGGCTTTTCTTTAAAAAAAAAAAAAAAAAAAAAAAAAAAAATCCTGTGCCTGTCTTTGATAATGGTCTAAGAAAAGACATGCTAATAATATGTAAGACTGGTGGATTATTGCAATATTTTTTTGGAAAATCTATTAATTTTTTTGTGCTAACAAAGTTGCCCAGTAGCAAACAGCAGCTAACCCATTCAATTCTGATGCCACCTGAATCAACAGTTTTCCTAGTGAACAGCTTCCTTTCTTTGTAAGGATGGATATTGATATTGGTGGAAAGTGTGATGAGATTAGAGAGCCTCCTTTCCTACTGCTATGTAAATATTTTGATATCTTATTTGACTGCTTTTCTCTGGTATGTGTTTTTGTGGTAACCCGAACAACCATTTGTAGCTGCTTAAGGCAGTTATTGATAGGCACAACAGGAATAATAAATCCAAGACTGCAGGGACTAGACCATTAATAAAGCTGGATATTTGGGTACATACCAGCTGATTAATCCTCCCCAGTACAATAAAGAGATAAGTATAAAATCACAGTCTATTGATTTGATTTTTCAGAACATATTTCATACACTTCAAGCAAGAACAACAACAACAAAAATCCCTTGTTAACTTCAAACAGATACTTTTCAATGCTTGGCATGTTCTATAAAGAGTCTGCATTATTGGTGAACCATGTTACCGTGACTGAGAAAAACTTGAGCTCTTCTCTGGTAACTGTAAGTTAATTATGCAATCAGCAGAACAGTTATCAACAACTGATGTACATAATCAAGAAGGAATATTTCTGATGGTAGGAGTAAGGGACTGACAGTAAAATGACAAGAATGATAATGAGAATTCATTTACAGTCACTCCATATTAGCAGATCCAACCAATATTCAATTACAGTGTAAATCAGCTCCTCAAACTTCAATGTTACTACAGCATCAAAAATTCATACTTTAGGTGTGTCCCCCCTCCTGTTATTTTAAAGGTGGTGAGGGCAAAAAGCTGAAAACCACAACCTTAAAAGCCTCCTCAGGATGCCAGCAAACACTCATTCCAGGAGAACGTAAAACAAAATGGGCCTTCTCATTTCCTTCCAAATCCCAGACCCTAGAGAGAAAAGAAAGAAAGAAAAAAAAAGTAAAGTACTAAACTATTGCCATTTGATTGCAAATACATTAACTTCAAGTGCCACAATATGTTCACAAAGGAAGTGACCAAATGAAATAGTGTTCATGCTGTATCATTTGAAGGTCAGTGAAAGTGGCCAGTGCTACAGATAATGTATTTTAACACTGATGAGCTAAGCAGAGCCTCTGTTTAACTAATTTGATTCTGTTTAACTAATTGTTCAAATAATTTGACATTTTAGTTATCTAGACATGAAATCTCAATAAGATCTTCCCACTTTTTCATGAGTCAACACTACAGCCTTTGTAGTGTACCATAAATAACAGTGAGGCAGTACAAATCAGGAAGGTCAGTGTTGGTCCAGTTGATACAAGGAACCTAAAGTGAGGTACCAAACAACTTGAATCATCTGTATTGCCATGTAAAGGGTAAGACCCTTTATTAAAGTATTTTGGCTGCCTAATATACTAGTTTCCAGTTTTTCCTAGTAAGACAAGATTGAGTAATGGAAATATAAGAAACCAGAAATGAAGCTAAGGCAAACAGAAGGATCCATGGCAGAGGTAACACTAGCCAACAAAGGGTCTTGGAGAGCATTAGATAAATCACATGTGCCAGTTGAACCTTTTCCTTTAGAAACACCTACAGTACATATCTGGCAGCTATAAAAAATTTTAAAAGTCAACACTATTTGGTCAATATGGATTGACAGGAAAGTGTATGCTGAAACACCAAAACTAGGTTAGGCAATGGGTGAGTTTTCTTTGGATGTGTTCAATATGAGTGTTAATGAGCCCTGGAGCTACTTTGTTTCTAAAATGCAACAAACCCCAAACTGAGCCTATTTTACCTCACAGCCACTGCTCAACTCCCTCTTTTCCTACAAAATCAGTATCTCAGTTGTAGGACAAAGACATCACAGTTGTGAACATCAGTCTGAACCACATACTATTTATATGCATTTGGATACTGAAACATACACATATATCCTTCCTTGCTGACATGCAAAACTTGAGAAACAGCCAATTTTAAAAGCAGTGTTCTGCCCAGTCTTTTGAGCTAGATGAGTGGCTACGTACTATTATTGTTTATTCTAGAGGATTTTTGCTGACTTCCTCCAGACTTTTTCAGTTTATATCTCACTAGGGTGCTTAGAGCCTTATATTTAAGAGATTTAAAAAAACTCTTAACTAATACATCATAAGTCTAGACAAAATATATGGGAATAAAGTAAATATGTTTAATGAACAATGTTGTTTTCTTATGCCAAACCACAATAGATCAAATATTTGTTCTCCCCGTAGAAAACACAGGGTCTCTAATCTTGAAGAATCAGTGTCCTTACTAAAAAAAGTCAAAACAAAAACCTGACAAGTGTTTAAAAAATGAAATATCTACTTGATTAGGTAATTTAGAAACATACAACACTTTCTTCTACTGCCAAAAATTTTGCCTTGTAGATTTGTCCAAGTCAAATCAACACTTCCCATGTGTATTTACTGTGCAGGGAGAAAATTATGATACAACAGAAGACAGTGAATCATTTTGGCAAAAGGAATATGCCATTATGTTTCCTTCCCTGAAATGAGTGATGTTATTAGGTGTTGAGACAGAAATTTATGCTTTTTACCTCCCTAACTTTGTTATTTATAAAGTTACCAAATTTGTATTTTTTACTTTGTAAGAATGGCAGGACTGTTAGCGACAAACAGTATGGGGAGGGAAAGGGATAAAACCCTCTCTTACATTTTCTTTATTGATACCAAATATGGTATAACTTAGTTTTGGGGGAAAAAAACCCCAAACCCCCCAAAACCAAACCAAGCAATACATATCAACACAGATCCTTGTCTGAACACATCATGTCTATACAATTACATATGTGTTCAATTAACTCTTTTCAATGTTTCTTTGTGAAAAACACAAGTAAAAAATGTGCAAACCCCAAAAATTTAGCCAAACTGATTTTCAATTACTAAATTACTCGTAATCATAACTAAATCAGCTACAGATGCTGCCTCCCCATTTTGTCCACATTTCTATCACATAAATCAATCCAAAAAGACTGAGGATTTTGTCTCCCATTCAAAGCTCTTTAAGCTTTACTAAAAATCCCGTGATTTTATACCAAAGTAAAATACTGTCTGTTTTTCTTCAAACATTCTTATCTTTTGTAACCCTGCACTGTGTCACTCTCTTACTTCTCCTTCTCTTCCCACAAAACATTGTGGCATAGACTTGTCACTGAGCTTGTGGTATTCTTTTCTGACATTTAAAAAAAAACTCCACAAAAAATTTATTGGAGAAAAGTTTGAATAAACACAGTTGAAATAAGCACCCAAGTTTGATCAACGTATAGTGTCAAAAATAACATGAAATCTGCTCAGTAAAATAATTATTTTTTAAGTAACTAAGGACTGAGAAATTATTTACTGCAGTACTCAGAAAACTTAAACCAACTCAAATACAGATAGTTGCAAATACTGTTAAAGAAAATTCTTGAGATACTAGTACATTTCTCTTGTCACTCAAATCCTGTAACTAACAAACAAATGAAAACTGCAGTTATGTCATAGCTTGAAGGCATTCAAATTCCATTGTAGCAGCTATATTATATCTCATATGCATGAATATGGATGCATATGTGCAGTAATTTCTTCATTCAGTGGACTTTTATTACAGCTGGCAAAGTACCTCATTAGAACTCTTAAAACTTGTCTTGTTGCAATGGAGATGATCCTTATTTTATGTTCTAAGTTTCTGAATTATGAATAATTCTAACTAGCAGAACCAAATGCTAACTGGATAAAAATCATCATTTGCTGTAGTGAAAGAACTAAACCAGATTGCAATCTTCAGGCATTTCTCAAATCCCCTGAAGATGGAAGTAAAAATGGGAATTCTTCCAACAAAAGATTTCAAACAATTTTAGTGAGTGGGTAGGGGCTAGAATAAACCTTGACATCTGATTCCCAACCACAAAGCATGATCAACTATATTTGATCCATTATTCAAAGATTACTCATGTCCAACATGGTTTTGTTGGGTTTTTTTTAATATCTAACTTTAATACATTTCTTTATATCTCCATCAGACATATTCCATGTGTGAGGAAAATCCTATCACTCTTGAAATGCCTAGAGGACTATGGAGAAGGGAAAGATTCCTGTTACTGTGATCACACAAAGGTAGAGTGAATCTGTTCCTCACTGAGCACAAGGAATGAGGAGATCTCAGAAAAGGAATGTGAACGTGCAGAGATTAGTAAATACCGCGGAACACACAACCAACACGGGCTTTCTCTAAGGTCTTCTGCCAACTCCACATGGATGTGGCTATCAGAGATCTGGAGGGTACTAGGCAGGACATGAAAGGCAAAAGTGAACTATAGAAATTCCTCTGTCTGGTCAGAAGTAGAGAAAGGTGTAATATTCACAATAATTTCTAGTAGTTTATTTTACTGACAAAGAATTTAAGTTTTTATGAAGTCTTTTCACAGAGGAAATGTACAAATATTCCTTCAGAAAGCTCACTCATGTTCACCATTTTCTTCTGGCGATCAAAGGAAATGTCACTGTTCCTAAACAATTAGCAATTAGAGTATTTCAGATCTTGGCATTAAAAAACATGTAATCTCTAGCTTCTTGTAATATCTACTTGGATATGCAAGCATTGATCTATTTCTCACTGCTAACTGTGTGCTGCAATTATACCCTGCAGCGTCGGTAGAGGCAGGAAAGGCAGCGCAGTATCTCCACGGACTGTTCTTCACTAATACACATTTCAGGCCATGCACACTCAGGACTAAGTCCAAGAAATACACACTTCTACTACCACTACTGAAATACCTTTAAAGTTATCTAATGCAAAACCAGAGACCATGCATCATTTTTGAAAAAATGTGAAGCTTTAATTCTGTCCTTTCAACCACAGAAAAAATGGCTGTTAAGAGCTATCAGCTTATTGTTCCCAATGTAGATGTAAACTAAATGCTTCTGTGGTATGACTGTTACTGGGAAACTCAACTATCAATGGCTTTCTAAAATATAAAGTAACTTCTAAACAAATCTAATGCAATGATTTCTATTTAAAACCAATTTATAGGCTAGACTACATTCTAGGGCTGTGTGACTCTTAACATAAGCCATAATGTGTCACAAAGGAAATTACTACATCATCCTCATATTTTGAAGACTTCCTAACTAAAAGTTTATTAAGACCAGACTGAAATAATGTTCCAAACATTTGATCCAGAAAGTTTGGTTGGTTTTTTTTTTTTTAAGCTGACCAGGAGACCAGTTAATTCTTGCACTGTGCAACACCAGTTGATTAATACTTGCACCATGGCTGTACAATGTAACAGAATCGTGTAGGACTACATTTGGGGGACATACAGGGATGCATACAAAAAGTGTGCAAATTCAACGACTGGACTCTGAAAAAAGTTCAAGGCTTCTTTATTTTCATAAATTATAATGCACAATTAGCTTGATAAAATGTAACCAGCACACCTCAGAAGGAAAAAGTATTTTGGTATGACATTTCTTATATGAAGGAACACTGGAAAATCCAATCATACAAACAGATGAAGAAAGAACATGGAATCAGAGAACTTTTATAAAAATTTTGACAGAAATCCATACCTGACTGCACTAGGAATGGGAGGATGCAAATGGAATATGGTTTTGGAGGCAGAAATAAGTGATAATGACAACTTTTTAGTATAGCCAAAACCTGAAATATTTATTGAATAAACAAGGTAAGATTCAAGCACAAACGAGTTACCAGTAGCTTTCCTTCATACTGTCTAGAGAAAAATCTACACAAAATAACTAGGGCATGAGAGTACCGTGTAAAAAACCACATTACAGATAAGCCCCCCCCTAAAACCAGATGAAACACTACAATGCATTCTAAGACTCTAGTTAATTTAGCTTTCAGTGACATCAAACCTTTCCCCCTAATCCCTGTTTAGAGAGCAAAATCAACCTTCTCATGGACTGGCATTTATCCTACGTGCAATAGAGAAGGCTGAACTTCACAGTGACTGATAAATTCACAAAGTTCTCTATGAAGTGACGTGAGCCATGGCCTAAGGCAATGAACAGAACTCAGAAAGGAATCAAAGGGCAAGTACATTCACAGATAATGTGGAAGATAATTCAACTGTACATTCTTTCGCACTCGAAAGGAAGAGGATGTAGTTTAAGATATAGTTAAAAGAGAGACTGAGGGAGAGAAAGGGATGGATGAGTCTTTTTCAGCTTTTTAAAATACAAGCCCTTCCAGTAGTCAATGACCAGAAGAAATTGCCATGCTGGTATTATTAAGGGCCTGACACTGTCAGTAACCTTTCAGTTCCATAAGGAGGGAGTATGAGGTAATTATCAGTAAGATTGAATTAACCTTTTAACAATCAAGAGGTTCATTTTTAGCACGGATATGAGATTAGTGGGTTTTGACAGGATGGTATTTTGCATTAAGTAATTCCAGAAATGTCAGATAGTGTCTATAACCACCAACAGCGGAGGGTATCAGTTGAACTCATGGTGTTTTCCAAACATTTCCCACAATTTTTTGGCTTCATTAAGTATCAGAACAAAATGATTCGTACATGTGAATCTGTGCAGACTCCTAGACTGCATTTCCAAATCATAATGAAAAAGCCAGCAGTAATTTTTTTTTGAAGAGTGGTGCACAGACAGTTGCACACACACGGATCTCATTAACAAAGTGGGATGCACAAGTTCCTACACTTAATGCAAACATTCAAAGAAGTGTATAATGCCTTGCTGTTTCAAAGAATTAAATGAAATATTCCTTAAAGCCATCATATCTTTTCTTATTCATTAAGCATGTTTTTATGATATTATGACATTATTAACATCAGCTATTTTAGCTATTTCCTCTGCCATTTTTACGACCCAGCTCAGAAGGCAAGGGTAAGTCATGTTCTTGTCACTAGACCCCTTGCAGTAGCTTAGAGTGAAATGACAATTAATGATTGGTGTTCATAAATACACATATATGGGTTTATTTTAGAACAATTTGGTTGCAATGAAAAGGAGATACGTAGTTGTTTTGGTTATTATTATCTATAGTAACATAGCAATATAAAAGGATAAAAATAACAAGAAAATGTGTAAGGAAAAGAAAGAAAAAGAATGGGTAATAGTAGAAAGATACCATCACCCATGGATCCAGTGATGAAACTTGATTGTTGCAACTTTGATGCCATTGGTCAAAGTGATGGCAGCAGTCTCCAGCCATCAGGGATGGGAGAGACCCCCAAAGTTTGATGGGTTAATACATGTTCAGTTTTATGTGAGAATGCCCAGGCACCTGCCCTGGGGGGAAGTTTTACCCTGCCTTTTCCAACACTGTGGATCTTTTGCAACACTGTGGATCACATGCAGTCCTGAGGTGGAAGGCCCCAGAAATGAGTCTGGGGGTGCTTTGCATGTCTGTGATGGTTTATGACCCCTTCCATGCCATGACAGCTGCCTCTTGCGGCAGTGTAGTTGAGCCAGTTATGGCCCAGCAGCGGGGGTGAAAACCTTCAGGCCTGTGTGTGAATGTCCTGTGTGGATGGGACCTTCCTCGGGCTGGGGGAGTTTCACACCTGAGCCAGTCATGTCAGGGAGGACACTGGCATGATGAAAACACCATCCTTCACAACCACCTACCACACATGACCACTGCAATTATTTTTATGCAAGAGCATTTTTAGTTCAGTTCTACTTCACAGCTGTAAAAAAGGTTTGTGCTGTGAGATCAAGGCCAATAAAGACTATGTGCAAGAAACAGCAAGAATTTCAGAGTGACACAGCAGCAATTTAAAGGTAAGAACATTGAATATAACCAGTATCCCACTTACACTGTCTGTCCTCCAACCAAAATGACTGAACCCCACTCCAAGATGTCACAGCTGCAGCAGCTTGTGGCAAAACTATTTAGTGGATGAAAACGGGAAATTTCACTTCCTTAGAGGTCTCTGATAATCTTAAACCTAAACTTTCTATTGAGTAAAAACCAGGGAAGACCTAAACATGCTTGTATATAGTCAGTACATACTCAAATGTTGTTTTAAAACTTTAAGACTTAAAAGTGGAACTCAAGATTTGGACTAATTGTTCTAGAACTTTGTTCCACAGGCATTAGCAGATTTTGTATCCTGAGAACAATTTTAGGCTAAAAAATTCAGTACAGACATAAGAATTATTCCTCTTCTTACATTACTACTGAAGCAAATTACAGAGTAAGTAAAGAATGATTTTGGTAAGTCCCAAGGAATGCATTTTCCATTAGTTTTGAAAGTGTAACCTTTAAATTCAATAGAAAAAGTCTTCATGCCCCACATGCGTGAATGGAAAAAATAAGAACTCAAGTAGCCAAAAAAAATCCTACTTCTTTCCCATGGCTTTTAACCAAAGACTTCATGGTTTATGGCATAAAATGTCTTTCATAGTTACTAAGCTGAAATCGTGTTAGTATATATTAATTACATAAATTATATTTCCTTTTAAATTAGTATCAATTAGACAACTGGTTTTAAAACAGTTTTCTTTCATCCCAGGAAAGCTGAGCATTTCATAAAATAAACAGAAGAAGGCCACACGGTCAAACAGTTTTTTGCTGAATAAGCCAAATATGAGTTTAAATTTAATAAAGAAATCAAGGATAGGAAATAAATCAGAACAAGACACAGGTAAGTCATACATTTCTATTATTCATTCCTAATGATTTTGCTGGAAAGATGGACTAGACATCTATGGAAAAACTGCCTACTCATCAGAGTAAAGGAAGTCAAAGATGACACTTTCTCAGCTCTCTTGCTGCTCTACTGCGATGACCTGCAAAGCCTGCACAGCTGCTCTCTTGATCTCTCCAACTGCACTGGAGGGCTAAGAAGAGCAGCACAATAGATTCATGCACACTACTAGAAGCGGAAGAGGGATGACCTTTTGACAAGGACAAACTCTTGCATAAAAAACCTTTACCCAGCATGCTGCACAGCATTATCTACTTCCAGTTATAAATATCCAAACACCTGGGTATGAAGTAGCTGTAATCATGGCATTTTGAGCTGCCAGTACCACTGTATTAGTATGGTGCTGTCTTCAGGCTATGTCATCCCATCTCCTGGTAAGGCTAATAACTTTGGGTACGTGGACAACTTCACATACATACATTGGTTTTAAACTTGACCTACCTGATGACAGTATACAGAGAGAGAGTCTGTATAATTCAGTGCCGAGCTATGCATGTCTGTTCTCTCCTATTCTCACTTTATTCCTACCCCAGAAGGAGGAAAAATAGTGTATGCAAATCCAAGACAACAGTTTTCTTAATTTTGAATCTAGGTGTTTCAAAATACTGCTTTGAAAAAAGACCACTCACAAGTCACAACAAAAAGCCAGTCCACAGCCTAAGTTAACAAGAATAGTCCATTTCTTGTCTTGTTAGTGGACTAGTCCTGTTAGAGGGCCATGAAGGCACACTAAAAATAAATAAATAATAAATAAAGCTTATTTATTTAAGTGGACATAGAAAAAATTCACACATAGAAAAAATCCAGTATTAGTGTTTTAATAGTGTTTTGAACAAAAATGCATACCTGCAGGTGTGATCATCACTTACACTTGCAATTTCTTGACCTTCATTGGGAGCAAACACCAAATCGTTAATGTAATCTGAGTGGCCATCAAATGTCTGCCAACCAGAAAAGAGAAATACTTTTACCTTAGAGCTGACTGTTCCACCAATGTACTTAACAGACCTGCTAATGGAAAGATGTGTGTTAAGATAAAATTATCATTTTTAGAAGGTAAAGAAAGTGTTTATCGGTAACCGGATTTCTTTAAAATATCTAATTCATGTGTATATTCATACTGTAGGTGGAAAGACTTCCCCACTATTCCTTGTAGTTAGCACAGAGGTCAGTTTGATGCTTTTGCTTGACAGAGATAAGTGAATCAGACCAGAGCTTTTTATCATTTTTTCAACCTGTGAATTTTGAAGGTAGAAGATAGTAAATCTCAGACAGAAAGAGGAGAATGACCAGGAAATGAATGTATGCATGATCTACCTACATTAAAGAACTCTGATCTCTGAATCTCTCATTAAAAACATCTATGGTGTTTTTGACAGAAATCTCACAAAATTTTAAGTCAGGCAAATGTCCATGTGTAGATGTATCTGTTACTGTTCCAATCTCTTCTATTCAGTCCCACTGATTAAGTCTCAAGGCATAGCTGCTTTTGTTTTGCTCAGCAAGGTATCATAAAAATGAGACAAAAATATCCTCTGGTTAACAGCATGAGACTGAGAGATTGCAGAGGAAAACAAAGTCGAATGAAAACAAGTTCCACAGTTTTCTGACACAAAAACACACCACCTTTAAGTGTAGCTATTCTGAGGAACAAACGCAGAACTGATAAAAAAAAAATCTCAAGCACACACAAGAACTAAATCCCCCTCTCTAAAAGTTTTATGAATGCCTCATCAATTCAATACAGAAACATTTGCAGCAGCCAACTTATTTTTTTCCAATAAGTCATTATTTTATTAAAACCTAATGGATTATACTACAACTAATAGATCCTAAGATGATGCTAAACTATTTAGACAGAATGCCAAGTCTTTTGACAATTTTCAGCATTCTGAATTCAAATATCCTGCCTCATTTTACTTCTACGGTTCTGATGAAATATGCTTTTTATTAAGGAAAATTTGAAGCAGGACAAGAAAGCCATAATTCATTTCCAAATGAAAACCTCAAAAGAAGAAAAAGGTTTCATGAAGATCCATCAGTCATATTTTACCTTTTGTTTTTTTGTTCTGGGCTTGATCCAACCCATAAATTTTGGATTAGTTGTGTCGACAAAGTAATGGAAAACTCAAGTGTGCTTCAAGTTCCTTGCTGATAATTACATCAAGACAGTTTTTCCACTGGGAAAACAGAGTAAGATTACTCCATCTGTCCCTCCAGAAGCAACACGTACTAATTGTTTACTATAAAAGACAAAATGTTCGAAGATTACGTTCTGAACATAGTCACATACTCCCTTCAGCTTTGTTTCCATGTTCTGTACCTCTCCTGAAGATCCCACGTGTCAAGTGTGCACCGTATAATGGATCAAAATGTTCCACGTGGTCATCCTGAGTTCAACCTCAGGTTTATGAAATGGGTTTTGTGAGGTATCAGTTAACTGTTAATAAGAAGCCACAATAAAGCCATCAAACTTTATTGAAAGCCAGATCAGCATAGCTCACACAGAATTTGTGAACATCTGGGATTTTGCCTGTGCTTTAAATCAGTTAGGTGTTACTTTTCTTGACAAGAAATCTAGAGTACAATGATCATCCAGGTATAAGAAATTAAGATGATTGCCCAGAGAAAGGATTTTCCACATTTTCTATCAAAAAAACTCAGAAGACAGTCTCAAAGACAACTTTTACTGACATAAACACCCTAGTCCACATTCTTTCTTTTCATTAATGGGTTCCTCACTAGTAAGTAAAAATATATCTTTTTAGCTGTTTTATGATTATTTCTAACATTGGACCAAGCCTGTCCCAGTAACAATACATATTTTTACTTTTTCCTCAGCCAGAGTACATCCTTAATAAATTTCTTGGACAGCTTATTTCAGTGGTGGAGCTGGCATAAATAAAGCTAATAGCTTTACTGTTAAATTCAAGCCAACACTTCTCATTTGTATTGCATATGCACTGAGCAATCATAGAATCATTAAGGTTGGAAAAGACCTCTGAGATCATTGAGTCCAAACATTAACTTAACACTGCCAGGTCCATCCCTAAGCATTACATCTATAAGGTTTTTGAACACAGTGATCACACTGCTTCCCTGGGCAGCCAGTTCCAATGCTAGACCACCCTTTAACAGAATAATTTTTCCCTGATATCCAATCTGAACCTCCTCTGGCACAACTCGAGGCCATTTCCTCTTGTCCTATCACTTCTTGGCTGGGAGACTGACCCCCAGCTGGCTACAGCCTCCTTTAGGGCAGTTGTAGAGAGACATAAGGTCCCTCCTGAGCCTCCTTTTCTCCACACTGAACAACCCCAGCTCCCTCAGCTGCTCCTCACAGGACTTTTGCTCCAGACCCTTCACCAGCTCCACTGCCCTTCTCTGGACATGCTGCAGCACCTCAATGTTATTCATTATTTCAACTTATTATCCATCCATTACCTACAACATTGAAGAAACTTTACATTCTGCTAAGTTAAAAGATTTAATTCACAGGTTAACATTAAAGCATGTTGCCTGAAATTCACAAAACTGGCAGATACTACATAAATAGATAACTTTAATAAGGAATGATAGACATCAACTCACAAGCAAAGAGCATTAAGAACTTTTAGAACTATTTTGTCAGAAATCCCACCAAGCTGACTGTAACTATGTCAGTTATCCCACTGCTCAGTGGCAAATTCATGTAAGATGACCAACACTGAAAGAAGGAAATTAAAAGTATGTGCATGTATGAAGCAAGATAAAGAGCATTTTCTTTCAAGACATTTAGTAACATCCATCTTTGCTTCTTATGCCATGCCTTTACTCATTCTATTATCAGTATGGCCACATAAATGACATCTACAATTCAGTTAATTTCTGTATGACAAATCTCATTGTCTTACTAATACAAATTAACACACCAAAAAGAAAAGTCTGGGGTTTTTCTCCTTTATACCCAATAAGCTCCTCTCATGAAAACAGGCATTATCATATTCTAAAGCAATAAAAACCAAGGAAGACTCTCCCCCAGGTTTTTTTATTTATTAGCTTTGCTTATCATTAGCTAAGACCTCACCAAAACCACTTCGAACTGGATATCAAAACCATCTAATTAATAGTAGTACTTTGACTGGGACATTGTTTTGCAGGAAGAATTTGAAGGAAATCAGAAGATCATGTAGGTGATAATTACAGTTATTCCCTCTTGAAACATAGAAAGGTATTTGCAATACAGTGATTATCCCTAGAGATGATGGATCTAGGATCTGTCACAAATGGACCACAAGGATAGTTAAAGATTAGACTTCACTAAAAACTAAATAATCTTTTAAAAATCACATTATCTGCCCTTACCTTAAATTCATTCTTGTCCTGCAGGTCAGAAGTAAACAGCCTTAACTTCCTATCAGAGGCCGCAGTACAAAACCTACACTCAACAGACAAAATAAGGCTCGTCAGTCAATCAACAAGAGTTGACTTTTTATCAGTTTTCCTTCATTTTAAAAATGCAAAGTGAGATGCAAAGAAAAAATCAGATTTTGAAAAAAACCAAAAGCATCTATCTTAACTTTTCTGCTTTGGCAACAAGCAGAGTTATAACTGGAGCTTATCTGTAAAATAGTGTGCATCAAGTGCCAAGAATACTTATTCACAGAAAGAAATGCAAGACATTTTACAAAGCTAAATCTGGATCAATTACCAATTACCTGAACTATCTCTCATAAATGCCGCTGAAACTTTCCTTGGAAGAAGTTAAGTGGTAGAGCATAAGAAACAACCCTCATTATCAGTGGTTTAAAATACTGAAATATAAAATTCATAAACCAATTTCTATTCAACATATTTTAACCCAAAAGACTGTACAAAATGGAGCAGTAAGCAAGTATGGTAATTTTGAAGAATCACACAAACTACTGAGTACATTTTAATTCTTAAGTTCACATTTAATACCTATCTTTCTAGATTTTCTAGATTTACACCTCAATGGCTCTCACAAATAGTATCTGACCTACTCTGAAACACAGCACATATTATACAAACCAGTACAAATAGCTTTATAAAGGAGGCCATTCAAATCATCTCACATTTACCAAAGCTCTTAAAAGAAATCCTTCTTCACAGATGTACAAGGAAAGAACTATGTCTGTCTGAGGTCCATAAAAATAATGAAAAAAATATTATTTACTGCTTGTTGACTGGGAAGAAGGTCAAGAAGCACAAGAAGTAGGACAAAAAACAAGCAAATGAACAAAAAAAATACTGTAAGAATAAAAATGTACTACTGAAGAGTTCAGAGACTTCGTGATTTCTAAGGAGTTAGATTTCACTCGTAAGCTTTGAACTGTCCAATATTAAGGACTTAGGGAAAACAGGTAAGAGACAAGGATTCACTGTAGTTGTTTATTGTTAAGTACCTTATCTGGGGAGGTATAGCATCAAGTCTAGTTTCAGGACTCCATGCTATGGCATCAACTCTGATTCCATGGTGAAATGTTCTTAGTGTCTTATATTGGATGCCTTCCACTTCTGCATCCTCCTCCTATAGAAATATTGCAGTTAGCTGATTCAGAACAATGCCTTGATGATGTCTAACAAATCAGACTGCTATGAAATTAAAAGGCTTTCAAAATTATACATACTGGGATCTTTTTAGATCATAACACCTTAAAAATGAAAACCTGGAACATACAGTAGGTATTAACTTGAAATATTTAAGTACTTAAAAATACATTAAATGATTTCAGTCTCAAGCCAGAGGCCAGTGCAGAGCACAAGAATCAGAACTGAGCTACAAAGATGCTGAGTTCATTCTCTGTAGAAGTAGTATCTTCACAGATAAATCCACTCATAACACCTATCCACTTATAACTGCAGTGAGAAGAAACAATGGGAACAAAAGACAAGTATGTAATTTAAGCTGTCTTCTCTCCGAGTTGGTTTTACACCATGAAAAAATGCTGCTGCTTTCAGAGCATCACTCTTCAAACAGCAGGAGATACAAAGGTGCCCTCTATCATCTAACCCTAATTACAGGCTTGCTTATTCTTCCCACTGGTGAGGATACCACATGATAAGGAAAAATGAAACAAGAGTTGGGATTGCTGACTCCATCAGTAAGTTGACCTCTAAAAAGCTTTTAAAGTTTTCAGAACATCCAGTGGAGCACCTCAAAGGATATTTCTACACAATTTTCTCTATGTTACAATTCTGCTTTAAGGTAAAAAACCTCTGTATGCCCTCGGCATAACGTAGAGGTCAAGCAGAACCCAGCTGAGGATGCATGACATTATCCACAGTTTTTCAATGCTTCTCAACAGGAAGAAAGAATAACATTTTCCTCTCCTGCTTTGAAATACTCATTGACTCCACATGAGGAAGGGAAGGGAGGATATGAAGATTATAGAAAAAACACCTTGTACCAGTGGTTGTCAAAATTTTAATTACTTCCTTTTCAAGGCCTACACCAGAAACAAAATAGAGAGCAACACAAATATCAGTATGTTTTTGTGGTTAGCTCTAGGTGCTCTTCAGAAAATTTCCAACAGTAAGACCATGGGGAATAACAATAATAATAATAATAAAAAAAATATCAGCTACGCTATTTTTCATAATGGAAAAATTACAAAAATTATTGTATAATAAAGAGGCAAGATGAAGGAAAAAAGCTTAGAAATTACAAGCAATCATCTCCAACTGATTGTCAAGCATCTAGGCAAAAAACCCCATCTAATGAAAAACATTTTATCCAGTATAAAAATATACAATACTCAGTATTTTACGTCTAAAGATTTTTCACAATATGGTAATTCTAAGTAATTTCAAGGTAAGAAATTTTAGTGTTTTCAACAGTCTGTGAGGGAGGTCCAGTAAAGACAATTGGGATAAAAAAAAAGTTAGGTAAGTATTTCTACAGTTCATCCCTAAAAAGAAATACCTATAAAATTAGCACAGACATATCAGTGTGTATTTTATATATATATATTTATATTTTCCTGAAGAGGAAGTATTCTAGTCTTGTTAGTGTAATAAACAAGTAAAATTCTCCTTTGCTTACCACAAAGAGAGGAGGAAACAGGAAAATGACCAGTCTTCCTGCAGTAGCTGTGATGGCAAAGTCAGTTTCAAGGGCATCTAACAAAAACAATAATAACACAGACTAACCTGAAATCTGCAGGTCCCAACAACCACGTAATTGTTGCCACCATAAGCAAGGAGGGAACACGAATCTCCACTGTCAAATGGATTGAATTTTACCACGTGCACATAATCCTCGCAATCCACAGTGTAAGAAGTGTTTCTAGTAGAATCTTGCTTCATTTTCAGTGAACTAAGTCAATGTATCACAGAAGCGATGTCTTCTCCAGGATGAAAATCTACATTCCTACACAAAAATTAAAAAAATATAGATTACTCATTTGCATAAATAAAAAATGTGGAGTATTTGTGGCAGAGCAAATGAAAATTTTAAGAACACAAAATCTGCACTTATGCTTATTATTTTCAGATGTAGCATGTTTGTTTCATCAATCAAAATATTTACTAACCTAACATACATTCAAAACTGTCTCTACAGACTCCAGCAATAACTGCAGATTTTGTGCTACCCTTGGCAACCCAACACCAATACAAAAAACCAAGTAACTGTACGTGCCAGAGAAGTCACATACAGCATTTTAACATTTTCAACCAAATGACAAGAAATAATACATCGCTGCCTTCAAATTCTCCTGTCTACCTCTTTACAGACTGCGTGTATAACTAAAAACCAAGTTAACCAGGGTTGCAAAACTGTAAATGAAAACAGTGTCATGCATTCAACCAGCTTTCAAGAAAATCAGGTTCTCGTGCTAGAACACAAGAGGCCAAGATATACAATTGATTTCAGAATCACTCCTTTTAGTGCCAGTACAGATTTGACATTAGTTTACGTCTTTTTGGGAAATCAGACCTTTAACTATACACCACGTGGACAACCAGCTTGAAATCTCTGACCTTTGACAGCTTTTGGTGTGTAAATGATCTGGAGGTCTCAGCATCCAAGACTGAATGTTTTGCTTGGGAACCAGCCAAGTTTGACACAGGCATCACTCAAACACAGAGATGCTCTCCATAGTTGTGTGTTTAGTTATTAAGTCATACAACAAACCACCATATTACCACAAGCACTTTAGCCATACAACTTGCATAACCTTGTTCCTAAAGCCAAATGCAAATTTTAACTGTACCCATAGTTTTCTTCCTCTAAGGCTTCCCATGAACACAAGCCATTACAGAATCTTAGAATGTTAAGGGGTTGGAATGGACTTTAAAGATCATCTAGTCCCCAACTCCGCTGCCATGGGCAGGGACATCTCCCACTACACCAGGCTGTCAATGACCCATCCAACCTGGCCTTGAACACTGCCAGAGTTGGGGCATCCACAATCTCCCTGGGCAGCCTGTTCCAGTGACTAACCATCCTCACCGTACAGAATTTCTTCCTCACATCTAACTCAACTTTCCCGTTGTTCAGTTTGTACCCGCTGCTCCTTGTTCCATCACTACAGTTCCTGACAAAGAGTCCCTCTCCGGCTTCCCTGTAGTGCCACTTGAGATGCTGGAAGGTGCTGTGAGGTCTCCACGCAAACTTCTCTTCACCACGCTGAACAACCTCAACTTTCTCAGCCTGAATTATCGGTCACCAGATCAGCTTGACAATACCAAGAGCACTATTACCTTCATTTCTTTAGTAAACACGATTAAGGCAACCGAGCCGCGTGGGCGCCCGTTACCTCCCCCCATCCACGCGCATCATTTTCCCTCCTACTTCCTCCTTTTCCCTTCGGGGTCCAGCTACTGCTCCCCAGCCAGGCTGCCGCAGTTCCCCCGGCATGGGGATGGCCCTGCCCCGCCTCACACGCACCTCCGCGGCCCCGGCTCCCGCACCGGCCCCGGCTCCCGCACCGGCCCCGGCTCCCGCACCGGCCCCGGCGTTCCCCAGCAAGGCCCGCCCCTGGGCGGCGGGAGCAGCGCGGATGCTTCCGGGGCAGCGGCCCCGCGCCCATTGGGCAGCGCGGCGGATTTGAACGCGGCCGCCGCGCCCCGGCCCCGCCAGCCCGGACACGCTGCGGCACCGCCGGCTCGGCGGCAGCGCTCTGGGACTGCGCTGAGGGACGGCAGCGGGGCCACCGGGCTGCCGCAGCCGGGAGCGCTCGGCGGCAAGGGTAATGCCAGTTCCGACTTCTGGGAGTTAAGGGCTGCTTCGCAGGTTTTGGCTTGTTCGGGCTGTTTCGCTGGGAGTGACGGGTATTGTCTCTCGGAAACCTCTCAGAGTGGAGAGAAAGAAAAGCCTCCGGAGAGGTTTTACTCTGCCCCACGCTGTCCTGCAGCCCGCCTGTTTCATCCTCTGTGACCCCCATGTGATGTTCACATTACAAAGTGGGTTGTCTGCTTCAGCTACTTTAGAGAGTAAGAAGTTGCTGTTACAGTCGTGCTTGTTTCCCAGTGTCTCCTACTCTCCCTGCCCCTTGCCCACACTTCCTCACTTATTAGAGTCGTGCCAATCACCAAAAAACAAGCGCGCTATGGGCTCTGCCTCAGCTGTGTGAGAGAAGGTCAAAGGTTGAGTTTTGTCTTCTGGAAGTAAACGGAATGTGTATCGCTCCTGTGCTGTCACTGCAGTGCTAGGGGACTTAGTTTCAGAAACGAACAAGTTTAAAGGCAAATTTGTACTACATTGTCATGTACCTTGTCTCGACAAATGCGAGAAGGTGAGAAAGACCAAAGCATGAAGTGCTCCCAATTATTGTCAGGAGAGATAATGGCTTATAGAATTAAAAAAAAAAAAAAAAAGGAAAAAGGCTATAAAGGTAACAAAGGTGTTTAGAGTTGTCTGTGTTAGTAAGTCTTAGAAATATTAAGTCTCTTTTTTCCAGGTTTGAAACATCCTCATAGACACTCATCTGAATGTACAGCAAATGCAGAAAGTACTGAAGACACTCTGAGGCTGCTTTTGGAGACAAAAAGACTGTCATATTTGTGATAACATTCCTTTATGTTGGCATAATGTACAAGGCAAGTAAGGGCTTCAAGAAGCCCTTACATACATAAGCACTTTTAAACCCTTATCATCACAGCTGCTCTGTCACAGTGAGGCAAGTCTGGTTTAGCTGGAAGAGTTTATTCCAGGAACTTTAAGAAGATACAACAGGGTTTGCACAGCTTGTTGGGAGGTGAAGACCTGCATATGCCTCTGGCATAGTTACAGTCATTTTTCTCTTGGTTATCTCTATCTTCTACTCGTGGCAATGGCTACTTCCCAGCAAAAAATTTTACACTTGGTCAAGTGTTTCAGAAGACAATGGCCTTTATTTTCCAACTCTGAAAGGACTACAGTGTGTGGAGCAGACTGCATGTTGATGGCGTTACAACTCTCCATGGCTGAAGTCAACAAGCAGGTTAGCATTCTTTTCAGTGTGTTCTTGGTACATCTCAGACTTGGTTACCTTGCTACACTTAGTGCTTAGGCACCAACTTGAAATGGCTGTTTTGGTCACTTCCTTGCTGTGTGTTAAAATAAGGTGTGTCTGAGGGCCAGCTACAGCAAGGCAAGAAAATTAATATGATTAAGTGCACTATTGAATCAGGGCTTCGAAAAAGGAACTGCAAGACAGGTGGGAGTATGGAAGTGCTTTACATGTATGTTTAAGCTCCAAATATTAAACACTAGTGTATTTCTGCTGATCACGTAACTTCTGTTTATTTCCATCCAGTGTTTCTTTTGTGTTGTAGATCAGGGTGGGAGAACTAGGACATTTGGGGTGCATCTTTTTTTCTGAGTGCTCAGAAAATGTTTTGGAATGACACGAGAAGAACATGAGTATAAAACTGAGTTGGTATAGTCTGCCTGAGTCATATTTGCCACAGTCCGTTCTTGGCTGCTGCTTTTCCTGACACTTGTCAGGTGAAGATCTATATACGTACATAAAAGTTGTGAGTGTGTACCCAGTACCAGCAGGAATTATATGACTTTCTCTGTGTGAGTACATGAAGTGTCTGTCAAATGGTGAAGGGGAGGTACAACTCTAAAGTGTCTCTGAAAGAAGCGCTATGGCTTGTCAGAGCTGGAGGATGTCTGAAACATACCAGAAACAGTTGCAATATACAATCAGGCCTTTGCCTGTGTCTCGTTGAACAAGAACTATTGCAATATTTGTTTTAGTAACCTAAAGGTATCTTTTTGGGTCAATTAACTTAATTATTGATGAAAACAAATGACTGTTGTTGGAAGACTTAGTCAAATGTTGCATAGTGAATCAAACGTGTAGTACAAAGCTTTAGTTTAAGAAAACTAAAGCAAACATACCAAATCAACAAACATACCAGAAATGAAAGAACCACATCAAAGTGAAATCCCTAAGCCAGTAAAAAACCCAAACAAACAGAAAACCTGCTTCAGTTTGTGTATCAGAAAAAATGTTGTAGTGTAAAATGTGCAGACTGGGGGTGTCTCTTGTCTAAACATTAAGTATAAAACTGATTAAGTCATCCCCCACTGTCAGAAACATTACAGCAAGGATACTAGAATCCCAAGATACTACATTTGTACTTCATAGAATGTAGTAAATTCCAGCCAGGGTCCTGGTGTCCTCACAATAGCTGTGTAGGTAAAATGAGAAAATTAGTGTGCATCAAAATTAACTCTTGGAGAACTGATAAAAGACAATGATGCAAAACTACATATGGAGGTGGTCACTGTCTGTCATGTTTGTTGTGATTCTGAAGGGAAAACTACAGACAGTTTTCCAAAGCCAGCTCTGGGACCTATAATGTGTTGTCCTGTTGTATGCCAAAACTTACAGACATGGAAAGGTTATGGTTCATTGCTCCCTGTTTTCCTTATAGTAAGTTTTCCCTTCCGCTAGAGGCAATTAATTTATTCTACTTTCTCCTTTTTTTTTTTTCCTCCTCCAGAAAATATTCCTCTCTCCTAGAAATTCTTTTCTTTCAGAGATGATCTAACAAAAATTATAGCAGTTACTTTCAATTAATTTAGTTTCAAAATATTTAGCTTTTTTTTTCAGATCTGAAGAAAGAATAAGAGTTCAAAAACCTGATCTGTTTTTTTTCTGATTATACTAGTTGGTCTAATAAGACAAACCTTGGCTTGCATATGTGGATTAAAACTATTTTAGCATTTGTATGTGCTTCCTCTGAAGCACAATTTCTTTAGATTTTATCCATTTTGAAGTTCACAGTATTAAAGCAAAATATGTCTGGTTTATTTTGTTCAGCACTGAAACTTCAAACTAAGATGCAGAGTATTACAGCTGTAGGCATGTCCCTTGTTAGGTCTCTGCTTTAAATACAATAGTTCTATATTGTCAACATAACACTTGTAGAATAGAAATCTATTACAATGAAGTCAATTACTGCAATAAAAATAATTTTGTTAACAGGCTATTGAGTGGCTGTATTGAGAAAAACCCGACACATCCGACCTATCACAAACAACCAAAATACTCTTCTCTTTCTTTAGAAGCCTGGACAATTTTAATGGATTTGGTGTTTTAACTGTTACCTGTATCTGCAGTGGAAATTAAAAATAACAAAGCTTTTTGGAGAACTCCAGAAAAGTTTGAAAGCTTTATAATAAATTAATCTTAAATTTCACCAGAGTAAGGGTAGCAAACAATGTGATAAACATGGATCAAATATCAGGGATGAATGAAAAAAAATTCTATCCTTGCAATGCCTCTGAAAATACTTTGGTTTGTAGCACAGTTGTGGCCATGTGACTTAAAGACAAGTGGCATAAGGTCTGTGATGGAAGCAAATACCTTTTACTTAGATTGATTAGTATAGATCTAGAATCTAGGAACATTTTCAAGGAGAAGAACCTTCCTCAAGGTTTGAAATAGGAGTGACAGTTTTCAAGATGTTCAGCTAAGAGTAATTGCATTGACTGTTTGCACCTGGGGATCAGAAGGGGTAGAAGATGAGTTATCAGGTCAAATAATTACCTGTCGTTTTCAGGCTATGGTTGTTTTAGCTAGTGGGATGGGAAACTGAAGTGTATAAAACAATTATTTTTCCAGAATCTGCATGTTTAAGTTGTCAGACTTGTCTTAAATGTGTTTTAAATCTCTTCTAGAATGAAAGCTTTGATAGTGGAGGAAAAAGTGCTTCATTGTTGATTTTAGAAATATATTTTCTCTTTAGAAATTTGTATTTGTGTATTTCTGGTTCTCCATAAAAGCAGTTTTGGTGTGTGGTTTAGTTCTATTCTGTGCTTCCATGAATGCATTTTGTATGCTGGCTGAAGGATATTATGTTCTGTTCAGTGTCTTGTATTTTTTAAAATGTTTTCCCAAATTGTCCTGTTTCCATGCTGGCAAATTAAGAAAAATGCAGAGTTGTTTTTTAGTGTTATTCCCTTAAATTCTTCTATCTGTCTCCCTTTTGGTAATGAGACACTCCTAACTAACTTTGTAGCAATTTTATATGACATATTGGTTGTAGTAGGTTGTAATTATGCTACTAAGAGATGTCTTGGCTGTTCTTCAGCATGATTAATTTTTCACAGAATCACAGAAGGGTTGAAGTTGGAAGGGACCTCTGGAGGTCATCTTATCCAGCCTCCCTCAAATAGGGCAACCTGGCAGTGCCAGTTGCCCAGGACCATGTTCAGGTGTCTTCAAATTGTCTCTGGGGATGGAGAATCAATAACCTTCCTGCACAACCTGTGCCAGTACTCAGGCATCCTCGAAGTAATAAAGTATTTCCTGATGTTCAGAGGGAACCTTCTGTGTGTGTTTCAGTTTGTGCCCATTGCCTCTGATCCTACTATTGGGCACCTTAGGAAAGAGCCTGGCTCCATCCTCTTTGCCCCCTCCATTCAGATATTTGTATGCATTGAGGAGATCTTCCCTGAGCATTCTTTTCTCTTAAACAGCCCCAGCTTTCTCAGCCTTTCCTCATATGTGAGGTGCTCCTGTTCCTTAATCATCTTTGTGGATGATACGTGAACTTTTTTTGACTCCTGTCAGTGTGGCTCCCTCATACTGAGGAAACCTAGAACTGGACACAGTACTTAAATGTGGTCTCAGCAGTGCTGAGTAGCCTTCTCCTCAATGGACAGGCTCGTTAGAAAAAAGTTTGGAGTAGTAATAATTTCCCTGGATTTCTTTTTAAACAAAATTATATACTGAGGCTGTTCTACTGTCTTTCCTGTACACTATATAATCAAAAAGTAACTATGAGTTAGTTTCATGTATTTTTGTTTTGCTCAACTGGAGTTGTTTTAACTGTGTTAAAACTCTTGCTACTTCAGTCTTGATGCTTCTTCCCTACCTTATCAATAGGACTTCTCCCTCACACCCCTCTCTTTGTAGTATTGCAGGTGTCTGTTTTGAGGGATAGAAAAGAGAGCAAGGATAGGATGTGTGGGGGTTTTTGGTTTGTGTGTTTTTAACCAGCAGGGTTCTAAATTTTCAATCTTGTGTTTTTATTATCACTATAATTGATAAAACACTTTAGAAATGTGCTGGTTTGTTGTTTGGATGAGTAAAATTTTTACTTTGCTTATTCTGTGATTCTGCTGTTGCAGCTACTGTTCTACTGACCCATACATACATTAGCTCTCTAGTGCTCCTTAAACAGAGCATACCTCTGCTCTCTTGGGCCCTGGTACTTCTTCCTTTGACACCCCCCCTCACCCACCCAAAGAAAAAGGGGTTCAGTACCCGTGCCATTGTCATTTTATTTATTACTATTTTATACTATTATCATTTCTCTAAGCTTGGGCTGTCAGCCTGTAACTTCACTGTTTCTGCACATTGCAACCCAACAGCTATCAGATGTCCACACACTTGTGTTCACATGAACCAGTTTCTCAGTCTGTACACAGCACTATCAACACAATGTGAAACTTACTGAAAATGCTGTATTATCCTACTTCAGTGTGCTTTATGTACCACACTTTAGGAACTCCTTTGCTGTGTGAGATTGTAGGCAAACAACGAAGGCTGAGCAGGACTAGGGGTGACAAGAGTGCAGAATTGCCCAACTCAAGGACAAAGCCAGAAAACAATACTGCAGTCTAGGACTGTGCCTGAAAAGACCAGAATTAGACGCAATGCAGGGTTGGTGGTTAAGCAGAGCAGTCTTTTACACCATATTCCAAAAAGGGTTTATGAGCATTTGTTTGGGGAAGGTGGAAGCCAACATGTTGATGCTGAAATGCACAACTTTGATTTTTAAAATAATTTGCTGTCAAAATAGAAATTGATTTGCTATGTAGCTAGCACTAGAAAATCTGCAATACCTACAAAATAGTAAAAAATGGTGTCTTTAAGCATGGAATATTGGTACTGGATTTCAGACATTCTAAGACAAGAGTCCCAAGGAAACTTAATATACTGCACTACCAGGAAGTAAAGATGCTTTATAATACCTTATTGGTTCTATTCCTATGAAATAAAATACTTGTTCTGCCTATAATAGAATGGAAACATGTGACTTTTTGAACTTCCTTAAGCTATTAAGCTATTAGACAAATGCTTACTGCAAAACACCATAGTATTTTTAAAGTTAATTTTAAAACCAGAGACTTGACAAATTGACTGTGTAAGTAATGGAATATGCCATCACAGTGAATGCCTGATCACAAAGGTTAATATCTGGGAATGCAGTATTTGGATTTAAAATATTTTTGCAGCACTAATATAAACTTTGCTAATCTCTGCAGGCCCTTGATCTGGTGAGGAAAGGTTTTGATTTATTAGATACCTTATGAAGTTGTACTTTAACTTGGTATCCTGAAGGATTTTGATCCAAAATAAAGTGAGAAAACAACTTTTTTTTCCCCCCCATCTACTGCTGCTTTGATCTGTTTAAATTAGGTTATAATATGAATATATGTTTAATTTTTTGAGGGGCTGAAATGAAAATCAGGTGCTTTTCAGAAAAAATGTTCTGGTGATATGTAGAATAACATGTAAGCTCACAGTGCTGATTTATCATAACCCATGCACAAATTAAAAGGCAAAAGAGTGCTCTGAAGCTAATATGCGTGAGTGTTCTTCAATTTTCACTTGTAGTTCTTTGCCTACACAATATCAAAATAGTTGACTTCCAAGATTTTGGAATTGTGTATTTAATGAGGTCTATTGAGAAAGTTGTACTAGATATGCTAGAAACCAAAGGAGGCATAATTTGGGCTGGAATAACTTAAATTATTAGAATTTCTCATGTTTTCTTATTTCATGTTGTGTTCTGTTGCTAATGGTGTTTATAAGTAATTTGCTTAGTGTGGAAATGTCATGAAACAGAATTAAATCCTTGCTCTAGACAGAAGCCATCTGCCATTATGGACAGTGCAAAGCAAGGCTTGTTACTTGGTCACAGGGCATTTATATCATGTTTCATGGTAAATTACAACTCTTTTTCCTTTTTTTTTTTTTTTTTTTTTGCTTCCATACATTGGAACATTGGGGAATGCTTTCGATACCAGTAGTGTGGACAGAAGTTTAAAGAGCAGGGTGTGGACAAAAGTGAGGAGTCAAATAGTGAAAGAGAAGGTGGTAAGAGCAAGTAGTTGGAGGAGAAGGAAGAGGGGCACATAGAACATAATCTAATAATTTTGAGAGGATGAGTGTAGTCTACACTGTATAGTCAATGTTAGTTATAGTACTAGTAACAGAGGGGTGTGCATGGCTTTAATGTATTTATTAGAACTATGTAGCAACACTGTCAATGTTAGGCTAAAGTATAACTATTAAAATAAGAAAGAAAAGCTTTTTTTAGTTGACATATGTTTTCCCAGTTCACTGCTTGAAGCAAGGTAAGGGAACCATATTTTCTGCCTTTGGGAAGTAAATGTCTGCCATGCTGAAAACTATTTCTGCAAATGAAGAACTTTATCCAAGAAGCAGTCATGCAACACTCAGAGTATTTTGTCATGAGTAAAGTTTGATATACATGCCTGGTATTTTAAAGATCAAGAGCAAATACTGACAGAATACAACAGAATTAACTGTAAATGCAAAGCAGTAGAAGAACTTCAACTATAAGTAAGACTTTGAGATAAATTTAAATTATAATAGATTTTCAAATATATATGTAGCTTGTTTTAAATTTATTTTCAAAGCTATGCTGAATATGGAACATAATATTTTTTTGCTTATTTTGGTTCTGTTAGCACCATGGAGACTTCACAGTATCACTTAGTGATGTGTTGGAAACTTGGAAGTATTTATTACATGACAAACTAGGATTATCATATGAAAACATGAAAGAACCTGAAAATTATGCTGATGTGAAAAAAGCCTATCATGCCTTCTTAGCAAGAAGCAATATGTTCGATTTAATCGACATATGTCAGAAGTGCTATAGTCTTGGACTTTTACCTGAAGATGAAAGCATATCCCCTGTAAGTATTATGTTTGTTTGACCTCTTATATTGTTTTGACATTTTTTGTTCCAGTTATGGATTTATGACACTTCTGATTATATGCAGGAGCTCTGGGTTATTCAGAAGTTACTTTTTTCTTTAGGGGAAGCCCTTGAGTTTAAATTACTAAATGTTGTTAAGAAATCTTAAATTCACTCAAAAATTATTTCTCTGTTATTCCGCTGGATAGTGCAGTCCCACAACTCTGATTCAACTGATGAATAAATCACTCCTTGCCATAAATTGAATTGGAAAATAACCTGTAGAGATTTAATAAAACTGGGAAAAAGCTTAGTAATTAACATGTCATGGAGTTTTGGTTGTATGTTGATATGCAGCCAAAATATTTTTAATGATTACCATTCTGAAAATACCATGCTTTTTAAACAAAAACTTCTGTACAATACATGTATTTGCATGTTAGATTTTGTTTTTAGAAGTTCCAGTTCAGCCACTCAGTCACAGCTCTGTTGTAGCTTATTGCAGGTCTTTTGTTAGTCTGGGGTTTTTTAATGTGTTTTTCTTTTCCTCTCCCTTTTCGTGGGAAAGACAGGGAACCTGGGTCAGTTAATGAGCTCTTTCTAAGCTTGGCATAACATATTAAATGTTCTCCAGAGCATAAGCAGAGGCTTTTAGTGCAAGTGTATAACATAACTGTTTGAGATAATTTCTAAGTTAATTTGAATCTTACACCTCATTTCTCTACTAGAACAGTTCTACTTTTAAAGACTAAAATTAAAAGTAGGTTTTGAGGGCTGTGCTAACCTCAAACACTAGCAAAGTGGCAGAGAGGTAGGTTTACACCAGGTTTTAAAACCATTTTTGCTTTCTAGTCATCTGCATATTTAAGTTTATTCTGATCTTTTTATTAAAGGTTCAACTGTTGGAATTTATTTCTGGTGTATTGAATGCACAAGAAAATAATGGTTCTGTTCTTTCTACTCCTACACAAATCAACAGACAGGGCCAGGAGCATATGAAGGTAAAAATTATTTTTGTCTCTTGTAATGTTCTGTATCTATTGAAAAGATGAAATATAACATAGTTTTATTTTCCGATTGTTGTTACTCAGTTGTGACTGGGTTAAAAAAAAATAAACCCTGCATATTCAAACTTTGTATCTCTTGAGTATATTGTAGGTGTGTATGGGGCTCTGTGCTGAAGTTTCTGTTCTGGAAGACAGTCCAGAATGGCAGACACTTGATGTAGGATAAATTTTTCTGCAAGTACACCATCACTCAAACATTGTCTGGACTAAGCATTAAATAAGTGAAGCAATCTTTCATATGGATGGCATCTGAATAGCCACTGTATTGGTAGCTGTAGCAAAGCAAACAAGGCTTGACTGTCCCAATAGAGGACTTAAGGACTCTCTAGAAGGGTTGCTTCTTTCCCTTTACCCTTTCAACCACCAAAATAAGAATCTCTGAATGTTCTCTAACAGTGTTTGAAATGCTGGAGCTTTAGTCATTTCCAAACTTGCTTTTCTCTTAATAAATGGCAATTTCAAATCAATATTTGGGTATAACACAGAATATTTCTGAACAAGAAGATATGTTCTGAACTGAGGTTCTCCCCCTAAATAGCACTTCTACCACTACCACAATGGCTTTCTTGCTGCTCTGACTTGTGCAGTAAAAATATACTTTGCTCTTTTTTCCTTTCCTGAGGACTGTTTTTGCAGCCTGTCAATGGTACATGTTTGATTTTGTTACTACTTCTTGTTGTATACATTCTGTGGTATAAGAAGATATTCCATAGCAGATAAAAGTTTTCTTGTTATATGTTCTTTTGTTAATGGCCTTTTTTTTTTTTTCCTTTGTTTGTTGCAAAACTGCAGATTCTTCTGTTCTGGGACTATTGTTCTCACAGGGTCCAGAACAGTGCTGCAATATTAGTGATTACAATATTATATTTTGGTTGTATGGGTGGGGCTGGGTCACAATTTATGTTCAAACTCATTCAGTGGAGTTTCTTTGATTGAAATCCCCTGTATGCCAAGAGAAAAAGATTACTGAATCTGTGGCAGAGCTGGCAAGTAGTTTAAAATCTTAGTCTTTTGGAAGTTAATGGCAAATTCTTACATGGTTTAATGGTGCTAGTATTTGCCTTGAGATAGAAAAGGAATGTCTGTGAGGAGGTTTCTAAATAGATATTTATAACCAATTTTAATGACTAGAGATCCAACCCTCAAACACCTTATGAATATTCAAGTACCATATGTACAATTCTAACTTATTTATCGTGTTTGTTTTCATCAAGACTTCCAGAACCCTCATGCATTAAGTAGCATTTTGAGTTGATGCAAGGTGAATTCTTACTCTTCCAAAAATTACATCAGTACATATCTAATTAAAATAAAATGGAACATAATTTAGCAATGGGTTTACCAATTTGTGTGATGTTTTTCCCATGCAGGTGACAATCCTGGCAAAGAAGTCTGTCTGTTCATATTTAAGCCTTTTGGTGAATTCTAAGGATGATCTGGCATTGGCTCATATTCTAAATGTTCCTGACAGAGGACTTGGTAGAGAAGCCTTCACTAACCTGAAACATCTCTCACAGGAGAGAAAAATGTCCATTTTCCTGGTATGTGTGTCAAATGAAACTTCTTGGAGGTCAATGAAGTAGCTCTCTAAACAGCGACTGTGGCTTTAATCTAATATTCAACACTGATGTTTGCAAGCCAAGTCAAATAGCACCATGGACATCATTTTAAAGCTAAAAAGACAATAGATTCTGTGGGAAAAAATGGGTGCTTGTTTGGTCATGAGATCTCAAGATGGACAGAAAAAATAGTCTGTGTGTGTATACATCTGGAGTTCTAAAATGGGATTTTGGAAAGAAGACATCGAGACTGTTCATCCAAAACAGTGACTGAAGTCCTGAAAAGGTTTGCTGTCTTAAACCTGAATATAAGATAGGCTTTTATTACTGCTTCTAAAATTCTGAAATCGTGGTTAATCGTGTCAAGTGAGGTTGTGAGTATGCATATAAAATAAAATAGGCAAAAGAAGGAAGATGTTTCTGCTTACCAAATACCTCTAAAAGCAATTGTACTGGGTTAACCCTGCCCAGATGCCCACCAAAGCCATTCTATCACTCACTTCCACAGCTGGTCAGAGGGGAGAAAATATAACAAAATGATCATGGGCCCAGATAAAGATGGGGGAAGTTTGCTCAACAGTATTGTCGCAGGCAAAACAGACATGACTTAGGAAAAATTAATTTAGTGTTTTGCCAATCAAATCAAGCTTGAGTAATGAGAAATAAAACCCATTCTTAAAACACCTTTCACCCATTCCTCCCTTCTTCCTGGACTTAACTTTACTCCTGATTTGTTCTATCCCCTGTCCCACAGTAGCTTGGGGATGGGGAGCCAGGGTTGCACTCAGATCACCACACACTTTCTCTGCTGCCCCTTCCTCTGTAAGGGTAGGGCTGCTCAGACTCTTTCCCTGCTCCAGCGTGGGCTCCTTCCCATCAGAGACAGTCCTCCTCAAACTTCTTCCCATGGGCTGCATTTCATTGCAAACTGCTCCACTGTGGGTCCCTTCCAAGGTGTGCAGTGCTTCAGGAACTGACTGCTCTAGCATGAAGCCCCTACAGGCTCCCAAGTCCTGCCAACAAACCTACTTCAGCAGGAGTTCCTCTCTCCACAGGTCCTGCCAGGAGCCTGCTGCAGCATGGGCTTCCTGCGGGTCATATCCTCCTTCAGGTATCCACCTGTTCCAGCATGGAGGCTGTGGAATAGGCTCCTCCACAGCCTGCAGGTGGATCTCTGCTTTCTTGTGGACATCCATGGGCTGCAGAGGCACAGCTGCCTCTCCATCGTCTTCACCACAGGCTGCAGGGGAATCACAGCTATGGTTTCTGGGGTACCTTTCCCCCTTTCTTCACTGACCTCGGTGACTGCAGAGTTGTTTCTCTCACTTGTTTTCAATCTCTTCAGCAGCTGTTGGGCAGGTTTTGGTTTGTTTTTTCTTTCACAAATACGTTATCCCAGGGGCTCTACCGTGGTTGCTGATGGGCTCAGCCTTGGCCAGCAGTGGGTCTGTCTTGAAGGTGCCTGGCATTGGCTCTAGCAGGCATAGGGAAAGCTTGTAGCAGCTTCTCACAGCAGCAACCCCTCTATCTCCTGTGCCTACCAAAACCTGACCCAATATAGAAATGAGGTTGAATTCATTCAATATAACAGTATGGTATTAACATTAACAAAACCAAGCTGTTAACTATGCATTACAACATGTTTCAGTTCTAAAGTGCTGTAAATATTTTGGTTAAATAATAAAGTAGCATTTTTATGTGTTTGTCAAACCTTGGACATCTGGAACCTAAAGTATTTCTGTGTAGAAATTTCTTTTCTTAGAGCAAGCTGGTGAAAAAACCCTGCCTTTGAAATGTAGGGTAGAACAGAAGCCAAAATTTGTAAGGGCATTATTGCATTTTTTTTTCTCAGATTTGACTCAGAATTTGGGGAAGGTGATACTTTCATGTCACCTGCAGCTTGATCAGTGTTGAAATTCTCTCTTTGAGACTGATGTGGGATATCCCAGCTCATTTTACTCTGAGGCAGAGCTGGACAAAAACCCCACCAGACAGGGGCATAGTCTTTCTCAATGCCTTTGTGTAGGAATTAAAAAAGCTACAGCATCCACGTCCAGTGCTCCTGGTTGCTAAGTAGTCTAGTTTGGTATGTGAGGTGCATTTATACTTGCAGTACTTGTTGTCAGCACAGAGCCATCTCAAAAATAGTCAAAATAAGGTAAATAAGAATTCTTTGTCCACAGAACCACTGTAGTCCCTCATATTCAAAATAGTCATTAAATTTTGTGTGCAGTGTAACCTCAGTACAGACAACAGCAGTCCAAGTTAAAAACAGTATGGGTATGTAGTCACTGAAGCAGCTGCATTCTCAAACTTTTATGGTTGAATAAATATGGAAAATTTGTGAAGTCTTGTTTTCAGGTTTAATTATTTTAGTTCCTAACGCTCTGTTGTTTTTTGTATAAAAATATATATGTTTTTTGTGTGGACTGGATTTACCATCTTCACAGTTGCCAGAGGGGAAACTTCTTTACCGTGTAAAGAAGGCATCTTTTCTGGCATCTGTGTTTTGTAGAAATCTTGAAAAGTGGAGTATTTTCCATTGGGAAGGCAAGGTCCTATGAACTGTGTACTTGATCCATAGGAACTCTTTAGCACAAAGACAAGAATACTGGCAGGTTTACTTTCTGTGCTAGAGTAATTCCAGTTTTACTCTTTCCTGTCCTAAGAGCTTTATGATTTAGCTCTGTAGTCTGAAATGAAAATTTATGTGTAGATTTAATGTTACTGCATCTGTGTCAAGTGCATTGGATTGTTACCCTTACTTTCACCCTGTTGCCTTAAAATTTTGTACTCCAAGGTATACTTTTGGCAGATCTTTTCAATGTCTTGCAGCATATCAAAATGTATGGACACTTTCAGAATGACAGAAGCCTTAGCTGTCATCATTTTTGATAAGATTTGAGTACACATTATTTGCATCTCTGAAAACTGTTATAATGCTGAAGTGAACTTCTACATGCTTATGTTAAAATTGTTCTTGGGTCACAGGCAGCCCTCTGAATACGAAAATAGGTTTTGTGAGGCCAGCAGGAGCATTTAAACAGCCACAACAATAAGAGTTCTGTACCCTGTTTTAATAAGTTTTTTGTCCTAAGCTTTCAAAAGGCTGATGTAAATATCAAATTAGCTGAGTCATTTTTACTTTGGCTTGTGTTCTTTTTTTAATATTACTGTACTGTTTAAGTATTGATCTTGCAAATATTTATGGTGAGATGTACAAAGCTTGCAATTAAGAGGCATTGTTTGATTTCAGGTAAGTTATTTCTGCCATCAGCTAGCTGTTACACAGTTTGCAGACCTGTAGGAGAGACTTACTTTCAACATGTGTACAGTTCATGAATGTCTACAGTTTGATATTTCTGAATATTTCTCCTAATAGATGGCAACATCTTTTATCCGGACCATGGAACTTGGAGGAAGAGACTCTGCATCTTCTTTGTATGATCCTTTAAGAGCCCATGTAAAAGGGCTTTCCAGCTTTGTTAATTTTATTGACAAGCTGCAAGAAATTGTTGGTGAAATCTTAAATACAAGGTAATAGATTTTCTGTTACATTTTTGTCTTGATGAGCACCTCCTTTTCTTTTGCTTGTGTTCCAATGAGGAGGAACAAAAGAAATTTAAATAATTGACTTACTAAAGATAAGTGTTTAAAAATTAAACCTTATTTGGAAATACAATTGAAGAACAATTGGGGTAAGCTTATGAATTTTTGGAGGGATTTTTTTGTATTCAATTTTACCAAATTACATATGTATGGTGGTTTGGTTACTTGCCTGGTTGTAAATGAAGTTACAAAGAATTCCACCTTGTGAAGTCTGGTAAGTACATAAACTGATATGTGCTTTACTTCTTGCTAGTTAATTGCTTCCTTTTGGTCATATTCTGTTTACCCTTATGTAAAGGAGTCTTTATTGCTGCTAACAAATGACAGTGTTGGTTATTTAGCCCTTTCTTTCTTTCATTTTAGCTATATAAGTGAGGCATAAGAATTATTTCTTAGGGAGGCTCTGGTGGAGTCACTGATTTTGAACATTTTGGAAGAACTGAAGGTAGTCTTTTGGGCAGGCTTATAAATGTGTGATTAATTAGAGAAGTGTAAATGTAACACAGGGATTTGAATTGGTAAGTGCTGGCATTATTACTGAGGGAAGAGCTATTTTCTTAAGCTTCATAGAAGTTAATAATTTTTTCATTTATAATCAGTAATTTTTCCATACAGTTCTTTGGCAAATCAGCTGTAATAGTTCTGTCCTTGATATTAAAGAATTTTTTTTTTAAGTTTAAATTGAATCTAATCCTCACAGTGGAAAACAAAATGTTACAAGTAAGCTTTATTTAAGTTAATGTTCAGTTTCCATTGAAGCTGGAAGCGGGAAATGTTTCTGAAGTTGTTTTGCAGTTTTGTCTTTTTTATTCTGCTTCTTTGTTCTTTCATTTCAACATCCTGGATGCCAGAGACATACTGTCTGTGCTGGTGATTAAAGAAAACTATTAGCTCAACTTATGTAGTATATGCTCTTTTTCGTTGTTTAAATTGTATCTGGCACTATATATTGATAAAAAATGAGAAATGGAAAAATAGTTATGTGCATGAACTTTTTAGTATGGAAAAAACACTTTTTCAGGTAAATACAGTCCAGAGAAGTGTAACATGAGATGCTGTCTCTTGTTAATTACCCCTCTGTCTAAAAGAGAGGATGTCTAAATGTGAGAAAATTTGGATAGTTGCTGGGAGTTACCAGTTTCTCACTGGGTGAATTCTCTAGAGCTTGGAAATGCTTTTTAGCATTCAGATATTTATTGTGTAGCTTTCCCTGCTGCACCTGCTGTTCCATTTATTTTGGGATATAAATCTTGTTAATGTCAGATACTGGCATGTGCATTAAGTTGGCTGTATGCATTTAAGTATCACTGTTTGTCTTGCTGATCAGCAGTGGAAGGTGGCTGTACTGTGGTGTTTATAGTACCTCTCATACTCCATATGGGCTTTATACCTTCACAATGTAAAATATGGTTTTTATGTATGTGTCTATAGATGTTTTCAAGTGTTTGGTATGTCACATGGATGACGACTGTCTCTGTGTCCTACCTGTCATGTGGCAGTTGTTGAGAGTTCCAGAGGATGCAGTTCTATGCAAAAAAATTTTCTCTAGTTCTGTTACTGCTGTAAACTAAATACCAGAGGGGGAAAAAGGCAGCAGTGCAGCAGAAGCTTGACTTGCTTCATCTGTAGAAGCCCACTGAGAAATCAAAGAGCAAACTAGACAACCTGTCCTGCAGCATTGCTGTTTCTCTGATGCAAAGATTAGCCAACCTGCCCTAACCAGGTCTCTTTATTGGCTATGCCACAAGAAAAATGCTGTACTTTGTTATTTACTTAACAATAAGTCTGTTATTTTGGTTTGATTTTGTTTCAGTGGAGATCTTATGAAACTTGTAATTGTACAAAATACAAAGTAGCCAAATAAATGGTGGGTCATTGTGGAACACATGTTGAAAAGAGGCTTTCTTCATCTGCTTGATTCCTTTGCTTTGGGAGTCTGGAAGCCAAATTGAAGATCTTGGACAGTGGTGGGAAGTGCTTAATAATATTCTGAACTTAATAGGAGATGTTGCTTAACCAAGTATCTGCTATCCTACGGAGAATAACAAAAATGTCTTTTTCATCTCCCCATCATTCAGCTAAGAAAGTGAATTATTTTAGTGAGGAGCTACTTCACTAAACTACTTCACTAAGAAAGTGAAGTAGATTAGATGGACAAAGGGAAATCTGTAAGTGGAAATTTAATGAAACCGATGGTTTGTTTCAAATATGGCACTCCTGATAGCAGGAGAAATGGAAAGACAAAATGAACTTTGGTAATTTCAAGGCGTATTCACTGAAGACTGAATGTTTTTACAAATCTCTGGCGTATTGAAATTGTTTGCCTCTCCTCACTCTCTAGATGTCTAAGACTAGAAGAAGTCACTAGTCTGTCAAGAATCAGTAGCATGAATATTCCTTAACTTTTGGAGGTGCCGTAAAAGTTGTAATGCTAAAACTACTTATAGATATGTACATACAAGACGTAGACAATGTTTATACAGTAAATGGAGAACTTCGATGTTCATTTTTGCACCTGTTTCTTGACAAGGAGCATATCAATGTTATATTTGTCAGTGAAGTAGATGATTATTATACACCTTAGGGTCTGAAAACTCTTTCCTGTTGGTATAAATGAGAAACTGCAGTGCTAATCCATCATTCTGGAAACCCTTTTCTTTTAGGCCAAGAGAACTTCTGGAAGTTACTTTTCCCAAGTTTGTTAAAAAAATGCGTGTGACTTAAAGCTGAATGACAGAAGGTCATTTGTTGTGTTGGTTACTGTGCTTGATGGCTCGTATGGGGAGGTGTGTGGGGTGTGTATCCTTACAGATACGGTTTAAAAATCCCCACCGATTCTGTAGAGTAGCAGAGTTGGGAGGTTGGCAGCGTGTTTTCCCCTCAGTTGGGCGCTGCCCTCGGAGCAGGCAGTGGCCACTGGGTGTCACCATCGCCCAGCTCACGCTGGAGCCGAGTCGAGCTCGCCCCATCGGAGTGAGCGCAGCGCTTCGGAGCGGCTCTGCATCCCGGGCCCCTGCAGCCTCCGCAGCCTGCTGGAGCATCGTATAGCTCGCCTTCATCGTGTGGGTTAGTGCTCTCAGCTTCCCCTCGACAGGGAAAATGCTATTTCTTATGGGCTTCTTTTGAGAAGCTGTAATTGCATCTCGGGGTGCAGTAGTGTTTGGGGAGAGAAAGCACATTGGACTCTGTCTGGGATTGTGCTGGATCTTTGAGTTAATTGGACTGTGTTCACACAGCCCTGGAGGTTTGTGGTCTAAAGTTGCTGGAAAGTTGTGCAAGCATATGCAAAACATTGTATATAGGATTGCTTAAATTTAGGATTATAGAATAATTCAGGTTGGAAGGAACATCAGAAAGTTTTTGGTCCAACATCTTGCTCAAAGCAGGGTCAATTATGGAGTCAGCTCAGGTTAATCAGGGCTTTATCCAGAGAAGCTTTGTACAGTCTCCATCCTTGGAGGTTTTTAATCTCCCTCTTGGCAACCTATTCCACTGCTTTTGTCCTCATGGTGAAAAGCTGTGGGTTTTTTTCTTATATTTAGTTGCGACCTCTCTTGTTTCAGTTTATGCCTATTGTCTTTTTTCACTGTCTGTCAACATGAGGAGTCTGGCTCCATCTTCTTGGTTGCCACCCTGTAGGTATTGGAAAGCTGTTTAGTAAATCCCCCTGAACCCTTCTCTTCTGCAGACTGAACAAGCTGTTCCCTTAGCTGCTTCTCAAAGGGCATGTCTCCCTGACCAGCTTGGCAGTCCTCTGCTGAACTTGTTCCAGTTTATCAGTGTCTTTCCTGGACTGGGGGCCCAAAACTGGACACAGTATTCTAAATTTGGTCCAACGAGTGCTGATTAGAGAGGGATAATCACATTCCTCAGACTACTGGCTACGCTACTGTTGATGCAGCCAAGGATACTGTAGGCCTTCTTTGCTGCCAAGGCATGCTCCTGGCTCACGGCTCACTTGCTGAACATGCACCAGGACTCCCAGGTTTTTTACACAGAGCTGCTCCCCGACTGTATCGTTGCAAGGGGTTATTCCTTTCCAAGACTTTGCATGTCTTGTTGAATTTCTTATGGTTCCTGTCAGCCCGTTCCTCTTGTCTGTTTAGGTATTTTTCCATGGCAGCTCTGCCCTCAAGTGTATTGACTTGTTCCATCCAATTTGGTGTCATCTGCAAACTTGATGAGCATGTATTTTTAGAGAGTCACTGCCAAAGATAATAGAAAAAAAACAGGTTTCAGGATAGGCCCCTGTGTTACTGCATTATTACAACGTTTGCTACCTTCTGAGCGTGGTCATCCAACCAGTTGTTAACTCCTCTCTTTGTCCATCCATCCAGACTGTAGCATCAATACTTGTATGTTGAGAGTATTCTCTGACAGTGTTGAAAGCCTTGCTACAACCAAGCTAAATGGCACCCACCATTCTCCTCTGGTCTGCAAATCAAGTAGTTTAATTATAGGGGGAAAACAGATTGGTCAGGTATGATTTACACTTGATAAATACATGCTTATAGTTACCAGCCACCACCTAATCCTTCATATGCCCAGATATGTTTTCTTAGAAGACTTTGCATTATTTTCTTAAGGAACAAAGTGAGGCTGCTGAACTTGTGGTCCCCCAAACTGTCCGTCTGGTCTTTTTTTTTTTTTTTTTTTTTGCAATGATTTGCTTTTTGCCATTTGTTGGGGACCTCACCTGGTCACCATGACTTTTCAAAGATGATATGAAGTTGTCTTATGTGAGGGTATTTGCCAGTTCTGTTAAGATTCTTGGATGCAGTCCATTTGGTTCAATGTACTTGAATGTAATCAGTACTGTCAAGTGAAGCCTGATTTGATCTTTATCCACTGCTGGATTTCTGAAAAATTTCTCTTATCAGAGGTCCAGGAGACCATGTTGGTGAAGACTGAGGCAAAGAAGGCACAGAGTACTTCTGTTTTATCTATGTCCACACTGTTGCAAAATCTGCCTTTCAGCAAAGATCCCTCATTTTCTTTGTTCAGCAGGTGAAGCTCCTTTGACATTCCTTGTAATTCTCAACTCCAGGTGAGCTTTGGTTTTCCTGAAAACATCCCTAAATTCTAGGGTGATGTTTCTAGATCGTTTGTGATCTGCCCCTTCTTCACCATTCTGTGTGAAGCCCTTTTGCCTTCAAGCTCTGTCATCAGTTCACTGTTTAGCCAAGCTGGTCTGCTGATAGTTCTGCATATTTTCCTAAGTATTGTGATGGACTTGTCTTGTGCTCATAATATTATTATAGTATAATATCATTTATATTATAGTTAATAACGGCTTTCCTGAGCTCCTTTGCCTTTCAGAATTTTTCACAGGGGATTCAATGACTGCTTATCAAGACTTATTCTGGGAAGGTTACTTGTTTACTTTCATACTACCTTTGTCACCAGACTTGGGTAGCAAAGCTTGGGATGAAGAATAAGAAGAGTCACTCTAGTTTCTTTCACCAAGCTAAAAGAGAAATTTTAGCCCATACAGCAAAAGCAGCAGTAGCAGCAACATGAAAAAAATACTCTGCAACAGGATTGGTTTTTTGCTGTGTTTTTGTTATGGATATAATAAACTGTGAAACTCCAAAGCGTCTAAGGAAGAGTCTTCACTTAATGTTGACATCTGTTAGGAAATTAGATTAATAATCATACATCCATTGCTTGAGGTTGAAATTTTGAGTACTGAGTGCTTTGATATGGTTTTTTTTACAGATGTATTTAAAATCTAGATAAGTTCACTGATACGATTTTATTGTTGAAATCTTGAAATCTAAATTAACATGAACTGCTAACTTTTATTAGTTTATGCATATAACATAATTAGAAATAAACCTTTAGATTTGCTTTAAAGGCACGGTTACTGCCCTGTTAGAAGCATTTGTAGTGTGTTGTTTCCTAGATTATTTTTGACTCACTCTTCTACCCAGGTAGATCAAGTTCTAGTTGACATCTTGCTGCTTGGTGTTTGAGAATGGAGTTACTGCTAATCTCTTCCTATAGCTCTAAACCAAAAAATTAGATAACTGATCAGTTTTTGTCAAGTTCTAAAACATCTTTTAAATCCATAACAAGGAAAAAAGGCCGTGATCTCTTCCCACCCTGTGATCACTGGGGGTTTGTGATCTCTTTTCTGGCACTTGTTCCCACTACCTAAATCAGATAACTATGTATTTGTCATCTTTTTTTTACCTCTGTTGAACTTGAAATAAATGAATAAAAATGTTGAACTTAGTATAATAGAATTTTGATGTATTCTTTTCTGTTCCTGTTAGACTTTAGGAGTCTGTTCTGCTTTTTATCATGTTTTGAGTATTGTCCATATTCTTGACTTTTTTTTCTTTGTTCATGCTGTTTTAGTCTTTTCCAAAAAAGATGTATTTCCAGAAAATAAATAAAAGTGCCCCTGCATTGTATTAACTTTTCACACTAAGGCCTGAGTTCTGTAAGAAGAGCTCTTGCCGATGTCATTTAGATTTTTGGTAAGCAGAGAAGCTTGTTAATTTGGCAATCTCAGTAGGAACAGAATAGACAAGGTATGCTATTATTGTCTTATAAATTAGTTACTTCTACATAAGAAAAGATAGTTTGATAAGGAAAATTAGATAGAAATGGGTCAGGTTGGGCCTCGGATGATGTAAGGCAAAAAGGATTCAAGTGGGCACAAGATCTGTGAATATTTTTAGTAGAAGAAACCAGTGACAAAAGATATGATTTTTCCAGTGCCTGGGTAACAGGTGGAGTTTTACATTGTACTATTCTTTTAAAACTCTCTTTAGGATCGCTGGTGCAAAGAAGGCATTCTTTACATATGATTCATTTTATCTATATGTAGACACTTGTGACCTGAATCCTGCTTGTTTTAGTGCTGGTTAAAGCTGAAGAAGTTAAGCCATTCCTTCTGTCAGTTGGTCTAAAATATTTGTGAATTTTCTTGCTGATGGTCATGTTTGGACTTTGCTGGATCCATTCATTGGAAGGGTGCCACTGTACTATTGACCTCAGGCATCTGTTCAAACATTCTCTGTCGGACAGTGGAAGATGGTTGTTTCTAAAGTGTTGGGGTTTTTCTTCCATTTACAATTACACGGATGAATTTCCTTTTGTTATTTCTATCATAGATAAAGATAGAATTTGGTTTTCTGGTTGATTTTTCTTTTGGTTCATACATTTGGAACAGACAAATGCTGCATGTGACTCTGAACAGAATTGTATTACTAGCTTTAAAAAAAAAATGCTATTTTACAATGTGTCATGGTGGCATTTGGTGACTATATTTGCTGACTGAATTTGGTAAGGGTCCTCCTTCAATGCAGTTTAAAAGACTATAGATGTGATACTGAAGCACTTTATCCTAAAATACCACATATCAGTAGCCTGTGATCTGAATAAAACGTCCCAGAAAGCTTTTTAGCAGGAGCACTGACTAGAAGGGATAAGGTCTTTCCAGTTCTCTATTGCCTTAGACAAATGGCATTGTTTTGTTTAACGTAACAGGTTCATTCTTGAATTCAACTAGTTTTCTTGCTCCACTTTCAAAATTAAAAAGAGAAAAAATTCTTCACTTTTGCTGCTGTAAAAATTATCGTGAGATGCATATTGCATATGTAATTCCATATTTAAAACAAACCTTTGTGGTCCTTCTGGCTGTTAGGAATTGCAAAGTGGATAACAGTTTCCAACTTTATTTTATTACTATAAATATTTTTTTAGTGCGATGTCAGATATTTTAAAGTTTGTTTAAGTTCAACTGATCTTCTGAGTAAAATAAATCTATAAAAGAGTAATATCAGAACAATCTGGAATAGGGTTTGTAAATCTTTGTGAAGCCAATCTTTGTAAAACAAACAAACCCCCAAAATCCCAAACACCCCAAGGTGCTTTTTTACCACATTTTACTTTTATCATCATGCTTTTAGTTAGTCTTTTTGAACCTCACTAGAAATGGATCTAATAACTAGATTCAACATTACATATGTGCAAGACTAATGACATTATATTATATGTATTCATAATATTTATAATATATATTGTATATATTCAACATATATATATGCAAGACTAATGACACAACACAACTTATGTTATATTCTGGTGTAAAATGGCATAAGCTATAGCAGGGCATTTCAGTACTAATCTGCACACATTGAATCAGCATTTTATGTCTTGGCCTGTTGATATAAATTCTAGTTGAAGTGTAAATAAACTTTTCTTTGCTCCAGTTAGTACTCTGTATATCTGTTAGGAGACTGGAACTCATTCCTGGAAAAGGAGAAGGAATATGGGGAGAAGAGGATATTAAATGAACTTTTATTTCTAGTATCTTTAGTTGGCATTGGACAATAAAGGCAAAAAAATAAACATAGAAAATGAAAATGTTTTTGTCAAAAGTTTGTTATTTTTTCCCAGTGAAAATCTATAAGGTAATTGAGTCACATGCAGAGCGAAGCATTTAAATTAAGGGCATAATTATCTTAATTAACTGTGCTAGTACCCAGCACTAGTTGTACAATAATATTTTTTCTTCCAGCATACATATGTGTATATATCTTAAATATGTGCAAACGATAAAGATGTAAAGTTCAACATACCTGTAGATAGAAATAAGTGACCCTGGTTTTCACAGGGAATTTCAGTCAATCCCTTCACCTGCTCATTTTTCTTGCAGTTCTAGGTTCAGTGCAGTATTTATGGAACAGATACTCCTAATTTAATACAATACTTTTCTCATTTGAGGATATTATTTTGGAAAATGTAAGGTTAGGATTGAGGAAAACAGATCAGTCTGGCAAGAAGTATCAGGAGACTTGGCTGCAGTTCCTATATGCATCTCTGAAACAGAGCTCTTCTTCAGCAATGCTCTCCTCTTACCTCTTGACAACTTGCAGTGGATTTTTTTTTTTTCCTTCCCTTTGAACTTTTTATTTTCTTGTGGTTAGATAGAATTGTGGGATTTGGAGCAGTGGTACAGTAGATTTTTAAATTTTTTTCTTTAAACTGTCTTTTCCAAGATCTGTATGGGTCTTAACAGACCCATCTGTCTACAGGATCAAGTCTACAGAGAGACTTGACATGGTGATTTTTCTTTTGGCCAAGTGCATACATTGTTCTTAAATTTCTTCAAAGCATAAGTTTTTCTGTTTAATGAAGCCTGAAAAATCTAATGTGAATTGTATAATCTTTAGTCTGTAAAAGCTGAAGCTGAGAATTGCATGGAAATATTAAAAACCATAAAAGGACAATAAAAAAAACCCCAAGCAAACAAACAAGCAAAAAAACCCCCACAAAAAATAGTTGCATGTTTGTCAGGTTTTTCAAGTTATTTACAGGAGTCTTGTTCACCCAGAATAAGCCAAAACAGTAAGGTCCCTGGCTCAGTTCCCTCCATGTATTTAAAGTGGAAACAATATAAGCAAACTATTTTTTGTCTGACTTAACTCCTGTTCTTATCTAGTTCTGCCCAATTATTTTATATTTATATGATTGTAGACATGGAGAGGTTCATTTGATGAAGGTTCTCCAAACTGTAATTCTAAAATTTATCTTCAGAATTTAATGTATACAAAATAAATCTTTATTTGCATTTGCAAGATACCCTTTTAAGGCAAGCTGGCAGGAGCATGAAGGAAACCAGTAAGCATGGAGGAAGCTGAAAAATAAGTCATGTCACTCTTGGCTATGTGACCCGGAGTAATGAAGCCATTGCTTTTGGGTTTTGACAGAACTGTCACTTGCAGCATCATAAATGTATCTAAAAATTATTCTGTGGGTACCAATAGCATCTCACGATGCTGAATTTCTGCTTTGGTGTGGACTGTAAATCTAATTTAGGGAAAAAATGCTGTTGGGAAGAGATACATTATAATACAGGAGGGCTGAGTGTTTCTTGTGATGCTTTATTTTCTTTGCTCAAGCAATGGTAAAACATACTGGTTAGGGGCTGGAAAAAATGTTACACTTTTATCTAAAGGAGCTTATTCTCTCTTTCATAAAATCTTAATTAAAGTACTATCTATTACTATCTATTTAAATAAATAAATAATTAAATAAAATTGAAAGAAGATTGGGATTTTGGAGCACCTTCTCAAAGCATGAAAGACTCAAAAATCTAATTGGATATTAAACAGGAATGCATGTTTGAGTGAAAAATTTTGTTTACACTTAACAGTTTATGAGCAAAACTGTAAATGTAGGTTTAAAGAAAGTACTTTTCTTTGAACTTCTAAGGAGAAGTTAGTTTGCGTTGCAGCTCAGAGTATTACTAAATGCTGAATTCATTACCTTTCCTTATAATAATTTTTTTTTTTTTAGCAAACTATTGTGTTGGACAATACATCTCCACTGCTGTTTGATTTAAAAGATCAAAGCTGTTCTCTCTGATTAACAGTGAAGACTGGCTATGTTCAGCATTAATAGGTATACTAAAGTGTTGCCAAGATTAATGTGGAGATGACCCTGTGCCTATTTTCAGAATTGCAGGGGGGCGAATTCTGTCAACAGTGAAGATGCATTTGATAAAAGGCCGAAGCAATGGGGATCCTTTCTGTCAGGCAGTAGAGGAAGTTGTACAAGATTTGGATTTGAAGATTAAAAATATTATCGATTCACAGCAGGAAACCTTGACTGCTAGCACTACTGGAGTCAGTCCAGCACGGGTAATGGGACTTCTTTTGTTCTTTTTACTATTTAGTTTCATAAGAAAGTAAATGTCTTTTGCCTGTTTCCATTTTTAAAGGACTATCTATAATCTTTTTCTAACAGTACAAAAGTAGTGTCATTTCCTCTCTGCTGTGGTTTTAAACTTGTTGGAAGACTTATACTTGAGGATTACACTGTGGATTTCAAATAGCTGATTTACATAACCTAAATTTCTTACCTCAAACTTGTAAATAAAATAATCTTCAAAGCTTAATTTGGTTGTCCAGTTATTATAAGTGTAGATACTTAGAAGCGTCAGGTTTGCCATTAATTTCAAAGAAGTAAATCTGTAACAAATTTCCCAACAAAAGAACCTCATGAAAGTAGAATTAGTATTTGAGGACATGTATCAGTAATTTTTTTATTAAAACACACAGGTTTTAATTAGTTCAACATCAAGTACTTCTAAGGCTAAGGCATTCAAAGTAAGGTTAAATATGAACAAAGTCTAAAACATGGTAAAATGTGGAGTTGGAGGGGTGTTAAAGCCCCAAACAATCATGTGTAACCTTTTCTCTTTTGGTGTTTCAAGACACTAATGAAACTATCAATGATTTTGTTTTCTTGGAAAGAATCAGGATATTTTAAGTTCTGTAAGTCAGGTGTTTAGAGTATAATACAGGATTTCTAGTTGTGGTTCATGTACTTTGATTCTATTCAGATTTCAATAATAATCTTTTTGTGATGAAAAAATCAACCAGCTTGAATGATTTTGTTTTACATTGTTGATGTATAAGATACCTAATGCCATGTATTTTTCTAGCAAATTACAAAAAAATTATAGACACCTTGAATGTGTTTAGAATTGTTAGGATGCTTTGTTTTGTGAAGTCACTGGAATTATGCCATGGTAGCAAAAGATTTTTAACAAATTTTACTCAAACCTTCAATATCCTTTTTCTTTTTTGAAACAGCTAAAACCAGCCAGAGCCTGTTGGCCAGTTTAAGCTGGTTTAAATGTGTGTTTCCACTGAGTATATTGGAGTATATATTTCATTCTCATTTTCCTGTGTGCTATGAATATTTCTTCACTGTATTTCCCTGTTTCCCTTTCCTATCCTTCTATTTGTTTCTTTCTTATCTGAGAAAATTATAAATATCATCACTTCTGTCTTCATTTAGCTACTTGTGTTGCCAATAAAATTTAGAAAAATTATGTAGATCATTATAAGCCGGGTAAAAGCATTTTATTGAAACTTCATTCTTCAGAGAAATTCACCACTGCTTTTCCAAAATGATGCTTGTTTCTTACCGTTCTCCAGAAGCTCATAGTCTGACAACTCATAGGAGTGTTTACCAGTATCCTTGTTGAGGCAGAAGATAGCAAAGATGTTTGTATTCTGATGACGTTAGGAATGTGGATAAATACCTTATCCTGTTGAGAGCAGAGTGGAGTTAATATTTTTCTCAAGATGGGCACCTGAGGGCAGTTTATGAACTCAGTTTTGTGAGCCTGTGGTTCTATATTGAGGTTTTTTGTCAATTCTTGAGTCAGAGTTATTGCTGGAACACCCCACCTACTTGGGGATGGGCAGATTCTGCTGTTGTTTTTTTCAGTGAGGACACTTGGGTGCACAGCAGAAGATGGTGGGTGTTAAGCTAAACCTTTTCTCCGTACTCCCCACGGTACATCCGTACTCCCCACGGTACATCCATACTCCCCACGGTATGGATGTAATGAGAGCCATTGGAGATGACTTGTCTGGATGTGTCTGTGGCACTTGGCTTCACAAATCCAGTGCTGTAGTGGGTTTATGGGCTGAGGTTCTTGCCAGGAATTACAGCCCATGGAGAGAATTCCTTGCAGAAGCAGATTTTCTGGTGGGACCTGCAACCTCACAGGTGTCTTACTCGGGAGCAGCGTGTTCCTGAAGGACTGCACCCCATGGAAATCACCCACACTGGAGCAGTTGTTGAACTGCAGCCTGTGGGGAGGACCTGCAGTGGAGAAGTTTGTGAAGGGCTGTATCTGATGGGAGGTGTCCCACATAGAGGAGTAGAGTAAGAATGTAAGGAAGAAGAAACAGAAGGGACAAAAGTGTTAGGAACTGGCTGCAGTCCTCATTCCTCATCCCCCTGTGCCACTTGAGGGAAGGAGGTGGAAAAGTTGAGTGATGTAGAGTCTGGGAAGAAGGATGTGGTCCCATTATGATTAAATGGCAATAAATTACATTGATTTCATAAAGTCAAGTTTGTTTTGCCTGTGATGGTAATTGGTAAGTGAACAACCTGTCCTCATTTTGGCCCCATGAGCTTTTTTCAACATTTTTTTCACTTCCTGTCCTATTTAGGAGGAGGAAGGACAGAGCAGCTTGGCGAGCACCTGGCAGCTAACTAGGGTCAACCACTGCAGTCCTTTGTGGGGCCTGAGGAGTTAGAGATAAGGACAGTAGTTGAGAGAGGTAATGACCAAAATGTAGACTGAACATTTGTAGAGAACAGACTAAGTGTTCTTATTTTTTTTTAATTGTGAAGGGATGAGAGGGAAACCTTATTTTTTTTTAAATGTGAAGGGATGAGAGATAGAATATGTGTAAATTGTTTGCCTTTGTCAGCATTGTTTGTTATTTTGGTTTTGGTGTGGGGAATTCTTTTTGTTGATGTAAACGAAGTCTGTGAAGATTGTGATGAAGGTCTATTTTAACAATTATCCTTAAACAGATGATTCACAGAGATGAGGGGTGGAAAAGGGAACTTAGAAAAATATTAAGATAGTGATATCAAATGGTATATTTTAGTGGAGCTTGGTGTGGAAGAACATTTTACTAAAGATATAGAGGGATAGGTTGCCATTTGTAATGGAAAAAGAGAGCAAAATTGAAAAGATCCCATAAGTTTCCCAAATTAATTTGAACTCTATAAAAAGTTAGAACATCTGTATTGTTCTATTAAGATCTCAGGACAGCAAAGATTAATGCTTTGTTCAGATTTTTACATAGATCTTGGAGGTTTGGTTTTGATTTCACTTAATAGAGTAACCCCATGATGCTATAATTTTTCAGAAAAAATCTAAATTCAGTATAAGTTCTGGTTCAATAGGATGTTAGGGGTTTTTTCCTATGTAAGAGACTGAATCATTTATTTGAGTGCAAATTTAAAATAAGTATAGAGGTGAAAATTATACCTCCACTAGCTCCCAGTAAGGCTGTTTCCTCATAAAATGTACCTGAAAAGAGTAACTTCATTAGAAAAATATTTGCTTTTCCCCTGGCAGTAGCAGTTTTCTTCCATCATTGCTCAGTTTTCCTGCAAATACCTGGTTTATAAGAATCTAGAGCTCCAGGAAAAGTTATTACTTTATGCAGCAGGAAGCACTACTTTGTGTTGAAGCCTGCATGAGTGACTAATAGGAATTATGATTAATTTCTTCCTAAGAAAATTACTGCAGTAAATGGAATCTGGCTGGTGTTTCTGGATGCAACTAAGCAGAATAGTCTGGAGTAGCTAATGGTCACTACTCTTGAAAGACTGGGCAACTATTTTATTTTAAAAAAATTTTGATTTGTATTTTTAAGCTTATTTATAAACAAGATTTTTTTTTTTTTTTCTTTCCGAGATCTTTTTGTTGTCTTACCTGGAATTCTTATTTTGCCCTGGACTTTTGTCTATGGTTAGTACACAGAGTTGAGTCTCTGATGTTGTAGTACTTGAGATTTCTGAGTTATTTCTAAAGACTTTTTTTTTCCTTTGTGTATCATCAGTCAAGATGATGCCAAATTTTTACTTTTTTCATTAAGATAAATTCACAATGGCACACATGACATTTAATCTATGTTATGGTGATGTAATGACTGAAGAGACTCAGAATAAAATTTGAGGAAATTAAATGGTACTGAAATAGGCCAATTCTGTAAAGCCAAGTAACAGCCATTTCTGTAATTGCTATTTCTAGCTATTGATTATAACTTATAGTAGCTGACTGACATGTGTTGCTATGGTTTCTTGAAAGCTACATACACTAATTGATGTAATCAAATAGAGAGAAAAATAGAATTTGATCTTTTCAAGACTGTGTTTAAAAGCAGTTAACTGATTAGATAAATGCAGTTCATTGCTTGTCTTGCCCTTCAGAATAAAGTCAGGGTATTCAATGTTTCTGTGTATTAGTAAATAAGAGAGCCTACAGTTTTTTAAAACTACCACTGTGTATTAAGCCCTAAATTTCTCCATGGAATTCCTAGTACCTTTAAAGAAAATTACAGCAAACTTTCAATTTGTAAAGTCCCACAGTGGCTCCAGATTTCTCCATCTGTACTGCTGACTGTTGTATTGAGCACTTCCAGATGTGGATTGGTTTTTTCTTTAAGGAATTCTTTATTCTTGGGGAAAATCATGAGGAACTCACCCAAACAACAGGAAATTGTGCCAAGTACCTCTGTTGTCAAATCTTGATGGAAATCTTGCTTTTAACCAACAGCTTTAGCAGATTGTTTGTCAGACTGGTTGGACTTCACCAGAAAGTGTTTGTGTACCAGAGCATAGAATGCTCATTTCTGCTGCACAGTTTCAGCATAGATTTGTATATTTTTCTATGTGACTTACTCATCAGTGTATACCTGTAGCTGGAAGTGATCTAAACTCTACTAATTGCTTGGGATGAGAAACTTTCCCATGGAGAAGTTCCCCATAAATGCTTACTGGAAAAGGGAAGGAGGGGGTTCTCACATGTTGTGCTGATGTGGATTGATTTTGGAGGTGAGCTATTGGCCTGGCTTGTTGAACTTTGCCATTTTATGTTCCTTTTTATTTACTTGCAGCCAAAATTGCATTCCATAAATCATGGCACTGCATATTGTGGCAGAGATACTGTAAAGGTCTTGCTAGTTCTTCTGGATGAAGAAGCTGTCAGTCCTCCTACCCAGAACAAAGCGGATCTGTTATGTGACAATGAAAGTTTAAATTTATTTGGTATCACCTCTGTTTTGACACTTTTCAGGTGAGTTTTAGGAGGTTGCTTTTGTTGTGTTAGTTTGTTTGCATTTTTTAAGGGATCTGAGTGTCTAACAAAGCATTGATGTTACTTAGACGAAGCAAATAAACACAGTGCTGTCTGCTGTGAGATTAGGTGTAAAAGGAAAGCAATTTTAGAACAGTTTTGAGTTTTCAAGGGTTTTCTAAGTCTTCATTTGCATTTTCTGTATCTTCAAGATACTTTTGTAGCATGGACTTTTTGAGAGAGTACATTTCTGGGCCACGCAGACTTTATGAAGGACTCTTGAAAACTCATTTCTCTGGGCACTGACAAGGAAACTCCCCTATCCATGCACTGAAGAAGCAGTGATGATTTATTTGGTCACGGTCCTGAGGAATCATCAGTTGTTGAAAGAACAGGATGCTAAGAATTTTGACACTATGGGTTAAAAAGAGGATTCATGAACCAGAACAGTAGTGTAGACAGTAACATGATGAAGCTATTTTGAAGCTACATATTTTGGCAATTAAAATAGGAGAACCATTGCAAGGCTGGCACAAATTTTGCACCACAGACAATTAGAAATAAAATAAAGAACAAACTAAAGAAACCAAATTTTATTTATGAAAAAAATTGGATAAATTGAGGTAAAGAATGAATTATTAATGAAAAACCTGTCCTCATATGCACATTGATCTGCCATGAGCTTAAAGAGAGAAGTAATCATTTACGAAAGCATAGCTTAGTTCTTATTGCAAGACCAAAAAAATCCCCCTTTATGTGTATCATTAATTTTTTTCATCATAAGCATCAAATTTTTTCATTGATGTACATAACTAGTTACATAATAGCATGTAAGAGTGGAAACATTTTGTGTGAATATTTCTATTGAGAAGTCTGCAAATAGGAGGAAAATTATACTGAATATCAATCTGATGCTGTTCATGGGGGTGTAAGTAGAATGGTGACTTAGAAGTTCATCACCAGCATTACTACTACTACTAATACTGTGTCTGCAGAGCTACAGTATTGGAAATATACTGCAAAATGAGTACCAGAAATTGGAACTGTTGGTTTGGTTTCTTTATGCTCTCTTCAGTTGTCACAATGTACGTGGTTCTTTAGGAAGGTAGAAATCAAAGTAAAGCTTGGAGAGTGAAGATATTTGCCTTCCTGTTTCTGAGGAACTTGGTATGGCAAAAACTTTTATTAACTAATTGCTTTTACATGTTCTAAATACTTGTCTCTTTTTAATGTAGCTCTCCGGCACGATCCGATGGATCTTCTCCAATACCTCTTAGACAACGTATTCTGAAATCTATGGATGAAAAAGTAATTAAGGTACTCTGTAGTAATTGCTATGCCATTATAGAGGCATTGTAATAATAGTGATAAAATAAAAATAGCAGCATTACATTTCAGCCAGATATTTGAGATTTTTACCGCATAGCTGAAGAAATGTAATTGTGATTAACTTGCAGTAATTGGCCCAACTAGAGCAGTGTTGTAATATGAATAGAAATATCTAAAACTCCAGAAAAAAGAGGCTTTAAACTTAAAAGTACTTCCTAATGAAGATTTCTTAGTGGGTTAATCTGTTCATTTACCTATCTGTGTATTTCAGGACCATAGAAATAAACCAAGCTATCTGAAAACAGAGAAAACTGAATACTCTCACCTGATTTTAGTTTTGATAAAACAGACATTGAAAAGGTGTAATAATGACATTTTCAATGCTTTTTTTCTTTTGATGTTTTTTGTTTGTATCAATCTGAGGACATTTCCATAACATTGCTTTGTGAACAGTAAAATAAAGATGCTAATGTTTGCTTTTTGTAGATGAAATGGAACTTTACAAGAGCGTGTTGGTATTGTGAGGGGCTCTATTCAAAAGAACAATATTTCTGAAAACTGCTGTCTTTCAGTGTACTTCATTTTACATAGTATTTCTCCTTAAAATTGCTAGACTTGAATGTTGAGACTATGGATGGAAGCAGAGTTTGTCTTCTGCTGTATTTCAACAGAAAGCTAAATAAAAGTAGTGGCATAATGTTTTTTGCAAAATTTGTCCTGACAATATGTAAAAATACAAATCCTATTAGTATATAAGGAAGAGGTGTTTTAAGTCATCAGAACTGGTTCTAGAACAGCACAATGGAAAATATCTTTCTGTCACTGGACACTGGATAAGCTTGCACACACAGTGCATGCCTAAGAAGTAGAAAGACATTAAAATGAATAGCACTGTCAGTGTTTTCAGCATGCATTTTAAATATGCTCCAACTTCATTCTGAGTCCTTTTTTGTGGATTGGATCAATGATGGGCATTTTGGATACATGCACTAATTAGGGTGACATTTAGTTTAAAACTCATAGGCAAATTATGAAAAATTGATAAAGGCTCTTCTCTAATTTTATGTAAACAACATATTTAAATTGCAGCTTTACTCATCAAATAACAAAAACGTATCATGGTGTGTGCATAAAATGCTGAGATACATCATTCCCTTATATTAATGGAAGTTTTGTAATTGGATGCAAGAAGAGCTGTGTTCCGTATCAAAGTGCAAAAATTATTATCTAAAAGTAATTACCTGTCACATTTGAGACATTTGCTGGTTTGACAAGTTTTTGACAGAAACAAGCAAAAATATGAGTCAACTAAAATGGTTGGTGCCAAACTACTGACTTCTATAACTAAAACTCAGTTCTCTGCCATTCATATTTGAATTCCACCCTCTCGTATAAAATCCTACTTCTTTCTTAAAATGTTGGTCTTTCATGTTATTTTTGGTTTTTTTTCTCTCTACTTTTCTAACAATTTCTACAGTTTAATTTGCATGTTTCTACTCCTCCATATTCTTTCTTTTTTGTTATGAAGAAATTAAGTCCCCTATCTTTCTCTTCTCTTTCTGTATTTTCTTTGTGGCTGCATACATCTACAAACAACTTCAGCTATCAGCAATTCACAGCTCTAGAGTGACCTTAGTGTTCCTGTGTCAAAACTGACATCTTTTGTCAATTCTATACTATTCTGTGGATAGCCAGCTCTTGATCTTGAGGTGGTAAGTCTGTCTTTCCTGGTATATTTAACACTGAAGAAGGTGCTGTACATGTTAGGTATTGTATCTGTTATATTTTCACTCCATGGCACTTCTGGAATTTTTTTCTGTCTCTATGTCTACTCAAGTGTAACTTATTAGGTGTCCATTTTACTTTTTGAAGTGCTGCTGTGTGTTTTTCTTGGATTTGGTAGTTGCAACTTTCGCCTACCTTTCTTCACTGAGATTGCTATCCAAAAAATTCTTATCAAAGTGATTAGACACTAGGTGCTATCCTACTGTTCACATCTCAGTCTGTTCATTTAAGTTGTGGTGCATATAAACTACTTGTTTTAGCCTGTCTGAATCCAGTGATTTTTTTCTGATTTGGCGCTTTGCTCTGTCCTTGCTTATATTCAGCCTGCAATACCAGTCTTTGTTGTTCATTTGTTAATTTTCAGATGAATCCTTTTAGCTGTCTTTTACACGGTTTCTTATGGCTGAAGGGATTTCCTATAGCTATCTGCAGAACTCATTAAACTCCTTTCAAACCTTTTTCAGTACCTTTAAATCAACCTTTCCCCAAACCTTAGTAGTGCTTTTTGTTGAGATAAATGCCCACTACAGTGACTCATTTCAGTTCCTTTCTCTATGAATCCATATATTTCTTGTCTAGGATTGTAATGTCTCTTGGTAGAAATAATTTTTGTTTGGTCCTTACTGTATGGCACATAGCACAAAGAATTCCTTGTCCATGACTGCAGATCTCAAGTACTGTAGTAATAGTTGCCACCTTCTTACAGTGAGTGTCAGTCTCCATTGTTATTCCATGCAACCATCTTGAAATGTGTACAGGTTGCTTGTAAAATTCACAGTTACAAATTTTGTTATGCATACTGCACTCATGTTAGGAACTGATTTAGAAGAGGTACCAGATATTTGCTTTTTGAATAAGGGAATAGCAATATGATGTTTCTTCTCAATATCTGTGATCCTTCAGCGAAGTTGCTTTTGCCATATATGTGATGGTAGCTTTAGTTCAAAAAAATTGCCCAAAGGACCTTTTTACCATGCTGCCTCTGATAGGTGTTAGGTGGTTAGTCTATAGTATAAATTAATGATGTTTCATTAGGACTTGTCCCATAAAAGTTACCTTTTCCATGATATTTGAGAAGGGATGAAAAACACAGTAGTGGTGATTAGTTTTGGCTGTATGCTGAGTCCCATCAATATGTATGTGTTAAATGAAGAAATTCGTAAAATCTAGAAAGAAAAAAGAGAAACACCTGAATTAAAAATAAATTTTTAAAAAAGTAAGAGAGAAAAAAGGCTGTTGTGCCCTCTCTTTCCTTAAGAGGAACTGATCTCTCAGCTTCTGTGGAATTGTGTGGAGGAATGCAGTTTGATAATATTTGGACCTAGGATACATCATCATCACACATGTGTGTTTTAGTATCTAAAAATAAGGACAGTGGATAAAGTAAACAGGTAGCTATGAACTGGAATTGGTGTTCAGAAATAAAATAAATCTTGTGGATATTTCTGTTGTGCCAAAACAAACTCCTGGCAACAGTGAGTGACAAAGAAATATTTTTTGTCTCTCAATCCTCATTAAATACAGGAAGAAACACAGAAAGATCACCTAGCTATAATGGTATTTTTTCACAAGCAAAAGTGTTGCTCGTATTGCTTGATGAGAAAGAAGTCTGGGGAACAAGCATGTTGTATTGTTTCATTTCCTCTAACAGAAGTAGGTAAGAATAACGATATGAAACTTGGTCTTGCTTTGGGAGACAATTTAGTTTCAAGTTTATCTATTGCTTAAGTGAAGTGTCTTCTGGTGAATGGTATTTTGTAGAAGGAGTCTTTAATTCAGAAAGGTCTGTGGAACACGTATTAAGTTATGTCTCTTGTCAGCTGTCCTTACCACTCCTTTGCTTTACAGAAATATGTAAGAAGCTTAATTGGACAGGAGAAAGTTATTTTATCTGAAAAGGGTTTGTCCAGCCTTATGTTTGCTTTTTTGAATCATATTTCTATTTCTATGAAATGAGTAGATACCCTGTTTTTTTTTGTTTTTTATTGATTTCGATGCATTGTTAAAACTCTGCTTAGTGGTGTGAGAGGGGAATGAACAGGCTGTTACAATAACCTGCCTTGTTTAGGCTGAAGAGCAACTTTGGACAACAAAAATGTTGCATAATAAGATTTTCATCTTTCTTCTGCACTGCAAAATATTAATGAGACTTTCAAGTTGTAGGTGAAGTACTGTTCCTGAACTAATGAGATTTCACTAATGAGTGAAACTGAGAACTTTAGGAGTTAAGAAGAGACGGACCAAAGTTATTAGGCTGTAAGCATGCAATATATGAGAGTGTAACAGATATTTTTTTGTAAAGTTAAGATTATTTTAGCCTTTTAATATTTTGTTTTAGAAATCCTGCTGTATTGTTAACAGACTTACCCTGAAACAGCTGCAAGAACTTTCAGTAGTTTGGTGTGTTTTTTTCTTAATGTAACCAGAGACAACCTTTCCTATATGAGGCACTATTTCCCTCCAATTGGGAACATAGCTGCAGTTTTAGTTTTAAGAAGAATTTGTGGCTTAAGAACTCTAACAAATCTTGGCATGCTTGAAGTTCATTGTAATTTTACTGTGTATAGAAATCCTTCCAAGAAAAAAGCTCCACAAAGCAAAAATCCTGGTCTGCCTTTCTCATGTGACTTTTTCATGTCTCTATAAAATGACTTAATATCTAGCTTCATGCACTGCTGTTATTTTTCATTGCTTAGTTCTCTAAATGCTGTTACTTGAGAGAATTGTTTTGCCTGTTTGTGATTCCAGTACAAATAAACTGTGACTTGGAAAACTATGAACAGGAAGTTATCAAGAGTTTTCTTGTATGCCCACTGTAATTGTGAGCAGAAGAGTCACAGTAATAAAGAAAACAATCTTCTTCAGGTAGTAGTCTCATCTGTCGTTGCAAGAAATATTTATTTCCAAAGTATAATTATCTATAATTAAGGAGAACACCAAAATTGACTGATAGTTTATTAGAGAAGTGAAGGGAAGGAAAAGGTTTTAAGTTCAGTACAAAATCTGAAGAAAGACTTGGTGTTAGTTGATAAACCACATTTGTGTAGAAAATACCATTTTTATTTCTACAAAACCCCTAAACTACTTTATTTAGGATCCATAGCTGTGAGTTTTGTTTGAAAGCCAATAATTAGGTGATTTGAGGTTTATGTTCTCAAAACAGTAGCAGGTTATTTTGGGATAGCAGAAGGCTGGTACAATATCACACTAAAAAAAAAGTGATTGTTTCAGTACAATAAAAGCTTGCCATTACCTGAGCTATCCAGGATATTTTTTTAATAACATGCCATGGGTTTGGGAAAGATCATTTATTGTTTTGTTACTCTTCCCTTTGTACTCTCTTCCCTTTTTCAACTCCTCCTTTCAACTTTCCTTGGAGATTTTTTTTTCTAAAAGGAAAAGGGTAAAGGTGAAGAAAATAAATTTTCTTTTTATCTCTTCTTTTCTTCCAGATAGTACTCTAGTTGTTTGGCTAGAAAATAAAAACATGTGTTTGTTGTTACTGATGTAGGTTTTCAAATTCTATTATGCCATTCCAGTGTATAAAAACCAAATCTCAACATTCTTAGTGACTAAATATTGGCAGTACTGTCTGTGTGCAGATGCTGGAAGGAGATCTGGAACAGATTATAATCTGACTTTTAGAAATAAATAGAGCATGCACCATTAATATTTCACATAAAAGTGAATGTTTTATATGGGCATCTTGACCAACTGAAAAATTTCTTGAGATACAGATGTCAAGGTGGGAGAATGTACTGCTTTATCTGCTTATTAGGACTTCTGATTGACCTACTTATGCTGAACCAGTTGTAATTCTCTCCTACCTTCTTGCAGTTGAAGAGTGAAAACAGTGAACCTTTTTTTTTTCTGAAATGAAGCAGAATTTCTTTCTTCATATGGGAATAAGAGCAACATCCCACTTGCTTTTGAAGAGGAAAGGGGGCATAGTAAGGCTGAGTTTGTTGTATGCCCTTCGTGTGCAGCTACTCAGTTAGCAAAGTGATCTCCCAACTTTTTTTCTCTCCCTGAGCTGTGGGTCATTGGAGTGGTGCTCTTAAAGCAGTGAATTTTATGGAATTTAATTTAAAAGAACTCTAAGAGCTCTTTTCCTAAGAGCTTTTTCAAGCTGTTGACAGGTTTCATTGTGTGCTTCAAGTAAATTTTAGGTTGATCTTTCTTCTTAAAAACATTCCAGTGAAGCTCTACTTCCTAATTCAGCGCTAGACTTGTGCTCCTTTGTGCTGCCTTCAGGCTGTTAAAATTTGCTTATTGCTACTTCACCCAATGTAATACAGTTCTTTATACTAGTGAATATACATTCCCAGACTAGTTGAAATGTTTGACTGCTTCAACAAGTTGTCTTACACTATATATATGCCCCCTAGATTACTTCTAGCATCAACAGTCTGGTTTGGTAGAGGTTTGTGTACTGTTTGCAAATGCCTGAATGGTAGGTGATGCAATACAGACATATTTCAAGCTTCAGTGGAGTTGAAACACAGATGAGTTTATGCTGTTTTTCAGTATTTGAGCTTGACTTCTGTCCTTTGACTCCACATTTTCTATCCCTACAAACTGAATTAGTGAAGTGTCAGATGGGAGTGGTAAAAAAGAAACACTGTTGTTCATAAAAAAATAACTTCATTTATTGTTGGTTATAGAATGGTAGCTATCAGACTTTCTTGCTCAAATTTTGTTTTTAATGCTGTATTTATTACAGATTCATCAGCTTAGCAAAATTGTAGCTTATTTGCCTCTTGCAATATGAATGTGATAGAAAGCTGTTCAAGGTATTGCATAATTTTTGATGTGTCTCATTTATTGAAAAATAATTGAGAATTGAGGAATTTTTAAAGGATTTAGGTGAAGTTTTTCAGAAACATATCAAGTACTGGAAAATATTTTCATTCATATTACAGTAACCTGAAGCTAAAAGGAGATGCAACCCTTTATTTTCTTAATATTGTAATTGTACAATGTGATGTTGATTAAATTTAAACTAGACAGCTGCTCTATACTTCAAAACACTTTCTGAAAAGAGTATAAAGTTAATGACATACAGTCTACAGCTTCCTCACAAGGGGAAGAAGAGGTGCAGACACTGATCTCTCAGGTGACCAGCAATAGGACATGAGGGAATGGCATGAAGCTTTTTAAGGAGGTTAGGTTGGATATTAGGAAAATGATGTTCACCTGAATGTTGACTGGGCACTGGAACGGGCTCCCAGTGCAGTGGTGACAGCACCAGACGTGACAGAGTTCAAGAAGTCTTTGGATAATGCTCTCTGGCACATGGTGTGATTCTTGGGGCTGTCCTGTGCAGGGCCAGGGGTTGGACTCGATGATCCTTGTGGGTCCCTTCCAGCTCAGCATATTCTATGATTCTACTTAGAGTCAGTGAGCTGAGGTTTAATCTTGAAGCACACAAACCTTGAAATGTCTATGTATATAGTCTTATTTTGTGGTAAATATTTTAAGTACAAAGTAGATTAACACTTGAAAGAGATTTGAGTTGTTGAGAGTCAGGCTTGCTGGTTTGCCCTGTTAAATCTGCTTTTCTTTCCATGTTGTCTCAGTCTGTAATCTGGCCCAGATAAATTGAAGTTTAAGAATGATGGACAACAGGGAAAATTTGGCCTTTTTGACTCCTGAAGGGAATACTGAGGATTAAAGTAAAACCATGTGTGTCCAGGCATATTAAACCAGAAAGAACAACTATGTTTCTGTAAATGAATGGGATATTTTTTTCCAAATAGACCAGTGTGTTCACCTGGCCAACAGCAGTACCATGAAGAGATAACTAGATTGCATGTCAGTGATAAGCTTGAGTCTGTTATGTATGTGTGTGAAAGCAGGATGTGATGAAAGTGGCATAAATTGTGACTGAATTTTGTGGATGAAGTTCTCTGTGAAAGGCAGCTTCTGGAAACATTATTTTCTTCCCTTCTAAATCTGAGAATTTGAGTTAGAAGAAAATTATATCTCTAAGGGTCAAATCTGAACTCTGAGTTTTAATCTTGCTTGTGCTAAGAAGAAAAGTAGACTTGCATAATGCAAACCTTTTAATCAGAAAAGTGGCTGTAAACCTCTTATTCAACAAAATCACTCCTGCTATCTATTTGTATAGCAATATTTATTTTGTAACAGTGTTTATTGCTTGTTCTTTTCTCTGATGTTTTTGCTATTGCACCTGTTCAGCTCAAATTGATTTAAATTTGCCTTTGTTGTGTTAAAATTTTTAGCTAAAAATCCAAATGTATTGTAATTATCTGCTTTGTGCTACATCTTTCAATGTAATTTGTATAATCCAGTGCACTTTCAGATGAAAGTGGGGGCAGAATGTGTCTTGCAGAATCTATATCATTTATGATCAATGGTATGGGAAGTACAAAGCTTGACCTGAAATTCTCAGGTGATATGAAACTGTAACTTAAGAATAAGCTGAGGAAATTTTACCTGTGACTTGAGCTAAATGAGTGTGCTTTGACAAATGTGGAGTTAGACATTGGCATTCAATGGTGAAATAGCTTTGTTTTGTGAATAAATGGGAAATCTGAAATAGCACTGTATATTCCCCTTTCAGGTGTAAGTATAGATGATGACCTATAGAAGTATGGAAATTGACTGTGGTAGCTATGACACCTACTCAAAACAGTGGAGTCTATTGGAAGACTAAGGCCTAACTTGAGAGAAAACTTTAAGCTGGAGCTCTGAGAGAGTTAATGTGTAACTTTCTGAAAGAGCTGAAGAAGAGATTTTTTAATTATTTTAGGACTTCTAATAGAATAGTAAATGATTATCCTTGAAAGCCCTTACACTTTGTAAATGAATACTTAATTTTCTTTTTTAATGTGAGCATATCCATTTTTCTGTGAGAAGAATGGGAAAGCTTATTATTTTACTAGTCTTGTAGGTGTTGTCTTTCTCTTTTGTAAATAATAAAAGCTAATTGCGGATTGGTATTTGCAGATGAAGCAATCTTCAATTAAATCCCAGTTTGCCTGTACATATAAAAATGATTTGAGTGAAATGAGTGGTCAGCATTCCCATGCAATTCCAACCTGCAAACATCCTGTACCAAAGCAACGTTCAAAAGATGGAAAATGCACAGGTAAGCTGTGGTAGGGTTGAATAAATAAATGTGATAGGTAATATTTTAAATGCTGTCCCAAAAGCCTTTAGTAGAACTCAGTATAAATGTTTTCAACAAAAAGAACAAAAACATCTCATTGTTCTCAATGTCTCATATGCCAGTTAAATCTTTTTGCAATAAAACGTAATGTCAATGCTTTGAAAATAGAAATGTTTGAAAAATTTGTTGATGCTATCTTGAGGTAAAAAAAAATATATATGTTGCATATATGACATATTTGTTGTTATTCTACAAAAGTAATCCAAGTCAAATCTGTACTTTTGCCATTAATTGGGGGGAAATTTTGTTTTACTGCGCTATAAACTATACAATATATAAAATTTCTATGCCCTTTAACCCTCTCTTCCAATATCTTAAAGTTATAAATCCACTTCCTTAAGTCAGTTATCACATGTTTTGAGCAGTGTAATTTTAAATTGGCAATGCACTTATGAACACGTAGCAAATGTAATAGCAATGACCAGCATAGCTTAGTTTTATTGGTAATACATTAGTTTTGATTTAAAAGAAAAAAAATAACATGGTAGTCCTTATAGAAAAAGGATGTATATTCTCAGGTAACTTTTTATTTCTTCACATATGTTTTTGATATTCTTACATGACAGAAGGTACAAATTCATGTCTTGATGTACCAGTGCTTGGAACTATTTCTGAAAGTGTTCACCAGACTAGAAGTTATACAGAAATGGGAAAGCTGAGTTGTCAGCCAAGGAACAAGAACTCCGAGAATGAACAGATGGATTTGAATAACGACAAAATAATCTGTGACAAGGAAAGTGAACCATCTTTGCAAAAAAATACTAAAAGACTTAAGACTTCAAACAGCTCTCAGAAGGACTTGGACAGCAAAATTGGTAAAAAAAGAAAACAGACCAAAACTGCAAGTAAGAATAAGTTGATTGCTGGTCAGACAAAATTAACTCGCTTTTTTCAGCTCTAAGTTTTTGTTTTCATGTACATGGTATGTTGACAGTTGTAAAATTTTGCAAGAAAACAGGTGAAATTAATGAATTACTTCCTTTCATATGTAAATAATTGAAAGTATCTTGTGTATTGTATTAGACAACTGCTTACAAGTCTGGATTATGCTGAAGTCTTTTATTTTTTAGTAACAATACATTGTTAATAATTACACTTATTTTTGGTAATGAATTATGTATCCCTCTACAATTTGATGGGAAATTTTTTTTTATGCGTATGTACAACCACACTAACACTCATAACTTCAAATTACATTAAATTCAGAATAAAATGTTTAATCTTCAAAGAATGTGGTGGAGATCAGTAGTTTTCACACTTGCCAACAAGGTCGATAGACTCTTCCCAGCATACACCTGAGGACTACAGGAGAAAAAATAAGAGTCTGAAAGTTTATATCATCAAAGAACTAGAATTCTTATGGCCTCTGGAAATATTTATTTAACAAACACTCCCTCCCCTGTGCACCGAATCATAACAGACATGGAGCTTCTAAATGAACCTTTATCAAATTGCTATATTGACATTGCACTGTAATTTACCAGAATGAAATAATCTTTTGTGTAAAAATAAAATATATTTACTGTCAAAATCTCTTCTTCCTATAGGGAATTTAGCTGAATTTTCTTCATCTGTGGTCTCTCTTTCCTGTGTTGACTGAATATTTTGAATTTCAGTGTCAGCTGGAAAAGCCATGGTTCCCTTCAGTGCAGGATAAGGTAGTTGTTTTCTACCCAAGTTGATTGGCATAACATGGTTGAAGAAATCATGTCTGGAACCTCTGTCCTGTTTTGAGGGAAGACAAGAGGTTTATCTTTAAAGTGAGTTGTGTTCACATTTGGTACTTTATACTTCAACAGTGCAGGTATTCTTTGTTTCAAGATCATATCTTGAAAGTAATGCCTCCTTTATATCTTTGGCCAAAATGGTTTAATGGACATAATTAAATAGTGAGTGTCATGTTTGGCAAAGTTAAAAACCTGTTGCTGCATATAGGGACATGCATCAAATAGAAATATAGGTTCCCCCCCCTGCCCATCCTCCAAGTTTTGGCTACTATCAGTAAAAATCAGATTTAATTCAACTGTCCAAGTTACACATTTAGAATCTTGGCATTAGATACATAGAGTTGAATTTTTTTTCTTGACTGTGTTATGTTAAACTGATGTTTTTTGTATATTTACATGGTTGTTGCTTTAAATCGTTGTACTTGCTTTCTAAAAGGGTATAAATGAGTTTCAATTTTACAATTAAGCCAAAATGTAAAGCTGAACTCACCAAAAACTTCATGTTTCCAGCATTCTTTTCATTGAAAACAGTGCTGTCTTCAGTCTTGTAGTGCTTCAGCAAAGGTATCACTCCCCTGTTCATAGTTTTATCTCCATTTCGTAGAGTTTTTCCTAGATTTAATGCAGCTAGCAACATATCTTCATCTTCTACTTCTTGCAGAGGTTTCGAAACTGAGAGTAGAAGACCTTGAGAAAAAAGAGAGAGAAGAGAGAGAATTAGGATGTATGATGTGATGCACATTTTTAGTTACTTAACGCTTGAGAGGTTTGGTACTTCTCAAATTCTAAGAAACCTTTTCCAGTGGTAAATAATTGCTTTCCATTTCTGGAATGGCACACTTTATATATTCTACAGGTTGAATGGAAACTACTTCAATGGCTGATGAGTTCATTCTTTTAAAATGACTCATATTAAAGAGTAACCTTTTCAATAATCCATCTAATCCCAGCTGTTTAGAACTAAAACATTTCTTTGTCATGGATAATTTGTTTCTTTGTATGCTTTTAGAACAGATTAGTTCCTTTTGGTGGATTAGTATAACAAAGTTCACAGAAAACCAGAAAAAGTAATGTCCATTTGTGTTGTTTATAAAGCCTTACCTCTGATTAAGGCAATTTACAAAGAAGAACTCATCTACATAAGTAAGCAGGATTGTTGTAAAGGTGTGATGTATCATCTCTTTTGATCAAAACTGGATTCACTGAAGAGTTGAAATTCTTGAAATTTGATGATGGCTTAGACTGCTACCGTGTTAAAGTTGAAATAATTAATTTGTATTTTCATGTCTATTATGTCAAGTTGCATTATACAGAGTTAGTGGCTAGAAATATTTATTAATTCCTAATTAACTATGCCTGTATTTTCTTACTGAAAGTGGATTCTTCTCAGCCAGAAATATAACATAGTCAAATATGATTGCTAAGAATGTAGAAAGAAAACTAAACTTCAGTTTTTCATTTAAAAAGTGAAATGTATCTATTATCCTATGGAAGAAAAGGTAGAGGTGTCTGCATACTGTCATTTTGTTGTTGTTGTTGTCTGGATCTGGGTTTTTTGTTGTTGTCTGGTTTTGTTTGTTTTGGTTTGGGGTTTTTTGCGTTATCTGGAAAGCAAATAGGGCCAGCTGAAATTTAGTTAATCTCTTAATGTCAGTGATGGAAACCACACATTCAGTGGCTGTGTGCCTCTTAGCTGGTACTTCATGTTTGTTTTTTCCTTTAGGTTAGTGCAGGGCACTAAGCATGCTGCCATTCAAGGCAAAGCACTAGGGAATTCGCCACTGCTCACTGCTAACTTCCTGGAAAACCACCTACCTTGCCAAAGTAACTTCTTGGTAAGATGTTTCATAGGAAAATGTCATGCTGGACTAAGCAAATTTTGGCTAAGGAAAATTTTTGGTGTGCCCACTTTTCTCCAAATGAAGAAAGTGCATTTAATCCTTTCAGGGCAAAGCCTCTCTCACAAACAGAATTGTTTCTTCTTATTATTTTCATTTCCTTGCTATAGAGCCTGTACTTGCCTCTGGGCAATTGAAGTGTTTTCTTTGACTTTAATTGCCTGGCTAAAGAGGAGACAAATTTGAGAGTTGATTGTACATGGTTTAATACTTCTCATCCAATCTCTGTTTGCTAATTTGTATTCCTCCCTCACATTAAGTATTTGTACAGTTTTGTTCAATTAATAAAGCAAAAGCCACGTATGCTGTTCCAGGTACTTTTCATTTAGCTCAGCCTTGGCAGAACAGGAGGAGTGCTTTGGAGCTGTGTTGGCTGCAAGGTTTGCTTTTTATACGTTGGTCTGTCAATTAAAGGTTGGAGAACAAGCTATCAACCCAGTAATTGGGTAGATGGCTGGAGTGTCTGCTTCTCTGAAGCTCTGGCACCCACAAGTGTGCAGCATCTCACATGGGGCTCACTTTCAAATGCCTCTGTCATTTAATACAAAGCACAGCTGCAATGAGTACAACTGACCTGGGTCATTCACAAAGTCCATCTACAGCATCTATCTAATTGTCTACTATGAGACACAAGCTGATGTCTGTGAAAGAATACGAAGTCAGGGCAAACTTACGGTACTTGCCCCAGGATCTTCTACTGTTTCTTGAACTAGTTCATTTTTAAGGTTTGTTGAAGATCCAAGGTGATTCTAGTGATGAGTAGAAACTTCTAACTAGGCTATCAAGAAATCCAGAGCACGTGTCTGTAAATTAATTCAGTGACTTATCAACTGCGCTGAACAGGCAGAAAATGTTTGTACACCTGCATATTTGCAATGTGTGTTGTGTACAGCTCTTCATAATGCCTTGGGGGATCCTAGCACTCTGATATCTACACTTCTATTTCTTCATCCTGCAACTTTCAATTTTAGTAAAAATGTAAAATGTTCTGATACATCAGCCTCTATATTTTACCATTATTCGTGACTTTTTTTTTATTATTCTTAAATAGAAAACATTAACCCGGTACTGCTTTCAGAACAATAACAATTATTTTGAGAAATTCTTCTAGCTTCTACTTTGCATCTAGTTACAACAAAATATGAACTCTTAACATCTGAAATCTCCTGTGGTATATGGAAGTAAATAAAATCTAGGTGATAACATGCCTGGAATTTCTCTTATACTCATTTTGAATTCTTCTAGGAATGGGGTACATAACGATTGTAATAGTATCATTTAGTCTTGTAACTACTGTAACTACCATGTACAAAGGCTTGAACCTAATGCCTAGTATTGACTGAAGAATAAATAAAGCAGGTATGTATTGTATAAAGTCAATTATTTTCTAATATCAGAATTGAAAAACATCACAATGCAAGAGAAGCTATTTAAGCAACCTTAATAAATCATTTTATTGAATCTTAAAATAGCACAAAAATAATTGGTCAATGTTAATTTGCCCAGTGGCTTGCTACTTCTGATTTTAAAAGGTGATTTGTGGAGGTTGGTTTGTTTGTTTGTTTTATTTTTAGTTTGAATCTTGTACATTTTATACAAACAGCTGTATTTTAGTCTGAGTTGTGAAAATACTAATCCCTTCTTGTGTATTAGTCTATCTAAATACCTCAGTGTTTTAGTTCCAAACCCCTCCCACCAAACCCAACAAGCAGGTGTTAAAGTGGAGATTCTCTGTGCTAATAATGGAAAGAGTGTATCAGCAGTTTACAGGGCAGATAAGAGGTAATTAGCACACTTCATTATTGACTGTAGGAAATTAAGACTAATGCCTGGCACTGTGGTGTTGTTCCTCCTGCTGAATTGGTAGTCACCTAGAATCAGTAAATTGATTTACCATGAAATAGGCTCAATTCTGCATATAACAGGACAGATCTGGACTTGTGCAGAAGCACAGCTCTAAATATTTGGAGAACTTTAAACTTATCTTCTATAAATTTGTCAGGAGAATGTACAAAAAAAGGGTGGGGATGAAACCCCACAAATGAGATGACTTTTACCAAATTTCTGCCCAAGATCCAGGATATCCATTTCAGTCCTCTGTTGAATTATAGTTATGTGTATTTATAGAATGAAATGTTACATTTGTTTGTGTTATAAATTAATATCATAGTTGGAAAGACTTCAAAATGTTTTCTGCTGTTTGTTTTGAAAGGCATTTCAGAATTTCATTTGCAGGAAGTGCATAGAAATGTAAATATTAAGGAATTGTGCAGCAGCAGAAGAGAACAATTTATGCATAGTTTCTTCTAGCAAAGTTAGTGATAAGCATATTGGTTACTGTGTCTGTCCTTTTTTAGAATTATTTTTGTTGTATAAAATGGTCTGTTCTTGTAGGAATAATTTGCTAATAGGCTATGTTTAGAATTAACTGAGCTGTTCAAAACAAATTAAACCCCCCCCCCCCCCCCCCCGAACAACTAAGTTTCTTCTTCTGAAGGACCTTTTGCAAAACTGTCCATATGTAAGTCTGTTAATGATGCCCAATTAATCAATAAAGTGGAAAGAGGAAAAGAGGAAGGAAGATTCCTCAAGCAGTAGTAGCATCTTAATTAAGGAAAAAACCAGAGGTGATACTGAAATATTCTGTTTTCATGTAAAAATCTGCGTTTCTGAGAGAAGTCCACAAAACTGTTGTGGACAAGCCACAGTCAATTGTTCTGTAACCAACCAACAGCAGGAGCTTCCTTATGAGAACAATAAAGAGGATAAGAAAGACAGGGCCTCTTTCCTTTGCATGCAGATGAGAGGATTTCAGCCAAGAAAAAAATACAGGAAAAGAGCAGGAGGTGCAACTGCAATTTTGAGCTTCATTTGAGCCCAGGATGTCTGTGAGAGGCTTTGAAGCTGGCTATCCAGTGCATGCCTGCTAAAATTCCTGTGATTTCTACTCTTCACCATTACTGTTCATATCGTTTTGATAGTGCTGAGGTAATTTGTTTTGCATAACTAACACTAAGGCACTAACACTTTTTTAGAAATGTTGACTCTTGAAAGTTCTTTAGCAATGGTGCTGGAACCATTGGTGGATTAAGCCCCCTAAAGGGCAGTGAGTGTTCTGGATGGTACACAGCAATTCTAAGACTGACCACAGCTGGTGTTTGAGAGGAGCAGCAGTTCTTTTCTTTGCTATTGTATGAAAGGGGTCTGGCTAAGTTAAAGGAATATTATCAATTTTGTTCATGGATCCTATTGATGATGTAGTTGTGTTCCACACATGTCAGTCCAGGTTCTCTTACTGAGCTGAATCATCTGAGTCAATTTGCATGATGAGAGTTGACATGCTGCTGTCGTGGAGATATAAGAAGAATGAAACCAACTCTACCACAGTTCCGTTTTTGCAGAGCAAGTGTTCAGTAAATTGGCACTTTGTCAAAATCCAAATAATTTACTGTTTGTCGCCTGTTTTTTTTTTTTTTACCAATAATGTCAATTTTTATTTAAGTTTTTTTTGTTGTTGTTGGGGGTTTGTTTGTTTTTCTTAGGTTTTTGGTTTTGTTTTGTTTTGGTTTTTTTTACATTTCATTCTCTTTTAAGTACAATTGAATTTCATCTGAATTGTTTCTACTAATGCTTTTTTCTCATGATAGAGTATAAGCCTCAGTTGTTTGGAGTCTTGGTAGTTACGGCACAGTAATGTTGCATTATGAGTCCATGAAATATTTTTACACTGTTTTTGATGTCAGGTACATTTTTGAGATACGCTATTTTGTGAGTTATTCTTTAAATAAACACAAAAGTCAGGGGTGTTTACACACAGAAATGAGCTATGTACCTAAGGTGGGGTCTGGGTTTTTCCTCCTGCATTTTGGAAAAAGAATCAGTTGTCTTTTATTCTGTTATTGTGAAGTAAAATTTAAAACCTACAAAAGATCCACCAGGTATTCTCTTTTTGGTTTGCCATACCAGTCTGTGATTTTGGCTGTTCTACTGTTTACTCTAAAAACAAGGGGTTAAACTAGATGATCTTTAAGGTCCTTTCCAACCCAAACCTTCTGTGGTGCTACTCATGTGGTATTAGCACAATGGTGTACAGAACGTTACAATTTGTGTTCTCCTAATTACTGCAATGCTTGTGGTTGCTATCCAAGGACTAGGAGTGACGTTATGATTTAGTGAATCTCGTATCCTTGAACATATTTTCTTTATTATCCGTGCCAGAAATGTAACCAAATTGTACCTGCTTCTGTTATATCAATTCCAGTCAGGTCTTTTTCATCCCAAGTATGTGAACTTTGTGTCTGATTGAAACATCTGTCTTACAGACTCTGAGGAAGAGAAATTGCAGGCTGTTAATCATACAGTTTCTACTGTGTATTACCTTTGTCTGCAGAAGAGACTGTGCTACCACTGATACTCAAAAGTACAGCCAGATACTTATAAAAGCTCTCAAGAGCTCCTGCACAGAATGGGAGTCACACTGGAGATTCTGATGGAAGCTGTCCAGGAGAAATCAGCTAAGTTTCTGGACATACTACATCCCTTTATGCCAGCATGCCTGGTAATTCCCATAAATGAGGGCCTGTCAGAGTCAGCCAAATTACTCTGGCAGATGTCTGCTGCTTTAGTGTTGACAATCCAGATGGGTGGATTGTTATCCAGTGCTTTCTGCAGGCTTTGAACAAGTCTATATACACTGGCGCCAGGACTGTTAGCTGTGGCAGCAGTCCACTGGACAGACAAGCATCAAGGTCTACAAAGAACAATACCACAAGGTAAAGACTTACACCAGACATTATTTAATTAGAAGCAAAACCAACCTGCTTTCAAATTATCTTATTCTAGTTATGATCTAATGCTGTTTCAATCAGAGATGGTTTTTATGGAAGATAGCACTGCTGTCAGTGAAATATCAATCATCATTTGCACTGCTATAGGATCATGAAAGGTTTACCTTAGCCAGAGTTTTGTATTTTATAAGACTCAGTTATTTCCAAGAAATGTATTAAAATAGTTAGCCTAGGATACTCCTATGTTTAACACTTGTTTTATGTACTTCATATTTAAAATATTGTCATTTTCCCAAAGGCAGTCAACAACTACCTTCTTTGATAAATGTACTGCTGCAATGACTTTTGCCAAACATTATGACTTCAACTTGGTCATTCATTTAGTAGCCAAGTTTTGGTAAGAAGTATTGTTTGGAGCTGCAATTATTCTCTCTCACAAATTTGGTGGATGCTGTCTGCCATTCATAATTGCATCCACACTGACTCTCATTCAAGGAATAATTATTTGCTGACAGCAAGTCTAATCCTCTGAGATGTTATCAGCACACTTCCCATATCATACTCTGTTCTCATTTTGACTGGCACTGCCTGCTGTGGACATTGAGTTGTAAGTGACTTTTAAGTGAGCAAAGTGAGCAAGGGTTCCTGCCCTTTGTGCTCTGCATTTGGGGGTGAGGCAGCTGAGTACTTGTGATAGTTCTGTGCGAGATCATAATTTTTATAAGTGCTACATGTATGCAAAGAATAGAGCCAACAAGGATTACAGCTTCAGCCAGAAGACTTGTTGCTACTTTGCATGGATAGTAGTTCTTTCTGGATCTATAGTGATTTGCCAGTCTCATTCTACTTAGTATCTGAATGTTCCTTACCATGTATTGAATCCTTTTTCACTGTATCACACTGCAAACCAGCTAGCCCTTCAAAATGGGACTGTTGAGGGGGAAAAAACCATGCCCACCACTGTCTGAATTATGTAGGGATATATTATGTAGGTACAATCTTGAAATCTCATGTATGTTTTTGACAAATGCTTTTCTTGACCAAAATGTGAGGCAGAGATTACATTTACCAATTGCTTACCCATGCCAAAGTAAAAATATGTGGAAACTTGAGCTATTAATAATTTCATAGATTTCATGCATAAATGTTGGTGTTTATTGAATTTTCAGCCTTTAGGTGTATTTCTGAACTGCTAAGATTGGATTCAGTTGGACTAGTTTACAATTTCTAAGATGTTACTAATATGCAGTCACGATCAGATTTGGTGACCACTACCTGTTGGCTCAGAGTTGCCATCTATAATTGCAAACATTAATTTTAAATAAACATTTTAGGCAATTTCTGGTGAGGAACAATCAGGTTTTAAGATTGGATTTTATCATAAAATCTATAAATTCCTTCCTGCTGCAAGAACAGCAAAGCAGGTCACAAGCATTCCAGGAGACATCTGGAGCTCACTGGTGATGACTCCTTGACACAGGCTGACTGAAGACCTGATGATGCAAAGCACTCTAGTGGACCTGGTGTCAATAATTAGGAACTGGGTATGAAGGTTGTCTTAGCTTTGTCTGCAGTGACTGTAAAATGATGGTGTTCAGGACCCTGGAAGAAAAAACCAGGGCAAATAAGATCACAGCTTTGAATTTCAGAGGAATAAACTTTGCTTTGGTTAGAGTTCTGCTTGGGGCAAACCTATGTGATAGTTCCGGAGAGAAGAGGGATCCAGAATTGCTGGATCACCTCCTCTAAACTCAAGATTTGTTCATCTGAATGTCAAGGGAAGCTGATGGGAGGCCTGTGTTAATTGATACAAAGCTCATAAGAAAGCTCAGTCACAACCATATAGGATGTGGAAGTAGGGACTTAGGAGACAAGAGAGAAATGCTGCCTTGAGGGTGTGGGGACTGGCTTAGAAAAAGCCAAGACAAGATGGAACTGAAGCTGGTGAGGGATGTGAAGGGCAAAAGTGAGTTCTACAGTTTTACCGGCAGAAAAAAAGGAAAGAATTTGGAAAATGTGTGTCTGCTGCTGAATGGGTGCAGGGTGCTGGGCACCAAAGGATATGGAAAATCTGGGATACTCAAGGTAGGCATTGCCTCAGTCTCTATTCGTAAGGTTTGCTTTCAAGAATCCCACGCTCCTGAGTCCAGAGGGAGCATCCAGAGTAGTGAGAACTTTCCTCAGTAGCGCGGGATCGAACTGGGGAGCCTTTCAACAAACTGGCCATACATAAGGGAAATGTCTCTGCTTTGGGCAGTGTCTTGGACTAGAAGACCATGAGGTCCAATCCAACCTCACCCAATTTAAAATCCTTAATTCACTTTTACACCGCAGAGGAATATGTTCTCTAAATTTAGGTTTTCCTAAATATTAGTATGCTTTTAGTTTAACTTTCTTTTCATTTATATCTCCTCCTTCAGCAGATGTATATTTAACTTGCATTGCCTACCTGATTTGTTAGTTCATCTAGCAAATAATCTGTAATTTTCAACAAAAGCACTTTCTTCAGGGTGTAAGTGAGCAGAAACAAGTTTAATAACATGATCTGTAAGTGATCAGGATGAATTGGTTTTTTCTGATCTTTTGTGTGAAAATTATTCTTGTTCATTTACTTAATGAATGAATGTCTGAGTTTAACATTTAGCATAAGTATTTTTAACATGAAGTGATAAACTTGTACTTTGTCTTCCAAGTAAAAAATCTGTTGCAATATCACTGCTTTCTGCATGAAGAGTTTTAACCATTAACAACTCTTCTCAGTATTTATATTTGTGGGTTCTAATTCATACACATTTATCATGATGTTTCTTTTAAAATGTAATTGCATTAACATATTTTATGTTACTATATTTAATAAAGCCATAGAACATTCCAGAAAATATAACACAAGACTTTTGACTATGGAAACATTATATTTGTTAGTGGGAAATGATGAAGTGCCACATATTTAGCCATATATTCATGGGTGGAAAGTGGTGAAGAGCTTTTTTTTTTTCATTTCATATTTGATGAATGTGCAACAAGTTCATATTTATTACATTCTGTGGAGTTGCTGAGCATGAATAGAAACAGAAGTTGAAGAAAATAAAGAGAATTTAACTGATGTGGTATAGGTCTATGCTTCTGGGCAATTTTGTACAAAAAATATGCCATAATTGACTTCTGAATCTGACTTTATTTCTGATTTTTATATAATATGTAATATTGTCTTTAAACTGAATATTTTTGTTCTCAAGGTCATGGAGTAATATGTTAAGAGCTCTGTGGTAAGAGGTGAAAATGTCCAGATTAGATGCCAAGCTGTTTTATTTGCTTCCTTGCATGTGTAAGTTGAAAGAGAAGAAAAAAGGTTTCTAACCATTGTAGCAAACCATTATGATGATATTTTGATAGTAAGCTGCTGCTCAAGCTCAATTACGTATTAGACCTTTTTTGGCACTCTCCTTGCACCATTATTTCTGGTTACATAATCTCTTGAGTATTTTTGTAAATGAAGTAATGGATAATCTAAAAACCCAACAGTGTTTTTATGTTAGGAATATGTGTCAACTGCAATCATCTAGATTTTTTCCTGTTGTCGAATTTTCTTTCATAAACAGGCAAACATTTCTAGAATGGTAAGGAAATTGTTTATCATCAGCATCCTAAAATGGGTACAAAAGCTAAACAGTTACATATGACATTGATTATATTGAATAAGATCATCCCTGCAGTATTTTCCACATGATGATTATGCAAAATCATGCTTCCGATGACTTAATTGCAGTTCTTTACATAATTTTTCATTAGAAATAATCAAGCTCTACATTTTGCTAGGTATTGTCATAAACTTTACATATTTTTGTGAGAGCTGTAGTGCTTAATGAAAAATTGGTTTTAATTATCAAGAGAAGCTGAGTAACATTTCCTCCCCATTTTAAACACTAACTTGTTTCTTCTCAAAATAATTTAGAGATGAAGGTTGTCAAATCAGTAGGCATTTTATCAACCAGAAGAGATGACTGAAGCTAAACTTACAGTTATATAATTGTAAACCATATACCTGTTCTAGGAAGCAGCAGAATTTTATTTATTTTCATTATTCTAGTTCAATATCATCAGATATTGAACTAGAATAGTGAAAAAGTAGAGAAATAGTAGGGTTTATTAATGTTAAAAGTAATTGTGAATTATAGTTTAAAATACAAATATAAGAAATTTATGTGGATAATGTACTCCATTGTTTTTTTGAAAAGTATGTTTAGATGTTGAACTAAGTCTGGAAATGAAAATGCAGTGTTTTGTAACATGTATGTGCCAAGATTTACAATAATTTGCAAACATGGGGTGTCTCTGTTATATAGAAATTTCATGTGTTGGAGGCTGAGGTCTTGAGGTCTCACAAATGTCAAGTCTATGACGTACATAAGTAGGGTCACTGAATGCATTCCCTCTATACCATCTGCTATAGAACAATTGTTTTAAGAATTAAAAGGTCTGAATGCATCTTTCTTGCATTCTTTGGTCAAAAAAGCAGACACAATATTTAAATAGTAGTAGTCCAAAAGATCTTGTAGGTAGAAAATGAATATAAATCCAAAATACTTCTGGTACTGACCAGCAATAGCTTTTCATTAAGGTAAAACTGACTGTGTACAAGTACACATATTAAAAACATAGTAACATTAGTTTTCTTTGAGTATTCCAGGACTGAAAATGAGTCTCATTGAGATTTTTTGCCTCAACATTTCTAGCTTGGCCAGACAATGAAATATCTCCTCTTGCACGTTAAAATGTCACAAGCTTAAAAAGCAAATGTTGTTGGCATATGACTGAATAGAACTCAGGCTAGAGTAAGAGTATTTGGGGGGAAATTCACATGGAGAAGTGTCATGTGGTTTATGAAATTATTAGCAACAGTTATTGGAATCCCCAAATGCTGAGCACGTTAGTGTAGACGAAGGGTGTCAAAAGGTAGATAATGCAGTCAAAGGTCAGTGATAAATTTTGTTACATTGCATCCCTTTTGAATGTCTGGTAATACTGGGTCTTGGAGGCAGCTGGCTACTTTTCTAAAAGAAGAATAAGACGTAAGATAAGCATTTAAGTATTGACTGTAATTGTGAGCACTCTAGTTTGTAGGAAAGGGTTGTGCTCACTGCTCTGGGCAGAAGAACACATGTCCTTGAAGGCTTCCAAAGGGAAGGCCTAGAGGATCACTTCTGCCAGCTGGTACTGTGGAAAGCACCAAGTCAGGAGCTTGTAAGGTTAGTTTGTGATTTAGAGGCTTGTAGGTCTTGCTGATGAGGAAGGGTTGTGCTGTGAAGTAAATGTGACTTTTTCCTGTTCAAGCTGATCTTACACTGTACCCTATTTGGAGAAGAGTGCTTTTTTTGTTGTTTGAGTAAGAGTGGTTCCTTTCATAACTGCTAATTTTTTCTGTTCATCTCTAAGTCCTTTCTTGATGTGACCCCTGCATGCTGAGCAAACAGAAGCTCTCTCTACTTACTGATAGTACCTTGTGTACCTGCATCTCTAACATCATTCTGCAGCTGCAAAGAGGACCATGGCTCCTTTCTTCTTCACCTTCACAAAAATTATCCTCCTCCTTTATTTTTCTGTAGTGTTTTCTTATAAACATGGTTTGCTTTTAAATGGTGTGCCCTTCCCTAATATTTCTGGCTATTCTGTAAATTAAAATCAAGATTTCTAGAACTGTATCTTGTTTAATTATATTGTTTGCAGAACCTAGGAAAGAAATGCACTTTTCAAACTGACATTGAGTTGAAAATGCAAGATAACTCTGGAAGTTCATGGAAGTGAACTCTGTGTGTTAATGGTCCTATGCGTCTGGGAATAGGTGAGATATCAGTTCTTTCTTTGATAGATAAGTCAAAGTTTAATCAAAGGTTCATATAGACACCTATGGTAAATTAGGCACTTTCTGTTCCTGTGGGTTTTCCAGTTAGGAAGGAGATTTAATTTGCAAATCAACTTTAATGCCTGAAATAAAAGTAAATGCAGAAATATATTTTTTTTCTCTATTTTTTCCATATAAAGCTCGGGTCAGCATGAAGTATGTTGTATACAGTTTTTCATATGGTGCTTGATAGTCACAAAACTGAGAAATCAACCCTCTTCAGTCTGTGCAGTCCCTGTGTTTGGGTAGTGAAGTGTCCCAGTGGCTACATTAAAGCGAGAAGCTGACTTGCACAGTAGTTGCCTAACAATCCTCTTTTAGCGTGACTGGCTGCATATTCACCCATTGGAAAATGTGTCCTGTAAACAGATGAAATACCTGCAAAGGTGATTAGGTTCATGCACAACATATCTGAGAGAGTGTGACTGCAGCCCAGTATTTGATTTTTTTTTTTTTTTTAATATATAAGCAAAACTCTTTGGAGTGAAGAGAATCGAGGCTATGTTTTTAAATTTTAACAGTGATAACCAGAACTCTGCTATTTTTTCATCTGCCTTATGTGGGTATGCAAGAGGTATTGCCTTCGACTTTATTTCTGGCATGCGACATACAAAATTATGTTTCCAGATGCTAAGAACCATTCTTTCACTTCTACAGCTTAAACTTTTGTTACATCTATGGTCATTTTTTCATTAGTGTAACATGCTCCGCTGCTTCTATATAGTGTATTCATAGAATTGGAATGATCTCTCCAATGCAGCATTCTTGCATTTTTCATAAGAAGCATTGTAGTTTTAAGGTTTCCTGATAATTTCTGGCAGTTTTGTTTGGAGTTTTTTTCTCCGTGTGTAATAAAGCTTGTAAAATTCTCTAAGTAATTTCTGTATCTGTTCTAGTAATTTGCCATTATTCTAGCGTATTTCAAATTCACTTTCAAAAATGTTAAAATATGGGTTAGATTGTTTTAGCTTTAGGCTAGTGAAGAAACACCAGGTTTTATAGTTGCCTATATATACAATACCTGTTTTTAAGCTAAAGGAAGAGGTTACAAATTTAACCTAAGATAATTTTAAAATGAGGAATGAAAATAGGTTAAAAAGGGATTTGGGGGGATAATTTTGACAAAGAGAACCATTAGGAAATTATAGAACACATTTTATTCTTTTTTAATTAATTTATCTACCACATAATGTATTTGCAGTCCTTGAAAATATTCTGAGTTTGGAGCATTATGCCTTCTAAACTAATAAGGCAATGAGTAATTCAGTGGTAGGAGTTGAAACTGAGTGGCAAAGTTTAAAAGAGGAGCTGAGCCTGTACTTAACTAATAAGAGAAGCTTTGAGCTAAATCATGTAACTTCATTCTTTTATTCTTCACTTCCCTGATGTGTACGGTGGCTTGGGTGAGGTAAATAAGGTGACTGGGTTTTGTGTAATTAATTCTCGGGGTTCATTTGTCACTTTCAGAAATTGAATGTGTTAGTTAAGCACTAAGCAAAAGAATCAAAATAAGGTCTCTCTGAAGCACTCACAAATGTACAATTATCACATTTTAACTAGAACACTTGCTACAGTGTGACCTTTCATATAAAATACATATAGACACAGCCAGAAAAATATTTTTTGTAAAGAATTTATTCTGTTGAAGTGTATTTGTGCTAAGTGCTTCTGAAAGAGAGAAACTGCAGTAGCAGAAATACTGTTTATGAAATGGGTGGCAATGAACTGCTGTAAATGAGATGGTAAATAATCACATTTGCTTCATCCTGTTTAGAGAATAAAAAGTAAAGTGCATTTATATCAACAAAGCACTTAACCCCATTTCTAACTTATTCATGTCAACAGTAGAACCAGTGATTAACTCCAGTAACTCTTGTGTTTTAGCAGCAGTGGTGCTGTGTTAACACTGTGTTACAATGATTACACTGCTCTATTTCCATCAAAGCTCCTAATAATGTTTTTTAATGTAGCTGTGTATCTGTTCATCAGCTGCTGTTGCATAGTTGGGACAGGTAGTATACTACAGTAGTATTGCCAGCAACATAATAACAAGTCTTTTCCTGTTCCAGTTTAATGATTTCATATGTAATCAGGGAAATTTAGTACAATGATGGTGAATAGTAGTTCTTGTCACTGGCATTTGATTTTACCCTCAAAAGAAAAAATTACATTAATGTAATACTGTCTTACATTGATTTGCAAAAAGCCCCATTGTTTAGCAGAAGGCTGGGGAACAAGTACTTCTCTCTGACACCCACCATCCTGTTCAGTTCTTAGGTTTATATCTGTCTGGCTTCAGAAACTGATGAGAAGTGAGCACATTTGCACTGCATATTTTACATGTGCCTCACTAGACCTGAGTAATTTATTCACCTGCAGATTATTCACTGAGAAATGTACTTGTGGTTTAGCATGGTATCTGAATAGAAACTGAATTTATTACCTAACATTGTCTGATCTGAAAATAGTGGGAAAAAGACACAAAATTAATGTGATGTTAGTCTTCTGCCCGTGGCCCAAGGGTCAGGTGATCTGCGTGCTTTATAGTTTTGTAGGAACATATTTTACTTTTCACTGAGTGAAAATAGTACACCTGATCAGAGCTCCTGTTCTACCTGTCTGCAGAAGATCTCATTTGCTTGTTTTTCCTTGCCAGTAGCCTAGAGCAGATATCCAGTGTAATGTCACCCATGCCAGGCTGCCCTTCAGTGCTCTCGGTTGTCTCCATGCATTCCAAATGTTCTGTCACATAAAGGACAACTTCACTGCTTCATCTTTGTGGCTTGTTCTTTGTAAAAGAGCCTGTTTCCATCTGTTTCAACTCTATGGATATATGATCCATCATACCATGTCTCTCTGATCATAACAGTATCATGGTCCTGCGACTGCACACAGATCTCTTAATTCCTCATGTTTATTCCCAATTCAACAGGTATCAGAGTACTGATTTCCCAGAAATTGTTGCTCACAATAAGGCAAATACTTCAAAGCAGTGGAGTCATAAAAATAATAGAAATATATTTAAGAAGGGAAAGGACTTTTTGTGTTCCACTAATACCCATTCAAGTACATAAAAGGTATGTTAACTCTGTGAAGCAGTGTGCCATATGCAAGAATGCTACTCTTTTCCAAATATTATATCATAGCTATTCAAAGTATGACAATAGCTTTAGGCAGGAGATAAAACTTTGAGTGCCATTAGTTTAAACTTACATGGAAAGATGTTAATGATGCTATTGGAAATACTGCATTGAATTGCACTTGTTTCCTAGTTTTGTATTGGGCTAAAAGAAGTCATTAGCAATTTTCATTTTGAGAGCATTTTTGGTACAATATGGTGGTGTGAGTCACCAGAAGCTTAGTGGCATAAAGAATTGCAGCCTGAAGGAAAAAATAATGGTTGGCCTAGAGTACTGTCTCTCATTTAGTATATTATAATCATTGCCTTTTTATGTCTTGTTTTTCAAAATATGGATTTAGTGCTGGTGAAAGGTACTGACTCAGTTTTGAAACTTTTCCTCTGTCCTTGAACAGACACAGCACAGGCAGTAGCAATTTGTGTCTGTGAACAGATGTAGCACAGGCAGCAGGACTCTGATCTTCCTCCCACAGCTCAGTCCTATACCTTGCATATGGCTTTAGATCAGTGACAGATGCACATCAGCTTCTGGGTTGGGTTGCAAGTGGAAGTTGTCTTGTGTTCCCGCGGTCAGTAGGACGCAGTGGTGCCTCTACTGCTGCTGTGTCAGAGTTCACTTTTTCATTTTCTGTTGCTTTAATGGGCTAAATGGGCTGATATGATGATAATGGCAATATTAGCAGTGGTTAAATAAAGCTAACCCTGAGTTCCTTTAAGTGGCAAGACAAAATTTTAAGGTCACTGGGCATACCTCCATTTCTGACTTTTAGGCAGCCTTAACTGGGAATATGAGAAGTGTCACCTCCATTGCTTTCTGATATACACAGATCTTTCACTAGAATTCACTATGTATATGGTTTTTCACATAAGATAATTTAAAAGGAAGAAAGCAAGCATTAATTTGGAAGTAAAGAAGTGAAAGAGACTGTAATTTCATTTATAGGGAAGAAAAAGAAAAATTAGAGTCCATCCCATGGAAATATAGTTTCTGTAAATTGAGTAAGTTGCAATACTTTGGCCAAATACAGATAAAACAAATTCTTTTGGCAAAGTTATAAGTTTTGATTATCCTACACTGAAATAGATGCTACAGCCCTATATATTATGATTTTTTTCTAGATGGGGAATATTCAGCATAAATAGATATGAACATGATTTAGCAGCAGATAGTTCAGGATCATGAATATAGATGAAGTTACATCTAGAGTTTTGTTTACTGAAGGCTGTTACATATTAATGTATTGCTTATACCTGTCTGGTGAAAAACTGAAAGGATATCCCCAACACCAATTTTAACCCCTCAGTTCTTTCTACTCCAAACTTGACAAACACTTATTCTGCCCAGTGTTCATAACACTGTCATGGTTAGTTCTTTTTTTTCCTGGAGACTTCTTGTGCTTGCAGCCATATAGAGCGTGAAATAGAAGGAATATATCAGCTTTTTTGTCTAAGCCTAGACACTTAAAACACAAGAAGTTACACTATTCTAACATCTCTTACAACATGCTTATGTGCTGGTTTATTTTAAAAACAATTTTAATTCGTTAAACAGGAAAACAAAAATTGTAACCCAACCCCCAAAAAGCCAACCTTTACTGGATCAGCCTGGGTCAGTGTACCTTGGGTGGGCCAGAGCTGCTTAAAAGTAAATTTAGACTGGATCAAAACTGGGCTCCAAATCTTGTTTAAAAGTGTTCAAGTATAGTCCAAAAATATGTCTTTGAAATTTGCGTAAACTCACAGTACTTGGAAGCATAAATAATTACTCCTGCTGAAGTTACTATGACTTTTAAATGTATTATTTTACAAGAAAGGATATTAACGTCGCTGCAGCTACTTGCTGCTGCTATGTACTGCTGCATTTGGATGACTGTCAAAAATCTAGAAAGTTACTAGAAATCTAAAAAAGTAAAAAGCATACTCGAACTACTGAGTTTTTCAGATTAATAGCTGCTGAAACAGAAAATCCACAGCAGTTATTTTTTTTAAGTTCTATGTATAACTTATGACTGTGAGACTACTTGATCTGCGAGACGAAACTAATTTTCTTCATGGACAGTTTTTTTGCTTCTTATCACTTAAGTTTTCTATTTGTCATGGTAGCATTTTGATAGCAACAAAGATGAGCATTTTATTTATTTAAAGATGATGAAAAATTTATTTAATTTGGTAATTGAAAGTAAGACAGGTTTATTTTCTTTCCTTTTTTTGTTGTTGTTGAGATCTAAACTTTTTTCTATTTAACAACAAAGAGCTAGTCAGAAGAGCTGACTTTTGCACTGAGTCTGGCTATTTTGTACTTAGAATAATATTTTTTTTTTCTTGGAGTAATGTGAATTTCAGTGTGATGGAAAAACACTGAAAAAGATGGTAGGGGAAGGATTGTCTTAGATTTTGAATTTTTTTGTGCCAGAGACATTTATATCTCTCTTCCAGATGAATGCATTGTTATGACAATTAATAGATAATATATTTAGCTATAATTTATATTTTATATTGCCAAAAATAGCTATATTTATATTTTATATTGCCAAAACCAATTAAAATAACTCTAGTTAAATGTAGACCCAACTACTAGATTTAGTTTCTTTCATTTTTTCACAATTCTGACTCATTATGTCCTCCTTTTTTAAATTTAAATAGGCATTAGAAGTCTGTCTCATCTGCCCACAGTAACCTTTACTAAGCAAATGTCCTAAAATTTAAAGAATCGATTAAAGCAGTAAGCAATTCCAGATGCAGTAAGAATTAATCACGTGTGTGTATATATATAAAAAGAGTGATTTTTTTTAAATTAAAAATCTTGATTTTAATGAAAATGTAGTAAGAAACTTGCAGTTGGAGGACATATTTTAAAGCATTTTAAAATTGACCCTCATAAAGGAAAAACAACTACCTTTGACAGTTTCTTTAAAAGAGTTACAGTATAGAACTTTGTCAGAGTAGTTCTTTGTTTCTGCTGAGAGCCACCTGCTTCTACTGCATGATCTGATTTTGGATGGCACCATGGGGATTTGGGTCCCGAGGCAAGAGGCAGGCTCTGCAGTTAAAATACATGTAAGAGAGAATCCTGTGGAAATGTCAATTAAATAATGGAAAGCAGGTAATGGGTTTAAAAACCAGGGTTCATTTTTTCAATCAGCTATTTTTCTTTTAGAATTTAGGAAGCAGCTTCCCCCTGTGAACAGCTAAGTCAGCAAGATGAAGCTTGTGCTTTGGAACCCTTCAGCTGGTGGGTATATGTAGCTACCAAGGTGGAAATTTCCTGAGTGAAGCAAAATTATTTAAGGTCACTGAAGTTTTACTGCATCTCATATACAGTCAGCAAATTGAAGAAAAAGATTGTCAGGAAAAGAGGAGGAACATAAGGTCAAGTGAGCCCTATCAAAGAGTATCTAGTGCAGTACGATGGCCAAGTACAGCCCTTAGAACTTAAAGGCAGAAGAAAGTTAAAAGACCTTAAATCAAGGCTCACCTTCTGCCTGCCTCTGTCAAGTTCTGTATAAAGTCTGGCAGCACCTTTGGCCTTGTTGATAATGGAAGTATACCTGCATACCCACCAAAACTGATATAATTTTGGGAGGTTCATACAATATGACCTATCCAAAACCAGGCACAGACAGCACAGAGGTGATATTTCTCTCAGGAACAAGCAGTACAGTTTCACCCCAAGGGGTCTCTCTTTTTTACCTGTTATCTGTCAGTGAATTAAGTGTTAAGATATTGAAACTGCCCCAGCTGTGTCATAACTCAGTCACAACAAGGCTGAAGAGTTTTTTCTTGATTTGGCATTCAACTACTACAGTAACTGCACCTTGGACTTCAATAACCTCTAAGAAGACTACCTGTTGGGTTTGTCAGTAATCTCAAAACCAGGGGGTTTTGACAGAAAATGTTGTTTTTACCTTCTTATCAGATTGATTCCCGTTAAAAAGGTTAGACCCGGTGAGGATGTTGCTCAGTCATGCAGCTGATCCCATCAGGTTTGTGAATATCAACTGCATTAAACATGGGTTCAGAAATGAAAAATGCCAACTGTAGTTTGTATTAGAGTTCTAGGAGCCCAAGTGATAGGGAGATGAATTCCTTACATGCCCTTTGGTGACAGTATTTTGTTCTTGGTGATCTGAATTTGTCTGAAATAAGTGTTCACTTATTCCCATTTTTTGCCCTCCCTTTTTGTTATTAAATGTGTTTCTTTGTAGTTTAGCCAATGGCCTTTGACTATTCAGAGATGGTGCAAACTTTGGAATCATCTCTCAGCAAGGAATATGAATTTCTTTTCTATAAAACTATTTACCTACCCACTCAATCAATTCCAAAACTTCATTTTCCTTTGTACAGAACGTAAGATCTGTGTTTGTTAACAATTCACCATTCACAGTTTATAAGTTACATATTCGGAGAACTGTCACTTACAGCAGCAATGGTAATAACTGTTTGCATGTTTCCCTTCATTGTACAAATGTGATAAATTTTGAAAGACTCCACAAAGGAGTTTACTTCAGCATACACAAGGTTTCTTAAAAGATGTTAAGTGTTATTGTCAGTGTCAGTATTTCTAAATGTGTTAAATTTGGCAAACAGATTGAATTACTTGTTTCTCCTAAGATGGCTAACATCTTGTATGTCCTCCAAGATTTTAGTATGACTTCATTCTGCACCATGTCAGATTGTTTTTAGTCTGGGCCAACAAACACTATGTAAGAACACTTTTTTCTCTACTGGAAAACTGAAATCTTGTGTAATTAATTCTTAATTGGTACTTATATTGTTTTTTCCTTGGGTTTTTATTTTCCTGGTTTTTTGGTTGGGTGGTTTGGTTTTTTGGGCTTTTTTTTCGGTGTTGGCATTTTTTGGGCTGCAGAAAACCTCCAGTTTTCAATCAAATATCCTTGAATGTTTTAAGAAAAATCGATATATCTTTCAGAACACAGGAAAGTAAGAAAGATTTGTAGCTGTCAGTAGAAATGAGTCTCAAGCAAAAGTTAAAGAAAATAAAATAATTTCAGTAAATTAACTTAAATTTAGGAAATCTGTACTTGGATGTTGTCTGATTGCAATTCCCATTTCCTACAAGCTAACTGAAAGCTTTATATAATTTCCACTAACACTGGAGTCTCAGCTCATATTGTTTGGCCCTTAGCTGGATTTCTTCTCATTTCTTTTCAATTTTAGTCAGAAACCCTGTTGGCTTTTTAAGAGATTTGCAATCTGTAGCAGTCATATTATACAGAACAAGAGGAAGAGTCTGTGCTTGGTCTTCTGTTTAACAGGAAGGCTGTCTTCAACAGAAGTGCTCCACTGCTATTGCTTTTGCAACATATCATTACAATCAGTATCATTTGTTCCATGCTTTTTCAGCATCTGTGAAGCAGCAGCTGGTTACTGCTTTCTTCATCATCAAAGTGCTTTCAAGGACATTGGACTAGAAACTTCTAGGAGAATTTTATTAATTTGCAAACATGAGAATATGAGAATTTGAATGTTGGTTTTAAATGTAGGTCAAGTAAGATGTTAAAAAATGTTGGGGAAGGCTCATCCACCGTGGGAATGTGTGTGTTAATCCAAATATGGAACATCTTCTTGGAAGCAATGGAATATTCTTCTTGTAATTTTGATCATTCTCCATTATTTTGATAGTTTTAGTTTTCTTCTTTATAATTACCTTTTATTTTGCTAGGGATACTAGAAATAAAATTGGTCCCTTTAAATCTTCGTGTTGACATAAAATGTCTACATTTGACACACTTCACTCCAGGGATTTATGTGGCTCTAACACAAGTAAATCATCTTCAAAGAGACATCTTGGCATATTGTAGCCACCTGTAATTCTTCTGCAAAGGGGAACATCTAAAAATCGTGCTTAATTGATAGCCACCAGTCTACATTGCACTTCTGTGAAGTTTGGCAATAAAACCAAAAAGATCTGGACATTTCCATTTAGAAGGCATCACGCTGTTGGCACTTCCCTTGTTTGTTTGTTCTTACATGAAAATGGGATTCCATTTTTATGGCAAAGCTATCAAGATAGGTATCATGAAGAGGCAGTTGCTGTTTTAGCTAATCAGTAACCTCTTTTTAACAATAATCCAGCATAAACTTGGGGAAGTTCAGATACGGAATCATCAACACTTAATGCTTTAAAATAGGTAAGAAACCGTAGTAAAGACCTTATGGGACAGAAGAATATTAGATTTTCTCAGTGCTCTGTCATATTTTTAATGTGGCTAAGGCAAACTCATTGCACTTGATGTTGAATGCCATTAAATATACAGCTAAATTGCTTTGAACATACTATAAGATGACATCTTGGTGCTACTTGTTAGACCTAGAAATTCAAAATAATTCTTGCTTTCATAGTCCTTTTAGAATTAGTGAGGCTGGTCATTTTGGAAAGAGACACAACAAACTTTGCTGTCTGGATTTGTCCACCTATCCGCTTCTTGCTAAAGTATCTGTACTTCTATTGCACTTCGTTTGGTAAGTATAAATTCAAGTCATTAATTAGATACAATAATTTTTCCCAAAGAACCTCATTTATTCTATTCTGTTGTTACAAAATCATAGAATCATCGAGGTGGGAAGGGATCAACCTCCTTGCTCAAAGCAGAGCCAACTACAGCACATTGTTCACGTCAATTTGCAGGTGGGCTTGAACATCTCCAAGGGTGAAGACTTCACAGCTTCTCTGGCCCACCTGTTCTGGTGTTCAACTCTCTGACAGTAAAAAAGGCTTTTTATTAAATATGGCAGCAATTTCCATTATGTTATGTTGCCTCTTTAACTTTCAATGGTTACTGTTGAAAATTGCCTGGCTCTGTCTTCCCTACTGCCTTGCATCTGAGATTTATCACATTCTCCCCTGAATCTTTCTTCTCATGGCTGAGTGGTCCTAGTTCTCTCACCCTTTCCTCATATGTCAAAAATTGGAAATTATTTTTATTTAGGTGAGGAAACCATATTTTAAATCTTTTTAATACAATTCTAAAGTTTATCCCAACTTCCTTATTGATGTATTTTTGTTATTCCTAATAATTTTATTATAGATATGCTGATCCTAAAACCACCGCATTCTTCCCCCCTCTCTATTAAAATATCTCCTAGGACCTCTGCGTGCCATTTTAGTGTGTAAAGTGTGCAAAATCATTAAATATTTTTCATTATGGTTTAAAAAATGAAAAAAATATAGTAAGTGTCTGCAGTTGTGTAACATTTAAGGTGCAGTGGTTGTAACTAATACTGTGGTGTACTAAAGTACATTTATTTAAAAGGTGTTTTGATTTCTGTGACTAGGAGGTGTGTGTCCTTTCACATAACCTGCACTAGAAAAACCTATATTGGCTCACCCTGTTCATACAATCATTTCCTTTTGGTTGATAGTGTGTTCTTCACTCCCTCAAAATGGCTGAGAAGCATTTTCTCCCTCTGCCTTTTCCAGCATGTCTGCATTACCTCAGAAAATAAAAAATAAAAAATCTCCAATCTAACCTTTCTAAACTGCAAAACCACTGACAGTATCTACTTATGTTTTTTCCTAACTTCTTTTTTCAGTAACACTTATCATTTCTTATGACTCTTTCTTCTCCAAAATTTCTTTCCCCAGGATTGATTTTTAACTTTTAAGGTTAGATATTTTCCAGTTGCAAATTTGCACTAATGTCTCTTCTTCTCTATGCACTTTCAATAGATAAAGGTCAGTGAGGGACAGGAAATGTGACCTCAAATGAAACAGATCAGGCAAAATTCTTTTCATGGGGCTTGCATAGAGTAACAAGTGCTAAATGTTAAGATTTTTTACTCTAGTTCAGGTTCTTACTTGGAGGCATCTCACTCTGGTCAAGCATCTTTGAATCTCATTCTGCAGAAATGTGTGGAAGACTTTCAGTCTCTTTCCTGCAAAATTTTACACACACAAACAAAAACAGCAAAAGAATCAATAGTAGAACACTTTTTTTCCCATTGAAGTATGACATACAAGAATCATAATTTCATAAGAATAGCAGGATATAAAAATAAGTAGTAAAACACCTTACTCTGAAATATATCAAGGTACTGATCAAGTACTCAGGATCAGGGATACAGCATCCTGTAGATGGTTTGAGAATGAAGATGCATGAACCCCATTTAGATATTAAGAAGAAATTCTTCATTGAGGGTGGTGAGGCACTGGAACAGGTTGTCCAGAGAAGTAGTGGATGTCCCATACCTGGAAGTGTTCAAGGCCAGGTTGGGTTGGGCCTTGAGCTACCTGGTCTAGTGAAAGGTGTCCCTGCCCTTGGCAGGGGGTTGGAACCAGATCATCTTTAAGGTCCCTTCCAACCCAAACTCTTCTATGATTAGCTATGGAAATAGAGGGGGGGGTTTTCTATCTTATTGGTTGGTCCCATGTGCTCTTCTTCATATTAACTTTTAGGCAACATTTTCATTTATCAATACAGCTTCATTTAGAAACCCACGTAAGATAATGATTAAAATCCCATTTGCTATGTGTTTATGAGCTTAGTGATTGTGAGAAGTGTTATATTATCCATATAATATTTTTCATTAGCTGCATGATACTACAGGTCTTGTTTTGCATCAGTCGTATCAAGCCAAAATCTATGATTTATGATCAGTAAATTTCTTGACTGTAGTGGGATTTTTGCTCAGTTTAAGACCTTCAGAATTTGGTCTATCGTTTTCTCTGTACTAAGAGAACTTGATCATGTTTTCATGAAATAAATCTAGTATTCTTTTCTATTGGTTTCTCCCTTCCAGGATCTCATTTCCTCTAAGACATCTGGCATGTAAAATTGGCTGACAGGAATGTTGCCTGGTGCATGAGCCTTGGAATGTTAGCACTCTAAAGCTCAGTGCCATATCATGAGTGTGTTTTTCATAATGTTGGGAAGGATAAGTTTCCAGTTTATTCTTGTGCACAGACTCAGGATTTTTCTTTTAACAGTGCCTTCACCAGTTGTTATATGTAGGAGCTAAACCTGTAGCTGGTAAGGTACAGAAAGCCACTATGTGTTCGGGTAACCAGTCTCAAAACAAGACATCAAAGTCTTGATTTCCTCTCTGAATTGAATGCCATGAATACATTCACAATGATTGTAGCTGTTTTTCCCCAACTTGTGTTTTCACTTATCTGTTACAAGTTTGATGGACTGTAAAAATATTTGCTTTACAGAATAGTCATGCTCTATGTCTTTCTAGTAAAACAAACAAAACCAAACACCAGTCAACCTGAAATCATTCTTTGGTTCCACTAATATGAGAGGCTTCAACTGATCATACTTTATTTTGGATGAGGCTCTTAGGCAGGCTTATAGCTGAACTATTTTTAGTTTTTTAATATAAGGGATGTATAATTGAAATATTCCGAGCTGCTGTCATCTACTGCACATAACATATGAGTGGTATTACTCCATTAGTCAGAATTGCAGCACATTTGAACTGTCATACACTCAGCTATACTGAAGTCAGGGAGCTGCAGCTTCTCTCAGAACCTTCTTAAGGTTCTGTGTCTGTCATATTAAATCATCAGGTGAGTGCCAAATTCAATGAAGCTCACTGAATATAGTGAGGCTAAAATTGCTGCAAGAAGTTAGAGAAGTAAAGCTAAGGAGCAAACAGGGGTAGTGTGAGGTAGAAGAGGAATAAAAAGGCAGGGCTGAAAGCAAGCAAGCAAAATAGGATTTGTTAAAATCAAGGGGGAGAGAAACCAATGTGTGCTGCTTAAGCTTCATTAGAGATAGCCTGGTCAGTCATCCCAGGCAAATGTTCCCTGTGCTTCAGTTGCTCAGGCTGTTTCCTCCTTGGTGCCACTGCTCCTCTTTCTTGCTCAGCACAGGCTGAGGCTTTCTCATTTGTAGGTTTCCTCTCGGTATGTTTGATTTTTCCTTTCCTGTCTGGTTTTCCCGAATTCTGTATTATGCAAAAATTTTCACTTTTGGATGCTTTGTATCTGTGGAACTCCAAGGGGAGAAATCAAATTTTTTTTTTTTCTAATCAACAAAAAATATAACAGTGAAATACCCTACTAACTGTAAATATCTTCACAGTGACGCTCTAATTTAAAGTGTGTATAAACTCCCAGGATTTCCATTGCTATGGAGGTAAGGAACTCGCCTTGATTTTTGTGTTACTGAAAGATAGAAAGTCACCAAAACCATGCATTTTCAAGAAATTTTTTTATTTTAGAGAGCCAAACATTTTTCATGCCTTGCATAGCCCTGAGTCTCTGCCGAGAATTTCTTCCAGAGACAGAACCTAAAATAATATAGCCATAGAAAGGATACTGTATGAATCCGAAATCTCTGCCTGCTTCAAATTTCAGCTATTGGTTTTGCACAAAGGAAATATTTTCTTGTTTTTCAGATGTAAAATAAAGCTTTCTGTGCCACATACATGTAGAGTTAATATTCTTTAAAAATTTGTAGGCAGATTATTTCTAATTTCAGGTAAATTACGTAGCTTTTCATAACGCTGTGTTCATAAAGGAATTTAAAATTTATACTAAAAGCAGGTTTAAACATCTTCCTTGAAGAATTAAAAAGTGCAGAATCTGAATTTTGAACTCAAGTTTATGCATATCTGTAATATTATGCTAAGTGTTTAATAGTGCTTCTGTGCTGTATAGAGTCATTGATATCACTTGCCTGTCAGACAATGCAGTTAATAGAAGGCATCTTTTTATGTGTTTCATTTACTCTGACCTCTCTTTCCAAGACTGAAAGAACCCAAGCTTTTCATGTTTTCTTGTATATCATGTTTCCCAGATCAGTGGTCAGTTTTGCATCCCTTTGGTACTTTCCATTTGATGCAATTTATGGACTTTGATGCAAAAACTGAGTACAGCATTCCAGTGGAAGCCTCAATGCTTCTGAAATTCCATCTTCTTCCTTCCCTAGTTTTGAATATGCATTTTACTCTGAATTGGCTCCACTGGAAATGAAATAAATAGTTAAGTAAATTTAGTTTGCTAAAGATGAAGAATTCTTCTCCTTGTTTAATGAAATTTATATGCAAAACATGAGAGCTTTTTTCATTTTTTTCTTCCCTGTGGTGTTTTTGTATTAGGATGAGTGAAATTTATCACATGGGGGTTGTAATTTTGAATCTATAGCATGATGTTACACGAGCAATAAGTTGCTATATGGGAAGCCTTGTCACAATTTCTCAGTCCTAGATTTTGGTCTAATAGGCAATGCATTAATATTTAAAATACCTCATCATATCCATGGCAGAATAAGTTTATGATACTTTCAGAGGACATTTTTTTTCTACTGTTTTAAGAGCAAGGCCTGAAAATGAAAATTTTCAGGAGTTACAAGTAGTTGTGGTGGATGAGTGCAAATGCACAGTGGAGAAAGATAGAAATTTCTTGGAAGTTCCTCTCTTACTTTTTTTCCTATTGTGAATCAAGCAGATGCTAAGCTAAAGTTGGAAGCTAAAGTTAGTGGAAATCAGAAATCACTTGCTCAGTGCTTCATGATGTCTAAAATGCTACAGAGATAGATGTGTATTTGTTTATATAGATAACCAAATTAATCGTTTTACCCCAAAGCTGTAACTGTGTCAGCTGACATTCTTTTTTCAAGTTTCTGCCCTGGATGAAGTCCTCTGCATGCTCTAGAACAATGAAATGAGAAGTTTGAGACAAATGTCTCCACCTCAAAATGCTGCTTTGCCAACATGTAAACTGCACACTTGATCTTCTATAGCAAAACATTTTTTTAAAGGACAAGTTTAAATTCTTGAAATAATATGTAGTGTATTTTCCAAATATAAGTTTGAGACAGCCATCTGAAAATTTGGACTATAACTTCTTAGTTATAAATTTGATCTTCAGATCTTGAATTTAAGGTGAGATGAATGGCCTTAAAATGAAAGAGGGTGGATTTAGATTAGATTTTAGGAAGAAGTACTGTACTGTGAGGGTGGTGAGGCACAAGCACAGGTTGCCCAAAGAAGCTGTGGATGCCCCATCCTTGAAAGTGTTCAAGGCCAGGCTGGATGGGGCTTTGAGCAACCTGGTCTAATGGAAGGTGTCCCTGCCCATGGCAGGGGGGGTGGGACCAGATGGTATCTAAGGTCCTTCCAACCCAAGCCATTTCATGATTCTGTGAATGTTTCTCTTCAATCTATAATGATATGCTTCCATGCTCTTTCTGCTTTCTTCTTGACCCAGTATGTAAACAGAGATGTCATTACTAAGCCTTTAAAATAAGCAAAATCTCGGTCCTCTTCTGAGAAGAGAGCATGACGAATAATTATGTGAATTTAGTGTATTGACTTTTCCATATTCAAAACCTGCCCAAATCTCATTTGATTAAGCATAAAAACCCTCTGTGAATTCCATTAGGAATATTCATGTATATTCACATTTTCATTGTCTCCATTTGGTTTTGATAAGTCATTTTTAAATTGCGTGTTAGTCTTTCCTCTTATATGAATTAAGTTTTATTCTCCAGAGACCGAAGGAATTGTATTCACAATAGGATTTTATTTAAGCATTCTCTTTTTCAATTGAACTTGAAAACTTTAATCAGCTGGTAAATTAGAGTGTACTTGTTACAGCTTGCTTGTCTGAAGATCTTGCTTCCCTTATACAAGATTCTTATAATCTTACTGACCAGATGGTCAGAAGAGGGATCTCTGTTAGCAATTCAATAAGTATTGGTTTATTTTCTTGAACGGTCTCAGGTTTTTTGTCTCTTTTGAAGATTTTGCCATTTTGGCAGCATAGTCTCTGTTGCGCAGCCCTACTGACAAAGAAAGAGTTGAGAAATATGTAGCCATTGCTGATTTCTCCTAATTCAGTATCACCTGATTACTTTCATGATTTAAGTTCCTGTTTTGATCCCATCTCGACATAGATTTCTCAAATGACTATTAGAGAGAGACAAAATCCCCTTACCATTTCTTTGTAGCTGAATTTCTATCTATGTTTTTTGAGGAGACCAATGCGACTGTTTTGACAGAAGAATAATAAAAAGAAACCTGTTATGGGTAGCTATATAGTTCAGATTTCAATTGAAACTGGTGCATGGTAAGTGTTTACAATGGTTGTAGAAAACTGGATGTGTTTTTGTTTACAGCTCTGTTCAGAAGGACTTGGTGATACCCGAGGATGGAACTATGTGGTGTTTTCAGTGAGATTTCTAGGCTTGTGTCAGGATAGCAGCTTACTGTCACCTTCTGAATTTGCAGTCTGGTAGATTCCAGTGGCTGAGACTTTCATACTTTTAGGATGTTATAGGTGAGATAAATGTATTCCATATGTGTATATACACACACACATCTGAGATGCTTATCTAACACTATGTTCAAATGGATACAATAGCTTTATTTTTCTTTGAAGTTACTCTGAAAAGCCTGGGCTGACTTTATGTAAGTGTTTTAGTACACAGATAATTTCTTCAGCAAACAAAGGCGGCAATCTTAAAGAAACAAACAACAAATTATAAAGATAGATAATCTCTTTGTAACTGACATTGTAAAAATGTCAAAGGCCTTTACAGCACTTCCTCCTGGTTTCAGTACCTTTCTCATCAGGTCTATCCTACACTTGATGCTCTATTTCCCAAATTGGGAATAGTAGAATGGCTGCAGCAAAATATTTGGTTTTAACAGTGAATATAAAACCGGTCTTGGAATTCTTGAGTGCTGCTCTTGGTTTTGTTATTAATTATCTGGTTTTTAGCAAATTAGCTAGAATTTGGTCTTTCCCTTTTGTCTGATGCAAAATGAAGATAATTTTGCTTCATTTTCTTCTGAAAAAACACTGTGATAAGTTCCAGAAGTAGAAAGAATTATTCCTCCATGATCTCATAACGTAATTATCTGTACTAGTTACTGTCAACTTTTTTGTTATGTTCAAATTATATGGCATATCACCTTGATAATGTGTTCAGGCTTAAGTAATCGGAGGTGCCATATGACACATTTTTAAACTGAGCATCTTAGAGGGGCTTTTATCATAGAGTGTTTTGTATTTACTGTTATGTTTAAGCTTTTACATTTTTACCATTTGGCCTTTCAGTTTCCTGAAACTTTTTAGGTTAAAATTTTTCAGGTTTATTCTCTTCCTGAGCAGCATCTGTAATGGTATGAACATTCTGAAATTGGGCAAATAATAGACATTTCTGCATAAGGGGGCAAACTGGATAGGAAAGAATCCTCTGTATTATTATAAATTATCGAGGATTCTTTTCAGCCAAATATTGAACAAAATTTTTTAGAATGGAGGAGACATTCCAAATAAAAATTGCATTTGTTTGTTCCAATGTTTGCACTGATAGATTGATAACCCTTTTCAAATCATATATTGCACATTAAGTCAGCTTTTTGTGCAGCTGGAGAATCTCTCATCTGCACAAGCATGTGCTGCATACATCTAATGATTCTTGGTCTTTCTGGTGCTTGGAGAGTTTAAGAAACTGATGTAACAAGTCAGGAAAAAATCACAAGATACTGGAAAAGCACTGTGGTGTCATGGGTTAAATTCTGATTTTTTTAATCAAGGTCCCAGGGACAATTTACCTGTATCTGACACTATTGTGCTGAGTGATATTGGGAAGTTATTCCATCCAATCCACCACAAAATGAAAACTGTATGATTCATTTCTCACATATGGGAATGTAAGAGGCATAATGAAGGAGGTTTATTAAATATTATTTGGAAATTTTCAGCTTTAAGTAAATAAATTACTGTGTTTATTTGTTGCTGGGAAGCTTGAAGAAATAGTAAGCACTGCAAAGAGAAAGACAAAGTTTCTTGCTCATGGCCTAGATTTAATCTCACACAGAAGGCATATAGTGTAGAAAATGTTTTCTGAGAGATTCTCCGGATGTGTAATTATTAGAACATGAGGGATGGGATGTTTAGTGCTGATACTTTTTTGTACGAAGAAACTTGTTCACGCAGAATGCAACAGTTGAAAAAGAAGCAGAGAGTAAAAAAGAAAGCTCTTCCAGTACTGATGAATGCTAAAGATAATGCCAGCAAGGATAGTTTCAGAACAAGATACGTAATAAATGGCGTTTTCTGAAGCAATATTTGTCAAGGTACTGGAAAATTACTTGCAGATGAAAATTCAAACACACGTTTACAGAGTGTTCTTTTCATGCAGTCTACAGCTTCCTCACGAGGGGAAGAGGAGGAGCAGACACTGTTCTCTTCTCTCTGGTGACAGGGCCCAAGGGAACTCCATGAAATTGTGCCAGGGGAGGCTTAGGCTGGATATCAGGAAAAGGTTTATCACCCAGAGGGTGGTACGGCGCTGGAACAGGCTCCCCAGGGGAGTGGTCATCAGAGTTCAAAAAGCTTTTGGACAATGCTGTCAGACTCGTGATGTGATTCTTGGTGTTGTCCTGTGCTGGGTCAGGAGCTGAACTTTGATGACCCTTCCAATTCAGAATATTATATGGTTCTATATTGTATTAGCTTCATGTCATTATAGAGACACTTTCTAGGAAGCTGACTTCAACAAATGGTGGGGGCAGCTCCCCAATCAACAATGTTACCTGAAAAGTAAAAATCCACTTGCATAAGTTAAACAGAGGCTGTAAGGAAATTAAAAATCTGTGTGTTTCTAGGAGTCAGTGAATGACCTTACTCTTTGAGAATCCTCTTTCGAAAATGAAAGAGAATATGTGGATTTGGGTTTGGTCTTTTTCTTGTTTTTGCATTGGACAAGGGAATAGAAGAAAGAAAAGGAACAGAGAAAAGTTAAGAGAGCATAAATGGAATATAGCCAAGCAAAATCTAGTTAAAGGATTTGTACTCTGGCAGGGAAAAAACTTTGAGCTATATGAAATATAGGAAGCCTGAAGTTTATAATTTGTAATTTATCTGAAAGGCATATAGTAATTTAAAATCCTTAAATGAAATACAGTTTAAATGTACCACATATTGAATATTGTTGAAGAATGTCAGTGAAGGAAGAAAAAAGAAGAGAGAAATTAAAAAAGAATAAAACTCATTGCAAAGCCTTCTGTTGAAGTAGCACAACAAATACACAAAAATTACAGGAATGCATCTATACTAATAGACTTTTATTACAGGGAAAAATACTTCTGGAGTAAGAATTTTAGCAATTCTATCAATATCACTTTTATTATTGGGAAAGATTCTTAAAAGGAACCTACTTATGGTATATATTTATGTACCGATTAAAATACATTACTGAGTCTTGGCCAAAGACTTGGATGACATTTTTATCCTGGTAATTCTGTTACTGCACTGGAGCTTAGAATAAGTAAGTTTAAAGAACCAGTCTGTTTCCTTTTAGAAAGGAAATAGAAATGCAGAAAGACTAAAAGAGAAATCATTCAAACCAGAGATTTTCTTTATTTAGTGCCCAGGAGAGTTCCAGTCTATCTCAGAATGGTTAGAAAGAGGGTTGACTTTATCCTCAAAATTAAAGAAGTATTCAGAGCCAGACTTGCTGGCCACTGGCATTCTACGGGGTACAAAAATACAAGCTGTGAACTGATATAAATGAAAACCCTAGGTGTCAGTGGTTACTGCTGAGGGCAGTAGAAGTGTCCACATTTGAACATGAGATCAAAGTTTGTAGGATGATGGTGAAATTACTTGACTCACGGGAGGCCCTGGATAGGGTAAGCATGCTGCAAGTTCAGCCATTAAATTATCTTGATTTTGAGATTAGAAACAGTATGGATGGCAAAATAGGTAGAGCAAAAAGGGATATTAAGTACAGGAAGACATGTTTGAATATTAACTGGTACAGTGGTTCTGGTTGGCATAGCAGAGAATATGTAATATTGGAATGAAGATTAAAAGATGGATAAAAAAAGATAAATGCTGTTTAAACAAAAGAAGAACAGTGGGAAATGTGTTTGATAGTAAGATTTGTTTGCAGAAAAGGCTACTTTAAGTGTTTTGTCTGAAGTCAATTGCTCATTTATTGATTACTAAAACAACAACAGAATGTGCTTAAAGCAGTACAGGATTGTTTTCAGCATGTTAAATTACCAAGAAATTTACTGACTGATTTGTCTCTAGGAGTTATGTGTAGAAAAAAATATTTGAAGCTGGGAAGTACCAACAATGATAACAATATCCAGATGAAATCTGCAGGAAAGGCAATGATATAAAGCATTATTTGAAAAGGAAGGATTTGAAGAATGTGAAATGAAGAAAAACTCCCCCTTGCACAATATGTGAATACCAATTCTGCAGGCAGGTAGTTTTAATAAAAACCATGTGAATTCAAGCACAGGTAAGAGACTGATTCTCTGTAATTTGAATTAGAATAAAAATGATGCATGTGACTGAAACTTAAATAATTTGAAAGAATTAAGGAAAATTATATCTGGAATACTAAAGCCTAGACAAAAACTGAAAAAAAATTGGCAGCTTCTCTGTGGTCTGCTAATGGTAGAAATAACTGGTTTTCCCTGCTCCATCTGCTTTTGAACCCAAAATATCTTCAAGTGATTACAGTTGTGTTATGTGCCATGAGATGCTGAGGGCATGCTTAATGCTGTAGCGCTGGGCATCCCAAAAATTCTGGCATTGTGGCTTTGCATCCTTCTCCCCCACATTTTAAGCTAATTGTGGTGTGTGTAGAATTAATGGGAAATGTGGTTTCATTCCATGTTCAGCCTGATGGCTTTCAAATCTTTAGCTCCTAGCATGCCCAAATCAGTAGACTTACCAGCTTTTTTTTGTCGCAAGGACTGGGAAGATATTTGCCATTTTCCTTATTGCATCAGGTCACCATGTAGCAAGAATAGGTGGTATATGGAACAGAAGGAAAAGGCAAACAAAAAGAAGGAAAACATTACTTAGTGGAGAGAGCACATACTGAGAAGCAAGTCCTGGAGAACTTGGAGTCTGGTACAGAGGCAGTGTATTTTAATTGAAATGGTTGTTCTATTAAAGATTAAGTCCAAGCATGCCCCAACCAAACAAAACCAGCCCAGTGGTAATCTGAAAATCCTGCTTTAATCTTTGTTTTATCTCAGTTTGACTAACACTTCTCTTCCTGGTCTGTTCAATTTCTTCTCAGCCTTTTGGTTGTCAAAATACAGAGATGACAAATGACTTCTTTGCAGAAAGCCGGCAGAAAATCTGTGTAGGGCTGGTGCATCGTGCAACATGTGTGAACCGTGGAGAATGTTAATGGCTCTGTCACCCTCTCAGTTGGGAAAACACTTGTCAGAGGTAACTCCTTTTCACAGAGATGAATCACTGGCTTAAAACCACAACTAATCGACTTCGTATTTTTACTTATTGTATCTCTTGTATACACTTCTTAGATAAAGTTGTAAGAGCCAAAATTTAGGCAATAATGTGAGAATAAAGGGTATTTTTAGCCAAGTGTAAAGCAGTATGAAAACATAGGACAAAACCACACATAGCTTAATGAAGTTTTACATGTATAAAAAAATTAGTTTAATTCTTTATATTCAGTGTAAACTTTGCACTAATAAAATAAAGTCTTCCATGACGTTATTAACTGCTGGTGTTGATAGTCCTAATTTTTACTAAGCTTCCACAAGTCCTGCTGGTCTTCATGTAGCAGTGGATTTCTAGACTGATTTTTCTCTTTAGTTGTGATCCAAAAACTGTTTCAAGTTAGGGCAGTAAATAAGATGATTTTCAAGTAAGTCAATATCCAGCTTTGGTTAATATGCAGCAACTCTTAGATCAAAATTTCTATAACTTAAATTCTCTGCATCTGACGAAGTACACAATTGAAGAAAGAGGCTGAACACAGAAGTTTTATATTTTCTGAACCGCTAGTAATTTCTTATACGTTCCCTCAATCCCTGTGGATTGAGGGAATGTATATTTATGAATGTATGAATAAGAAAATTCTTATTTTGCTTGAGTTAGCATAGCTTACCATCCAGTCGTATTTAATAACAGGTTGTTGATGTAAGATTAAAAACTTGTGGTAATGCAATATGTATTATTAACAACCTTAAAAAACTGTGATTAAGATTACAAATTAATGAATTTTAAACTTTTCTTTGTCTACATTGCCAAACTCGCAGTTTGTGATCTCTATTAATTGCATCTCCTCATGAGAATGTAAGAATGAAAATTTGTTGAATATTGTTGAGTGATTATTTTTAAACCAAAGTCTCCCTAAATTGCTCAAGTATTACAATAAGACAGTGTGGGTTTAAGCATTATTGCCTGTAAATATTTAAATATAGAGAATTTTGTATGAAGAATACTAATTCAGGGATTGTGCACTTAGAGATTGTGCATTTAGAATCTATAATGTCTACTGTGGCAGCAAGATAAAAACACAAGGAGTCAGAGTAAAGATAATATGGGATAACCAATCCAGGAGATTGTTTTGCTCTTTAAAATCAGTATCTAGGGAAAAATACTAGAACAAGGCAGCATGTAGTGAAGCTCCTACCCTCCATTGATTCACAATTCAGGGTCTTCCTGGGCCAGAGGCATTTTTTAGTCTGTTTTTGCAGTGGTAAGGCTGTCCTCAGGCCTTCCAGGACCCAAGTACACTGGCAGAGAGGAACATTTCCCACAACTAAAGCAGATGGAATTATGAAGCACTTCAGCCAAATGGAGATACACAAGCATTTGGGACAACGTAGGATACATAGGAGGGAGGTAAGGGAGCTGCACAGTGCTGTCATCTATCATATTAGATATTAGTGCATGTTCTCTATCATATTAGAAAGATTAAGGAAAGTGTGTGAGTTTAGTGACTGGAAAAGGCAAATACTGCACCCACCCAAGAGGGCCATGATCTGTGGAGGTGCAAGTTGGCCTCAGCACCTGGAAAATTATAGAAAAATATCTTCCTGAAAGCTGTTTTGAAGCACATGAAGGACAAGTTGACAACTGGGAACAGTCTGCATAGATTTACCCTCATCATGCCTGATCAGTCTGATTGCCTTAATATCACCAATAAACTTTGTGTCCACCCCTTCTCCTGCTCATTTAGGGAGAGGCTGAACAGTGGGGGTGCTGGAACAGACTGCAGCAAGATTTCACATATGGTGCCACTCCACCTGTCTACTGGCCATTCTTGCTGATGTCTCTCTTATGCTTTTCAATCAGCAGTGTGCAGCAGGTATGAAGAATTTGCCTCTTTTCGTGACAGTTTAGTGTTTTAAAGAACTTTGGATGAGGGTCCTAATCTACAAACATTTAGAAAATACAAGATCACCCTGATCTTCCTTGACTAACTTCACAACAACCATCTTCCTTTTCCTGCAGGAACCATATTTATCATGTAGTATTTATTCACCTACCCACAGATTCTGTTCTTGAGAACAGAAGGATAGAGAGACAAGGCACAGTATTTTGTACTTCCTTAAATGTCCCTTGGATATTTTTTAAATAGTCTATATCCACTGGCTACCACTTAGTTCTGTTGAGGTAAGGAACTTTTGAGAGACCTCTGTATAGCAGAGTTCAGTCATGTTCCTCTGTGCGTGAACACAGTTAGTTCCTGGTAATTCACTTCTATCCATTTTATCCATAGGTTCCATAATTTCATCTGCTGACACTTCCTTTCATCGAGGCTCTTGAGCCACTTTCCATGCCAGTTCTATTTTAGGATGAATGAAGCCTGCTCATCCTGCTAAGGTATGTCCTGATTTTGGTGTATTCTGAGAAAATTGAAATGTGTATGCCAGGGAAGAAAAAGGAAGAATGCAAATTGCTGCAAAATCTGCATGGATGATGAATTTTCAACGCATTTTTTATTAACCATAATCCTTTATTAGACCTCACAGAGGTGTAAACTATACATACAAATACATTAGAAAGATACCCTCTTAACAGTAATGCTTCACATTTTGGACCTGATACCAAGAGGGTTGCAAACATTTCAGTACATTCTACAAACCAAAGGGTGCATTAGCCTTTATGTATACAGAGTGACAAAGCCCTTTACTGAAATCAAAGTAGATAAAAGTGAAAATCAGTCAACTACCTCTTCCAACCTTTACCTACCATAAATGCATATAAAAGCCTTTAAAAGCATGAATACACTATTATTTATGGAGCAAAGTTTACTGTTCTAGACAGCTCATAGAGAGAGGGGAAGAGAATGGTCAAGATGGCATTACATGAACTGCAAACTAGCAAAACTTCTTGAAATTTTTTTATATTTGTACATATCAAGAGCTCCGTTTTTTTGATTTATTGGTTGTTACTAGAAAAGCTTGTAAGTGCTAAATGGGGAGAATAGCGCAACAAAGACATTGTTGAGGTATTTGGGGGATTCTGCAACACAATGATGTTACATACACAGTATGAAATATTATTTGTCATCAAGTAGTGACATTGTATTATGAGTAAGCACAAGAAAATAAAAAAGAAAGAATAAATCCAGTTAGAACTCTAATAGATATTTAAATGGTTTCTAGTAAATGAACACTTAACACTTGTCACTGTTTGATTATAATGACTTGAAATGTTAATAGTAGGATTATTCAGTAGTGAAATCAGAAATTCATGTATCCACATTCATGCTTTGCATCATGGGAACCCCAGTTTTAGTCAGGATACCAACTGAGGTCCAACACTGAAGAAAGGGAGGACAGTTACTCCTTATGGAAAGGCTGTCCTGAAAACCAAGAGCTATAAATCTCTTCATTGAGCATTCTGGGTGGCCTTGCAGTAATTTGGAAGAAAAGAAAGCTTATACACAATTTGATTATCAGCAGCAGGTGGTGCTGCTTCTTCTACTTTCATTTTGTTTCCAGAAATCCTTAGTCTTGATAAACATGTTTAATATTCAACCCAAAGACTCCAAGGATTAAGAAACTGTGAAACAGAATCATTGCATTGTGATAAAAGCAACGTGAGGTGTCAGACTACAGGTGAAACTGTTCAGAACAATATGAAGTACCAGTGTGCTTTCAGTGGAGTGTTTTATGACTCATGTCTGATGAGACTTAGTTTAACCAGGCAACTATTATCGTTATACACTTTTGACAATTATTTTTTCACCTTGCACAGGATTTCTATAGAATTCTGTTGGACTAATTCCTTAGAAATGGTAATAAATGAAAAGGTATGATTTATATACTGTATCATGCACTGTCACTTGCATGTACTTTATTATATTCAAACTTGTCTCTAGGTGGAAATAATGAAGAGAACCATCATTCTTTTGCAGTATTTGTATCAATTTCATTTGAAATTCTAATGTAAAAAAAATAGGATAGAATTCATCACTGTGCACAAAATAAGGGCATTTTACCTCTTTATTGATAACACTTTAGTCTGTTGGTTTTGGATCCTTTGTCTCTTTGATCATTGTTAAAGTGAGGGTTTTTTCGCACCATAAGTCAGGTTAATGCTGGTATACCAGGAAGAGTGGAACATTCATTTGATTTTTAAATTTATGAAGTTAAATACTACAAAATATGAGTTTCATTTAATCAGTTGTATATATAGTTATCTGGCTAAACCTTTTTCTGTAAAATGAGTACATGAAGCACGATCCTATTTGTCATGATAGAGTCCTTTTTGTTCTGCAGGTATTTTGTTGCTGCTTTAGAGGAATGGAATTATACTAATGAATGGAAAATACAATAAAATGCAATGCCTTTGATTTAGTTAAAGAATGGTGGGAAAAGTTAATCTTTCAACGGTATTTGTTTTGTTTCTTAAGAACCTCAATAAAGTTTGAATATGTAGATATTTTAGGTGGGTGTATGTTAAATACTTGTGGGAAAGAATGTTTAGCAGCAAAAGTATCACATTGGTGCTTTTTATGACTTTTGTGAGCCAAGCTGGCAAAATAAAAAGTTACTGAAGAACACAAAAAGTCAAGAATTACTATAAATAATTTGGGATATAGGAATTTGCTAAGCCTTTTCCACTTCTGATGTAGTTAAGGGTGCTGTAGAGAGGGATAAATGATTCTTACAAAAAACATAAATGAAAAATTAATAGTTGAGGTGATAACAGAAGTTTTCCTTCTGCTCTGTTTATATTACCCAATATTCTTACTTTGAAGAGATGCTTACACCTAAAAATATCACACTTAATAGAAATTTTATGGAGAAAAATGAAATAAAAGATAAAATTTTAATAAAGGTTTTCATAATATGGACCTCAGAGTTAGTATTTTTTTATCTGTATCTAAACAGATATATTTGCCTGATGACAATGAAGAGGTGTCTTATGGTTTAAATATCTGGTCTTTAGGTAGGAAAAACAAAGACAGGATCTAAATTGTGACATCCATATTACACAATGTTCTTCTAAAATTAGATTCCAGTTGGATTACTGACTATAACCCATAAGACTTGAAAAAAGCAAGCATTTCAAATTTTACTTGACAGCAAAAAGAAAAGCATAATATACACGTGCACACACACATGCACATAGACATGCACACACTGTAACATTGCCTATATATACACATATATACATACATGTGTCTATATATGTGTATATATACACACATACACCCTTTCTGCAAACTAGTATAAGATTTCCTAATGTAAGCATCAGGGAGATCCTGCTCATTTTGGTCTCTGCTACAATGATATCTCTATGCTGTGTGACATGTAATCAAATTTCAAACATTCCCATAACACCTTTGGTGTAAAAAAAAAAGATTTCTATATATCAGATACTGTGTGTTTGGGCATTTATAGTCCAGTAGAATATTCCAATGCTGTCAGAAGCAAAATGTCTAGTGTAGGAGTAGAATGGGTAAAAACTTTGTGTTCAAATCTTTTTTGCCTTCTTTCAAGACAAATTTAATCTAGTTGCTTTACTGAATGCTGCTTCCACACATGAATTGGATAATTAGTAATCTCATTAAGAAAAATTCTTTATTTTATGCGGATTGTACCCAAGAGAAAAAAATCACTCAAAAGCCTCATCTCCTCATCCTTACCCCTCGCTCCTAGAATCAAAACAAAGTGAATCAAAGCAAAACAACCCTCCCAAACAAATAGACAAACAACAAAATTATGTTGCAATAGTGTTTTAACTAGATTTGCTGGGCGGAGGAATAAATGTTGGTTTTGATTAGAAGTTGGGTGTTTGGAAGACTTATTTCCACTGACCAGTATCCTAAAAAGAGGGACCAGTATAAGCAGACCCCCCAAATAAATTATTACTATTCCTTTTCAGACTAAAAATAAAACGTTTTAAATATATTGATTCATCAGAACAACATAAGTATTCTATCTGGGCTATAGGTTCCAAGAATCTCTTTTTGGGATTAACTTAGCATAATTTCAAAACAAAAAAAAATGAAATGTGAAATTTTGCACATAAGGATGTTCATAGTGACCACATAAAGTAATAATAATAAAAAAAAAATTCACAGACAGTTAGCCATATATTTCAACTTTTTCTCACAATTTGGAACTGGTGAGAATTGAAAAACCATCAATTTCCTGTAAGGAATATTTTTTTTTATTCCTTATTAAATTGCATCTTTTGTGAATTTTAAGAACATTAAGTTTTGGATTATGTGCCATGAGTGAGAAAGTAATTGGGCAAAATTATAAAAATGGGTGCTCAGTGGAAAATCTCAATCACATCATGCCACTGACCAAGACGAACTCTACACTGATTTCAGGCTAGAGTGTGGCTTAAAAATCTCTGTTATGGTACAGGACTCACATAATCTGAAAGGCTTTCAGTCATATCCATTGTTCCCTGACTTCTAAAAATTTTCTTCATCTGAATTTCTGACTTGGAGTAAAGGTTCAGAATTTCATTTAAAGTCTATGAAGTTTTGTGGCATTTTTACCCTTATTCCTGCCCCATCTGCATTGATATAAGATTACTTTGCTGTTTTCCGAGTGACAAAAAGTTGAAAAGTTATGGCTAGTTTTATTTCTATTTTAATAACCATACCTATGTAATTGTCATTTTCATACATTAAAAAAATATTTATGCTTTCTTTAATATTTTAGTCAAGTACTTTCTTAAACAAAACAATAGCACCACTTTGGCATTGCTGGCCAAATCAATAACAGGTAAAGCAAATATGCAAACACACTTTTCCGATCGTCATATCGCATCTTGCTTGTTGAATGGAGAGCCAAGAAGACACAGTGCTTGGCCTAAAGTCTTCATTAATCAGCTTTAATCATTGGTACTGAGAAAACAAGGAGCTCATGGGGCAGCTGAGTGTGGCTCCTGGATGTGTACGGAATTCACTTCTGTAAAGAGAACCTACCACTAATTCACCCTTTAATCTTACCAAAGGAATAGACACTGTAATCTGCCCTGGGGAAAAAGGAGGCCTATTTTAATCTATCTACCAGGACTGGATGCCATATCCCAGGGTTTGATTTTTCTTGTCTCTCTTGGCTGAATGGTGCAAATGAGCTCATACAAGTCTGTCACAGAAATGGAAGTGTGGGTTTCTAACCACATTTTGAGCAGAATAAAGAATTTATTGATTTTCCATTAAAACTCTTAATGACTAATTATGTTTACTATGGAGATGAGACTTAAATTTTGCTACCTTGATGACAGAGAGGTACTAACTTCAGTGGGTTTAGATCTGCAGTGCTTTTTGGATTGACTGAAAATGAAGCTTAATTAACTTTTTTACTTATGCATTTCAGTGGCATTCTGTGTAATAATTGGAATTTTAAGTCTATTCTAGAAAGCAAAAATCTGTGATCTTTGTCATGTGACTTACACAAAGGGAAGGATGGGAAATGGGTTTTTCTTTACCATTTAACTGATTGATGAGAATCAATGGCATCCAGTGGGAGCCATGTTCCTAAATATCTGGAGTGCTTTCAAAAATCCAGCTGAACCTTTCAATTTCTCTAATTAGAAGTTTTTCAAAACTGACTGCTTTGTGCTTTTGGGAGGGAGATGCTTTGGCTCTCGCTTCAACTTCTTTAAGTAGAGGATTTATTGAGATTATTAAGCTAATGCAGCCCTTTATCTTTCACACTAACTGGTTTATCATGTGCTCCTTGCCATATTACTGGAGATTTCTTATACCTCTGTGGGGCTGGAGCTACTTTCCATTTTTTGACACTATTTATTCTCTAGTAAAGCAAAGTGTTGCCTTTGAAGTTCACAGCTATTCATTATTTTAGTTGCTTTCAAGAATTGTTTTAATTTGTTTAGACAGTTGTCAAATTGTGATAAATATTGCTGTCTCTGAGTGACATTTTCTCATTATGGTTTCTCAACAGGAGAAATATGGTGGCATCAATGTGAGTGTGTGAATCCCAAGATAAGACCACAAATTTGAATTAATTTACAGGAATGAATGCAAAATGATGTATAGTTATTCAGTTAAGTTAACAGTGCATCAGTAAAAAAGTTATCTACAAAGAAACTTGCTGCCACAGATATTTGAAAATTGCTTTTTATACTCACACCTTTCTTCCCTCTTCCCCTTAGAACTCCAGAAGAGATAGGGGACAGAAAGGGTCATGGGGCATGAAATGGAAATATATATCCTGTCTGTGACATCAAAATAATGGCTTATTCTTAGATTGCATTGCAGCCATTCTTAGAATTCTTACAGCCATTAAAGTAAAAGTCCTTCCCTCTCCATCCCCCCTGCCAATAAAAGGCCTGTAGGAGCTGTGACAGACATCAGAACTGCTAACTCCGTTTATTGATTTGGTGGTAAATAATTTAGGTTAGTTTCCACATGTGTTTCTCTTTACTTTCTTCCTTTTTCAACATAACTATCTCAGTCAGTGAGAGCTGTGACATATTCTTTTTATTCATTTACTGTTCTACTTTTACATTGCTATGGCAGCTTATCGTGCATATAGACATCCATCTCACAGAAAGCAGAGGGTTTAAAGAGTTGCATAGGAATACATTGCACTTGTTAAAAATACAAACCGCAAATTTTCTATGGGAATAAGAAAGGAACTACAATAATTTGTTAGACTTTTATGACCTTTCCTTCTTATTTCACAAGGGACTATTGAGGAGCTGTACATAGGCAGTCTGGAGAGAACTTTCTCTTGTGTTTAAGCCAATAGTTATCGACTCCCTTGGTTGCAGTAGAAAGTAAGGCAGATTTGAGCTGCTCTTAAAAGGAGATACTTTCTTTATATATCTAATCTACCACCTCCCTAACTGCTCCCTTCATACACTATTCTCCAATCCCCCTTTGGAGCTGACCAAGATGTGCTTCATGCCTTGCCTGAGCCTACCCCATGCAGAATAGTGAGGGCAAAAATTTGAATGGGATGATGTTGGAGTTCTTGGACGGGGTGGAACAGTGCATTCTCCTTTGCCTTCCCTTCTCTCACAGACAAGTTTAATGCTCACCTTGGGACACTGCTGGCTGCTTATCCCCCTTTGCTGCATGGCCAACATACACTGAGCTGATTTACAAAAATTCAGCAGAGGACACAGTGCCATTCAAGGTAGAACCAGTGCAGGGCCTGTCAAAGTTGTGTAGCAGAGGTTATCTGGGAATCTCTGTCTCCCACAAGAACACATGAATGGCAGCTGTAAGTAAGGGAATAAGGAAGCTAATCTCTCCTCAAGGACTTATTCTACACTAGTAACTTGGTGATTAGGTTAGCTTTTCTGATTTACAGAGAGATGCAGCAGCCCAACTAACAGTCAGGTAAGCTACATCTGATTGTGGGAAGAATTGAAATGGAGGGGAATTGAGCACCCCTTTATGATTGAAGAGAATGCTGATATTTCGGGAGGATTTCAGTCCTGGTGGACTACCCTTTGAAGCCACTTGAGGGCTGTTTTTCAGATTGTCTTCACTGGCCCTAGATATCTATGAGTTTGTGTACCACATAATCAGATGTCTAAACACCACCCTTCAAATATCTAAAAGGAAACAAGTATGTGAATTTTCTTTTGAAGATGGTAAAGTTATTTTTATGTTGAAATCTGAAGCCATTTTAGTTGATTTAAGCTGAATATTTTTGAAAGTATTTTGTTATTTAATCTTTGGCTTGGTCTTTCCATATTTGCTTTTACCTATTACTGTTTGGCCAGACCCTTTCATGTAACAAACTATAAAATAGCACCGTTGTACTATAAAACAGATTTTTACATACTGTTTGATATATGTGTATTATTGATATGCTAAATTTTACATACGGCATTATATGGAGGAAGAAAGAAGTTACCTATACTGTTGCAAAATAATTACCTGGAAGAATCATTACTGGTTCGAGAGCCTATGTATGCTTTAACTGCTTTTAAAAATCTTTTGTCTCACAAATTGCAAAAAAAATATGCATGTTTGCAAGAGAAGGAAGAATAAAACTGTCTTAAAACAAATGCATCTATAACCCATATTTTGTCGAAATGCCACAGGTGGAATTAATGGATGTTTAAAACTGTATATGTTACCTTACTGCTGCTGTTACTGGGAATGTCAAACTGTGCAAATATGAAGGGGTAGACAAACAATGTTTTCAGACACTGTAAAACAAACAGCCTGTTGCTTGTAAAGAAGTGCAAATAAAAAAACCACCACTTAGACAAGGCTGATGAATGACTCCAGCAGCCAGTGTTCATAGGTTAATTTAGTGCAATTGGATCCATCAAAGGCCCATAAATTTGTAGGCTTTTGAGGGGCACAGGACTTTAAGAGTTTTTGCGCAGGACATTTAAAATAGGTTAACAAACAGCATATATCAACCACAGATTTTTTTATCTCTGGGCTGCTTAAAATGTTCTGTTCTCTAAAGACTTAATATTGGAATGTTTAGTTGTGTTGTTCACTGGGAGAATGCCCATTGGTTGAAATTGCATCAAGCTTTTTAAAACAAAGGTTTTTTTTAAGTCTTCCAATGTTTAACAAATAATTTATTTACAGCAAAGTATCCTGCAGATGGCACATTCATCCTTCATTCTTGTGGATGGCATGTTCTTACATTCTGTAGTTTCTGTTTCCTGTGTTCCCTCTACTTGTATTCTTCAAATGCACTTCCTGAAAGTTTAGAAAGAAAAATTTATTACAGATAGGTTTAAATAGGTTATATGCTCACAAAACTTATAAGAGTGGGAAAACAGTTGTCCAGAGTGCTGGAACTGTTAGACAATTGTATTTTAATCAGTAATTCTGTTATCTACAGAGAAGTTAACTATGCAGAACTTCTGTATCCGAAGTTCACTGTTCTCCTAGATGTAAACACTTCAACTGTTGTCGTTCTTGATCTTGGCAGAGGAGACATCTGCACACTGGAACCTAGATGGGCTTAAGGATACGGTAGGTACCAAAGATTTCCTTTCTTTCCCAAAGACATTTACAAAAGCAGGATGTATAGGGGCCAGGGAAGTTTAGAGTTGTAACTGCAGGATTTGTGGAATCTCTTGGGCTTTGGTACCAGGTGTTTTCAAAATGGCTCTGCTAACTATGTATTGCATAAATGGCATATTGGATGTGTTGGATTTTGTTGGATAAGGCCTTGAGGAGGAAAAAAATTGTGGGTTCTCTGTAGGAGCTGCAGCCATATAATTTTTTTTCTCAAAGCAGACAAGGTGATATGCTAGGCAAATCAAGAGAACTTTGGAATGAATAATGCCCTCAGTTCCCTGTCATTCCATGCACAGGCCAGTCTTCAGCAGCAGTGATGGGGGTGGTATATACATTTCAGTTCCTTGTTTATCGCACTAGTAAATATTAGCCAGGCCCAAGACTTTGCATATTCTGTATCAGACTAAAGGCAGAATTGTATTTATAATCCTCCATATTTATAATCCTTATTGGAAGTCAAATTCTTAGTTAAGTGAAATTATAAGGGTTTTTTTCAAGAAAAGCCAAAAATAATAAAAAAGAAAATCTCTGTGACAGATGAAGCCATGTGTATACAGCTCTACCACTGCACTAGTTGTTATTTAAGCCCTAAAATTTAAAAGTAGTAACATTTTCTTGCTTTTCTAATGTAGAGAAATAAAATGGAAGCTAGTTTGATGCATTAGTTTTCTGGGGGTTTTTAGTGATTTCCCATAGAAAATACTATTCTATATAAAACCTTTCAATTTCCCTTCAGTATCTATTAAATATAAAATAAATCAGAAGCTTTCAAAGGATCACAAAACTATAGCTCACATAGAGCTTATTAATTTTCACTGGATTTGAACTGGTTTCTGATGTATATGAGTGGAGTAACTATTCTAAGTATATACAACAAAAATTAGGCAGTACTCGTAATTGTTAAACTAATTATACCACCACCAAGTATAAAACATTGAGCCAAACTAGGATTTATCATCATTGACAAGCCAAAGTTGTCAACAGCAAAATAGTCATAATGAAGAAAAGTTTTTGTTAGGAATCTGCCATTATAGACTAGATTAAACATCTAGTCACTATTCCTGTGAACAGTTCAGAAGGATACTGGCTTCTCCTCCTTCAGTTTTGCTAATATTGCTGTAGTATAGCATCAATCAAATACAGAATCAGAAATGTCAACAGAATTCTGCTTATCCTTAAATTAAAATATGTATTTTGCTTTTCATCGCCTGTTTCTCTTCCAGCTTTTCCAAAACTACCTCTGCTGTCTTTACTTCTTCCTAAGTTATACCTTGGTTTTCACCCTGAGGAGCTCATCCTGGGTAAACCCCCTAAACTGTCACCGATTTTCATTAAAATCATCATTGCAGCATTTCACAGGAGTCTGCCAACACTAAGGATCCTGCCTTATTCTACAAATGCTTATATTGGTTACAGTGAGCTAAGAAAACAGGAATTTCTTTACTCATCTGCCCAGTTTTTTCTTTCTACACAGCAACAAAACAAAATATTCTCTTCAGTGCTGACCCTAGGTGCTCTTCCTTGAAGAGAGTTTACCAGCATATAGGAAAAGCTATATGCTACATTTCATCTGCCAAAAGTCATATATTCTTAAGGACTACAAACTCTTGATCCATAAAATGGACAGTGAGAGCCTTATAATGAAACAACAGACATTTTGCATTGCAGTGACTTTCAAAGTATATTTAGATTGAAAATTAACTGTGTGTTTCCCAAATCAAAATATAAATTCTCTCCACTACTGCTGTTGGCTGACTTTAAAAAGGATTTATCACCCAAATAAAGCAGATACTAAGATGCAGGATGGTTTGGCTTACAGCTTTTAATACTGACATGAAGGTGGAAAAAGAGCTGTCATGCTACAGACTAGCTTTGAAATTGAGAGAAGATGGCAGGTTGCTTTTAGAACACTTCCTTCTCCAGAATCAGCATTTTGATGAATAACTACCAGTAAGTGTACTGGTAGTAGCATGCATGCCAGAAAATGCTTTGACCCCCATAACACATTTTTTTCAAGTATGCATTGCTGAGACCACTGGGAGAAAAAACCCTAAAACCAAAAACCAGGTGTGAGTGCCTGAATTAGGTCCTCAGACCTGCATTTGTACTTGTATAGAAAAGTTTGGTTTATTTCTTAAGTCTTTGAGAAGAAGGTAACTAGAAATAAAATTGCTCTGAGCTGATATTCAGACCCAGACAAAGACAATCATAATTTTAAGATGAGAGATGCAAAATGTCAGCTCAAGAAGAGGGAAGCAGACTTGTAGCCCATCACCTTCAGCATGGATCTATGGAGATAAGGCATCATTAACAATAGGATAACAACTGCCTTGGTGATGGTAATGGTCATTTGGCTGAGCTGGAAAGGCATTGGGAAGCATGCAGCAGCATTCTCATCCTGTTAGGGCAGACATTCAAACCTCGTATTGGCATTAAAAGTTCCCTTAATTTACTGGTAATAAATGGAAATTCTAATGTTTGTAGTAACAGGCATGATACCTTTGCTATGAACTCTCTGGGGTCTCTTTGAAAGCTTTCTAGTTCTGTGGGCAGTGTGATCACTAACATAAAAACAGGGCTGCAAAGTAAGCAGTGGGAGAAAATTCTCTGAAAAGGCCAAGTCCTTCTATCTGTTACACCTAAAAGTTTATTCATTGGCTTGGTAATGTGGCAGGGCTTCAAGAGAAATTAAGAGTGGTGCCATAGTGCATATTTTGGCCTGTAAATGTATCTGTGAGTTGATACTGAGCCAATTACAAAAGTCTTAGAAAAATTAATGAGAAATAATGCAATACTTTTTCTGTTTTCTTAATGGCATTTTCTTAAACTAAAAATACTGATATCTTTTCCCTTTCTCTCTTAGTCCCACTCAGTGTTATTTAAATTTTGAAAATTAGAAAAATCTGGAAAGTATTTTTGAGAGAATCCACTTCCTAATCATACTTTGTTGGTATATGTATTTATGCGTATTTTTCACATATGAGGCCTAAAGAAGAATAAGGACTGAAAATCTGAGGAAGATCAAAATTATAGCTAGATATGCACCTCTTTTGCCATTTTGCTCAGGTTGCAAGGGGATGGCACTATGTTCATGAGCAAGTTTAGATTGGATGGCAGGAAAACTTTTTTCACAGAAAACATTGCCAAGCGCTGAAACAGGCTGCCTAAGGAAGCTGTGGAGTCCTTACCCTTGGAGTTATGTAAAATATATGTAGATGTGGCAGTTATGGACAGGGTTTAGTAGTGGACTTGGCAGCGCTGAGTTAATGGCTGAACTCAATATTCTCGGAGTTCTTTTTCAGCCTAAATGGTTGTATGATTCTTTTTTTACTGGATTTTAAAATCAGCCTTACCAGCCTTCACATTCAGTAGTAATTTTCAAGGTACCTTGAAAACCGATAAGAATTTTGACATTATTTCTGTGACACTGCTTCATTTGAAAAGGTCACAGTCTTCTCTCATGTGTACAGTTGTGGAAATTGCTCAGTTGTTTCCTTTGGTAGGGCAGTGCTTTTCAAAGGTGCTACTCAGTAGTTTTCCAAATTGCTGTTTAAGTTTAGTTCACTTCAGGGTAATTGACTAAACTTTTAGCATTTTTGAGAAGAGGAAGAAACAAATGAAAGAAAAGCTAGATGGTACCGTGACAATGAAGACAAGACTTTAACTCCCCTTTTTGCTCTTGTTTTGCACTTTAAAACTCTAAATATAGTCTAAAACTAGGAGAAACTATTGCTTTGCTTTCCAGCAGAAATACTGAAACAGTAAAGAAGAGAAGATCCCTACTCCTTTGGACTAAGATCTACCAAATTGTGCCTAGCAGGAACAATCTGCCCAAGGAACTGAGGAAATAGACCACTTAAGCACTAGAAACTCTCTAAAAACAAACAAAACCCCAAATACTGGATGTGTAATTTAAAATTTAAAAAGGTTACAGGGAGATACTAAACAAAGGCTCTATCAGATGTATGAAATGAATAAGAAGCTGATTCTCTATGAAATCTGAGAGGAACTGTACAACATCTTATATATTGTACCTATATATCCTACCTTACATCTTAGAGCCAAATAAGAAAATTTTGAAGAGGTCATATATATATTCATTTTCTATGAATAAGATATAGGTCTCATATATAACATATGATATTGAGAGAGAAACAAATTGTTTAACTGAATTTATTTAAATTAAGCATATCTATTTTTTTAGCTAAAATCAGGGGCATATCAACAGTATGAACTAGCTAAATACATTTATTTTGGGAGAGTCTGTCCAAAAAAGTTTGAACACAGTTGCCTTCCTTAATGGTGGCATGTACAACTGACTGCAAAAGGAAAGAGAAAAGAAATTAAATGAGAATATGTACCAGTTTTTCCTAATGAATTCACCTTCTGTTCCCTCCACAGTATTTTCCTTTTATCTATCATATATCTGAATAATAATTTCTCCTACCCCTTCTCTCTTTTTGTTTCCTCATTCTAATTTTCTCCATCTGCAGATAAAAAAGAAAATTTGTTTGTATTTCCCATCAGATTTGTTATTTTATTGCCAAGCTCCTATCGAGAAGAATTTATGGTTTCTTTTGTTCAACATGCTCCTTTTTGCGTACAGTTTCTTTGAAGGTGTTTTTTTCTTTCATAATAATTTCTCTAATTTCATTTTCTCAAAATTCCATCCTTTATTTGTGATGCACATTGGTCCCTTCAATTTTACAATATTTTATATCTTCCCAACCTCTTGATCTAAGTCGTCCTCTTTTTTTTTTTTTTTTTTTTTTTCCCTAGTGCTCTTCATTGTCCCTTTACTGCCCCTTTCACCTCCTGATTCTTCCCCTTTTTAATTTCTGGGATGATTTCTTCAGCAGCTAGGCTCTCTCAATTACTCAATTACATACTCCATCTATTTTATCTTTTTTCCAGTACCCCTCCTGAGTGCTACCTCCCCTGATGCTGCAGAAAGATACAAGGTCTTTCCTGTCTGTAAAAAACAGTGCTCTCCTGCCTATGTTTAGAACTGGGAAAAGGACGGCTGCCTAAAGATGACATCATTCCTTAGTCCTCCAAGGAGAGTGATGTGGAGATCCATCAAAGACCTGGCAGGTATCTTGTCTCCTTTACTCGAATGTTTTATCCATTGCCTTAGCAACAAGCATGGGAAGGAGCACACAGATTCCTGGCCAAGCTCTTTTCTTGTTTTCCAGCAAGCCTTAGGTTTATGTGTGCCCAGATAGGAATAAACCTAAGGTTTAACAAGAGTTTCTTGCCTACAGTTGAGCTCTACCTGAAGAAGTCTTCACTTGCTGCCCTGTGTGCCCTTTGAGCTAAAGGGCCGAGGCGGTACTTCCCAGGAAGGATCATGCAGACACTGATTTTTGGAAAACTCTTGAGGAAGAGGGGAAAGGATTCCATTCTGTGGATTGACTTACGGTAAAGAATGGATGCTGGAATGATTACAATAGTTCTTTTCATAAAGTTGATATTAAGGATTTTAATATACGGCACTGGTTTCCTGACTTCCTATGAAATCTTAGGTTCCAGGTCTTGTAAGCAAAAATTTTCAGATAACTGCAGGAGTGGTGCCAATATGTATAGGACAGACAGGGTCAACAGCAATAAAATAAATCACAGGAGACTTACAGCAGAAGACAGATAATATGTAAAACAGATGTTCAGACCTCAAACAAGAGGGACAGTTGGACATGAGCTTAATTGTAGCCTAGTCTAAGATGGGTTTTCTGAACTATAGGCTCTGTTGATACATATATGTACAGTATATCTGGTATCAGAGGAGCAAAAATCTGGATACTCAGAACTCTGCAACTATGTAAATAATACCAATCAACGTTGGAAGTGCTTGGAGAACCTACATATTAAACTTCAAATAGTAAAAATGGAGTATGCAATGATTGCAGCGACTATCCATTTAATTTAGTTTTGATAAATAAAAAAAAAGGCAAACATAATGAAGGAAAAAAAGATTTGCTCATTTAAGTGTAAAATGAATAGCAGAATGGCTGATTTCCCTTTTGAGCACTCACTCTACCTCTCCCTAAAAGTGGAGGATGAGTGAAGAGATTCTGGATAAATGAGTTGTTAATCATTCAGTGTTTAGTTTCTCTTTTGAAAGAAGTCTTAGGTGATACTTATGATTGGATGATGCGGGTACTTGTCACTTACTACCCTGTGAAGGGATAAAACCTCGTAACTACTAGCTTAGCAATTCCATGTTTTATTCAGTGTTCTAAGAAATGAAACGGAACATACCACTTCCTACTTATTTTCCACCTTAGAAACTAATTTCCAAAGTTCCACTAGATCTAGTAGGCAGAAAACATCAATAGTTTTCTATGTTGCCAGCCTTGATAGAATTTTCCTCCCCTAAAATACGTTGGGGTTTTTTGGTTGGGTTTTGTTTTTGTTGGTTTGGTTTGGTTGTTTGTTGGCCGCTGTGAATTTTTCCCAGCCTGGCCTACCTTTTGTGCTTTTGGCATGTCGGTGTGGCGCTGAGCACGTACGGACCGTGCGGATTTAGGTGGCTTTATTGGAGCACAATACATCTCCAGCCTCCTTAGGTCACAACTCTGGAAGCAGCATTCATCCACTATTCCCTTGTGGTGTAAGCGTCTGCTGCTGGATCCATACCCTGTGGGCTTACCTATTCAAAACACAAAGGGAAAGGTTTTATGTTAGAAAGAAAATGCAAAGATCTCAGGTCATATTATGAAGCTGTATTATGTTAAGCGAATCACCACTGACCGTTGTAGAGCCTGCCTGTGTGTATCTATTCTAAGACCCTGTTCTCAGATACACCTTTGAAAGATATTCCTGGAAATGGACAGCTTTGATCTCTGCCTCTGGGTGGTTGCTATTTAAGCATTTGAGCAAATCTATGCCTTCTTAGAAAAGTATTATTAAAGTATTTTCTTGAACTGCCTGAGCCTCGAAAATGGAGAGGGAGGAAGCTGAAATCTGACATTCAGAAACCTTACAAAGGAAGTTTGTCATTTAGCTTTTGTATGAAAACTGATTGTTGAGGCACCTGAGGTAGCTAGTGTGTAAAGACCATAGATCATGACTGTGTTGTAGATAAGTATTTCCTAAGAAAAAAGGCTACACCGAGGTACTGTGTGAAGTCAGAGTGTGCTCCAAAGGGGAAATAAATACTGTGTACCACTGCACAGGCTGTAAGTTCTGCAAGCTCAAAAGTGGGAAGCAGGAATCAAGATAACAAAGTAACCAATGAAATATGAAGGTTGATGGAAGAGATAAAAGCAGAAGATTTTTATATTCCATAGATTTGCAGAAGATAAGAAATGGGACTGACACAGCATGGCTTTCCTGTGCTTTGCATTTGCACCAGCCATCTGTGGCTACTACTTAACTGGCAAATATTTTGCATTTTTCACTCAGCTCCAGTAGAGGCCAACATTTTCATTCATACAGCTCTTACACACTTACATTTTTGTCTTTTTCCCCCGTGGTTTATGATTTCCTTAGTAACTGCTGAATTCTCTGCTATCCTACGCAGAGATTAAAGGCCCATTATTTCCTGGGATTTTTTGTACACAACCCAGTCAGATGTGCAGTTGCCCTGTTATGACTAACAAGAAATGAAGGAATGGTAAATTCACAAAAAATAAGTAGTTGCTTACTTAATATATCTACTTTAAAATTCTGGTAGAATTTGATTTCAGACAGTAAAATTCTGAAAAGATTAAGTGTTTTGTTTTGACAATTTCAGCATTAAATGTTTCCATTTACAGAATGATCCACGTTGGTTAAGAACTGAAAAATATGGAAAAAAAAGACAAGTGTGCCAAGAGCCAAAAAATGAAGTAACTCAATTCAGTCATCTCTACCAATTTCTTTTCTTGCATTTTTTTTTCTCCTTCTCAGTTGTATCACTGAGACCAAAAATCTGTTATTCACAGAGTTTGGCAGGAGTTTATGTTTTAAGAATTACTCAAGTTAGATAAAGGATAAGGATATCAAAAAAAGAGGAATATTCAGTTTCTCTTTAGAAAATTAATGCCCCCAATGCTTATACAGCAAAGTCTAGATTGATATCCATATGTTTTTCCTGCAGTGGTCAATTTGAAAAGACAGCATTACATTTTACTGTTCCCTGTGATTAAAATATGTATCCACTGATGAAGAGCCCTTGAGGCCTTAGAACATCAGTAAATGAAAAGACCTCTAGTGGTACAGTACATCTCACATTTTAGCCAGCAATTCAGCCAGCTAAGAACTAACTCTCCCTATGAGCTTTGTAAACCCAGAAAGCAGGTTTTTAAAATGTCGTCTTTCCCCCCCCCCAGGGACTATAAATTAAACAAAAAGAAAAACATGCTTACTTAGTATATTGCAATCCACTGGAGGCCTCTACATTGTGCACTGCCTGCTAAATTATTTGTTTCATAAGACTAAACAGAACAGCAAGCCAGGAGTAGATTACAGTAATATTTTGATTTGTCTCTGTGTGTTGTTTTATGTGTATCACTGAAAAGTATTCTAAATACTAAGATGTGGAGTTGGCTTGGTTTTTTTTTCTCCCAGACTATTTTATCTCACTAAGTTATAATCTGAAATACAAGCTTTTCCCTGGAGATTTTTCCTGAAATCTGTTAATCTGGTTGCTTTAGCCTAAACTTTTAAAATTTAGCCCCCATGATAAAGTGTGGAGTGTCATTACTTTGCAGTATACCCACAGCTGTGCCACATTTTGTCTCGCTACCATTTAAAGCACTGAAAGGCAAATTGTGTTCCTGGATATGCAGGTGTAACCCTTCCTAAAAGATGCATCCAAACTATAGGTACAAGACTTGATGAGTTAAGCTTCCCTTTCTTTTACCAATCTGTCAATTTTTCATAAGCAAGCATACCCTAAAAGCTTCTGTTCGAGTTATTTTACCCTACAGTGTCCAAATTTAACCATTTATAAAGTTGATAAAATACCTTTACTAACCTATGTCTGCTGCCTGCTTTATTTAGTCATCAGTAGCAACATTCTTCCTCACTATCATGTGCATAAATAGTTAATACAAATCCTGAATCCTGGAATCTTTCTGGTGAAAATCTCAGAGTACTCCAAAATCATTTTTAGTGTAGCCAGACAAAAGACATCTATGTTTTATTTTTCTTTCTGACAAAATAATAATTTTATGAAGGATTACATAATGTCTAATAGCTCTTCAAAAGGCCTGTATGGTACATGTAACAAGATGGGAATGGAATCTCTATCACATCAGTAATGGTATCAGCTATGAAGTGTGACATTAACTTATTTGTAGGCCTAAATATTCGTGCATTACATGGCATAGTAAATGCTCATCCTTTATATAAAAATAACATTAGTATTGAGAAGTCAGAATTTTTTTTTCAAGAAATGTTTTCCCAAGGCTTTTGAAAGAGCTAAGCAATCAAGTATACTTAAGATTTGTGTGATGTAGAAAATGATATTGCCTAAAGTGCTGTACAACAGAGAGAGCAAATTAACAGGAAAAAATATTCCTTTTCAGTAATCATGATCCACAGTCGTGATTGAGAAGTATCTGATGACTAAAGTAATTTTAAAGCAATGGATTTTAAGTTGCTTCTGACCTCTGAAGTGCTGCAGTGTACAAATATGCTATCACAGAGAAAGATGAGATAAAGAATTACAAGGAGATAGCACCACTTCTACAGATGTTAATCACTATTTGGCCCATCTGTTCTGGCAGGACTGCAGGATCAGATGGTCCCAGTTCATCAAGTTACCAAAGTATGCACTTAGATCTAGGCAAATGTTCAAGCTCCTCTGTGGTGTGTTGGACTAAATTGCATATTAAACAGTGAGCACATGCCTGAGTGCTTTCCTACATAGGAACTGATATAACTAAGCACTTAAGTTAATTTCTGGACAAAAATCCATATTGGTAAATAAATGGCTGCTGGTTCTGCATTTTTAATATAATTTCTCCTTCTTAATTTAAAAAAAAATATTATTGCCTTCAGTATGGACTACACCTTCTGTGTCACTATACTGGGGACACAGATAATTCTTTCTCATCTTTCTGACATAATTTGAGTGCTGCCTTCCTGCTGTTATCAGAAGTTCCTTTTATTTACTCAACCATCAAAGTGCTGCCTGTGGACATGCAACAGTCCTAGGTGTTCCTTTTTGCTGATATACACTGATTTCCTTGGAGGTTTCTTTCCTTTTTTGTCAGTTGCTAGCTCAAAAGAATTTCATATCATGTAGGTCAAAGTTTACTTAATAGAATATTTGGCTCTTATTTAATCTACTTTATCAAATCTGAGCATGTTTCTTTCGGTGTGCGACAAGCAGCTACAAAGTCTAGTCACACTGTTCTGAAGTGCTCTGAAAGCAGGCCAAGGTATAGGATTCCAATAGTTAAACAGCTGGCTTCTGCACTAACAGCACTTCCCTTTAAATGATGGGAAGTCAGTGGAGCAATGCAGCAGGACTTGTTTACACTTACGTTCTCTGTTCTTCCTCATCCCTCCAAAATACCCTACTGTTGCTGCCACTGCTTCTGCTCTACCAGTGGTTTCAATGTGAGAAGCACTGGGTGTAGGTGGACTACAAAAGTTTTAAATGTCAAGTTATCTAGGCATTCTGGGTAGAATCATAATCTACTGTTGTAGTAGTAAAATTAGAAATTACATGAGAACTAGCCGAGGATAAATGCAAAGTTTATCTACTCTAAGACTCTAGGAAAGAACTGGGGTTATGTGTCCTGGAACTTCTTTGTGACTATTTGTATTTGCTCTTGTGTCTCTTTTAACCAAGCAGTAGAACTCGAGAGTGCCATGTAGACTGTAATTCAGAAATACATCATAAATCTGAAAAACAGCGGATTTAATCCTAATCTGGAATTAGAGTCAATCTTCAGGTGCAACTGCAGCTTTTAAAGTATGGTGGAAGGCCATTGACTTATTAGAGTGCTATAGTCTTGTAGTGAGAAACCCCAAATGTTTCCATCAAAACATCGGGGTAAGGTACAATTTGGAAGCATTGATAGCATCTTACAGTATTGGGATGTATTGGAGCATCCTGTAAGGCAGCAGGTCAGTCAGACAGGATTTTCCTGTGGCCTGAACAACAGGCTGAGAGTTTGTGGTGCTGCATCACAACACAGTACTTGAACAAGCACGTCCTGTGTGCTAGATCCAGACTGGGAACTGCTGGTTGGGGAGGTTTTCAGTTGCATGTGCTGTCCGCCTTATGGTGGCACAGAAGGCTAGGGGTGCTGAGTTTGAGATTCATCTTGCTCATCCCTGGTCTCTGAAAATTAGGGATCTGGTTTAAGATAGTGAAGTGAACAGGTAGGTGTGTATGGAGAGTGAATTATTCCTGTATTGAATGCTTTGCTTAAAATTAAATTTATCCTTGTCCTCTGAAAGAAATGGTCTTTCATCGACTACAGATAAAGCTAATTGATCTGGTCTTAGCATATATGCAGAGCTTCTTCTAGGAGATGGAACTCAAGGAAAATGAATTAAATTAAAAATTATTTGTCCTAAATCACAGAATTTATGCAACTGGTGGAGTAAAAGCTAATCTCTTTCACTTCCAATTTAACAATTAAATATAATGATAAATTTTTCTAAAGAACAGTGTACTGTTTAATTATGTATCTCTGTGCCTCTTTGACTACATTCTGTATGTTAGTCTAGTATTTCTGTCTATATTTGCATCATCAATGCCTGTATATGCAAAATAAGAGACTGTTGATATCACTTTTCATCTTCTTGTAATCTTGAACAAATGGATTAGTGTTATATCGGTAATACTTCTTGAGGGTGCTCTGGAATTTCTCATCTGTATTTGAAAAATTATGAGTCAATGTTCAATCAGCAGGAAATGCCTGGGTTTTGATATTTCTATGAAGTGTTAAAACAAACAAACAAGCAAATAAACAAACAAGCAAATAACAAATCTTGGGGATTGTTGTAAAGTCCCTTACCAGAAATACCTCAAGGTTTAAATGTGCAAAGTAGGCAATCTGATTTTCATGTAAATAAGTTGCATGAATTTGAAGTGACAATATTTAATGTTTAGTTTCCATTTTCCTTCAATGTTTTGTTAATGCAAGAAAAATTATTATGCTTAGACTGATTTTTGTTTGTATTCATCAAAATGAGCATATATTAGCATTTATAAATGCTCAATGAATGGATGCCCTAGCTCTGAAATCTAATTTAATATGCATGAGAGTAGAGGATAAGCTTTATCAGTATGCCCAAGTAAAATCTTTATGAAAGCATATGCATTTGTTAATATTGTGCTATTGCACTACAGCTACTGCTTTGTGGAATACTAGATTGTATTAACTACTGAGTCCAAAGAGAGATGATGTTTGCTCTTTGCTCTGAAATCCTAGGCAAGTAAGACTGGGAAACATGGACACTCAGTATTGATCTAGAAGAGAAATCTGTCATAACTTCAGAGTGTTTTGCCTGAATAAGTGAGATTTATAAATTTCACCTTTTGAAAAAAATTATAACTCCTTGATGTTTCAAATGCAGAGTAAAATAACTATTTCACTTCTCTAGTCAGTGAGACAAGTGTAGCTTTATTCCAGATGTGTTAATTTGTAATTTGTATGTCTATGTTTACTAAGTCTGTCACATAGTTAAATTTTTTTTTTTTTCTTCTAGAAATATCCCTTCAGAAACTTTTTTTTCCTTCATTGTGTATAGAATTGGGATGAAATTCTTCTCTTCTCCTAAATTTATTTCCAAAGTACAGCACTTGTAACAATTTCCTCTCACATACAGGAGTGCTGTTCTCTGCCCTTGTTATGGAATAGCTGCTTTGGAGGCCATCTAATGTGCTAAGAATACGATAGAGCCATTATGCTTCACACAGTGATTCCCAAGTCATTTGCAATGTGTGAGGAGAAGGAGGTGTAGTTTTGAGTGTTGTACTGGGATATGAAGCAGGAATTTCAGAGTTTAGATACTTTTGAGGGGAAAAAAAAATGGAAAAAGAATGGGAAACAATATAATGTCTTATTTTACACCAATTCAGTGCTCTGGAGGCTGAAAACCTTGCCGACCTAGCACAATTTACAAGCCTGCATCAGATTCCAGGGCTGGAAAGTGCCAGATGCTGCCAAAAATATATATACTTTGGCAAGGGAAATGCTTTGCTGAAGAGAAATTCACTATTGCAAGAATAACCAGGTTGATCAGGGTTTAGGACAAGATAATTAGAAGCCAGTAGGTCATTGTTACATTTGAATACTGCCCCTTGTAGTGCATTGAGGAGGGCAATGATAACACAGATGTACAACCACAATGAAAATACATTCTCTCCCCTTCCTGCATATGCTCTCACAGGAAATAATTACTGCTTAACCTTGCGTGTGGTGGAAGTAGGAACAGTCTGATAGAAACTTTCATATCCTTCTTATCCCAAGCAGATGTAAAACTGCATTTTATTTGGATTACCAAATTGATAACAATGAAACCCTATAACTGGGTGAAATTGTAACATCGCTGAAGTCACTGGTAAATCTTTTAGTGCAGTCAGGATTGTCTTGATGAATCAGATGCCAGAAGTTATATATAACCTGATCCAAGGTCTACTAAAATCAATGGAAAGATTTCCACTGTCCTTAGTAGGCTTTTCAACATGCTGGTATTGAACACTTGCTTTTTCTTCCAACCTTGCTGTTCAATAAGTAAACACTGTCTTAGTGGCATCTAAAGAGATTGCAGGGAATGGGTGTGATGAGATTCCTTGAAGGAGGTGAGAAGAAGAGGATACTGATGTACAGTGTGAAGCAGAATGACCGATATGTGATTAGTGCCACTGACCACATAACAAGTAGTGCATTGCTTTGTACTTTGTAATCAGAATTTTTAGCTTTAGAAAAGTTACTCTTAGCTGTTCTCTGAGACATGAAAGCAAATAGCAAATGACAAGCATGGTGCTCTTGCATTTTGGCATCATCATCTGATTAGAGGCAGAAGGTGGGAATGGCTGTTCCAAGGCTCATCTAATACCTTTTCCATTGTCCAGGAGTGCATACATTAGGATTTTAATTTTTATTTATACAGAATATATATATCCTCTTTACAGGAGAATAAATAGGTGGGCACAGGCCAATGTCACCTAACAGAGAAGTAGACAATTTTCATTCACTTATTAGAAACAAGTGCTGGTTTGACAGCAGCTGAACATGGGCCAGCAGTGGGCCCAGGTGGCCGAGAAGGCCAGTGGCATCCTGGCTTGTATCAGAAGTAGTGTGGCCAGCAGGAGCAGGGCAGTGATGGTCCCTCTGTTCTTGGTTCTAGTGAGGTCATCACACTTTGAGTGCTGTGTTCAGTTCAGGGCTGCTCACTACAAGAAAGACATTGAGGGGCTGGAGTGTGTCCAGAGAAGGGCAACGGAGCTGATGAAGGGTCTGGAGGAGCTGAGGGAGCTGGGAATATTTAGCCTGGAGAAAAGGAGGCTCAGAGGAGACCTTATGATTCTCTACAACCACCTGAAATGAGGTTGTGGTGAGATAAGGGTTGGTTGATTTTTACTTCTTCCAAGTGGTTGGAAAAGGGGAAACAGCCTCAAGTGCCAAGGGAGGTTCAGGCTGAACAGCAGGAAAAATTTCTTCACTAAAAGGGTGGTTAAGCATTGGAACAGGCTGGTCGGGGGAACAGTGGAGTCACCACCCCTGGAAGTGTTCAAAAAACATGTAGGCACTTTGTGATATGGTTTAGTGGGCAAGGTGGTATTCAGTCAAAGGCTGAACTCGATGATCTTGGAGGTCTTTTTCAACCTTAATGATTCTATAAGTGTGGCAATAAAAGAACAAGTAGGAGGGGGAAAGAAGGCAAGGCCGGTCAGAGCCTGGCTCACTCCTCACTGACACCATTAGCTTTAGTGGATTTGCTCTAATGTGCTCTAAGCTCTGTCTAGTAAGATCTCACATCATTGCCAAGGGCTCTGCCAGGGAAAGGCATCCAACCTCGTACATTGATGCAGCTATAGGGCATCAGGAATAAACAATATTCAGTATTCAGTTTTGTACCTATGAAGTCTTGAATCTTCTTTAGACTTCCAGTTATTGAACTTTTCTGTACAAGTCAGAATGACATTAGTTACTTCAAAAGTTACTTAAGCATGGTAAGATGACTTAATGCTTTTGGTGACAGTCCAGCATGTAGTTTTCTTACAGCCAACACTTTGAATGTGAATCATTTCCCAGAAAAAATGTTTTTTATTGTCTGCTACTTTTGCCATATTGGGATGCTTTTACTTGTGGAAGTAGATTGCAAGATTGACTTGCAAGATTCCTGATTATAAAGTACAAATTAACCACTACATTCAGAACAGAAATTAAGGCAGAAAGGTTAAGAGACAGATTCTTTTATCTGCTCTGATGCTAAACAGTACTGTATCCTAAATTACAAGAGGTCTCTGCAGGGAAAGATAAGAACTTAATTTAAGTAATATTTATGGAATGTAACTATCAATTATTTGCACAGGAGAAGGCTGTGTCAGTGCCGGGAACTGAACCTACATCAACATAAGCACCAGGCCAACGCTTTAACTATACACCTGTCTTTCTTTAACCTTACTTTGGAGTCAGTAGGGCATGCAAAAATATAATCTTGAAATGAAGCATTCATTTGAGGTCATGATGCTCCTGGATAAATTTGTCAAAGGTGATAAAAGAAAAGTGAAACTTTCCAGAGGAGTGCATCGTCATTAGGGAGTGAGGATGAGGTCATTGGGATGAGAAAGGGACAGTGCATTGTGGCTGGAAACAAGACCAGAACTAAACCTAGCTAAAATATAGTGGTGTTTGATTCATCTTTTGCTCGCAATGATTTTCTACCAGTTGTAGCTCCATCCTTTAGCGATTTAATTTTGCAGTAGGAGCTAGGAGAATCAATTCTAGTGGCAGGAACATAAAGAAGTCAGTGCTGAATAACAAATGAATCTACACTTGCTCTCCTTGTCCTTCCAGCTCACCTTGTTATTGCTGAAGAAATGCAGGGGGATTATAAGGGAACACTGTTATAGTGCAGGGAGAAATTAGTTCCACTATAACACTTTAAATGCCAAAACTAGAGTTTCTGTAGGATGCTTGAAAGTGGAAGTGCTTGTGGGCAGTAAAGCTGTTTTATGAAACAAGGAGGACACAGTCCATCTTTTATGGGGCTGACAATGCCCTCTGCAGTCACGGTGTTTAAAAGGGAATGTAGTTTCTGAAAAGATTTTTTTTCAGTTCTCACTTGCTAAGTTTCAGTGGCCTTTTCAGGGAAGTTGAAAGATTTTTAAAGTTCATGTCTGTTAAAAGAGAAGTTTTTCTAAGTAACCAGAATTATTCCTTTCTTTTATTATTTATTTTCCAACTTGTTCAAGTTTGATTAATGATCAAAACTTTTGCATCAGTTAAAGATGTTTTTCAATGGCTTCTCCTATTTTGCAATCCTGCTATCCTTTTATTTCACTACGCTTCTTCTCTGGGTTATATGGGAATACTATAAACTTTAAAAAGGCTGTGGCAATGTGGAGGTTGACCTGGCCTTTACATTTTAGGTACTCACTGACTTTTTTTGAGCCACCACACCCACAGTTATATAAGCAAGTGAATCCAGTTCAGCAGAAAAGCAGTAGGATGAGTAAGTATTCTTACAATGGTGTAGAGTTTTTATTTTTCTTATAGGTGCCATAATGTGTAAGCTTAATGGTGACTCTGTAAAACCTAACTGCTGGATGCACTTTGTCTGCAAAATCATTCTTCCCAGTGCTGGACCAGTGTTTTTCACATCATGTCATCCACTTCATCAGCCTGAGCCTACCCCTGCTCAGGATCTATGGTGGTTATAAAAAAAAAAAAAAAAAAAAGAGAGAAAGAAGTATTGTGGAAAAAATACTTGTCTTAGGCATCACTGGCCAGTGGAGGGCTTACACGGTATCAGAACAAATGCGAAAATAGAACCAAGTAATTCCTATGAAATGCATTTCTAAAGAATCTCTTTTATTCCCTTGTTGGTTATTAAAGATCACAGCCTTTTTGAATTCTCAGGTCTTCAACACCTATAATTCATTTTTTATTCCTTTACATGCTAATAAATCTCAAAGCCTGGAGGACTTTGAATAAATCTTTTGATCATCTGAAAGCCTAGATTCTGAGTTTTGTGTTGGACATAGGCATCAGTATGAATATCTTTGTTGTGAGTCTTTAGATACTTAGTTCTGTAGTTACAAGTTAGCTGTATTTGAAATTTAGAATCCAGTATTCAAATTAAGGGTCAAGGTGTACAAAGGAAAATTACATTCAGGCATACCCTGTTGGTACCCAGAATTTGACTTAATAAGATCATAAATATTTTTAAATAACTATCCTTAAGTAGTTAATTGTAGTTAATCCTACAATTGGATCTAGTACTGTTGTATGTAAACTGAATCAAATAGGATAGAAAATAACACTTCCACACAACAAAACCACCTGAGCACCAAAATCCTTGTAAGTTTTCATCTTCACTTCTTCTGATTTGATACAGCTAAAGGAGTGGGCGAATGTCCAGGTAGGGCTAAATAATTTTCAGATATTTTAGATGTGCAGCTGAAGAGTTTTTTGTTTAATAACATATCCAAATTAACTTTGTTATCCACTCAAATGTCATTGAGAAAATTAAAAAAAGAATACTTGCAACTGCCTGCACTATTAGTATTTATACAGTTTTAGTGTGGATGTAGATGCCAGCAGTACAATATTTCTTTCTCTTAGGTCTTTTGTAGCAAAACCTTCTAGAGTTCTTTCCATTGAGAGTGATTTTTTGGATAAAATATGACCATTTCTCTCACTGAAACTTTGGGCAAAATGTATCCCAAATTAAATTGAATTTTTTGTGGTTTGGGAAAGTTGGATTAATTTTTTCCCTTGTTTTTTCTTTTAAATTCCTCTAAACTCCTCATTGCTTGCCAGAAAAGGAGGTGCCAAAATAACCCAAGGAGGCTGTGCAGCCTCTCCAGAAGTGAGAAGTTCAGTAAGTTTAGTGAGAGTGGCTGTTCACTCATTTTCCCCATTAGTGAAATTTAGAAAAGTTTCATGTCTGCATCCAGGATAAAATCCTAAATGAAAGTACAATGAAGTCACTTTCACAACTCTTCTTGTCTAAAACAGGTCTGAGTTTTCACTTCTTTTTTTCTAAATGACTACCTAAACTGCATCTCTTGTGATTTGGCTTAATTATTTGCAATTTCTCATCATCTGTTAGTTGCTTATGCCTCTCATGTGTTCCTTCTTGACTTCTTCCGATACCACTTCATAACTTTTCTAATGAATTTCCTAAACTCATTCCAGCATTCTAGGTGTTCTTTGTTTATCCCTCTAGCAGTTAGACAGCAGGGCATCAAATACATTGCTACCAATTTAAACTTCATAGTTGTTTTGACTTTCCATTCAGCATCATAAAACTGCTATGCAATCAACTGTGATCACTCTAAAGACAAAACCCACAAAAAATAAACTATTGTGTATGGTTTTCTCTATGCAGCTTCAGAACAGTATTGCTTTAAACCAGATAAATTTAATGTATGTCTCATTTAGAATTGGTGACAATAAAATAAACAACATCCTTGCTATTTTGTTTTCTAATCTTAGTGATACAAAGCATAAACTAAAAGGTTTTTATGCAGAAATAGCTGTGTGTTATGGACCTGTGTGGGATTGAATATGTTTCTTGATTTGTCTGTCTCTCTCTACTTGCATGGCTGGGATCTTTTGCCATACTACCACTTGCAAGCAGATCTGAGCACTGGAATTTCCTGGGTATGGTTTTATTATAATGCAAACTGGCTGTGTCTCTGGAAGATTGGAATGATTCTGTGATAACTGATAAATTTTGTCCTAGTGTACATATGGTTTAAAAAAAGGCTTTCTGTCCTTTAAACGGTTCGTATCAATTGTTCTTAAGGTCACGGTCTATTGAAAAATTTAAACAAAATATTCATTTGACAAGGGCTGCAGTTTATTTCTACCATATTCTCAGAGTTTTGGATCTTTTTTTCAATTAAGACTGTCTTTATGGTCAGTCATACACTAGCCCTGAAATCACATTATGACATGCATATTTGTTTGTTTGTTTGAGCTCAGGGTTGAGACCCAGGGGGCTTTGTAGTTGTTGAATCTCCTGGGCAGTGTACGCTGTTGAAATGCCTGGAAACTGACAGGGACATTGTTTGCAGTCATTGTTTTCCTGTGTTATTTGTGTGCAAATTATGGGCTGTATGTCCATTTCTTATTCACACTAGAGGGCTCCTTCACACTTGCTTAGCAATGTGGCAGCACCTACAAGTTAGAACAGTGGAAACATGCTGTAGTGCAATGCTTTGCCTGCATTTCAGGACATAATAGGGTCCTGCGTCCTCCCTTCACAGAAATTGCTTCTGCATATTGTAACACTGTCACCTCATGAGCGGTGTCAGAATGGCCTGTGATAATTTTCTCTCCTTCTTACCACATTACGTGGGAAGAACAGAAACGCTACGGGACTATTTCTGAACAAAGAGAAGATTTTCTCCCTGTTCACCTTAAAGGTACTCATGAGAATAATGTATGTCATAATCAAGCCAGCTGATAAACTGGAAATCTTACCTTGAATGTTTCTTAAAATTAGGTAAGATTGTTGAAGATTATTGAAAATCATGTGGACTTGTCTTTCTGCCTTTGTGGCAGAAGTGGCTGAGATGATCTAATTTCAGTAGTGAGGACCAGTGTTTTTACAAGTTGAAGAAAATGCTTATGCTAACTGAATGTTGCAGTAGTCTTTCCTGCCAGTACTTGTGTCTTGGACTACAGTAGCTCAGATAATGGAAAATAACTAGAAAATTAGAAGAAAGATTAACTGTTGGAACAAGGCACCCCCATGTGATAACTACTCTTGACCTTTTTCTAGACTAGAATTTCAGATAATTTTGGCTTGTAAATACAGCTCTGAAATTTGAAAACTAAGTTGGTAGAGAAGATGTGTAAATCAGGAAGCAAAACACTTCTCAAATATCTGTGTTGTTATCTGTTATGTCCTCTTTTTCACAATATTAATACTTTTCTTAATTGTCTATACAGAAATTTCTTAGTATTAATCAGATTGGGCTTTCTTAATGTCTAATTTAAATGAAGTATTATGGCAGAAACCCCTGAAATTTACTGACAAAGTAGCTGTGTGCTATAGTTCAGTAACCTTTTAATTTTCTAAAATAACTGAATTCTCTTCAGTGTGAGAGGCTGCGTAGTAAACAGCGTCCACTCAAGTAACAATATTGGAAACTGTTCCCAAAACACTGAGTTATGTTGATATTTTAAAACATTGCTACTGCTTTCCACAGCTTCGGCACTTAAGCTCTACCCTGCTCTTTGTCAGCTTCATGCTTGGGAAATGTCACTGGAGTGACAGCTGGTGGAGTGAAGGCAAAGAGCAGAGAAGAAGCACTGAAAAAGGCAAAGAGTGGAGACAAAGCACTGAAAAAAATGCTTGGAACACATTCCTGTGTTGTAGGGAGAAAGGACGCCAGAAATAAAGAAACAAGTGCATGGCTTTTAATATGCACAACGTGTTCCATCCTATGTAAAAGCCTGTTCAGGGCTGGTTGCATTTAAACGTCCATGCACGATGGGCAGCGTATTTGTCAGGACTCCTTGCCACTCTTCAATAATGCAGCAACAAGGAAGATTATCTTTCTCCTACTCCAGGATGACGTCACTGCACTGATAAGAAGGACTTAGAAAAGGTTTATGTTCTTAGCACTAGATTTAAAGAATATAATGCTCCTTTTAATATAGTAATTTCTAGCTCTCCTAATTTTCAGTGTTGATCTTGCAAGATCATTAGGAAATTCAGAAATCATTTCTCTGGTTTGAGAGGAAAAGAGTGGGGTGATCTAAGGATAAATAAGCTTTCTGCTGTAGAGTTCCTCTACCACTGTATCACATCTGGAAAGTATCCACAAGGTCTTTTCAAAGTGATATGCTGTAAAATTGCTAAAAAAGCAGTCTTTAAAAATTCAAAATATTGTTAAGTTTTTAGTGTTGAAGTTGGTAGTAGTTATTGAGTACTTGATTTTTTTCCTAATAGAGCAGATATTTTAAATTTATTATTTCACATTTTAAACTTTCACATTAGACACCATACTGGATCAAGAGAAAGTATCAGTGACAGGACACTTGTTCTTTCCTTATCAGAAGAAAACAGATATTATTGTACCATATCCTGCATCTTGCTCAGATTCATTTTGACTCATTTCCTCACAGAAATTACTGAAAACTCTCTAGAGTTCTTCATGGACAATTAATTCATTATTGTCTCATTGCCCTGGCACAATTATATTAAGTTGTATTTAGTGGATGTAGAAGAAGAAAGATGAAGAGCAGCTCTTCTGGATGGGCTATGTGGCATCTGCTATAGCTCAAACTGGAATCAGTGGGGGGCAGCCCAATTCCTAAAGAACAATTCATCCTGACTTATGGCACAAAGTGCATATAAGTGTTTGAGATTTAAATGCTTCTGCAAAACCAAACTAAATATCCTGCAACACTATGATCAACTGATACACAACAGAACACAAAGTTTTGGTAATCATACATATAAACTCTGATTATTTGGCATGGTAGTATTGTCACTAATTGTTGGAGCAGGTAAAGACACCTAATCTTCATATTGCCTGACATTTCCTAATATTAATCTTTGCCTTAACACCGTTATAACTTAACCAAACATTGATTGTCTGGGTTTCAGGTTTTGTGGATTGTGTGTATTCTATAGGTTCTGGAGGTGTTTTGTTCTCTTCTTGTAGAGGAGTTGCAAAGAAAAAGGTTCAACTAAAACCATTGAGTCATTTCTGACAGCAAGATTGGAAGCTCTATGTTTTTGCCCCTGTTAAAATGTACCCTTCTTCCCTGAAGTGTTAGCCTGTTTTACTGAATAACCTTTGTGCTTCCATCACGTGAAGGTGGAATTCGGGGAAGAGGCAAAAAGGAATCATGGTTTGGGTTGGAAGGGACCTTAAAGATCATCTTGTTCCAACCCTGCTGGAGATTATTTTGGTTCAGATACCTTTTCTTGTTATACTCCCTCATGATAATTTCAAGGAGTTGTCATCTAGCAACTTTCCTGCTGTTTAGAGTGGCTCCTGTCATTTGTTACTGCTGCCATAGGTGAACCTGCTGTCTGATATTGACATTTCCCCATCTGAACATTGACATGAGGTTTCTCTTAAAAACATTTGTTCTTGGAATTTGCTGATATTGAAGTTAAACAAGGTGTGGCTGCTTTGTGGTCAGGTGGGTTGGAGTGGGTGTTTCTGTAGAGATGCTTCAGAGTCTGCACTAACCAGGACTGCAAAATCGATATTTATGTACCTGTCCACTGACATGTAATGGCTACTATGCAGGGCAGTCACTGCCCAACCCAGATCTGATTAAGAAAAATGTGACAAGGTTGCATGTGCTGAGCGTTTGTGAGAGAACTGTCCTTGAAACCTGGTTCAAACATGATTCACCCTCAAAGGAGTCAAAGTCCTAGTTCAGGTAAGGTAGCTGCCAAACACAGAACTTTGTTAGCAACTTTTAAAGGCTCCTCTGTCTTAAATTATATTTTCTTCTGATTCATCGTTTTCACCTCTCTCTAGATGAGGTTTTTCTGCCTTTCTTGTAACACCTTTCTGTTACTGCTAATTCTCACCTTCTTCGCTCCTTGATGCAGTTCTGCTGTATAATGAATGCTTTTAAAAGAAGTATACTAGAGTATTGACTCTTTTAAATTCATGATGGATATCTCAAAGCTCAGACTAAGACCTTTTTTTTCTATTGTTTCTGCATTAAGAATACTGGAAACTTTTGACCAGAGTTTCTATTAAATTTGAAAGAGTAAAACTTTTCTCAACTGACTTTTCCAAGTCAAAAGTACTTAACAATTCTGAAAAATAATGCCTTCACAGCTCATCAGCACAGTATTGACCCAGAACTGACAGATATCCTAACTACAGGGAAGTCACTGACTTTGGAAAATTAACCTCATGGGAATATTGATAGAAATGAGACTAGGAAAAGAGCATGCAAGGCAAGTGTGCTCTTCTCTGAGGTAGTTCTTTTGATTTATTGGCAGAATGTTGTGGAAAATAAAAGAAATTGCTTACTAGGCTCTACCACTTTATTGAGAGGATGCAAAGGAAGTGTGAAAAGTGGAATGTGTGGGGAATTAGAGTGAGAGCACAGTATTTTGTTGCTGGCAGATGTGTGCTAGGCTTCACCATTTTACTGGGGTGGTATAATTCAGTTGTTATGACACATCCAGGAAGAAAAACAGAAAACACGAGCTGGAGGCTTGGAGAAAATTAAATGATGATGACTCAGAACTTATACCCCAAAGTAAAATGAAGATTGAAACACTGCATCAATTTGTTTAGCAGAGAAATCTGATGCAAACATGAAAAAATGAGCTTCCTTAAAGTAATTCAGGCTTTGCACTGATCTTCAGATGAAGAGGGTAATATTAGAAAGGTAGTGTCAAGGTGAAAGGCAAGGATGATTACAGATAAACTGCAAATTGAGCTTATGTTTTTGCTGTAATTTTATTTTCAAAGTATTCTTTTTGTTCATTGTGCAGTCGGCCCTACATCTGCTTCTGCTGAAAACCAAGGAAAAGTGTTTCATTGCCTAAAAGTGTTATTGTTTGACTTGTTTGGCTGGGAGAATGAGTCTCAAGTAACCTATGAACTCTGTGCCGTATTCCTGCAGTAAGCAGAGGGCCTGCTGGGGTGATCTACTTAACTTGCCATTAAGTTTTATGTAAACTGTTATAACATTGTTTAAAAACAGTTTGCAGGATTCTCTGCAGTAATATGGCATATATTAACTTCTAGACTGAAAGTAGTAGCCAATTTGTATCCCTTATGTAAACAGATCTATTTTTTTGTATTTACTGAACTGTCTTCCTAAGTTTGATAGACTATTACCTATAATTTATCAGCAGTACTGCAATGTGACACTTTGCTTAAAACTTTAACCCTTGCAGTATTTGGGTTATATGTGGATGAGCTTCTAAAAACTAGTATTTTGTTGGATCTGAATTGCTATCTGAATCAGAGGATTTCAAAAGCAGTTTTAAAAGGTGAATAAACATCATTGCCTCATTTTCACACATGGTGAAAGTAAGACAAATACAGATAAAATTAGTTGGTTCAAGGTTATGTAAACCAGTTAGTCCCATAGCCAGAAATAGTCCTAGCCCTCCCATCTGCTTACTCTTTACCTGCTGTCTATCTAAAGAAACACTTTGTCTTTCCTCTGAAATACAGAAGATGGGAGGTGGTTTACACCAATTAGGCTTCTCATATTAGAAAGTCTAATTTCTGGATTCTTGGAAAGCACAGAAAGGGACTGCACTAGTCCTAATTGCATACTGCTGGGCCCCTACATTTCAACATCTCATAATTTTTTTCATGGTTCCAAAATTTATAATTAAATGTTCTGTAGGTATGAGAAATTGGCTAGCAACAATATCATCTTATGCAGCATATCAACCAAGTGACTGTGGGTAATCTGTGTCCAGAAGTCTTGTGCACTTTAGGTAACATTTATAATTGCCTGGTCCTGAGGGGCAAGATGATGGTCTTGTTACTTGTTACCAGAGAAATTCAGGTATTTTTACCTTTGCCAAAGAAGCTGTAATACTGTCTACCCTAGAGGATGATGTTGCATGGAGCACATCATCCCTTATCTTCTGAAAGCATAGCCTCAAAACTCACTGAACACAGGGCAGCCTAAGGGCCACAGTGAGCTTTTATTTCATATTTTTATGCATCGTAAAGACAGTGCTAGTGTTCTCCTTGATGGATTATCAGGAGGGCAAAGGCTACATTACACCACTGCTGCTGACTGTGGTCACAGAAAGACACAATCAGACTGACATTAGTTCCTCTGGCTTACAGCTCCAACCTGCTGATATTCCAAAAGGACAGATAATAGATAACACTACCTATTCCACACCACATGTCACCTGAGGCAAAGGGTGCGTGTCATTCCCTTCACTAGTACCTGGCAATGCTGAGCTCTGTTTATCACCAGCCACTTGGCAACAAGAACTATTCTTGGTTAAGGCTTTGCTGGTGTCCTGCAGAGCAGATACTCTGGAATTTCTGCAGCTCACAAGAACGAGGCAATTTCTGTTGTTCTAGTGAAAGGAGGAATAGGCTAATGATTCTCTGGAAGGGCACGCAGGGTTGAAAAAAAGGAGAGGAGGATTACATTCCCAGTTTCTGTTACATGTTATTCACCACTGCTTGTAGTTTTTGGGCTGAACCTATATTAAGTTCACTTGGGTTGATAGCTGCATCGTTTACTCAGCAATTCGGGTGTGCTATGGGTTTTTTTTTTATTAACTGCATATATTTTGGCACATTTTAGTCTGTTTGTAATGTAAAAGCCCAAGCAAGTGTATTGCTGTCCATTAAAATGATCACAATTAGCTCTCTTACTAGACTATAGCATTGTGAGTTAGATTGGTAATGAAACCTGTTCTTATTGTGCCTGTTGTCTGAATCCAAACTTCCAGTGTTAACACTGGCTTAACAAGCTTTACATTTTCTGTTTCCTTTATAAAAAAAAAAAAAAATACAAAGAGCTCATATTTCAAAATAAATCTCCTGAACTGTACTTTATTTAACAGCTGACACAGCTGAGATTTTAAGCAGCTGAATGCACATATAATGCATTTTAAGAAGTGACATTGCTATGGTTATGAGTTACACAACAATATGATGTCAGCCCTCTGATTGGTGCCATGGTATTTAGCAATGCCACTTGGACAGGAAAGTTCACACACAGAAGCCTGTCCAACAGTTCTAAGAATTTTATATCTTTTGAAGTATTCAATATATTTCTTTATGTGTTGAAGCACTGGCCTTCCAAAACCCTTGTTTTCATTTTCCAGCAATCTCAGTGAACTTGGGGTCATTGGATTGTTTGCTTTCTCACTGGCTGCACTGAAATCAAGCAGCCATCAGCTAAATTACTATAGCTTGAACGTGTCTAAAAAGAATTCAAAGCAGTCCTTTAAAACAGCATTGTGACTGTGCTTTTAACTTAGCATGAAGATATAATATAAACTAAAGAGGTGGAGGCAGTTCAAAGGAAAGGTGGATTTTTAGTATTGGCTCAAAATAAGAAATGCTGGGACTTCCAGATTTCAGCTGCATGCTTCAGTTTTCTGTGATTGTAGTTGTTTCAGCAAGAAAACAATCTACTTTTGATACAAATTTAGTTTTAGTTTTCTAAGCCATCTCTCCATCTCCTGAGACTATAGGGAAACACCAAAATGAAAACTTTCGCAAGATATTATCAATCTATACTGGCATTTTTTCAATGATAACTTATCAATTCCTTTGGAAAAAAAAAAGACAAACTGAGGCCAGTTAAGACAGTCCTGACCAAAAAAATCATGTTTATCTGTTTAGGTTACTCAGAACCACCAGTTTTCCAAGTGTTGTGTACAACATAGTGATGCAGAATGGAAAAAGGAGGAAGGAAACCAGGTGACATACAAAGTGGCTTTTTATTGCAAACAAGGTTTGGTGTGTGAAAAACACTGAATTTTTATGGTGACTGTTGAGATATGCACTGGTGGTCTCTGCTAAACACTCACATCATAAAATCACTTGAATGCATTTTCATCCAGTTAGTAGGTTCAACTGACTACCCATGTGGATAAGCCTAATTCATGTCACTACGGAGGACAGGAAATTGCTGAAGGTTTAGAAGGCAGCTCTGAGGTGGCACTGTGCCCTTGCAGCCAGGAGGGCCAATGGTATCCTGGAGTGCCTTGGGAGGAGTGTGGCCAGCAGGTGAGGGAGCAGATCCTCCCCCTCTACTCAGCCCTGGGGAGGCACATCTGAAGTGCTGTGTCCAGTTCTGGGCCCCTCAGCACAAGAGAGACAAGGAGCTGCTGGAGAGGGTGCAGTGGAAGGTGACAAAGATGATGCAGGGTCTGGAGCGCCTCTCTTATGAGAGACTGTGGGAGCTGGGTCTGTTTAGTCTAGAGACGACTGAGAGGGGATCTCATTTATAAATACCTCAGAGGTGGGTGCCAAGAGAATGGTGCCAGACTCCTTTTGGTGTACCCGGTGACAGGATGAGATGCAAAGGCCATAAACTGAAACACCAGAAGTTTCACCTCAACATGAGGAGGAACTTTTTTCCATTGAGGTTGTCAGAGCACTGGAGCAGGTCGTGGAATCTCCCTCTTTGGAGATGTTCCAAACCCACCTGGACTCGTTCCTGTGTCACCTGCTCTAGGCGACCTTGACTTGGCAGGGGGCTTGGACTACATGATTTCCAGAGGTCCCTTCCAACCCTAACAATTCTGTGGTTCTGTGAACTCTGAGAAGTGTTAATGCAACTACAGTACTTGATGAACCTTTAGTGAACAGATTTAGGGGTTTTCTGTACCGCCTTTCGTGGGGTCCTTCATTAGCTGAAAAGGAAATTAATTATTTTATGTTCTCTCTTAATGGTTTCTAACATGTTCATCTAAAATTAGATCTCTTGACCAAGACATTTCAATAATTTAAAACTTTAATTGTTTTTGCACTGAATTCGATTTATCACCAGCCACTTGGCAGCAAACATTGTTCTCGGTCAGAGCTTTGCTGCTGTCCTGCCCAGGAGGTGCTCTGGAATTTCTGCAGCTCACATGAATGAGGCAATTTCTATCACTCCCATGAAAGTAGAAAGAAGCTAATGATCCCTTGGAAAGGTGTTTAGATTTGAATAAAAACGGAGGAGGATTAAATTGCTTTTGTTTCCAGCTCTTTTGGCAAAAGTGCTTTGTTAGTTCAGGTAGAGAGGGTATATGCTGAAGCTGCTTTTGAGGAAGGGGGACACTTGCAGCTGCATGCTTTGGAGATGGTTTTATCTTTATCCTTCATTGTTCCCTGCATAAAAGGAAGGTACTGCATCACTGTATCACTAGGTTAAATTCATTGACATTTGTATTCTATTTTGAACATGCGAAGTTCTAGCAGAAATATAAAAATTATTTTGGGAAGTAAAAGTTCTTGCCACCTCCAGTTGGATATGCAATCACTAGGGCAAAAAAACTCACAAATGTGCAGAGGAATAGATGATTTCCTGGGATATTGTAGCGTATAATGTATTTGTCTTAAGGCTGCAATTGAATACTTCTATGATGAGCACTTTAGAGGAGTTCATGAAGAAAATATTAATTCTTATTGTCTGCAGTGTTTGGATCTTGGAAGTCAATAAGGCATGAGACCACCCATTACATAATGAAGACACTGGTTTTTCTCCTTCTCCTAGGAAGTGTGTATTCTGCATAACTATGGATACAGTTTAGTCATTTAGTGATGGACTGTGTATCACAACATAAAATTCATTGGCCTGTGACCAAAATTAAGGCTAGTATTCCCTGATTTTAAGGAATTCCTAAAGACACATCTTCAGTCACTGGTTCTTTCATTAAACTCTTCTGTTTGCATTGCAGCATGCTTAAAAGTGGGTTTAATTTACATATTCCTGTATTAGTCACTGTTACACAAATAATACTTTCTAATAAAACGTATTCCTTATATTACAATGTATTTTGAATGATTGCAGTAAATGTAGGTGCTGTCAGATAGTCTCATTGCGGGGGAGACAAGGTCTAAGTCACAAGTATGTGAAACTCCTAAATAAGACATCCTAAAGAAGTTTATGAGAATTTAAATTAAACTTTCCTGGTTAGAAGACAAAGAAAATGATAAGATATGCATTGTCTCCAACCTTCTGCAGTGATTATAATTTTTCTTATGTTTGATTTTCATCCAGTATTGTTTGTGGTGCATGTTTAGACTTTGGCGTCTTGCAAGTGAGGTTAGTAGAAAGGTAGCATTTACTGTACTTATTAACCACTGTCTGTTCCCGAATGCCTCTTAGAATATTTATTCAAATTCAGCCATCATTATTTTTAGCTCGCTTGGGAAATTATTAGCTTTCATCTGATGCCTCACATACTTATGCTAGAAATAAGAAGATTTCATACTAAGCGTATTAGTGTGTTTAACGTCAGAGAGGAAGCCAAGTCATTATGCCAATTCTTATTTTGAAGAGCTTTTAATAGTGATATCTTTTTGACAAGTAGTCAATAAGGTCCATAAGCAAAATTTAGACAAGTAGCTAAGGACCCTGACTTGTATTTCCAAAGATGCTGAGACAACTGAAAACACAGGCATATGCCTAGAAGGATTAGAAAAACAAACCAAAACAAAACAACCTGCTTAGGATCACCTATCATTGATTTTAGCAGAAATTAGATACATGACTGCTTTTGAAAAATCTCTCGAGTGTCCATCTACCTCTTTAATGCCTAAAAACCATTGAAAATCTGACTCATATGCCTTTAGGAGCTTCAAAGGTCCCACTAGGTATTCATGAGACTCGTGCTGATTTTTGAGAATAGAGTAACACTTTTCATAAGTTAGTTTTCAATCTTTTAGATGTAGCCATCTACTTGCCACAAAATCAAGAATAATTTAGATACTTTAACAAACAGCTGAAGTATGAACTTCAACAAATTAGAGAGAGGAGCAACCCCCAACTGCACGAAGTTTAGCAAGGGTAAGTGCTGGACTTTGTACCTGGGGTGGGGCAGCCCTGGTCATGTGTACAGACTGGGGAACAACGGGCTGGAGAGCAGAAAGGGCCCTGGGGGTCCTGGTCAGTGGCAAGTTGAACATGAGCCAGCAGTGCCCTGGCAGCCAGGAGGGCCAAGCGTGCCCTGCAGGGCATCAGGCACAGCATCACCAGCCGGGCAAGGGAGGGGATTGTCCTGCTGTGCTCTGCACTGGGGCAGCCTCACCTCCAGTGCTGGGGGCAGTTTTGGGTGCCACCATATAAAACAGATATTAAGCTGTTAGAGAGTGTCCAGAGGAGGCTACAGGGATGGTGAAGGACCTTGAGGGGAAGCTGTGTGAGGAGCAGCTGAGAGCACTTGGTTTGTTTAGCATGGAGGAGGGGAGACTGAGAGGAGACCTCATACCAGCCTACAGCTTGTGAGGGGAAGAGGAGGAGCAGATCCTCATCTCTGTGGTGACAAGACTTGAGGAAACAACATGAAGCTGAGTAAGGGGAGGTTTAGGTTGGATATTAGGGAAAGGTTCTTCACCCAGTGCGTGACTGGGCACTGGAACCATCTCCCCAGAGAAGTGGTCACAGCACCAAGCCTGACAGAGTTCAAGAAGTATTTGGACAATGCTCTCAGGCACATGGTGTAATTCTTGGAGTGTCCTCTGCAGCATCAGGAGTTGGATTCCATAATCCTAGTGGGTTTGTTCCAGCTCGGCATGGTCTATGATTCTATGAAGAACTGAATGGTAAATGAACTTTAAAATGACACTCCAAACCTTTCAGGTTGGTTTGAATATTGTTAAAAATGAGGAGTTTTTTGATGTGCTTGTACCCTTTTCAAATCAGGAACAAATAGTATCTATTGATTGCTCAAAAGAGCCTTTATTTGCTGTATTTATACACAGAAAGAAAAATATCAGAAGTTCAGCTGGTAGTTCTTAGGAAAAACAGGTGACTAGTAAGAAAGCAATGGGAATCCAGTCAAGGGAAAATATTTGTGGTGTAATGATACTTATGGCCAAAAGACCTAGGAAAATCAATGATCGATGTTTTCTTTAGTGACCATAGCACAGAGAACTCATGAAATAGAATTCCTCAGACTAGCTCCCGCTATCCTCAATGAACTGAGCTAAAGCCATTTGAAGTTAACAGATAACCCTGAGTGAGTATCCGTGAACTCATAATTATGGATTATGAAGAAACTCTTGGACAGGGCCAGCCTGGATTATTAACATTACTGTTTTCTCCTTCTCTGGCATCAGCTTTGTCCCTTCTTTATTATACTACATATCAGATTTTCCTTAACATTTTCTCTTTGCCACATGAAAATGTAGAGATACACCTTAAAAATATTACATCCTAAAATAAAAAATAAACAAGGCACTTCCACCTGTTTCTTAATTCAAATATAATAATTTTGCATTCAAAATCTGTTGCAGGTTTTTTGATCCTTCATGGGGCAGGGAAAGTCTTATTTATTAAAAAAGTTTTGTTCTTTTTTCACAGATCTGAATTTCATCTGTTTCATATCAGGGTATTAATTTCTATTTGAAAAGAACAGCAGAGAGTAAGAGTATCACCACTTATGAATTCTGCTCATTTTATTAGTCTTCATCTTAGTGATAACAGGAAATAGTTGTATTTTATTGCATCAAGTCCTACTGCTTTCAAAAACTAAAAGAAAATGAGTAGGAAAGAAAGATTAAGGTAGTTGACTTAATGCCAGTAGAGCTGCAGTTGTAGAATTTCATTCTGTTTTTTGCAAAAATAAAGACAAGGGCGAAATTCTGCAAAATATCTTCTTTTTTTTTTTTTTTTTTTTTTTTTTTTTTTAAAGAACAGATTTTCTTGGCCATTCCACTTTTTAAAATGTTTGTATCTTGGAATAGCTATATTAAATCTACTGTATATAATTCCTGAAATAGTGGTGAAACTCCTTAAGTGTATGAAAATAATTTTTGTGTCTCATATGAGATCCTTTATGTCTTTTAAATGCAGAAGCAAATATACAACTGTGAAGTGAGAGCCTCTTTTCTACCCCATTTTCCTCAAGCCAAATCAACTGGGAATAGTACAGTGCACAAGACTAAGAGCACCTTGAAGTAAGCTAAATTATATAAATATTTATTCATAGAAAATATAAATAATTCTTTATTGGTTTTAGTGGTGGTTTTTACTCTGCTTCAAAACAATATAGCTACTGAAAAAGGATTATCAATGTCTGAACTACCTAAAGGACAGTTCCTATTGCCATAGATGGTTTGGAAATTTTAACTGCTGTGATTACTGTTCCCGGCGAAGGGATCACTTTAGAGAAGATCATGAAATACAAATGTCTTTGAAGTGGTTCTGTGCTTTTCTATATGCCTTGGATGAAGAGGGGTACTGAAGTGAGGAAGGTACAGATGCTTTGTGGTGTTGTTTCAACTCACTGAATGGTTTACAGCCTCAGGTGGGATTCTTTCTTAACTCAGATTACTGCTTTTATAGGTGAGCTCATTAGGTCAGCAGTAGCTATTTTTTAAATCTTTCAATTCATAGAATAGTTTGGGTTGAAGGAGACCTTTAAAGACCACCTAATCCAACTCCCTTCAATGAGCAAGAACATCTTCAACTAGATCAGATTCCAGTCTGACTTGGAAAGTTTTATTGCCTGAGTATCTCAAAACTGTGCTTGAGTGTCATTCTGTGTCCTTTCTTCATGATGATACCATTACAGAAGGCACAGCACTCTGACAGAGAAAATCCTTCTTTAATGACATCTGATATTTAGCTGTCACTATAGGTTATAAGTATTGTTATTGTCTCAATTTCTTAGAAAACTGCTGGGAGATGAATATTCATAGAAACAGAAATGATCTTGTGTGAACAGCAGTGTAAAAAACTGCTTCATTACTTATGCACCTTATTTCGCAGGAATAAAATATGGAGTTTCACTTGTTATGGCATGTAAGAGTATATTCTATCTATTATATCAAGAAAGAAAAGATAGATAAGCTTTTCCCTTGTACTTTTACTGTGTCAAACTGCAGTGCTTTCTCCAACAGGATTCACACTTAGACTAAAGCCTGGGAGTTTTTAAGAGCCAAAGGAGAAGCTCAAACTGGTGTTACCTGCATAAGGTACTTTCTGGGTCTTTGCTTAACTGTATCATACCATAGCAGCTAAAATAAGTTTGGATTTACTTTGATCTAAAATGTGATCTGTATGAGTGCATCCTTACCTCTACATGGAAGTTCATAGTGTGGTTTTAAACAGATTCATTCCACCAAAATTTAGGCTTTTAATGGAGGGTCCTTACTCAACTGACTTAACAAGCATAAGGATACAATTGCCACAGCTTCCTTGCTTAATTTAATGGAGAAGGAAAAGTATGTCCTAGGGAAAATTTATAAATTAATGAGAACTCTGAAAGTTTTTTAGTATTCTCACTGACTGCAGGATGAGCTTGAGTAGACTCCTAACTCAGAATCCTCATTTAAGTGCCCAAAAGTAGATGCACTGAATCTGAACCAGAATCTCCTTAGTTCAGGCCACACTCTCTTCAGTGTTTATCATTCAGCAAGTTAATTCTGTATGTGGATAAATGAAAATGATGTATATCTAGAAAGGTCTGAATTTAAAAGTCTTTTGTCTGAAAAGACATGAAGGGAACAATACAGTCAATAACATAAAATACAAATGAGAGCCTCTTGAATACATCTATCCTTCCTCTATATGAATTGTGGAGGTATAATAACATCAACTGCGCTTCCTATACCTCTATCCTCTCTTGAAAAAAAACCCAAAAAACCACAACCAAAAAAACCATAAGTAACACTTTCATATTACTGAATTGCAAAATATAAGTAGGATTGTAATGCAAATTGTTTCAACTAGTGCCTCTGTTTTCATTCAGCACCCATTAATTTAGAGTAAAATGCCAAAACAATTAGAAAAAAACACAGAAGTGTTCTAAAAGCAAATATATATGGGATTTTTGCATTTAATCTTAGCTATATATTTCAGAAATAAACATGGCTTTTATTCAGGACATGTATTTGCCAATAATACATTTGATTAAACTAGGGAAATTAGACGTACTATCAGTAGCTTGGTCCCAAATTACACAAGAAGAAATTAGATACATTTTCAGTAGCTTGCTCTCAAATTTCTACAGTCTATGAGTCACCAGATTCTTCCTGCCAAACTAAATATGTCTGTGAAAGGCTGGAAACTTTAATGGAAAGAAACATAAAACTTGGAATATGTAGGAAAAAATAAGTTTTTTTAATGGAAGACCTGTTGACTAGTAATTCAGGAATTCAGGGGATGTAGAAACAAATTGTTACAACAATATTATTATTTGTTCACAGAAGTTTCAAGGTAAGAAATGTATTCAAGTTAAACCTGCTATGTTAACCTAAAATAGATAGACTCATTAGCTTTCATGTAATCTGAAGTAATCAATGAAGACTTACAATAAGAAGCTGTAAGACTTTCATGATAAGAGTAGAAGCTCATATCCAGTAATTTTGATGGGGCTGAGTTAAAAGAAACCTTCAGGATAGTTAATGCAAGTCTGAAAAAAGTATCCCTCTTGTAAATTGGACTTATTATACATGGTCTGGAACAGCCATCAAACATAATTAGGAACGTACTAATTTTTTCAGATCCACAAGCAGAATGACATCTTCCCTATGATATTCCCCACACCACTTAGCCTTTTTATACCTTTGCATAAACCATACAGTTTAAAACTTTCTTTAGAATACAGACTTGTGAAATACAGAGTTTCTGTGCATAATTTAAGATTTTATCCATTGCCTTAGAAAGATATGGCTGTTAATGAACCTTCTTTTGAAGTCAAACCAATTTTCAGTAGTATTTGTTTTACTTAGAATCTGCTGTTTATAGGATTTGGGGGTATTAAGTGTTTACTTTTTTGGAGATAGAAATAGTATTCCTAGAATATTTATTTTCAGAAAGAAAACACTTCACTGAGCTGGATTGAATCAGAATGGTCTGAGCCAGCCCCTTCCTTTTTCTGCATAGTCAGCCTTGTGCAAATTTCTACCCAACACACAAAGAAACAAACAATATAAACAAATAGCTCTGTTTAAAGAACATCATATAATTTCAGGTTTGTGTGAGTCATAATTTCCCAAAGGAAGTGCTTTAATAGGACAGTCTTTCCCTACTTCCATACTTTCATGGGCACATAAGGAAGCAGAAGGGCCTGCTGTCTGGATGCATCCTCTTACTCTAGAAGAGTTATATTACATAAATGGAAGACTGGGATCACAGCTGAATTTCAAAATAAGATGGGAAATATTTAAATATACTCTCAGGGGAAAAAAAAGGGCCCTAGAAAGTGTCTTTGATAAAAGGAAGCTATTCTAGTTTTCACTAGTGAAGGATTTAACATGAGGTAAACAAATGCATTCTGCTCTGCCTTGTAAGACTAACGACACTGAAAACATAAAATATCTCTGCAGATGGGATTCAATCAGAAAACAGAGCAAGTATCTCAGACTTGAGTTGGAGTTTGTAGGAATTTAAGTAACTTTCCACAAGCTGGAGTCATCCACTGGTATGCCCCTCCAAAGACTCTGGATGTGTTAAAATTCTTGTTTGCAGAACCTCATTTACTGAGGCAAACATGAAATATGCCTGTCATTTCTTAAAAGTTAGACCCAGTACTTGGGCTTTATCTTTCATAATGGTTTTGCACTAAATGCACCACATAGAAACTATGAATTAATGGCTTTTTCTTCCTCTTGACGTTGAAGTTCCTGTGGTTATTACCAGAGATAAATTTAGCATAAATTCTTCAATAAGTATACATTTGTGGTATTTCTTTTGTCTTGCTTTCTAGACAGAGAAATTACTTAACTGTTGGTTATCCCTTGCATTTGTTGTCATATTTTTGAACAATTAAGCTTGTGTCACAGGGAAATACTGACATTAGGGTATGGTTTAATAAACAAGTCCAGATCCATCCTTTTTTAACAATGCTCTGAGATGAAAATGGCTTTAAGTCTTTATTTTATTTTCAGTGTTGTGAAAGGGTTTGAAATATGCATAAGTGCTGGAGTGCTGAATAAGCCCTAGAGAAACAGCTCTATGAACTTCTGCCTTTGAATGAGCACTCTGTACAGAATGCCCTTCATGCACAGGTAGTAAATACAAAAGGTTTTCATTAGCAGAGCGTGTGGTTCTGCAGACTGAATCATTTGCTTTGTGGCTCCTGCCGCTGTTGATCAAGAATTGCAAGCGCTTTATTGATACCAGAACAAACCAAGAGGTCCATATGCAAAGGTTTTGGCCAATTGCATAAAGCATGTGCCAGAGCTGAAGTCAGTGAAGGGTTTTTCTTGGTATTTAAGATTCAGTGGAAAAGTAAAAGGGGCAGCTATGCCAAGAATTAATGTTGATCTTGCCAAGCGCTTCTTTGAGTGACTTTATCCAACATGAGACTAAACAATGTATTAAATACACATATAGCAGTTAGGGAATCAAATGTCAAGTAACAGCTTTCTGTTATTTGAGACCAAATTTGAAGCTTGGTCTAGTGCATAAAAAAAAGTAAACATCATAAAAAGCATTAACATCTCTAATATCTACCAGCTAACAAGGACGTATATAAATTGAACTTCTGGAGAATATGTACTTATTTGGTTTTGGTAGTAGGCACTTTTTTCAAAGATGTTTCTTGTAGAAATTTTGATCAATGATTTGTTTCCAGTCACTTCATTAAAATTATCATCACTACTGCAGTCCTTCTTAAGGAAAAGGTTGAACAATTATAAAATCCTTGGTGACCTGAGAAACTAGCTGTAGAGGAGACCTGTTTGCAGGGACTAAATTTAGTATATATCAGAGTCTAAATCCTCCTAGACTCACTCTGCAATCCATGGAGAAAGAACCTCTCTCTTTCTGTTATTAAGATGATTAGCCTCACTAAACTAAGGTTAGCCTTTATGAACACTCCTTACCCTTTCTTAATGTGGTAAAAAATGAGAAAATTCTTTCAAAGACTGGCTTATTTTCAGAGAACTTCCTCAATGTTTACTACCAGGGGCAACAAAGCACACATCTAACTTGTGTCAGCTGTTTGACTGGACAGTGATATCATTCCAGAAGTCAGAGCTGTTCTCTTTCTTACAGGGATACATCAGTAGCTGTGCCTATAGTTTTGGTTCCCTGAGCACTGACCCTGCAGACCTGGCTAAAGCACATCGGAGCTCCTTTCCAGGTTAGCTTTCCTGTAAGAAGGAACCTAGGGACAGACAGAGGAATACACTCAAATCTTCCATAGATACAGTATTTGGACATGAATGGGGCACATAGCCAGACCAGGGAACTTAAAAACACTCTCAGATCTTGCTGTGTGAACACGGCCAAGGTGACCAGCGTTTTGTTTGCAAAGATTTGTAAGACTGTCAGTGACACCAGAGTCTGTGTGTGTCCGTGGCAGCTTTTCAGCATGCCTCTGCTGGGCTTCTAACATTAACATTCCTTTCAATCAGGGATGCAGAGAGGAGCTAATGACTCATAGCTCCTACAGGTATGGAGTACTTAAAGAACTGAGTGCCATGCCATCTCTTGTAATTATGCTGATAGGTTTGACAGGCCTAGAAACTTTAATAACATCTTAAAAGCAGACTTCCTGAAGTAAACAAGAAGCTCTTAACTAGAGGGAAATGGAAGAAGCAAAACGTAATTGCCTATTGCTATGCTGCTTGTTTCCTCTTTTCTAAGGCAGCAATTCCTCCACATATACCTTAGTTCTACAAAGCAATGAGATCTCATGACAGCTCTCATTACCCAGAATTATGTTCAGGGGCTTATCCTGATTTTCTGATGATTATAAACTAATAGTCTTACATTGTGCACAGCTGGGGATTTTCCCAAGAACAACACACAATTTTGATTGTCTTAGTGGACAAAAAAATGTAGTAAAAATCTGCAGTAACTCTCCACAAAGCAGTTGACACAGGGAACATTAAGCTGGGTATCAGAAAAGCCCATCTTTTATGGATTCACTGCTTTACACATGGAAGCATGTGCTAGATCATTCTCCATTCTCTGAAAAATATCAGAGGAACTCCAGTGTCTCAGGTACCTAAATTCAGCTCTTTCTTTTTTATGCATGTGATGGTTCAGAAGATTCACATGAGACAAAAGCAGTGTTTATATCAGGAAAAAAGTTGGAGTTTTAATTCATGAAGTTGATTGCCATGATTTCAAATAAGTATTGCCATCTAACTTTGGCTTTAGAAATTAGAAGACTGAAAATGTCTAAGGAAATAAGAAATCTGTTTCTTTATTGACACTCATGTATTGTTATCCAGACTGCTATGTATTTATTGTAAAAGGAAAAGGCATGTTTTCAAAGGAGAAGAAACTAGATAAAAAAGAATACAGCATTTTCTCCTTAGAACAAGCTACCTGATCTTTCCTTTTGTATTTATTGTAAAAGGAAAAGGCATCTTTTCAAAGAAGAAACTAGATAAAAAAGTATACAGCATTTTCTCCTTAGAACAAGCTACCTGATCTTTCCTTTCTCATGGTAGTAGTAGTCCTCAGAAAACAGCATGAGCAAGAATGAATGATTTTCCAGCAAAGTAAAAATTTATGAAAAAAAATCTTTTTTTTTTTACTAATCTACAAAATAAATTCCTGTGATAAGACTAGACTATTTCAAGGAAAATTTCCCCCCTCTTTGGCTATCACTTCTGTAAGTTTTCTGTAATTTCTCCTTTCAGTTTTTCCAATGTTCTCTGCTCTCAGCATTGTTTGGTAATAAGTGTACCATGGTAGACCTCTCTAGACATTAAAATTCGAGTGAAAGTTGAAGCCATCCCACTTTGTTTTGAGAGTGAAGAAATATTAAGAAAAGCTGTGTTTAAGTGTAGGTGCTTGTGTAGCTGTGGCCAGGTTCTCTGTCACCTTCTCCTAATAAAACCTAGCACACATGAGGGGTAGAAGTTCTCCTAGAGGGTGTCCCTACAAAAAAGGTCACAACAATCTGCTTTTCTCCGGTAAATCACGGGAGACAAAAAGCTGTCTGAGGAGTAGCCAGTGCTGGTTGGATTTAAATGTGACCAAGGAGAAACGTAGATGCTCAGTTTGGGGATTTGTGCTGTGTTTTCCCCTAAAAAACTTAGAAAAATGCTCCTTTTCAGTCTATCTTAAGACAAAAGAGAGTGGTAGAAACCACATTTGACTTCCTCTTGAAGTCAAAACTTTGTGTGTGGTAATAAGCAGCTGGGGCATCTCCTCAGAAGCTGTAAAGAGTTTCCTTTTATAGCTAGAAAGCTGGGCAGAGTAGACTATATAAAGGAGATTTTTGTCTTCCAGTCCTAGCCATAGATATAGCCTTATGGTTGGGAAGCACAGAGTTTCAACAGAAAGTAACACAATTATTTCTATCTTCACTTCCACCCACAACTCCCAAGGAATAGTCAGAAGCTTTGACCTTGACTCTGAACCAGGAATTCCACCTCAGCCAAAAGGTATTCTTTATATTTGGAGTCTCTAGTGAAATACAGAATGATGGAAGAAAAAAAAAAAAAATTCACAGCTATTTCCTGTGCAAGTTAAAGGCAAACACTACCATTTATACTTTATTTAAAGGAACCATAGTATGAGAATAGAAGGCTTAAAATACTACTTTTATTGACATACTCTTTACAACAAAAGAAAAATTTCACTGGGTTTTTTACCTCTGCAAATGATGTGGCATTCTTAAAAAGTCCCAAGAAATCGAGCAACATTTTTAACTTCTAATAGTATGCTACATTCTGTACTACGTTTGATATGGGGATCTCAATTCGTTTTCCCAGTGTTACTGGGCTTACTTTTCCCTGATTTTGTGTTTTAGATTGAACTCGAGCAAATAAGAGGGAGAAGGTTAAAACGGATTAAATTTCTTCCTCACAAATAAGAGGTAGGTAGAGTACAGGCATTACTTAGCGTCCAAGGGGCCACAGACATATCAGCTTCATAAAATTCCTATTGAATGATGCAACTGTAGTCTATTGATTACAACTGTGCAAGACTTCCCTAAAACAGGGTGGTCATTCATGAATAAAACCTTTTCCATATAAAACAAGGTCGACATTTATGGTGTCGTTACATTATTTCAAGTGAAAACTCAGAATGTCAGAAAACAACAAAGACTAGAGAGAAAGTCTAAAACTGACAGCAGATAGAAGTCAAGATTGCAAAAGTAAAATGTAATGATCTCCTTTGAAATGTTGGAAGCCCATCCTGGTATTTTAAATTAAGGATGACCTATCTTAGGGTAGAGATTTAAAACAGATTGTGTAACCTTAGAATAACTGAGATTGAAACCAAAGAGAGTTATTGCTAATGATTAGCATTTCACATGACCTCTTACCTTGAGGATCACAAAGTACACATCGCAGTAGGTCTGACTGCTCGGCAGTAACAGCTATTCTCGTGGAAAGCAAGCACGAGAGGTCTCTGAACCAGCAGCAAACATTTTGCTGGGAGAGAAACACCTGAGATACATACACAGTAAAAAAAAATTGCTCTGCTGTTCTAAGGATGTATTGTCTCATCTTTCTCTGGTGCAGAAACAGGAGGGGGAGATGATAGTCTTTCAATTCACTCCAGCAATAAAATATTTGTAGGAAACTCAAATAGCCCCTAACTCCACTGCTAATAAATGCAACAGACTTTGGTGTACAAATGAACACCTGATGAGCTGGTAGAAAAATGTAAATACCTGTATGAGAGATTCCAGTAGTTTTAGTATTGTGTTTAGCACCAGAATACTAAGCTAAACAGCACCCTGGAGTAAGTGCTTATCAACAATAGCTGAGGTGTTTAATACAGAAAAGAAGGGTTCTTCTCTGAATAGTGGATTACTTTACATATATGAAACTAAGGTTTCAGAAGTGAACTTCAACAGAATGTGCCAAGAAGATAGTGAAAACCTCTACAATTTATACACTGAGGAAATTAGGATTTTCTGTAATTTAGAAGTGCAAGAATATGAATTTCTGTTTTTATTGCAAGCAAGGAGAAAATATTGAAAACAGTGACTTCATGAATAGAAATAAATAGGAATAGGGTGGGTATGATCAGAAAACCAAAAATGCTAGCTTAGAAGAGAAGACTCTTCAGCCACAAAGGAATATTGAGAATATCAGAGAAACACATATTTTTAGTAAAAGTAAATGCTAGCTTCAGAGGCTATGAGAGCACAAATTCTATCATGTTTTGAAAAATTATAATAATGAATGTATTCAGAATGAATATATTCCTAGCTAAAAGTTTCATTAACTTTGTTGTTTAAATAGCAAATAGCTGGAAATCAGAAATAGATTTCTATTACTTAAAAGCTGAGTATTTCTTGATCCTCACTATTGCAGAGTTAATTTTATCTGTTGCCTGTACTGGTGTTAGTCTTTATTATCTCACCATGCATGAATTTTCCTCCACCTGTATTTAACTGATGAAGCATGTGGATACTTGGATATGGTAACTTTCTGCTTGCTGCCTTCCAGCCCTTCTTTTTTTTCAAACCAGATGTTGAAGCTTAGTGTGTTTTTAATATGATACAGTGTGTACTTAAAGTGCTTACTAGTAGTCTGACATAACAGGTACATGTAGTTCTGCCTCATGAATGTCTTGGGTTTAGTGTGTGCTTTCATTAATTTAATTTCAGTGACAGGTCAGTGGAAAGCAGTAACAAAGCAGGTGGAATAGCAGCAGCTGGAAAGTGGTGAAAAACAATAACAAGCCTGAGAACGAAAATTTTTCAGAAACTCAGAGAGGTTGAACACAGGCACAACTTTATTCTTTACTGAGGCTTCATGGTGACTGAAGGCTTGAGCATCTTCCAGGTACAGGATACCAGTCCTAGTTGGCAGCCTCGATGATTATAGCTAAGCTCCTTTAGAGCAGTCGCAGACTCCAATGGATTACATGAAAGCTTTTAGCAGTTAAATGAAAGAAAGGGATGACTTACTGAAGTAAAAGCCTCTGTCTCCACACACGAACTGAAGAGCATCAACCAGCTCAGCACCACAGAGTGTTTCCGGGCCAGCAGCAACAGAACTGGTTAAGGTAAGCAAACACAGGCCAAGGTAGAAGAAATGGATGTAGGACACAGTGTGCATCTTCACCTGCCAAGGAAGCAAAAGCAGTGTCAGAATTTCCCCAAAGAGTCTTAAAGAAAATGACTCCTGAACCCTTGTGAATGAAAATGAATATGTACTGTGATTTCTTGGACAAATAACATGGTATCAGGAAATGTCTCACCATGATTTTGCAACTGCCTACACCCTCTAGTCCATGCATTTTGCAAGCTGATAATTTATTCTGGTGCATAGTCACAATCACATCTAGTTAGGGAACCCTGTAGTAACTATGGCTTGTATTTGCTTTTGCAAAAGGGGGATGTGGAAGAGTGGAATAGACAGACAAAGGGAAACCTGGAATAATAGGAATAAGGAACACAACCTTGAATTGGTTTTTCTCAGACCAGATAAGCTAAGAGGGAATATGCCAGGTGCCTGCAAATGTACTGTGGGAAATGGGAGTGGCATATGATGGAGAAGAGCTATTTAAACTAAAACCAACATTGTCACAAGAATAAACAGCTCTAAACTTGCTGGGAGGAAATTTGGTCCAATAGGAAAAGAGCTCATAATTAGTACTCCGCAGTTCTCCAACTGCTTTAAAAAGGAAAATACCAGGACAACCCAAAAATGTTGCAAGGTTCAATTCGCCAAAGTTACAAAAGTTGATGTGGGATCTTCTGTAGCAGCTGTAGCAGAGGATCACATTCAGTGACTCTTACAGTCCCCTGTTACTAGCAGACAAACATTTGGAAACATTTGAGAAATTAACAGTGGCATGAGTGGGACCATTAAAGATTTGAAGTTTTACTTGCTGCAAGCAGCTATACTTCACTGATCTTCATTGTACGCTCTTAGGCAGCTGTGGCCGTACACAGAGGTGATAATTCTTCTCTCATTTACATTTGGTTGCAAACTATCTTTTTCTTGTACTTATGATTGAAGAAAGGCCAGTTCTCAATGGGTGTAAAATTGCACCAATCCATTTATCCACTTCTTTTCTATCACTTTACATCCTCCTAATTTCTTACCCAACATGCAAAGGAGATACCTTTTTCTTTTAATACTAGGAAAAGCTATGTATGTACAGTAGCAGGACACTGAGTGATGTGCTTAATGCATATTCTGAACTTATTTCGATCACTTGCCAAAAAGGATAGTTTTGTAAGGTGTAAATCTGCATTTACTTTCATTCCATTCTCTTTCAAGGTTAACATTAGCATTGCAGTCAGATAAGAAGTTACAAATCTGTCTTCCACATACAGTTAAACTTGGCTTAAAACTGCTGTGTGTTAGCAGTCTAGTGCAAAGTAATTGGAGTAAAATAATTAATCTTCCCTAAAGTTTATTTCAGGGTTTCAGGGACCATTAAATCTTTAATATTTCTTCACTGAACTTTTGAAAAAGAGATGAAATTATTTATTTTCTGATCAATTGGGATCTGATCCAGTGGGGTATTGAGCCTTTTTTAGTCAATAATTTTTAAGAATTCTCATTTTCTTGGCAAGAGATCTTAGTGCCTTGCTGGATGAGCCCCTTATTTCCACTGTGAAAATAATGAATAATTTTAAATCCCATGATATATCATCAAGAAAGAAAGAATAATTATTTTCCCATTCACAAGTGTCTTTAACCAACTTTGCCATGCAAAACCCAACAAGATTGAACGCATGGACATGACTTTAATGGCAGGTGGAAAAAGATCAGATTATGAATGAATGATGATAACATGAGGAACTACTTCCTGTAATGATTCCCTATCTTAACAACAATTTCTTTTTCCCTTTGCCATATTTTTGAATTTATAAGATAAATGTAATGCACCTGCAGTTTAAGATGGTTCCCAGTTCTGAGGAGGTAAAGCAGAAAGCTGTTTAGCACACTGCCTCAGAAAGCTGAAAGACATTACAAATACAAGAACATTATGTATTTAACAATTTGTTCTCGTATAACATTTGGTCCAGAAATAAACATAAATTTTAGACATTTAACAATTTTTTATTTTTCAAGACTTCTCAGCTGGCTTGCATTTTCAGATAAATATCAGCACTGAACTACGACAAAACAGATTATCTACTGTTTTTCCTTCAGTGGAAGCCAAAAAAGGCTACACAGTATAAACCACAGAGAATTTCTAACTTTATCTCCAAATTTAACAACAGACAAGAACTTTCAAACAAGTAAAAACTTTGCAGAAAAGAAAACAGGCTCACATGGTTCTAGGGTTCAACCAATTACTTGATAAATTAAGTACTGTTTCATGAAAGCAAATTCCAAAACATAGTTTAAAACTTTAACTTTACTTCATCATTTTAATTAAACACAACATTAATTGATTCAATATGCTTGTGATAAAATCAAAGTACCCCATTATATCTGAGGGGACTATTCTTAAGAAAATACAGAGTTGTAATCCAATATTGCTTCAGGTTCTGTACAATCAAACAGAGTACTTACATTATCCTCAATTTGACTGGAAAGTTGAGAGCTTAAAAGAAAACGCATTGGCATGTGGGTGGGGTTTATCGAAGCATCTAATTACATTAGGAAATTGAATACAGGTTCAAGATGAGCCTGGTTAAGCACTTCTTTTAGTTGCATAGAATGACTGACCATATTTTCACAGCTGGAATTTCCTCTTTTTTTAGTAAACTAGCCAGCTTTTGCTACATTCCTCTTTTAGTAGTCCAGAAGAGTAGCACCACAAAAGAATGTTATATATGAACACACTGCATCTCATTTATTTCTTAATTCTTCTATGTAAGTCCCCTTCATTTAACAATCACTTGACACAAGTTGTGCATAAGAATTCTTCAGATGCTTGGTCGTTTTTGTAACATGTAAGAACATCTGCAATAATTATAAGTATCTTGAAGGGGGCAACATTTTTTTGGAGAGTATATGCTACAGCAAGAAATCAAGAGCTGTATATTCAAAATTACATTTTATTCCAGAGGGGTTGGGCCTGGTTATCAAGCCATAGTAGAAATGTGTAATTATTATGAAATATCAGTATTCACTAGTAATTATTATATAAATAAAGCATATATACTCCAGAGCGGATCAAGGTTTAAATACTGTTAACTTTGAGTAAAGAATCTGGGCTACATGCTAACCTAAATCAATATGTTCCATTGATTCCAAGGAAGCTTGGCAGGATGCACAGCTGAGGAACTAGCACATTACTTTTATGTCTCTTAGTGCCTTGCTCAATACTTTAAAAAAACAAACCTTCATCTTTCAAGTATATTAGAAAGGATGCCCATTTATACATTAAGGGAATGATTTCATCCCTTGCAATTACAGACCTGTAATTAGGTCATTAAGGAATGAGATAACTGTGTTTTAAGTGTAAGACCCTCTAAAAAAAATAATTAGGCCCTAAACAATTAAAATAGGATAATTCTTTCAATGACATAAATGTCCTTGCAAAATATTAAAGAAAAGAAGTTCTTGAAGAATATAAATTTGCAGATAATGGAAAGTTGGACTGGAGCCAATTGACAGAAACAGAGGTCAATGCACCTACTGAAGTCAAATTTACCTTAAGACAGTTTATATTACTGTGCAGAAATTATAGGGTCATAACATCAAACTTCACATTCAAACTTTCCTGAAACAGCCCTCCCTAGAAGGGAAAACTTGGAGATGAACATGTAAGGGAATTTCCATTTTCTTTATGTACAATTGCTTAAGCTGTACAAATATGCAAGGTCAGCAAGAGTCGCAGCTGGTTTCTAATGTAGAAAACAAACTGAACTTCTCATTTACTTTTAATTTATGAAAGCAAAAACCAAGTAAATGCTACGATGCTGCCAGAAAATTGCTGCAGTGACAACATCCCTTAAAAGTTTCCTTGAGAAAGCATGAACATTTTCTCTATAATTGTGTATAATAAAACTGCAGAAACTTAACATGTGAATATTACCTTTTTTCCTATAAAACCCTGCACCTGCAGAAAATAGCTAAAAGTTCTTGTTTTCAGAAGCATTCATTAACAATATAGACAATGATGTAATTGGACCTTTTAATAATGACATAACTGAAATATTACAAAGTTCTCTGAATAGAAGTGAAATTTAAGACATGTATTTGCAATAGTTTACCCTTACAGTTATCTATGTAATTGCAACTATTACATACAGCCATTTTCCAGATCACATAAAATTGCATGTTCAGCAATTTATAAATAATTCTCAGTTCTAAAATAATGTTATTAAAAAGTGCACAATACTCTTCAAGCCAGAAGCAGACAATACACAGCAAAATAAAACTAAAAAATTATTTGAAATAGTAATAAAGGTTTACCTTCAAGAAATCACACAAGCAGCACTTAACTAATTGTGTTGAAAGACTGTTGATTTTTTCCATTGCTTCTTAAAAGTGCAAAGTCTGGAAATGAATTTGTTAGCAGTAATGATGAGAAAAAAGAAATCCAGAGAGATGTGAGATGTTGAGAGCAATGTCACATTTCAATATTGAGGACTTTATTCCATTGCGCAGGCTCTATCTGCTCTGATTTTAGCAGTGACAGTGAGATTTAGCAAACAGAAGAGGGATTTAGAGAAAATCCTCACATTTATCTACATTACACAGACACTGTAGACAGGAAACAGCTGGGGGAGCATTTGCCTCTCTCTCTCTCCCTCTTCTGGCAAAGTTACCGAGTAAGGACTTTTTTGGGCATGGTGACAAATAACATCATACCTTTGCATTTTAAAACTAGAGCACAGAAGCATATTTTTTTCCCTTTAAAAGAATGTGAATTAGTGACTGCGGGGTTAGCAGACAAAAAGAGCTTGTGCTGCCATGAAAAATAAGAAAATGTATTCTGGTTAACTTTCAGGTAGCTATGTGTGCATTTGTATTTATGTGTGTGCGTCTGCCTTTCAAATATATAAAAACTTACGTATGGGCAATATTTGTACATGTGCATACCTTTGTACATGCAGATTTTATTTATGCATAGAAACATAGGTATTTTATTTATATAGTACAGAAAGGCAGGCAGGCAGTTATCTACTTTTCTCTTAATGTGTCTTTACGTTATTAAACTTGGCACGCCTATATGCTGAGTAACAATTAAAACCTCCAACTCTCTGTGCAATTAACCCTAAAATAGCAGTTTGTAATTTGCTAAAAACCCCAGAATTGTTGAGAACTGCTTGTAAATAGGGCAAAATAGCTTTGTGATCTTTGAACAACCACACAGGAGAAATCATGTAATTTCCTAGAACTTACAGTACTATGAATACAGTAACACTAGTAGCTCAGTTTGGGGGGGCTTCCATGACATTTATCTTAAATCTGCTGCTGTAATTATAAAGTGATTACCCCCTCTTCCTTCCCCCCCCCCCCCCCCCCCTTTTTAGTAGTAATCTTAAAATTTCTCTTGATAACAATTTAAATGACACTGGGAAAGAGAGAATTCAACTTATTAGTTCTGCAATACCTAACTTCTGCCTTTTTATTTTTCCTCAATTATGAGTATATTATAAATAACACCAGCTGGCCAGCAACATGCTCTCACGGGTTATGATGTCATTCAAATCCCTCAACTGTGTTAGTGGCTTGCAATGTGCTCCAAGCCAGCTGTTTTTCTATTTATAATGTATGCTTGCATTTCAATACTTAGCTATTGAGAATAAAGTTGTAATATTGTTTTATAGATACAGTTTATACTTGTTACCCTTTGGGTTTGGAAGATGGCATTCAAAAGTGGAGGACTAAACAAGACTGCAGCTCCAGAGACCAAACACATATCACAAACAGTGTATGATTTCCATAAAAGCTGTTTGAGAACATTGCATTTTGTCCCTGTCCACTTCCACTAAGTGAGAGTTGCATGCTGAGGTGCTAGCTGTACTTTATTATTGAAAATAACAATTGAGATCATGTTGGCCCAGATCTGTTCTCAGTTTTCAGATCCATCTTGAACTATAGGGTGCTTGCCAGGCAGAAAGGACACATTTAGTTATTTGCATCCTCTATGAATGGCTAATACTCTGCTTTGTGCAATTTTAAACAGTGTATGGTTAGCTAAGCTGATTAGACTTTGGAAGGGATTTCTTCTAATGTAACACAACGGCAGAAGCACAGAGGGCTTTGAGGTAAGTTTGCTTAGTACAGGTAATACTAATATTTCAAGTATTCTAATACACATTTGTACTGCAGGTGCTGTATTTTAATATTCTGGTCTGGTTTATTCTCCCCTCTGCATTTCAGAGGTCACGGAATGGTGGCACCATTCTGCGCATGGCTTGATGAAGCCTGCTGCCACTCGTAGCACATGCATCACTTATTCCACTAGCCTTAGAGAAGAATGTGGGAAGACAAATTAGCAAAGCTCTGATAATCTTTATCTTTTTTTTTTTTTTTTTGCTTTTACAGTACTCCAGATGGGTGCACATACTTCTGCCTTTTTTCTTCCTAAATAAGAGAAGGAATACACTCATTCATAACAGCCCTGCTGCCTGAGCGTCAAACGCTCTTCTCACTCCTCACTGCTTGCTTTCTCCTCGGTTTCACCAGGCCTCTCTTGTTCATGAGGGCAGCACTGAGCAAAAGATTCCACTTTGGGCTGTCAGGTTAATCAGAGAATCATAGGGTCTCTAAACAACTGGTAATTCTGGTTCTTTCCACAGAGCCACTCTCAACACCTTTCCTCAATGCACCTGACCAGCCTAAGATTCTGTTGCACTTCATTTCTCTCTTCTGGTTCTTGTTTTAAAGTGGTGTTGTGAAAAGGCAGGAAAACAAGAGATTCAAGAAAGGTTTCCATTAGTGATTTTTAGGCTTATTGCAGTGCTTATCTTTACTAAGAAGTTATTCCATTTTTTTTTAACAGAAAATTGAAAATCACTCTGGTCATCCTCAGATCATCAGATCCCTGATCTGGGGATCACTACTTTCCTGAAATATAGCTTCTACGCTGGTGGTAATATTCTAGTCAGTATAGCAGTCAGTTAACTACTGGGGATTGGTTCATTTCTCCCCTGTTAAATATAATAACTTTTTAAACTACTGAAAATAAAGTACTGTATGACTGCACACTTATGCAGTTGCATACATTCCCTTGAATAAAATACACCTGTAAACTCCAGAGTTTATGGTATTCTTCAGAGTACTGAAAAAGTTGTCCAGGTCAGAAAAAGTTATCTAACTGGTATGTGTATAGCTATTGTATATTAAAAAGCAATAGCATATATATCCTTCTTTGGCTTCTTAAGTATATCCTTCAGTACTATAGTAGCCACAAAGATACATGAAATGTGTGAGAGATGTAATCAGGTATTTAGGAATTTATGTGTCCTGATCCTCATCTTTTTTACTTTAATTCTCCCATGATTTCACTAACATGCTCTAATGCTATAGAGCTCATGTATCAGTTTTTCCAGGGATAACTGTTTTATAGACGATAAAAAAAAATACAAATAAGCAATTATCCTAATTAATATATTGTCCCTACTTAAATCCTTTCTTAAAAGGTAGGAACATTGCCACAATGCCTGAAAAAGCCTGAACCAACTTGCTTTTGTCTTACATTCCTCTGTGTTAGATCACTCTTACCTATATGCAATTATTTGTAGCTGTTTAGAATTTTTACCCTGAGATTACAAGTTTTCTGATAGAAAACGAAGATAGAACCACTGTAATAGATATCACCGAGAGGGTGATAAGGCAGACAGCAAGGTTTAGGAGAGCATGGAAGAAGACAATAAACACAGTAGCTGGCAAACAGCTGTTCTTCATTATATAAAATAGCAGAGACAAGTTTGTCTTTGGAGGAAAAGATGAAGGGGAGTATTTTATTAATATGGAATTCTGTGTTGAAGTTAGTGATTAGTCAAGTATATGGTGGAAAATTCTTTTCATCAAGTTAAAAGTTGGGAAGTCAAGAAAAAGAAATTTGCTAATTGATTTGCGCTAAAGAACGTTTTTAAAAAAACCCCCTCAAATACCTTTTGTAATGGTGACCTAAGAAGCATCATCACTAGATGAAATGAAAATAAAAAATTTGATGGGAAGCATGAGGGCATGAAATCTGAGCTGTCATTACACTGTCAGTATTGAAGAGACACCATGGAGAGAGCAGTGCCATGAAAAACAGTTTTTCATTTGGGCAAAACAGGGAGAGTGCAAGCTTCATGATTAAGTTTTAGAGAGGATCACATAAACTGAAATCCTTTGTATTTGCTGATCAAGAAAAGAATGAGTGTTTCAAAGCAGGTTGGATGTGTGAGAAACTCAGTCCACAATTATGACTTATAGGTGGTAGTGGTAGAAAAATCAGTGTTAGTAACAGCTCAAAAGTAATCCATGGACTTGTAAACTGAAGGTGTATGGTGAGAATGCTGTGATGAAAAAAATAAAATTATTTCATCACTTTAATGTGTAGCATAAATTAAAGTAGCTACTGTTTTGAATATCTTTACATTAATGTGGGGTTTTCCCTGGTTTTAGAAACAAATGTGCTGAGATACAAAATGTGTGATAATACAAAGCCAGATATTGATCTTATGTTCCTACACAAGTGAAATATGCATCAACTATTGGATATAATTGTTCACAATTTGAACAATTCATTTTTTTAAAATTATAATATATTAAGGAAATTGCACATTAATTAAGTGACATGAGATGAGCTATAGCTATGACTAAAACAAAAATACAACATATGACAAGTAATATAAACAAAACTGAAAAGTTCAAACAAAATGTGTTTCAACATTTTTGAAAGCATTTTTTTAGGGTTTTTTTTTTTTATTTCTGCTTTGTGGGAAATTTTGAAATAGTTTGTTCTGATTCAGAATAATCAAAATACCAGCATTTTCCATTAAACTGGAAATTCCCAGTTTTAGCTGTTTGTAGTCTTGCTCTCACTTTCCCAATATTAAGCCCTGAATAGGTCATCTTTGCTCAAAAAAGTTGCTTACTTTCTTATTCCTAAAAGCAGCACAAAGTCAGAATTAGTAAAGAAAGAAATTTAGGAGCTATGACTGCATAAACTCTATCCTTGCAGGCACAGAAAGAAAGTAGAATAAGTGGGAATTGGGATGGGCAACTGCTAACATACATGTGTATGAAGGATGATTTCCTTGAGTCATTTAAGTGCCTCTATCACAGGAAGAAAAATGCATGACCTTAGATATTCCCTTAATTTCCTAGACTGTTTCTTCCATATTTATGTGAAATGTAGAGCCATATTAATTTTTTTCCTGAGTCATCATTAGCGTCAAGGCTAAATCTGTGCTCACAGATTTTTACAAAAAAAGGTCTAGCACATACGTTTAATGGTATTTTGCTTTTTCTGTAAGTTAGACACTGGAATGCCAATGCCCACGTGTGATTTTTTTTTTTTTTTTAATTTTTTTTATTTGCTGACTTAGGAAAAACCATAACGAGAACTGAATGCTGTAAATTTTATGACAAGCAGGTTGTGTATGTCCGTACAAAGCAAACAATGTAAGTACGTGGAAAAAATACCTATCTCTTTTATCTTGGCCTGAAGGGTATTTGCATAAGTTAGAGGCTTCAGAAACTACTCCTTATTGTACTTATAAGCAAACTCTCTTTGGAGATGAAATAAGATGTCTCTAAAAAAAACCAGAACATCTGCTTCATCCATTTTTAGTTTATTTAATTTACAATTACTCTGGTTCTTACTGTATGTCTTTGGACAATTTCTTCTGGGTTCATTTCTCTTCACTCTCAGGATTTACTACTCAGAAGGGGCTTATCCCATTAAATTTATACAGTGTTCTGTGGACTGAAGCCAATATGCTCTGCACCTTCAGATGCTAACCTCCCTCACTGACATTTTTCTGTATTATTTCTTCAAATAGAAGTTACAGATAAATCAATCCCCTCTAGTTTGGCTCATTGATACGATGATACTCTGGTTTATTTTGAACAAAACATCAAAAGCTAATGGAAAAAAAAATTAACCTAAAGCCATAAACAACCTCAACTATGGTCAACTATGCTTTCATTAAGAAACTGCTGAATAATTTAAGTACTAAAAGGAACCCACAGAATGCAAAAGTTGTTCCAAAAAAAAAGCTATATTGATTCTAATTCGTGAGGTTTTTCTCTGATTACAGACTTCACTGTGTCATTTTAAGCTCAGACTTCAATCTATACTGTAGCAGTAGGATATAGGAACCATCTCCTCAAGTGTCGCTTTGAACAGAATTGTCTGATCAAATGACCAATTCTGATTTCCTTTCCCTATTTCTGTCTTAAAATATGAAGTATGTTGAACTATAGGAGAATTTTCTTAACTTATGTATGGATTTTGTGGTTCTGAGCAATATCTGCTTAGTAAGCTTGATGTATTTTACACCCTTTATTTTTATCTGCTTTGCTTTGATAATGTTATTTTGCCATTGGATGTGGTTTTAGGTTTTTCTGGAAGGTGGTGGCAGCTTAGGCCATTGAGACTGATTTTGCAAACCTGTGGTTCTGGGTTTCAGGGCATCCTGTATGTGAATGAATTAAAACAAACAAAAATGCACCTTTGGTCTCTAACAGATCTTAAATATGGTTTCATTGAACTTGGCTCTTATTATAGTTTCTACCTTTGAATTTCTTGAGCCACTTGAGTAATTTCTCCAAACAGTTCCATGTTTTCCTGTCTGTGAGGAAGGAATAATACTTACTTTAGGTACTTTGAGACTCACAGAGAGAAAGCAGAGCAAGCCATATTATGTATTTTTTGGAAAATGTTATCATGGCTGAAAGAACACCTCTGTATATTTATAGGAAGTGACAAGCTACTATGCTAGCCCTGCACATATTATGTCTCTGTCATCTTCCAAATGTGTTAAGCACATTTAATTCCCAAACAGATGCTTCCTTTTACTTGTTTTCTTATTTTTTTTCTATTACACCATTCACAAGTGTTCTTGTCAAAGACCTACTTCACAAAACTTTTTCTGGAATGATTGTTGTACGATACAAGTACAATCAGGTACGATAAAAGTCTATGCTTCGTCACTTTGCTGCTTAAAAAAAGCAAGGCTGTTATTTAAACTTGGGTAAGTGAGGAGTAACATCTCTAAAAACAGTCAGATGTAACTGGAAAGGGAACTATGAAGTGGCAGACACCAATGCCTAGCTGATGTATTAGTTGAGATGTAAGGGAACAATTTAATAACTTAGTCCTTATTCTAAATAGGGACACATGTCTGGTTAATAGAATAAGGTCCCGATTCTGCAGACTCATTAGCATGACATTTTTTCCAGTCTTTGAACCTGCCTATGAATTGAGCCATGCCCCTGTCCAGAAAAAAGCCCCTTTCTGGCAAGGAGGTTACTGGCTGGGGTGGTTTTCAGTGATAATGAGCACCTGCAGTGCTGACTGGACTTCTTTTGGTGCTAATAGGTGGTAACTACCCCTTAAGATTGGCAAGCTCATTTTGAATCCTATGTATGCTTTCTGTGATAGTTCAACCTCTTTTCCTTCAGTGCTATGTGAAATTTTAAATTAAAAAAAAACCAAACAAAACAACAAAGTAAGAAATAATTAATATGAAAGGTTTTGTTATATGAAAAAGAAAGAAGTAAGAAAGTAAGAAAAGGTGTTTTAACTTCTTTAAAGAGGGGCAAGTATCATGGGCCAGAAGTTTAAATGATGAAGAGAAATAAATCTTTAGCTATTTTGTTTTATTGTTTGGAATTTTAGCAAGAGATTGAGAAGGAGAACATATTTACTTCATGTTCTCTGTTATCTGTTTAAACAGGACTTTCCTGTTTCTATGTCTACTTTACAGCTATCATTTTCAGTTTCCTAAATCTTTATTTTTCTTGCTTTTTTTTGTTACATAGGATATTTCCTACATCAAAGAGTATTACTGCTTCTTTAAAAGAATGTTTCTATTTGAAAGCTTTCTTTTTTATGGGCAACAGGATCAGCATTATTGTAAAGAACAGAATACTGGGGCAGTTTTGAGATCATCACACATCATCAATGTTTCAAAACACTCTAAGATTTGAAAAGCATAGCAGGTTGTGTAGCAAATTTTACCACTGGAGCAAAAATCTTTGCTTAGTATTTGATTTTAAAGGTTTCTCATTCTTTATAACTTTCTATTTCCATTCTTTTTCCTTTTGACACAAAGGAAAGAGTACATACTAGCACAGTATCTACCTATATTTTGCAATGCTGGATTTATTTGGGATTTTTTTTTTTATACTCTTCTGTCTTTTGGTGAATGATTCATATTTTAGCATAACTTTTTTCATGTGCCTATAGTCACTGTAGTGGACATGTATGGGAAGAGGTCATTCAGAAACACAAGTCTGAGCCAGATCAGCTGTGAACACAAGATCACGTTTCCGCTAATAAGGCAGAGCAGAATTCAGCGTTGATGTGGTTTTGTGCTGGTTGCAGAAGGAGGCATGGAATTTCATTTTTCATAACGTTATAGGGGTGAAAGCAATTGTTATGTGAGCTGGCATAAAGACTGCAGGTACAGAATTAACCTGTCAAAACTCCAGCAAATTTCAACAGGCACGCTGAGTTTTGTTTGAAGCTTTGTGTCATGTACACTTGGAATATTTTTATCTAATATCAGAAGCCCTAAAATTCAGTACTAATAATTGAACCGTGGACTCTAGCAATATTGGAACATATTGGCTTAGAATCAGTTGGTGTTTTAAAATTCTAAAATTATCTTTGATTCTCTGTATAGAAGATTACAGTAATCCAATAAGTGCATTAACTTCCTTTATTCTAGTATTTACTGATAATTTTTATCATTTTCTTCTGCTCTTATTCTAGAAACATTTTTTTACATGGAATCAAAAAATATGCCAGGTGCTTTTCTGTCTACTTTTTGTTGTGATAGATATATATGATTCTGTTCATATTGAAATACACGTAAACTTATTGTTCAGTTCATTACTGGAAAAACATTTGTCTATTTTGCCAGTATTTCTTCCATCATAAGAATCCAAAATACTGCTATTGCATAAAAATAGCATCTCTTTAAATTAAATAATGGGGTTTTATGGTAAAAAATCAAGCACAGGATACGAAAAGAATAAGATACAGTTGCACCTAAACCCTTTCATCAGCCCCCACTGTGCATTCGGTTTCTTTCCTGAATGAAAATTGAGTATATTTTGGGAAATATTCTATGGCTATGTAACTACAGATTAATAAAAGGATGGACTCAGGGCTACCTGAGTGAGCACATATTTGGCATCTCCAAGACCACTTTCCAGGCTTGCAAAACACCCATCTGAATAGCAAGCATATCCTTTCTTGGGCTTTGAGCATGGAACTCACTCTTTTCTTCACACTTTACTCCTCTTGCCACAAAAGTGGTATCTCATGTCTATTTAGTAAAATTGTTATTGCTTCTCTGTGGATGCACATGGCATGTCATGCCCAAAGACTGGAAAACCATCCTGTATTGTTGTGTTCCGTGCCATACTTACCAGCAATGTTTTTTGGGGCTGTGCCTACACTTCACTGGGCAGACAACCCAGGCACCACCTTTCTTTGGAAATCACAGCTGAGAAGGTGTCTCAATGTGCTCAGGTCTTGACTCGAGGCTCAAGATGTGCATCTCAGCTGGGGAACTCAGAAGTCCGTCTCAGTTTTGCTGTCCATATGTAGTCACAGGAGCATCACTGGCTAAAGATTGCCTGGGAAACAGCCTCCTATAATTTTTATGTGTCTCAGTCTTCCTGGAGGCAACCATTTCATGACCTTGCACATCAAAAAAATCTGATGTGATCCAGAGGCATTGTGTACTAATTACTTGTATTTGGTAACTACTGCTGGGTTTTCTTGGCTGTCAGGTGAGCTGAGAAGTCTAGAGCAATCTTCATTCCAAACACATGAAATGCTTTCATAGCTCAGCAAGCACATGGCCTTTGGCCATCTCACTACTATATATGACAAATTAACCAGGGTGTTCTCATTATCTAGCTGGGAAGCTCTGTCAAAGGGATTTGTCTGCTAAAAAAAAATGGCTTAACCAACACTTTTATTCTCCCTAAAGGTGTGAAGACATACACTGATGCCAAAAGCAGGTGTTAATGACAGGTACTAGGTCCCCATTATCCTTGTAGTTGCAGATGGTTGTTTTTTAGTTTCCTTCCTGTCTTGCACTGGTACGTCATCCTGTGCATAGTGAAAAAGGGCCTGTTTTGTTCCGCTTGGGCTTTATGCAGGGAGATATTTTTACCATTCTGACATAATCAAATCTAATGAAGTCTCTATTTGATTTTTTTGATCATGTGTGCCTCTTTTTAAGAGACATTGTTTGAATAACAGGTGAGACAGAATGGTTTGACAAAAAGAAAAAAATTTTCTCCTCCATCCAAAGTGGTTGCTGGCTTCCTTACTACCTACAGAACTGTTAACATGTTTACATGTCAACTTAAATACTGTTCAGTGTTACATGGGTAGTGAAATCTGTCCTCAAAACAACTGCTTGGACTGGTAAGTAATCTTAATACTAATGAAAATATTTTCGGAATCATGTCTTACAATACAGTATTTTAAATATGCATTATGTGTATATGTCTGGCTTGAGTTGATTGTGTGTTATAAGAACCAGCTGAAGTTCATGATGTAACCATGTTAACACTTTTTAATAGCTTTTTGAGAACACAACACAATTGTGTTAATGATAATCAGTTAAAGATTCTATTTGTTCCAGATGTTACTTTTCCAGGCAAAAAAAAAAGAAAAAAAAATTTTCTTCCATGTCCCTGCTTAATATCAAGTAGTCAGAAAAGTCCTAATGTGAACTTAATCTCTTTCTTTAGATAACATACTACTGAGCCATAGCTTGAATTGGATATGTGAATACAATTGTGAAAGAAACATAGATGCCTAGAAAAGCTTTTTTTTTTTTTTTTTCTGGCATGGTTCTTTAGTTCCCAGTGGCCTAAAGTCCCACACCACAAAATCACTATAATTGGCATGGCTGGCAACTACTTCTTTCATTGTCAAACAGATCTTTTACAGTAAATTTGTAGGAACTCTGAAATTGAGCTAATACCAGAAGTATCAAAAAAGAAAAAAGAAAGCAAACCACACACAGATTCAAGTATACCATTAAATGACTGAATTTTGATAAACTGTACTATTAAGTGACCTATATTAACAAAAAAAGAAGCATTTACTTACTAGTTGCTTACATTTCGAAGGGTCATCCAAGACAAACTTGGCATTTAATGCCTCATCGATAAGAAGGGTACATTTTACTAGACTTATCATGAATGGACATTTCCAGGCTTGTTACTAATGTTAAATAAAGATTGATCTTTAAGAATATATCTTCAGGAAAGAAAAGACTCTGGAACTTTGGAGGTAGGGAAACATTATGCATGTAAATCTGTGCTGCAGTTGTAGCTGGAAAATATCCTCAGTCATTACAGTGGACTGGAAGAAATACCTTTTCTAGGACTTTTCATTCCTGCATAAAATAGGAATAGGTATGACGGCCCAGAAACTCTCCTGCACTAGGACAAAGAAAGGAAGGAAGTTAATTATGGGTTCTAGATTCCTACACTTATGCACTTCTCTGCATTGCTCCAGAGGATCTCCCCTGTAAAGATATCTCTGGCAGAGGACATATACAAGACCACATGAGATGACCACATGAGATGACCACATGACTTCCAGCCGTGTCATTCACGTTCACAGGATGTCCTTGGCATACAGTCACCTCTTGTAAGGATACTTTCTCTTTTCTTTGCTCTATGCCATGAACACTCTGTGACCCATCACTCTGCTTTTCATAAATGAACCTTCTCACTGCTGCCCTTCAGCATTGCTGTTGGCCTTTCTGTGACTGTGTGTTACTGCTCGTGACTAACAACGTTGAAGAAGAGTGAGGAAGGAAGCAGGAGGCTCCAAGGAAAGAGCTGACCCTGCTGCCCAGAAGGAAAGCAGGATTATTCTGCCCTGACACTAGTCATTCTGGGCATGCTTTGTCAGTATCCCTACCCAATGAGGTGACTAAAAGGAATTTAGCTATCCAGGTGCCACCTACCTGCTGAGATTTCCTCTAATTTAGTCAAAGCACAAAGGCACTGCCTATGAAGCAGGTGGACTGGCAGTGTGGAGAGTGCTATAGTGATCACTCAGGACTCTAAAGCTCTTCAAAATGCCTATGGGGAGAGCATGGATTGTCACTGTTTATATGAATACAGTGAAGACCTTGACCTTGGTGGATGCTGCTCTTGCAAGGTAAGGGAAATATACCATCTGTATCAACATATATTGGGCATTAGGCCAAAATAATAGTCTCTTTGCAAACAGCAAAACCATTTCTTTTGGTCAAGTGCAAAAGTCACTTCTGTTTCGCAGTTTCACTTCTGTTTTACAATTTAAGATGATTTTTATTACCTTACGTGGGGAAAAGAGTTGTAAAATGTAGTAAAATCTGAAAGACAGGCCTTTTTTTCTCAATTGTTAAACACAAACACTCTTCCCCAAAAGGCACAAAATTATTTTTGCCAATACAGACAGAATCTATACAAAAAGGCTACCCATATTAATCACAGTCAGAATAAGCACTGACTTTTTTTAGAAGCACTATAATATGTTTATGCCCTTGATGGGCTGCCTTATTTTGATGTTTTTATAGTGTTAGAAAATTTTTCAGTTCAGGGAAAACCAGAAAATTTAAGTACCAGTCATGCAGTGACGAGGTGTTTTTTTTCCGAATTATTTATAAAAAAGCATCCCCTAACAGCCATATGTTTGTGAAAGAACAATGGGCAAAGAGTGAGTGCCATTAACCTTCTCTGCCATGCAGACTGTTGAATTCTCCACTGAGTGTTCAATAAAAAATGTCTGTTATCACATTTTCTGCATGTGACTGTGAACAGAATGTTCTGTGGCCATGTAGACAGGAGAGATATTCCACTGTGCCCTCATGACTGTAGCCCTGCGTATCTGCTTCACTGAATTTGCCCTCTCAGGGAATGATGTACTCCACTTCCTCTTGCTTGTCCCAGATATCATGGTCACACCTTGTCTCCAAAGGAAAAAAATGCTTGCCAATGAGTTTGGTCTGTTCAGCAGGGTTTTGGAAAGGACATGCCTTACGTAGAGCTACAGGGGTTAAGAAGTCTGATACAAGATTGGGGCAGGATGGGCTGTGCTGTGTTAGGCATGATGTTTTGGAATACTGGGGTGGGCTGGCAGGAATCCGGATCATCTAAGCTGTGTAAGGAATTCAGAGCATGCTGGAGGAAAACTCTCTTAAGGTTTATTTCTTGACATTAAAACTGCAATGCTCTCAGTTTCGCATAAAGGAGATGTGAAGTGCTAGACAATGTGGGCAGTCAGAGAATCTGGTCTTGAGTGTGTTGCTGAAACTGTAACAAGGCAAACTGTAACTGCAGCACAGCAGTTGACTTGACTTGTTCTGGCCATAGCCCTGGCATGGATGTTTTAACATGTGCCAAGCTGATTATAGTCTGCAGGAGACTATGTGCCAGCTGAGAATTGCTGGAAGGCAGGCCAACATCAAAACAGTTAGAGGGTAAACTGCTTGTTGACTTTGTGAGTGACTTCTGGGAAGAGGGGCAGCCTCTGGCAGCCTCTGAAATTGCTGAGAATGGAAGGAAGTAGTGTCCTCTCAGAAATGCAGCTTAGGGTGGTTATGAGAAAAAATAACCCTTGTGCTTCTTTGAGACAAGAGTTGTGGGAAAGATAAAGTGAGTACATGGACTTAGTGTGGGGGAAGGGAATGAAGAAACTTGCTGGGTTTGTTAGGAAATTGGTTAGTTTTGCCTTGTTTGCTCCAGCTCAGTCTGGAGGATTGGGACCCTCTATCAGCCAGTGAAATCAGGAGGGTTTGGTCCTTGTTTGCCACAAAAGCCAAAAAGAGAATGTGTATAAGTACAACCTTTTAATAAAAATGGGCACACATCATGCAGATACCATTGCACTTTACTCTTTCTGCTGGTAGTAGATTGACCAACACCCCTCAGTTTACCCTTGCCAGTTTTCTTAATAGGGACTGAAATTCCTAAGTCATAGCTGTATTTCTTGGCTTTGATCTGTGCTTAAAATCATTGCAGATGGAGCCGGAGTGGATAGGTAAACTTGTGGCACTTAAAGCCAGGCACTTATTAATGATAAATTGTATTTAGTTCATTAAATCAATCTCTCTGAGCATTTTTTTCTTCTGCCCTCAATTCCCTGTATCACTACAACCAAAGGGAGTTGTAGTGTCTGCATGTTTTTAAAATAAACAGAAAAATCCTTGATGGTGCTGGACTAGATGTTCCTGATAACATGTTGCCAACAGAAAAGTTCTCATCCTTGAAGAAAGTTTTTCAAGTGGTCATGACACTCTCAATCGCGTAAGCCTCTCTTCAGAACAGACATTCGGTGCCCTCAAATGACTCTTCAGACTTGGCTCAGAAACAGGCTGACACAAAAGGGGCTAATTAACACACACATTTTCATGTGGAGGAATCTGGTTTCCAAACAGATTTTTACCAGTAATATAGCTGACAAGCTGAATCTGCTAGGACTGTTTCTTCCGTCCAATTTGAATGAAAATGGGAACAAGGGATAGGAGAAAGAGACATTTCATTCCACTGACAGTACAGACACGACAAATTCCTTTGAGCCCAACTTCTGTCATGTTATATTTCTTCTTAAATGGAGCAATGCACAAAATATAAGAGGCAACAAATTAAAATACAGATAAATGTTGTATGTGCCATGTACATATCTACAGAAAATGTGGGTATGAACATTTCAGGAGCATGTATGCATTTATGGAGAAGAAAGAGAATAGGGCTAAAAAAGTGGTTCTACATTATAGCACTGACACATTATAAACTCCATTTTTCACTTCTGCTATAGACTTTAGATCCTGTAAGTCTCTTATAATGGTTGCAGCAGTACAGCCCTCCTCTGCACAAAATATTTTAAGACTGTGTGTCTGTCCAGACAATTGTAAACAGGACTTTGAGGCAAAACAGTGCAATTAGTAGAACCCAAAATTCAAACACTTCCTCTGCTCTCTCACACTCCCCTAGCACCAGTTAGGAGAACTCATCTTTAATGTGCAGGGCCTTGGGCTCTCCTACTTACTGTCATATTCTCTCTGTTCTACCTAGATTGATTCTGAACCAATTATTATTTTTACTGTCTCCTTTATGGGAAATTATACATATACCTCTCTCCCACCACACCAACAACTACCAAGTGTTGATAGCTAATTGCTCCAGACTAATCCACTGCCTGCACCCCTGTATCTGGCAGGGTATTGTAGTGGCTTCTAGTAAAGGGCTCTGGAGATAAGAACAGATTTTCACATGTTTTGGTGAAACTCACAAGGAGTCCATTGTAACACTGTGCCCTTTGGATTAAGATTAAAGAAATTACTTTTTGTCAGTTTATCAAAGGAAAATTAAAGTTCCTTAGACATCAGTTACATTGAATCTGAGCCTATAATCATACTGACAAGAAAAGATAGAGAATTTGAGCTAAAGAATGTGTTCATAGCCTTAATGTTGGATGGTTGGTATTTAACTGTGTAAACTACTGATTTTTACCGGGAAGAGTTTTAACTCACCAGAGTTATGTACTTCTGTATCATCTCAGTTTAAAGTATTCTACCCCATATCACTCTATACATTTATTCCATGTGGTAGACTGGATCACTCCAAAGACTATTAGATAAAATTCTGGAAATGCTTCATTCACAAACCTGTTTGGTTTGCATCCAGCAAAACAAGGAACTCGAGCAGAAGTTTAGGGGGAAAAAAAGTTGTGGTTCTCAATGACACTGCCTGGGCAGTCTTTATTCCACGTGAAACTCTATTTGCAATACTACCAAATATTAACATACTGAAAGCTGTTATAAATGGGTGCTGGACCAACTCCCAGAAAAACCTTTAGGAAATGCTTAATGAAAAAAAGTGTTGAACTTAAGGCTTATCTTTGAAAAAGTAAGAAAATGCTAAGTGGAAATCATATGTAAACAGAAGGTGATCTGGTTAATACATGAACTACTATGCAGTTATTTCAGATTACAGGCTTTTCCACATCTGACCAATAGAAAAATGTACAAACAAGTTATAATTCCAGAAAAAAAGCCTCCTGGACAAACAGCTGGGGGTAATTACGAGACCGTGACCAAGCCATCAACAGTGTAGGTGTTACTTTCAGTTCAGAGCCAAAGGGAAAAGGAGGCAGTTAAAAAGTGCCCTGGGGAGGAGTAGGATGGAGCTGTAAATACAATAACAAAGAGGGGCCACCTTAAAAAATAGTAGTAGCAGTACAGAGCATACAAGGAATAAAAAATATACATGTTAAAAAGAAAAACAGAGTTTTAGAAGCAGAAAAGTGCAGAAATAGCTTAGGAGTTGTCCAAAGAAAAGCTAAATCAGATGTTACATGCCTCCCCCCCACCCCCCAAAACCTAAATAAAATATGTATCTAATTTTTCTTCAACTCTTCCTAGAGTGGGTTTGGGACACTTTTTTTATCTGTTGTCCTATAGTTTTCTTTTTTCTCCTTCTGTATATTTTGCAGTGCACCACAAGTTTTGTGATTCCCCTGTGTTACGTGCTACTCTTCACTTTTATTAATGTGCATTTTCTTGGATTGTCTGCCTCCTTTAGCATTAATTCTCCTTTCCACTGCTATTTACTAACTTTACCGTATTGAGGATTTGGGACAATGAAATTTAGGTGGAATGAGGCATACAAGAGACTTTTCTTAAGAAAGCTTTGCTTCTCATTAAACAATTTTTTTTTTTTTGCTATGAGGGATGTCCAGTCATTGAATGCCATGGATGGTAACTTCTGCCATATAGCATGAATACATATTCACTGGAAGTCTAACATTGTTGACAGGTACAGTCATCTACTTGACATTTATCCTGGCCTTTACTCAACAGAACAGTGTTAAATTCAGTACTGCTAGATAGTTGAGAGAACTGGAATTGTCAGTTCTGCAGTGATGTAAGATGCGGAAAGAGATTTATCAGCGTTGATCCAGAAAGAGTGATTTTTCTTTCTGAACCCTTAAAAATGTAAGCAAGACTGACCAGTTCCAGGCCCTGGAGGAACTATGAGATGAAACTCAGTCTCTCATTCAGAGCCAAGGAAAATAATTATGAGAGAAGGTCAATATGCATTCATACAAAAAATGGGTAATGAGAATCAAAGAGGCTAAGTCCTGTCACTAAGTCTCATCTGAAACACCTGGTGCAAGCAGATCTGTAGCTCCCTAGTTTTGTTACAACTTAATTAAAGTACAGCTGAATTTTGGTTGATTTTGAATGATAGATTTTCTGCTATGTGTTCTACCTTCAAACTAGTCATTTTTTTTTTCCATTTCATAAATTGCCTGTTCAGATTTTGTGACTTGCTTCTTGCCTTTGGACCTACTGGTTAATGCTCTGAAATTCTGGTTTATAATTTGATTGACACTAGGAGACATCAGGTACGCTGTTCGTAGGTTTTGAGCATTTTTTAGCCTAAGTTCTTGAAGAAGCACCATACAAACACCAGAAAATCTTTTGACAAAAAAATCTTGAAGGCTGTTAAAAGAAAATATTGAGCTACAGAGAACAAAAAAATAAAAATATGTAACTTTAGCTTGTTATGTTGGTGTGGACTGAGCATGTATTCCACTGTTTGGGAGGTGTCAAGTTGAGCATGCTGTCTTAACCACAGCCCTTTATAGTGGCTGAGGTCTAAACTTGACCCAAGTGCATGTTTAGCCAGATGTCACTTGCGATTACAGGAATTTGGACTGACTTTCAGCTAAACCACAAACCTGGATGAATGAGTGTTGTTCCAGATGCATTATCTCATAATCCTAAAGAAAATAACATCTCAGATGAAAGGACTATAGAACTTTCCTTTGTATGAGCTTTGAAAGCTAAGGCTAATCCTGAGATCATTGAAAAGGTTTAACCTACCACTCTATGAAATTTTAGCCAAACAGAACTTAAGAGCTTTAATACTTTTAGAATCCCCTCAAATTAGTAAAAGAATATTCAAAATTAATTGAACTGGAAACAGAGATCTTGAAACTTAAGACAATTTCTCACTTTAGAACATCTTAATACATTTTTAAGTGTTAGCTTACATTGTGTTAGTAACATCTCGATCATGTATGGAATATGCTTAATTGTAGGGAACCCTTTACATATACTATTATCCAGAAAGATCCCAGGGATAGTATAATCCAATAACCATAGAATCTTTTAGGTTGGAAAAGATTTTTAAGATCGAGTCCAAACATTAACCCACTGTCAAGTCAAAATTTATTGACATAAAGACCTGTTGTATTGAATATCTGGAGAAAAAGGAACTGGGAGAAAGACAGCGAATGTTTTCAGGAGTTCCAATCAATAAATAGCTGCTGTACATTTCTAATGATATATATGTGTCTACATATATGATTAATATTGTCACTCTCAATCTTACTCTTCTGTGCTTCAGAAGACATGCCAGGTTTCTAGTCTAGCTCCTGACTTTTAGCTTAAGACCTTAGATGAAATCTTCTCCCTCACAAAATATTCCAGAAGACACAAAAATAGGCAGGGTTTTCAGAGAGACATGTAAGACCTATATGTTCAGTGCACAGCTGAAGGTCAGCTATAGTTAATACTATGCTATTAACGTGGATTTCAAGTCAGGTTATGGTGTGTTACCATGCTGTGTTCTATTAGCTGAACTATTGCAAATCTAAGTGGGTCTTCTTAGCCTGTAGCATGAGCAGAAATGAGTCTCAGTTTTAGTTGTTTTCGTTGCAGACTGATCTAAGTCACAGTAATTTCCCGTTGTTTCTGGCAGAGTGAACTGGCAAACAAAGATCATGTGTTGTACAATAATTTGTCAAGCAACTTAATGGTGTGTCTGAGTCTTTATTGAGAGCTATCTGAGATATTGTAAAAGAAGTATGCCTGGTAAAACTTACAGAGCAAGCTGATTTATATGCAGATGCAATAATTAGCTAAAGCAGGCCCATTTTCTTAATAGTGGGGCAATTTATTGGATTGCTGGAATAACAGAATTAAAACAGGGAGAATAACATGTATCTCCCTAAAAGACTGTGAGTATCATTGGTTGATTTCTTTGGTGTGACCAGAGTGGTTACTAGTTTTTGAACTCCAGTTGCAGAAGCAGCCAGAAAATGAATGGATATAGAAGTATGTGAAACAGTGGCATGGGCTATACATACACAAATTGGAAATCAGTTATACTGAAAATGTTACTGTTAATCTCTTAGAAAAAATATTTGGGTTTGCTCACAGTACATATACCTTTGAGATGTATGTATTAAGCTAATGATGAAGGATTAGGTACTATATTAGGTGGCTAATTCATACATGCTTGTGTCAGAATAAAGATATTCTCTTAGCTGGAATTTGGCACCTTGTTACAGATAATTTAGAGTGTATGAGTGTATCTTTTTGATGCCAAACAGAAATCTCCAGTAATGGCCAGCACTGTCATAATGAGCATCACAGATTTGAGTAACTATTCCTTCCAAATATACCTTTTGTAAGAGAAGTGAGAATCTGCTAACATGATATTCAATTATTTCCCTTCCTTTTTAAAATTTAACTTTTAGCAGCCAAGTAGGTCTCTTCTCATTGACTGTTTACATAACTTATTCTTTCCCACCATGGACAATTTAGGATAAATAACAACTATTCACTGAAATAAACTTCATTCCACTTTTGTTTCATGATTTGTTTTAACTCAGGTGATGCTCTTATCATCTTGGGAAGAATAGGAAGAAGAAGCAATTACCGGATTTGCTAAGAAGAGCTAGTGCAAAAATCACCTGAAGTAGATTTAAATTCTGTACCTGTGCAACATAAATCAGAAAACAGAGCTGACAGACAATTCAAGGGTTTTTTCCCACATAAACATATAAATTAGCTACAAGATTGCTTTGATACTGTTTTCTAAATGTGGTGAAACACTGCTGAGGAAATAATCATTTAAGAGTGCTGAGGCAGTCATCCAATGTCATTGCAAGGCTGCTCTAAAAAAATCTTTGAAAAGTCATGGCAGTTGGGCAAAATTCTCAAGGACTGACAGACAGCAAAGACACTCCTGTTTTCAAGAAGCATGAAAAAAAAAAAGGAGCTGATATTGTTTATTTTTACTTTTACAAGGCTTTCAACACTCTCCTATAATATCTGCATAGGCAAACTGATGAAGTTTGGATGACATAGTGAGGTGGATTGAAGACTGGCTGAACTGCTGGGATCAAAGGCAAGCAGCATGAAGTTGTACTGGAGAGTGGGCTCCAAGACTGGGATTGTGGAGCTGATTACTGTTTAGCATCTTTGCGTATGATCTAGATACAGGGGTGGAGTGTACACACAGCAAGTGTGTGGATGATGCAAAATTAGTATGATTAGCACACTAAATGGTTGTGCTGCCTTTTAGAGAGACCTTGACAGGCTGGAGACATGAGTCAACAGAAATCTCATGATTTCTAACAAAGGGAAATGTAAAGTCCTGTACCTGTGAAGCTTCATGGTTTAGAAATGGTATTCTCCAACTTAATTCTTCCCACTGAAACCACTCCAAGATACGTACCTCTCGTTTGCTCCTGGCAGTGGGCTGGAGAGGAGAATTCTAGGCACAAAAGGTAAAGATCACGGGTTGAGGTAAGAACAATTTACTGTAAGCAGCAATGGCTTTAGTAAACAAAGAGTAACAGCAACAATGCTAATGGCAGAGGGGAGAAGAAAAGAGAATGTTATTGCTCACTGCGACATCACCATAGACAATTCCAGATGGCTCCTGCTGCCATGCTCCCCCCACCACTCCCTCTGGCTCTAACACGCCTACCCCCATAGCTCCCTCTGTCATGCTTTGACATGTCCTTTTTGTCACTGCAAAAATTCAACCCTGTCCTGGCCAGAACCAGAACAAAGGAATAACCCCCTTTGCCAACACAGGCTGGAGACCAACCAGCTGGAAATCAGCTTTCCAGGAAAGGCTTTTGTACCCTGAGGATTCTGGTGGACAAGTGGACCATGGGCTAAGATTGTGACCTTGTGGCAAAGAAAGCCTGCCAAGATCTGGGCTGTATTAGCCAAATAATTGCCAGAGGATGGAGGGATGTGACCCTTTCCCTTTTTGCACTCCATTCCTGGACTACCCTATATTCAAAAAGGATATTGTTGTACTGGAGTGATGCCATTAAAGGGCATGAAGATGATTTAGGGACTGGAGCATCTGACATGTGGATGAGAGACAGAGATCTAGACTTGTTAAACCTAGAGAAGTTTTAGAGGGATCTTGTCAAAGTGGAAAGAGGGAGAAGGAGCAAGAAAGAAGTTGTATTCTTCTCACTGATATCCTATTAAAAGATAGGAAGCAATGGAAACAAACTGAAACACAATATATTTAGATAAAACATAAGAGAAAGGTTGTCAGAGTGAGTGTGTTCAAAGGCTGGAAGAAGTTGCCTACAGAGATTGCAGTCTCTGTTCTCAGAGACATTCAAACCCCACATGGACATAGTACCTAACAAGGAGCTTTAGTTGACCCTACTCAAACCAAAAAGGGGGGGTGCATAAGGGGAGAACAGCTGATACTTTTAGGGGATTGATAAACCATCATTTAAGATGGAATCATTGGGACTGGAATGACTTTCAAGAACTACACTTTCCATGCACGGTTTACAAACTGTGAAATCTAGAATGTTGGCGTAAAAACTGTCAAGACTTACATGACAGTCAGAAAATCTATCTGATTAGGCAAAATGTTGTTTTGTGAACCACACTGCACAAGAATTTAACCTCGAACTTTTTCCTGAGGTTGTGACAAATTGGTTGTGTACACAGGTAGCAGAGAAGTATGGTCAGGGCAGTTCTTTGGAAGAAGCCCATTTAGTTTCCACTTCTAGCCTGTGAGAAAGTTTTGACAGTTGTCTTGGCATTTAGTTGTTTACAGGAAACAATATGCAGGACATGCAAAGCAAAAGTCTGAAACTGTTGACCATTCTTCAGTTTTCATGAGACTACATTCCTACAGAAAAAGTAGATCACGTATATTGACTTATTAATAAGTTGGAGAATATTTTGTCTCTTAATAAATAAGACTTCTGCTAAAGTAACAACTCCCATTCTCTGTGAAATACTTACAGTGTATCTCAGAAATTAAGAAGAGCTGCATTTCTAGTTCTCAGTATTAACTTATTTGGGATAACATATTTTTTTCTTGTATGGAGACAAATAGCTGGGTAAAGCATACTATTATTACTAATTTGGCTCAAGTCACAATTATGATGTTCAAAACTAGACAGTACTTCTACAAATATCTTGCTTTTTTTTGCTGTCTGAAGTTTTATATATTTTAACTTTCATCAGTAAATGTGTCACTCATCCAGAAGCTTTATCCAAAAGTCATAGTTGGCACACACTCCATTACACCAAATAATACTAAATAATGAAGAAGAATGGAGACTGATTATTAATGCAAAATGGCTTGAATAAGCAAATGAATAGAATGACAAGAATAGATTAAATAATTGAGTCTCAGAAAGGATGTTAAAATGTATGTCTTACATAAATCAAAAATGAAGTGTGTACGACACAGAATGAGTCACCCTGTGAATAAGAGGAAGATGAATTCAAATGTTATTTGCCAGTAGTAATAGATGGTACCACTCTGGTTCTGCCAATCTGCTAAATAATAAAGATGGACCTAATACAGGAAGTCAGTAGGAGTTTTGCTTGGCTACGGAATGTAGCATAGAGCACTAGGAAAATAATGAATTTAAATACTAAATATCTGTTGTGTTGGCCTACATTCTAATCCGGTCTCTAGTGAGTTAACTAGCTAAATGTTTATTAGCATCACTGAGAACAAGGAAGGACCCCCTCTCCTCTGGTACCAATTAATTTATTTGTTAGATGAAAAGTAAAATTTAAAGTAATCTGCAAATAGTCTATAAAATGTTAATTTTGATCAAAATAGTAAAATCTTTAACAGACTTTTTTTGTAATGTCCATCAGTGAAGGACAAGGTAGAAATGCTGTTCATTTTAGAGTCAGTAGAAATTTAAATTTTTATCATATGTCAGAGTAGACATGAAAGAAATGGCAAACCTATAAGACAAGAAATTTTAAGAATTAGCATTCAGATAATATCACATTATCAAATCTGAATTATATAAATAGATATTACTACATTACTAGCATTGAACATTTCATTATTGGATTAGAAAATGAAAGTTTAATACCAAATGGCATTTCCATATGAATTTTTGACTATGCATAAGATACCACAAATGAAGTTTGAAAGTTGCTATTGCTTTTAGCCATGTCCAGATTGGATCAGTTTTTGAAAGTCTCCTTCTTTGCTCTACATATTAGGCTGAAAAAAACCAGGACAATGACTTCAATTTTATTGCTCTTACTAATCTGAGATCTCAAGTTTTAGTTTGTCACTGCTAAAGGGAAAATAAAAGAAGAAATGGTGGCGTCGTTTTGGTGCACTAAGAGTAGAAAAAAAAGTAGAGAAGTAGAAAGAGGCTAGAGAGACAGAGGGGAAATAAACTTGGCAAAAAAAGTCTTGAAGTGCAGGAAGGTCAGAACAGGAGAGAAAGCTTGGAGGAGACAGATGTGCTTGGGAACAAAAAGGGTAAATGCAATTTCTGGAGTAGAGCGAAGCCTTGGACTCATTAAAGCAGAGCAAAACAATCAGGAAGGAGACTTTGGGGAGCAAAGAGAGCAATCACACCTTGGAAGGAAAAAGAGAAAGAAACTGGGAAGTGGGCCTGAAAGAGGAGAGCAGGGGAGAATTGAGAAATGAGGTTTTGGGAGAAGAGATAGGGCTTTGTTAGGATGGAGTTAAGCAAAAAATATTGCTAAAGGCTCCAGCTCTCTGAAATGTCAGCCAAGGTGGCTGTCTGTAAATCTCCGGGTTTATTTATTTGTATTGCCACAATATATAAAGGAATTTATTTAGTTAGTGAAATGCATTTTTTTTGCATTCTGCAGAGCCTATTCTCCCTTTAGTGTACATGCTAATGGGAGATTGTTGCATATATCGATGGGAGAACAGATGTCTCTGAGTAGTTTTCCATTGGCAATTTTTTCTTGCTATTTAGAATTTTTAAGAATATGTGAACTTTTGGAAAAGTTTGCATAGAATGTGCCTAATTCATGCAGGCTAGAAACTCAGAAATTTGTACTTAATTGTGAAATACAGAGGGCTGACAAACGGCTAGATGATATAACCCTGAATCACTTAATCACTAACATGGTTAGATTGTCAATGTTGTTATTCTACCAGAAAGTGCTCCCCTGCGTGAAAAACAGTTGTACACTGTATTCCAAAGAGTATCTTGGACAGTGAATTAAGCAGTCTGGGTGATTAATGGATTTGGTGAATGCTGGAACAGATTAATCAGTCCTTGATTATGGTGTTCCAAGAAGTAAAGAAGTTATGAAAAAAAGACATGAGTTCTGTTAATGGTATAGTTCTTCCATTTAAGTATATGAAGTTTCACAGAATTTGTCCAATTATACAATCAGATGTGACACATTAGGAAAAGAGTCTGCTTCCTTTGCTCATAAGAATTAGTATGTCACTTTTCAGGTGGGATACCTGAAGGCAGCAGAAGGCCTTGAAAAGTCACGTACTGTTCTTCACATAAAGAATAGGTAAGGAGTTTAAAAGCTTCTTTCAATATTTTGCTTTTTTTTTTCCACTATATATCAGCACAATGCTTTGAAAAGTTTCCTTCCTTGTTTAATCTGATTGTTGTCTTTACAACACTGAGCGGCAAACTGAGCTAAACCAAAGCAAGCTAAACCCCATTGAATTTGCAATGTCTCATCTACTAATGCCCACATTTTGTCACAGGTTTCATAATTAGTTAAGTATATAAGAATGTGTTTGTACCTGTTGGCAAACCTATAGCTGATCTGTGAAGACAAAAATAAGGAATACAAAATGTTTTCACAGCAACTACCAAAAATACTACTTTTCTTCTACTATGATGTGACATTTGTTTTATTTTGGACTAGGATATTAAGAAACAAATATTAAACACTTCTTGTACTTAGAAAACACACCTTGTCTGGGATCCTGAGGGTCTAAATCTGTTCAGTTCAGTAAAAACATACATAAATATGTATACATAAGGTTCTTTTCCTTGTTGAGTGTTAACAGTGACACACGCATGCATAAATTAGTCTGAAAAAAAGAAGGCGGATGGGTTGCACAAATTCTTTTAGGTCGTTGTGATGTGGGTAGAGAGGGCAAACCATTCCCAAAAACTAGAAGGATATGGGTTCTCTGCCATGTCACTGAGGGGAGGAAAGGACAGACTTAGACATATTAGATGCAGGAATTGTTGGGTTCCATGTGTTGAACCAGCTGCCATGAACAGAGTGGTTTCTGGCATCTGGTCTGAATCATCTGCTGGTGGCTGGTACATGGACCCATAATCATCATATCAGAAAGAGGGAAACTGTCTGGATTCCATTTGAATGCTGACTGTTACAAAGGGTCTTTGTTTTTAGCAGGGATTGCAACCCAGGATGAATAGAATTCTGAACTATTCATTTAAATCTTGGCTGCAGGAAAGATTATTTTCCTTATTTTGACTAGTCTAGAAAAGGCTGATACAATCCTTGGTTTGAGTTTTGTCACTTTGGGGTACCCATCTCAAAACCAGGCTGAGCAGCTTTTGTCATGATATGAGTGACTGATGCACAAAAGAGGCTGGTATCCTAAGACTTGCCTTTCAACTGACCTCTGTGAGACTGCATCCGCAGCCTCCCATAGGGATCCGAGTGACTACTAGACCCCCAACAGGTCAGAGAATTCTGCCAACTTGCATCAAGTTTACATTAAAACAAGAAAGGAAAAATAAATTTTCAAACCTTTCAAATGGAGAAACATTTTGTGAATTAAGATTTATTACTTGGTTTCATAATCTGTTACTTGACAGCAGCTGGCTATACAAAGTGTGGAGTCTATTGGATTAGTTTATATAACAGATGGTTCTGTTTTCAAATTTATTCCAAATGTTCAGATGCTTTAGTAAATTAATATTTCCCATCTGATAATAGCTCATGGATTCAGCTTTAATCTTTGGTCTTTCAAAAAAAAAAAAAAAGAATTAAGAAAGACCACTGGGAATCATTGACACTCAATTTGAAAATGATAGCCTGGGGAGTGACAGGACTGGGGCAAAATGCATAAGAAATGGCAGCAAGAGTACTGTACTGAGGTTTAAACTAAAATCACAGTGTATGCAGTGTCAGAGTGTATTTCTCAAAATATTTTTATTGGAAGATTTCAAGACCTGTTTCATGTCTTAGACAGTTGTGTGTGTTTTTTGCACTATCCGTAAGTTCCACTTATATAAAAATCAGTCTTGAAAGAGCATAAATAAAGCAATACCAGGACAATAAATTCCTTTAGCTTTATGAAAGTTCTGTAAAGTTAGTGAAATTATCATTGTAGTGCAACACCCTATTGCGGTATAAGAATTATAATGAATGGCTCATCCCATATATTTTTTGATCCATTGGAAGAAAAAGAAAAAAGAAATCCAAGACAGCTTCTAAACACCTGCAGGCAGTACAGTGTTGTCTGTTTCTTACTCAGTAGACATATGGAGATGTTCTATGTCTGCATGTCAACCCTATATCAACTTTCAACAATTTTCTTTCTTTGTCTAAACTGACATCTAAAAAAAAACTTACTAAAGGATGTGAGGAAAATAGGAAATGCAAACAGTGAAGCTGCTGTTTCAACATAAATTTGCTCTCTGTATATAGATGTGATGTGATACCTGTTTATATTACATAGCACTTTTAATTAGGTAGCCCACTTTTTTACAGAATTCCAGCCTCATTAATGACTATGACAAATGGTGCTCATTGTAGATTGGTCTTTATTTGGCAGTTCTTCATAGTCTCATTTTTCAATATATTACCATATAAATTATTTATCATGTGCCATCTAAACCATGTCCTCAATATAGAAATTTTACTGTGTACAGAAATGTTTCTACTGAGCCCTTGCATTAGTGCCAATGGATTAGTTCAAAAAGAAAATGTTACTGCAGACAGGATTTCAGAACCCTAGAGCTATGTGCCCAAGCTCCACGTGTGATGTAAAGGGAGAGCAAAGATATTTCACAGGGCTATGTGGATTAACTCTCAGGTTGAATAGACTGCTGTCCAGGGATGACACATAGAGGGTGTCTGAGAAGGAAAAATGCTCTTAAAGTCTTTCCACTGTGAAAACTTAAGTCTTGCACTTCGGACAGAAATCTATCCCTCATCCTTGGTGAAGTATTTAAGTTCCTGCTTTCAATAAAGAGCAGGAAGCATTATTATTTCAGAATTTGACTAGAGGAGGAGGCAGCAAAGGATTTGAGGGTACTCTTACTGTGATATTGGTTGTGCAACAGTTTACTGGTTAAGCATTTGCTTGACATTTTAGAAATCCAAGTTTCATTATTTTCTGTCTCAGTCTGATAGAGGAATACAAAGTGTGCTCAACAGCCATTGCACTGTGCACTAAAGCAAGTTCCACTCAATAAGGCAAGAAGGAAGACCAGGTGTACCAATATTTCTTAGTTTAATGGCTAGAGCATGCACTTGAGAATGAAGGAAGAAAGGAGTGAGCATCTGCTACCCAAAATAGGGAATATCTATTTTGCTGCTTTTTCCTAATATGGAGTCCTTAAAAAAATATGAAAACCTACAATGGAGTGCAGGGCTTTCTGATCCAGTCCTGCTGTTGCCTGGAGCCTAAAGCTTGTCCAGAAAGTTTATGAACATCATCCTTTCATGTTGTGGCAGAGTTTCAAAAGCAACCAGTGTTCTACCCTCCCTTCCTTGCATTCCCCAAAGCCTATTGTGTGGAAGCTTTGAGTATGACTCACCTCAGAAGAAAGGGGAAATTGAGACTGCACCTCCTACATCCCCGAGAATTGCCATATTGACTAGACTCTTGCCTAACAGGAGGCACCACCTTCTTGGTCAGTTAGATTTTAACAGAAATCAGTGGGAGTAAGCTTCTTAATAGATATAGATGGGAGTTTTTAGAGCCAAATCAGGCCGAGGAAAGCATATTAGATTGAAATAGGCCCTATTTACAGTGACATACCTCTCAGAGAATGAGAAGTAGAATTTTAGGCACATGTTAAAATGTGAGGTTATTGAGACTCTTACAGAGATGAGGTAATTCCAAGACTGGGTTGAAACAGACATGGGTGTTAGAGGAGCTCAGAATGTTTTTATCTTAGTGACAGTCCTGTCCAGTAGGGACTATTTTTATCACAGAACTATGACAGACTATAGATAAAACAGTGAAAGAGCATAAAGTGGCCAGGCTGACAGTTTAGTTGACATTATAAGAACAGTGTGAGTGAAGAGTAGAGCTCATCCTGAGGCCTCTTTGGTCTCAGTGATCTCAGTTACAGGAGTAAGAGCTCAGTGCACTTTCTGCACAAGAAACTAGGAGCAGCCATGTTGTCCACTTCAGAAAATTTCAGATCCTTTGACTTTCCCAGCAGGACTAAGAGCTACAATAGGAGCTGAGACAGAATCAATTTACCCTAGGGAAGCTTTAACTACTCTAGCCTTGAGGACATCCTTCTGCCTCCTGCATGTTTCAGTCTCAGTGTTAGGTTTTATGGCAAAACTCAGGCAGCTCTCCTCATTCAACAGACAGCCTTGAGTACCATGCACTGAATAAGGCCTGGCTTCATTTAGAAGAACTACATCACCATGGACTCTGATTGTATCTATGTATGCACGAGGGAGGCACATCACAGCTTCCTAAAGCAGTTTGCAGGGCAGTAACACAGGAACAAAAATCAGACCGAAGGAACACGGACCATTCAATCCTGCGATGTATGGTGTATCCTCATGTGGGTCATCAGTGGGTCTGGGCTCCTGATTTGTAACACGGCTGTTTAGCACTTGAGCTGACAAAGTAATTTGTAGTAGCAGAAGACTTTTATCTTCCACTAGGGGGGAATGGATACACATACTTTGCTGGTGAGTTAACAAATCTTTGCTAGCCCATGAACAAATTATGAGACTTGGGGGTAGTAGGTTAACTGGTCCTAAGGCAAGGATTAAGAAAGTCATAGTCTGAAAATAGAAACACACCCCAAGAATGATGCCTTGTCTCCTTTTATCTGTCTGTGTTTCTGTGAGCTTTTGGAAATGCTTAGGTCAAACTTTTTTTCTTTGACTGAGAGGGGGAAAAAAATGAAAAAGTAGGACTTTAAGGAGAACACCATGTATTGCAAGATGCACAGTAAAAGTGTATGGATAGTTGAAAAAGATAATTTTTTGGTGACTGAAAGCTGAGTTGTCAGTTCAAAAACCCTCAGCTGCCTGCACCATAGACAGCAGTTCCTGTGCTACTCACAATGGCTCAAAGCTCCCTCAGTTCATTCACCACAGTCAATAGCACCTGACCTGACAAACCATCCCAGCTGTTTCTACATCCAGTTACTGAGAAGCAAAGGTGACATGACCTGACATTTAGTCAGAGATCTTTCCAAAATCCAAAATAGTGACGTGAAGATCCCAGTTCTTGGATCTTTGGTTTCTGAAGTTGGGAGAGCTTTTGCGTTTGGGTCTCAGTCAGGCCCTCAGTCCTGTGATGTGCCAAGGGCCCCTGGCTTCCCAACAGCCTTATATATGGATGCTCTTCTGACTGTGTCAGCTTGGGCCTCAGTTACTGCTCTCAGCTTTTAATTTCCCTATGCCTGTTCATTCTTCTATTAATGCCAGTTGTCCACCCTTTCCCACCCTCATGGGAATGAATTTTCATTCACTGTGGGTCTCTCCAGTTCCCACTGTAGTCAACGAGTGCTTTGCCATTGACTTCCATGAGAACAAGATCTGGCCTTTCCTATTTTTTTCTCTCTTCTCCACCCACAGCTGTCGTCCATCTATTCTTATGCTGTTTCTCTAGGCTTTTTTTTTGTAATTCTGTGTCCAATATTATAAAATTCATAATTTTTTTCTAATATTTCTCTGGCCTCTTTATGCGCTGTAATCTGAACCCTTTGCTCTAAACCTCCCTAACTTTTCACACACCCATTCCCTTGTCCTGCTTTCATTTTGTTTCTTTTCCAGCTTTTGGCTTTCCTATTTTAACCTCTCTGACTGACACAGGAAACAGAAAAATAAACGAAAGTACTAAGACTTTCACACAGTAGCTGAATGAGGTGGTGGTTTGAATTCATCAAAGGGTATTCGTTTTTCAAATTTTAATAGCCTGGGTAGGAATCTTGTTCATTATTAATCTGTGTTAGAATTGTAATGAAACACTGTGGTGGTGGTAATTAAATTTCAAGACAGATGCTTCATAAATAAAGAAGCATTTCATAAATATCAAATTATGCCACTATCTTAACATGTGCAGGTTCTCTGTCATCACAGAAATGTGATAATTATCTCTGGATATTCATTACAATTTAAGAATGGATAAAGAATAGAAAATGTAGGCATGAAGGAGGGAAATACCTGTAGCATTGAGGCTGTACCTTAGCTCTTTTGTATGTGAGTTTTAGAGGGGTTTGCATTTTCAATTCAGTGCTCATTTCAGCAGGGAAAATTAGTATGTAGTTAAGTAGTACCTGTCTTCAACAGTACATTTAACTGTATGTTCCACTAACTGCTGAATAGCACTTCTCCTTGCAACGGGCTCTCCCTTTGAACACTACTCTGCTCCCACTGCTGCTTTCATAGATATGGTCAACTTGAAAACTTATTTTGTTGGGTTTTAAAATCTCTTGAAGTGAGACTGACAGGCCTGTAGTTTCCAAGGTCTGCCTTCTTGGCCTCCTTGAAAACTGGGACAACATTTGCCGACTTCCAGTGAGCTGGGACCTCTTTGGATTCCCAAGACCTCTCAAAAACCATTGAGAGAGGTTTTACAATTACTAAAGTGTTGCAGTGAGGTCCATTTTGTGAACTGGAGAGAAGTTTCAGTTACGCATCACCCGCACACAATATTCCTCTAGCATATTTGCATATAAATATAGCAGTAGATTCATCCTTGTATTGTATCCATGTTAATATTTTGTGTGTGCAGAGGTGTGCTTCATTGTATAATTCCAAATCATGTGGCAAAATCCAGTCAACACCTTTGTGGACTTAAATGCAAATCAAGTAGTTCTGGCATTTAATTTTTATTAATCACAAAGTACTCTAAACTTTCTCAGAGCCTGATCTTTTCATCCTAAGCTTGTTTGATCTTCATCCAAGTAACCAGCATGATTCAGTATTCTCCCAGGATATAATATTATAGTTTGCAAAGTGATTGTTAAATGCATTAATAATTTCAATGGGATCATTAATAACATCTCTTGTCAGCGACCTAGCTCGGATAATAACTTTCTTGTGACTTGCATGAAGTAAATTTTTTTTCTGGGGGGAAGGGTATTCTTTTTCAGAGGTTTCGAGATGTCTTTCAGTTGTTTTCCAGTGGCTGAAATAGCTTTGAACTGTGGTATGTCTTGAGGTTTATGCACTCATTTCTAAGAAAATGTGATAATTGGTTAACCAATCATTCCTCTGTAGTTGTCCTGATTGCTTAACCTAACAAATCCACCAATATTTTCTGTAAATAATGGTAATTATATGTATTTTTCATAATAATGTCTTATTAATACAAAAGAATTTAAGGTAGCAAATGTCTATTGACAGAAGTCATGTTAATGTACTAAAATAGTATGGGAAAGACATATCTTGCGGACTGAAAATTAGTTTGGCAGAATTTCAGTTTATAAGACCAATGTATCATCATTGCTAATATTTTCATTTCAAGATAGTCACAGGGCTGCAAAGGGTAGCTCTCTGGCTGTTGGCATATTGTTGAGAACCTTAAAATGCAATGTAACTTGGAGAGAGACAGTGATCATCTTTGTCTCCCTCTTTACCCCTGCCAGACTGATAGATTGCTGTCTGGCAACATTCATCTTGCAGATCACCATATCCTCCTTGAATGACAACAATCTATCCCTGTGCATCTCTACGTTCCCTATACTGCTGTCCCCTCTCTACTGTGTGTGGAATAAAGCAAGTCCAACTACTTGCTGGCCACAGTTCAAGCAAGAATCACTCTTCCTTCTTTATCTACCTTGCTACGATGTGTAACAATGGAGTCAAGGGCCAAGGTGTCATCCTTTATCAAAGGAAATAAGTTAATACAAAAAATTCAGTTGTGGAAACAATATATCCTGCTAAAACAATGAGAGGGAAATCCCTGCCAAATGTTGACATAACTCACTAGCAACCAGCTCTGTAAGAAGTTGCCTCTGTGCATTGTCTAATGTGAGCAAGCCAGATTTCAGTGTCTTAGGAAAATGAAAAAGTCCTAAGGTAGGTCTGCTTGTAACTGTCCTTCACTGAAACATATTCTGGTTACTCTTCTCTGCTTCTATCTGATACATCAGTGTTGTACAGCTGAAGAACAAGATTTATTATGTATTATCAGCAGCAGTCACACCTTTGTGTTTTTTGCACATGCATTGAAATGGCAGATGGGGTCCATACCTGTAGACTACAATGGTTACTATGGTTTGTGTTCTTTGCATAGTGAATGAAGTATATTTACAGGTGCAAGACAATTAATTTACTGTCCCATCCCTGGCAGTGTTCAAGGCCAGGCTGGATGGAGCTGTGAGCAACCTGGTCTAGTGAAAATTGTCCCTGCCCACGGCAGGGGTTTGGAACTAGATCATTTATCTTGTTGGTTGGGCTTCCAACCCAAACCATTCTATAGTTCCATGATTCTATAATTCTATGTATTCTTTCTAAGCCTAGAAATTTTAAATAACATTTTTCAGAAGCATATTGTTATAACTGTACTTTTGGAAGTACAATTTTATCTTGGCTCTCCTGTTCTTCCGTCCATTCCCTAGGTCAAATTAGAGTCACCCATAAGAATCTTCATCTAAAGTCAGCAACCAGTAGGTGCAACTGAGTGGGTTGTAGCAGCTGGGAAATGCAGGCATTCCCACAATGACCATGTCATTGTGTGCACTGGCATAAGCATCACTCTTGGAACTTTGCCTTGTTGTGCTTACCCTCTTCCCTTACCTTTCGCAGAAAAAAAAAGTTCATTTAGTGGCTGCTTTACTTTCCTGAATCATTTCAGCGAAGCAATGCCTAAAACAAAATAGGGGTACACAATTAGCTGGAGACAGTATTTTCCAGCAAACCCCAGCTCAGACAATCATTAGTAGAGTGGAAAGAAGGATATTCAATCTGGCCTTGTTTTACACAGTCCCTATAGGCGTTATTTATTATCAAGGTACTAAACAAGATGCTAATCAAGCATTGTAGCTTCTTTTCTGTGAAGTTTTCTATCCTGTAGCTTTAATTCTTCTTTGCATGCAGGAAAACTGGGTAAGAATTTATCTCTTCTATTCAGATGAGAGGCTGAAACTTATGTTGTTAGTATTACAGAATCATAGAAATTAAAGATGGAAAAATTTTATTAGATCATCTACAGTAGTAGTTCATCATCTTGCCAATACAAGCATTTTACTATAGAACAATGACTCCTTGCCCAAAGCCGCAGAGAGAATCAGTGTCAGAGCCAGGATTAAAACTTAAGGAGTTTCTGGCTCCCTGTCCTCTCCTCAGACGGCGAGAGCATACTGCAGAAAAGCTAGATTGTCCAAACATTAACAAAAACCAGCAGGGATGATTTGATTAATTCAGATTTGTTGCTAAAAGGCCTGTAGTGTTTTTGATTAGCTCTTGGGCCCTCATCAGGCTTAGAGGGGTGTGTGTGGTAAATTTCCTTTTACCAGTATGTTACCGACAAGATCCTGAAGTGATACGTATTCTTGAGAAACCTGCAATTAAAACACTTCTTCAAGCAAATCCCTATGAATATATGGATCAGCATCTTTATGTTAAATAGGTCAGACTTAATCCTATAAGCTCTTAAAGACAGGGGCTATGTTTTCAATGTGTCCATACAGTGCCTTATTGGACACTCTGAAAAGTATTGTGATATGTATAAATAATAATATATATTTATTTACTGGACAGGAGAGCTAAAGTTAGAAGTTGTTTCTGAGGGGTAGCTTCACTTGTTCATAAGAAACTGCACCATGAAAATTCTATATGCTTAATGTGCCGGGCTAAACAAAATACCAGTTGTTCTGCATGCCATACACATTGGCAAGGATGAGTAGTACATGGGAGGTACTTAATGTTGTTATTATTACTGCATAGAACTCAGTGTATGTATTTTTATAGATGCTCATGTAGCACCTACAGAAAGAACACTCAAAAAATCAATATTTGCTGCACAGCTTGGTTTTCACTTCCACACCAGAATTTTCTCACACATGTTTCTACAATAGAAGTACTATTATTGGTACTGGAAAAAGTGCCTACTATTACAGATTTCAGATGTATCTCATTAAAAGGTCTTGTTTTCAGTAGCTAAACTTTAACTATGTAAGGAAACTTTTCATTTATATGTATCCACCTCAGATAGGATTTTTTTGAGAAAATTTCTAAGAAAGTGAGAAGAAAAAATGCAACTATTTTAGTGAGATCTGAATCCTTGTGTTTAGTAACAGGAATATAAAATTTGTCAAAAGGGGATCTTTATCTTAGATGTCTGCTTTCTTTCTGTTTCGAACAAAGTTTTCAGGATATTCTGAGATGTTCTGGAAGCAATTTTTCTTCTCTCAACTTTTCCCACTTAAAAATGAAGTTTTCCACTGGTCTGATTCTGTTTGCTCTTGAACACCAAGGTTTTTGCCTCTTCAGTGCTCTTTTGGTCCTTTCCCCATTGTCAGATGACTTCTCAGACACTAAAAAGTGACACTCAGTGTTGAGTTTTACATTGCATTTTAGCAGGAATCTGAAAATGAGTGGTTACATGCTGTGGCAATGCAGAAGATAATGAGAATTAACTCTGCGTGCAGCTAAGGTTGTTCTTTCACAATCACTTGAAGATGATCTAAGTAGATGCTTCTGCCAAAAGTGGTGACCTCACCTATCCCCAGACAATGGTGGCATATTCCTGCTTCTTGACTTTGAGAGAACTAACCCAGATGAGGACTACTAATTTTCAGCTGAATTAGTTTCCTAACGCTATCCATGAAGATGGTAGCACAGAAGTAGGGGTAAGATTGCTTACCTCTGGCAGGGACAGGAAATGCTAGCTCATACAGGCAGCAGCTGGAATTGTCTTTATTTAGTACTAGCAGTCATCCTCCTCACCTATCTGTTGATGGTATACAATCTTTAAATTCAGGCAGCACTCTGGCAGTATAGAGATTAGTTAATGAGTCATGGTTGGTAAATGTCAACAACTTTTGAATATGCTACTGGAGATACTTATCTGCTACTTAAAAATTATTAGGGATATATGTAGGGATTTTGTTTTATGCCTGTGCTTCCTTTACTGTGTTACAGACCACCTGAGTTGCACATTTAATTTGGCTGTGGAGGATGGAATTCATTTTACTTTAAATGTCTGTAATGTAAAATTTGAAACTGACCTGACCACCTAGGCTCCCTTTAATCATCAATGAAATGTTATTGGGACCTCTTTCAGTAATCTGTCATTAGGATTAATCATACTCTAGAAATGCTTACCTTGCTCTATTGAGTAAATAAAAAAATTAATTCTCTGCAGATGAGTAGTCACATGACAACATATACATGGTTACATGAAATGAAGCCAATCAAAAAGCCTAACCTGGTAAACCCAAGGACTGGTTAGGCAAGGAGAACGAAAAGATAAGGCTTCCTTATGGGAGTATCCATGCTAGCATTTGTGCCCATCATCTGAGTCTTACCAGTGCAACGCTGCTGTACCCTTCAGATCTTCTGGCTTACTTGTAGGTGTAGTGTCCCGGTTGAGGGTAATTAGATATAAAGAATAAATTCTTCACTAGGAGTGTATTGGAACACTGCAACACATTGCTTAGAGGAGCTGTGGGTGCCCCATCCCTGGAAGCGTTCAAGGTCAAGTTGGAGTGATCTAGTGGAAGGTGTCCCTGCCTGTGACAGAAGTTTGGAACTAGATCATCTTTAAGATCCCTTCCAACCCAAAGAATTCTGTGATTCTGTGAGATTTGGCCGGAGCAGCTGGAATTGTTTGGCAAATTCATGATGCAGCTGGGAATAAATGGGGCTGAACGCAGAACAACCAGTAAGAACAATCAACTACCAACTCACTTCTTCTAAACCGTAGTAGTCTGTGCCGTACAGCAGAGTGTATCAGCCCCATTCATGCCTTGTGCATACCAGAATAGTGCAATGTGATGGATGTTGCCATTTCTCTACTTCTTTGTTTTAAGAATATAGGTATTGATTCAAAGTCAAGCACTGGACAGTGAGAATCACCACTAAGTTCATCCCTAAAGGATCATCATCTATGCTACATTTTCTGTGAAAGATCTCAGATGGGAATTTACACTGTTCCTGTTCAAGGTTAGCATATTTCCCTGAATTTCAAGGATGATATTAAAAAAAATAAAACTTTAGGATTAAATTTTGCTTGCAAAATATAACTCATTTTCTAAAACCTTTGTAAATATTTTTGTTTGTTTTGAAACTAAATCTGATGAATGGCACTGTGTACAGTAGTATTGTCATGATTGCTTTGGTGTTATGAATCAGAGATCTAGCTACACAATGAAAATTAGACAGATTTTAAGTATTTGTCAAATTGAGGCCAAAGCAAGTAAAGTTAACATACCATTCAATTAAATTATATTTTAAATATAAACAGTAGATACATGTTAATTTAAATTGAGTAATATGTAAGAAATAAACAGCTCACTTTCCAGCTGGGCATTTACAGCCTTTGGCAGGTAACTAACAGTAGCTTCAGAGCAATTTAAGTAGTCAGATTAAGTGCTATGCATGAGAGCATGAGGCGTGAGAAGAGCTTCAGCATGTGAGAATGGGGGATCATCCCAATGAAAAGCACATATGTGCATTTCATATCCTGTGAATTCTCTGGCTCCAGTTGGTGATCATGCCATTGTTTCTAAATAGCTCTGATATCCCCCCTGTGTCAGTGCAAAGCATTGTTAAAGTTTAATACTACTTCTGTGCTGTTCAGTTTTTTAGTTTTCTTGGCACACTCAGCTGAGGAAGAGGAATGCTCAGGGCTAAAAATGAATAACTTAATTACTGGGCAAAATTCTGAGTCCCTCAACTGAGCAGAACTCCCACTAATTTGAGAAGAACTTTTGTTCAATTGACTGCATAACTTAAATCATTGTCCCATGTTAACCTCTGGTATCTTAGTTAGTCTCATTGCAAGATGCACAGGGAAAACATCTTAATCCCTAGGAGCTGAATCTAAAAATGTGTCACTGAAAACCCTCTTCTAAAACAGTTGCTATGTTCTAGCTTCACTTTGATTTAATATACTCAGCTGCTGGTGATGCAGGGTACCTCTTCCACACTAGCCAAAGCTTTGGTTTTGAGTTATACTGCTGCATCCTGGGAGAGCAAGAGTAAAATTTTGGACTGTTTTTCAGTAAAAAAAATCTATTTGGAAATTACTTGCTTGTTCTTGCAAGATGATTGCTTTTACTAATGCAGCTAACTGCCTCAAATTCACTGTAATTTCAGATGAGCAAGCCACTGGGAAACTTTGTTGTGTTGCACTCAAGGATGGTTGCATTTCACAGATGGATAAAACAGGGGGTCCTCCCTCCTGTTCTGTTTATGACAGTCAGCAATATGTTCTGTAATATTTCTGGAAGAAAGAAATAGTGCTGCAAGAAATGTGGCTTAAAAGACTGTTTTTAAAGGCTTCTAGTCTGGCTGCATGCATGGTTGCTTTGTTCTCAAAGCAAAAGCACCTTATGTGAGAACTATTACTAACATTTTTATTGCTTAAAGAATTTACTATGAAAAGAATGTAAAGGAGAAAACTAGCCAGCTCCTTGACAGTTGTCAGCTTTTGTGACAGTAAGGGTAAGACTTTCAGAAGTCCTCAAATTTACTTTACACCATGCATTTTCAGAAGCAAAAATAGCATTACATTTGATGGAATTTAGATCATAATGAAAAAAAAAATCATTTGAAATTGCAGAGAAATAGAAAACTTCAGCTTCTATTGTCATTTGTTGGTCTCACATTCTGACATTTATGGGAATATTTCCATTCTGTTTTTCATGTCTTGTGACCGATGTTATCACATTCTTATTCTAAATCTTGTCTTAATAACCTTAGTCTTAAGCCCCTTTTGATTGATTTAGGAAAAACAGTTTAAGACATTTGTTTTTCATTCAATGACTTAAAGTGGTGAATGATTTCACCATAACACTTCTAAGTTATTTGTTATTATCTTGATAATCCAAAACATGCACCTTATTTTTGTTCTCAATTTGTCAAGCTTCAACTTCCAGTTATTGGTTCTTGATATTTATCTTCTTTAATTAAAAAAACCCCAACAAAACTACTACCAAAAGTATTCTTATTTAATCACTATTATCAGGTCATCTAGTTATCCTTGGACAAATTGACTAGACTGAGCTGTTCTGTTCTGTCATTCTATGACTAATTTTCCACACTATGATTCATTCTTACTTTGCTTTCCTGAGCCCTGCACAATTTTTTAACATCTTTGTTTTAAGTCTGGACATCAAGAACTACACACACTATTCTAGTAGTGGCCTCACTGGTGAGAATCACATGTGAAAATCACTACAAAATGCATTATTTAACTCCTATTGCCACAGGGGCCAGATAGTACCTAGCTACCACGATAGATATAAAAGCTGTAATAACATTCCATCCCAACCTTTTCTTTGGTTTTGGTTCCTGTGGTTCTATGCACTCACCATGCCCATTTAGCTTTGAGTTTTGGTTGTTCCAAAACTGTAAAGTGAAACTCATCTCAGCCCACAGTTCTTCCCTTTCTGCCCCCTGAATTTTGTGCTGAAACTATGCAAAAATGTGCATTTTTGTTATTTTTATTTAAACAGCAAAAATAGTTTGGCTCAACTGTGCAGAAAACTGGGTCATGGCTTGTTTAAAATATTTGCAGCCCTTTCAAGGAACATTGGTTATACTTAGGGCTTGTAAAGAACTCTGAATTTAACGGTTTTAGGTGGCAGGTGAGAACATTGTCCTGAGTTAAATGACTTTGCTTTTTAATGTTTCAGAACATGCTGTCGTGAGATAACTCCTGCTCATTTTCTTCCAGTGAGTTAGTGATTGAAGTTAAAATATTTTTGTGTTCAGAAGCCAAGCGTCACATTGAATTTAAATTAAGTTTACTGAATATGAAACTCTCTCCATAAGGAATTAAACTCAGGTCTGTTTTCCAGTAACACCTGTGCTTGTGATTTCGTGAAAACAGTGCCTTGTACAAACTGGGCTCAGCATGGTTAGGCTGAGGGCTCACAGAAAAGTCACATTAGTTTAACAAGGCATCATGCACCAGCAGAGCAACAGTTACAGCATGGAGGATGTCCTCAGCTCAAAGCAAATATAAGGTCATCCAACAAGAATGTTCAGGCACATGGTTGAATTACAGAAGCTTTTTTAAGTCTTGGTAGCTGAATCTATGTGTCCTCTCAGACAGTCGGTCATAAATTAATAAAACCTAGCTTAAGTCTCAAGAAAAAAGTAGGAGAAAGGTTATATTGCCTTGTACACGAAGGAGAGTAGCTAACAAGACAAACATAAAATGTCATAGAATTTCCATTAGTTATATGGTAACATGGTTGTCTATATGATGTAATGTATAACAGTAATGCAGATTGCTTTTAAAAAGTATATCTCTTGTGGTATGTGTTTAATATTATGAAACTGCTGGTAAATGGACTCCAACTCATGGATTTTAACAAGGACTACAAGACTTTTTGGCAAAATAGGCTGGATTTCCAGCAAATATGGAGCAAACTTTTCTTTGGAGGGGAACTGTGTAAAGTCTGCCTATTTCAGCTTTTTTTTGCTTTTGATCTGATACAAACCTATAGGCTTAAATGAAAAAAAACCCTATTCTTTAGCAACTGTTCAGTCTAGCTCTGAAAGCTGAATTAATCTGGATTTATGGGAAGAGTAGGTTCCATACTTTATCTCTGAATGTGAATGGGAGAATGATAACAACTTTGTACTTACATCATTTTCACTCTGAGCATGGGTGAGAGAACACCAGCTAAAATGAAGTTGTCAGTTCATTTATGTTATTTTTGTAAATAGATGGCAGCATGTTTATAAGAATCCAGTCTGTTCAAGGAGTGAGGAAATCAAACCTTAGGCATGTGCTTTGAGATGATAGTAATTACCACAATTTCAGATTAGCACTGAGAGATTTAAAAACGTGTATTTCATTTATTAAATCTTTATGCTATGTCTTGAAATTAGGATACAAAGTAAAACGCAAGAAGTATGGAGCTATTAGGCATGACTGCTGCACAAAAGGCACAGAATCACAGGTTGCTGTATTTCTCACATGAGGAAACATGGAATTAAAACTCAGCAAGTTTTGAAAATCATTGCAAATTCTAGACCCATTCCAGCTCTTTGAAATGCCTGGGAAACCTTAGGGTAACTCATGGTTTGAATTTTAGGAAAGCATGAATCAATACCTGAGTAAACTTTGGGGACCAGACACCACATGATTCTGCTGTGAGGAAGTCACTGATGTGCATCTCTGCAATGCAGTGGAGGGGTTGAAGGGATTTACAGTGCCAGAGTATCTACTGGACCCAAACCAGTTGTTATTGACTTCCTTAAAAATAATGTAGAACATGAAAACAAAGTCCTGTGTAAATTTTTTTGGTTACATTATTAAGAGTGTGGGAAAATTATAAGTCACCTGAGTTAACAGTACCTAGGAAAACCCTTGTGTAGGTGCCCTTAAGTCAGCAAAAAGGCGCATTTTTTCATGTAACTGCACCTCAGAATATAATACATCTCAAAGACAAAGTAATGAAGTATGGCATATTTGCAGGGATGCAGGAATTACTCACAATATTTACTAGGATGATTTAAAGGTTGGCCAAAATCCCACTGATGAAAACCCTGAATATTTTTAAACTTGTGATAGGAAACATGCAAAATCTTTGGGTGTTCCAGAAAGCAGTCACTCTTCACTTTAGCAAGCATAAGACACAGATAAAGCTAAATAAAACATGTATTTCTCTGTTTCTCTTTCTTTACACCTTCAACTCAAACTGATACAAGTCATATTTTTCTCGGGTATCAGACAAAAGTCTCCTTCAAGTCACTTTTGTAGTTAACTTTCTACTTCAAGTTGCTTCTTGAGCTCGTCTCTTAACCTATTGTTATTTCTTAAGTTTGCTTTTGTTGAATCTCATCACTTTGATCAGATGAACACATATTTTCCACTAGAGATTCATTGCTAATTATCAATCTACCTTGCTTCATTGGTGTTTTTGCTTCTTTCTTCAGCATATTCAGATACCAGGCACTGTGATCACTCAGTCCGGAGCTGTGTATGTGACACAGGTTTGTCCACTACTCATATAAATCCCAGCAGACATCTCCAAAAGAAATCACCAGTCTGAAGTCCAGGAACATGGATCACAAAGTTAATCAGGTAAAGGGATGTATATTATAAACATTTAATGAAGAGGTTTATTTGCCATATAATCTTCCCCTCCATGAGAAGGCTTTGTCAGCTCTAGCGTAACAAGCAAACCCTACCCAGCACACATAAATACCACATTCAGAGCCATCCCTTGTAAACCAATACCATCATGCTTCAGGTAACTCTCTTCATATCTGCTATAATACCTAAACAAAATGGGGTGAGTTGAGGACAGAGTTGCAGCCCTAACTCTAAATTTCCTGGCTTTTGTGGGCTTAAGTCATACCCTTAATGTTATTTGAAAGTATTTTTTTTGTGGTTTAATATATACTATAACTTTTTCTTTTGTGACAACTGGATTTATACTGGCTTCATCCCTAATACCACTGGAAACTGGAAGCAGGTCATAGTGTGAGCCTGTCTTCCAAATATTTTAAACAGAAAGTCACCATTCGGCACTCATCACTCTTGTTCTCCAATAAAAGTTCAGTGTTCCATTTTCATTAGAATGATACCTCTTATGTCAATACCACATCCAACTTGTAGACTCTTTGTCCTCCTGAATGCTAAAGGTGAACAAATGAACAAAATCTCTTTGTACTTTTCGGCTTTCTATTTTATTCATATTTATTCATATGAAAAGACCCCCTGACTTAGTGAAAAAAATTGGTGTTTTTTCACTAGAAATTATTTTCCTGTATTTCAATTTGATTTTCCTTGGTTGATTCTGTAGTTACTCTATTCTATGGTAAAATATTTTAATGCTACAGACTGCATTCACATTGACAAAAATCTGCGTATCTCACCAATAAGTACTGTTTAATGTCTTCATATTAAAGCCATAGTCCTTGCTTGTCTGAGCAATGTTACATCACATTAAAAAATGAGTTCATGTGAAGTTGTTGATGTCAAGTCCTGCCTCCTAATGACTTCTCAGGACACAGTACTGAAGTGTATTGCTGGAGGTCAAATCACTTCCATCAGGATGCTCTTCCTCCCACATATGTACACAAGCATTAATTAAGCTAAAATCCTTGTCACACCAATTCTGTGTAGCACTGCCTTCCTGCAGAATGCTGTCATTTTTCTTTACCACTGAATGGGCTGTATCATTCTCATTCACGCACCGTTCATTCATACAGCCTCGGAGAGAAGCTGGATAAGAGGAAGTATTCCAGAGACAGAGGTCAGAAAAAACCTTGAGCAGCTGATCTGCTCCCTGTCTGATCAAAAAGACTTTGCTGAGGTCACTTTTGTAATTCAAAAGCTTTTGTTGTATATCCAGAAAGTCAGTAGACACTGGCTTATTTTTGGACAGATAACTGTTGTTTGCAATTTGCTTGGTTCCTTATATTTTCATAAAGGTGTAATTCAGCATTTCACAGGTTCTAAAATTGATTCTCTCACACTGGTTTGATTTTCAGGGCTTATCTCTGTTTTTCCAGGAGAATACTGTTAGAATTGTTTTCAACTTCATGTAAAAATTGATAGGATGTAATTTTCAATGGTGGGCATTGTGATGAGTATATAATTTGGGGATGTGTTAGAATCTGTCTCTTTTAAGGCTACCTGCAATTATTTTTTAATTTTATAAATTGAATAATTAAGAAAGAATCATCACTGTCATATAAATGGAAGGCTAGATTTTCTCTCACTTCAAGAAGCTGAGAAGCTGAAACAGTGTTAGCCATATGGAAAATGGTCAAAATTAAATTTTAGAAGACATTACCTCTGTGGCAGCCACTGTCTAAAAGGTATTTCTCGGAAGACTGTATAAGGTCTATATTTGCAGGAGAAATCCCTTTTACACAGATCTGTAATACTCTTCAATAATATCTAATTTCATTAAAGAGCACTTAAGAAAGCTCAATTTTTGCAGCTGCCTTAAGCATTTCCTCCATTAAACTAAACCTGTATAAACTCTCTTCCTTTGTTGTCTGATGTAGCTTTCACTTTGAAGAACATCTGTAATAAGGAGGAGAAATAATACCTTTTTACTTCAGAAAGTCAGTTGTGAAATTTTGGTATTTGGTAGATTGAGTGTTAATTTTTCAGTCACCTTATTGGCCCCCAGTTTTTCTCACCTGTTCTGAGGTCCACACACTTACCCCTTGTATCACTTGTACTTTTCTGACAATGCAAAGAAGTTGAGCTGTTTTGGTTTTTTTGCATGGGGGCATTTCAAATACATTTGGAGATTGTCACGGTGAGCCACATGATCTATTTCTTCCACCTTCCTCTCTTTTTGGTGGCTAGCAGAAGTGTGCACAGGGCTCTTGAAATCCCAGACTGAAAAACTATTTTCCTAGTAAGCGGTGTAAGCGCCGTTAAACTTAAGTTTTTCATCTGTATTGTTTTGCAGAAAGAGCGAAAGTTCACAAGACTCTGAATTTGTCAAAAATATGGTAATGTTTTGGTAAAGGGCACACCTGCCCAGATTTTCAAAGTTAAAAAAATCTCACCAAAATGATAGTGGTGATATTGTGGCAGGTGTATAGTTGTAAGGTCATTGTCTTGCTGCAGGCAGCAGATCATCTCTTGTTCGTCTTGTTTCCATTCTTTTGGGCTGGTCTCTAAGTAGCAAAAGGAGCTTGTTTGCTCCCTCAAAATACAGTACAGAACAGAGGAATGTGTGTGTCTATGTATGGACACACATAAGTGCACAAAACCACAGAGGTTAGTTCTAATTTACTTTAAAATGCGTAAGTGTATTTGGGAGATGGAAACTAAGAAAATTCATAATATGAATGTAGTCCAGGAACCTTGTAAGATTTGAGAATAGAAAGCAGTTTTCCAATCTTTCATGTATGGAAATACCAGATGAGTCAATGGGTGTTCTTTGAGCTAGGAGCTTCCAGGGCTGCTTTCTCTATGCCAGCAGCATTGCCTTATAACTTGTTTTTAAAGGCCACCCAGTATCCACAGCCACCTCTGATTTAACTGGAGCTTTGGGTGCTCAGTGCCCCTGAAACTGGGCTTATGGCTGCCATAGTGCTTCTGGAAACCAGTCACAGAAAAACAGTTTAGGGAAATTAACATCTGGCATTCGGATTAATGTAAGACTTGCTAAAGGTGACAATTCCTGGTAAAAAATTGCACTGGAGATTTTAAAACCAACAAAAAACCCCCCATGAATCAAAATGAAAAAAACAAGAAAGGAAAGAAAACCTGACTTACTCATCGTGTAATAACACTGGGCTTTTAAAATGCTTTTGACCGCAAACAGTTTGGAGCAACCAACTGCAATCTATTAAATTTCAGCTCACAGGGATTTTACTTTTTCCTCAACCATTTCTTGTACATTATATAAGTATTTTTAGGAAATTCACAGTTCTTATTGAATTTAAAAGAAATATCTAGCTTTATGAGGAGAAAACAATTAATATCTATAGCTTCTAAGGTAGACTTTGGAAACTAAGGAGATTTTTCACTATTGATTGATGGATGTATTCTATATTATATTATTTTTCTTTTTCCTTCTGGGACTTATTTCATTTTAACTTTAGGGTAAAATCCAGCCTGATTTATGCAAGTGTCATTATGTAGAATGCTGGAATTTTTATTACATTTCTTTCTTTGGGATGAATAAAATAAGCAGAAGTTGCCTTAGAGAGTGTGTCTATATAGAGAATGATTTTTTTCAATATCTACCTTATATGGGAGAGATTTTTACATATAATAATTCATGAAAGATGAATGTATAAGTAACAGAGGCAATATTTAAATGCTGTATAGGTACTTATAACTAGAGTAATTCTTTATCCACATAGACCTTTCAGGAGTTTCAATGAGAACTGAAAGCTCTTCATCTCAGTGGTCATGGAAATAATTATTTTTGCAAATTAATAAAAAAAATAGGCCACGTTGTTTGGGTAATCTGTTTTGGAAGCCAAGAAGCAATGAAATCTAATGACTAAATCCTTCTTTCACAGATTTTCAGAGACAGTCTATTATCAGCTATTCTACTTTTGTAGGGTTAATTAAATATTTTATGGAGAAGTCTCATTTCATATTTTTTCAGGCTCTGTTAGGATGGTGGTTCTTGTATCTAGGAATAGACGTGCTTAATGGCTAGAAGTGTTCTATAATGCTTCTTGGAAGCTGTTTAAAGACAATTAGTGGTTGCTTTGGAGCTGTGATATTTTTAAGTCTTTTTAGAGAATTCACCTAATATCCTTCCTTTCCCCCACCATGTTTTTGTTTGGTTTTTTTGGTTTTTTTTTCTGGCTATGCCAGAAATAAACAGCTGAATGATTTGTTATATGAAATTTGTGAACTAATTTTTATCAAAGTTGCCATCAAAACAATTTTGAGTGGTGTCAGAAGAGATGGGGATGTGGGGGTGAAGACTGGGCCTTTCCTTACATGGAGGAAATAGAGGCTTTCAGGTAACAAGTCTGAGGTGACAGGATCAGAGAGAGAGAAAGGAGCTGCAATAGTCCAGTCCATGGGTGAAGGAGCAGTAGGAACACGAGGCAGATTTAGCTTGGGAACTACTTCTGATTCTGGTACCTGATTTAGAACAAAACCATTTTCAGCTTGGTCCTTGTAACTAACTGATGGAAGAATTAAAAGAAAATGCAAGTTGTGATGGTGAAAAAAAATTACTTGGAAGCATCTCTGCCTACCTATTTTGCCAGGAGAATACCATTGGATTTGGTTTCCATTTCATGCAAAAATTGATAGGATATAATTTGTGATGATGAGCATTACACTGAGTATATAATTTGGGGATGTGTTAGAATCTGTCTCTTTTAAGGCTATCTGCAATTATTGTTTTATAAATTGGATAATTAAGCAATAATCATCACTGTCACATAAATGGAGAGTTGGATTTTCTCTCACTTCAAGAAACTGAGAAGCTGAAATAGTGTTAGCTTCGTGGAGAATGGTCAAAAGTTATCTGTTCTATGCCTTCCACTTGAAAACAAAAGAAATATATTCTTGAGTTTAAGTAATAAATAAATAACTCAGTGCTTGTACAAAGCTCTCTTGATTTCAGGGGAGATGCGCCGTGTAACAGAGTGAATGAATCTGAAGCCTTCAGACTTCCCATTTGCTTTTCTGGGGATAAATTCAGGCAGAGGTAAGTATGTCTGATACAGAGTCTATGTCATAAATTAACACCCTACACAGCATTCCAAATTAATATTTTTCTGGGAAAAAACTTCAGTGTATATTATAATAAATCATCAATACTACTGTAATTTAGTATACTGATGAGGTAATTTTAGTAAAATTCTTCTAGTTATGAAGCTATTCTAGAGTTATGCTTTGTCTTGTAGTTCATGGAGCTTTATTTGCTGAAGAATGAAGCCAAAAACATGCTTTGCAGTTATTTGAAGGCATGACTTTTGAAGAGCATCATACTAATTCTGTAAAGTTTAGCAAATATTTCTGAGATTTCCAGGAACCATCTTCCTACGTAAAAAAGGTGGTAAAGGAACATTGTCTACTGGTACTAAGGTTACTGGGGAAAGTTCATGGACTCAGGGAGGTTTTCGGGGTGATTAACCTCAGGTGCTAAGGTTGATCCATAGTATTTTATCTCTGAGAAATAACTCATACTGATCTGATTAGATTAAAGAGGGTGCAGCAGATCATGTTCTTACAACTGTCTGTACCAACACTTGTGGATGAAATATTGTATATTCCAATATAGAACGAGGTTCTGTATTAAACAAAGATACAGGTGGAAAGGTCTGAATTTAAAAAGCCTCTCCAATACTTCTTTTTGGGTTCCTCATGTAGAAGATGATTACCTGCCTGATAAACCAGATCTCCATAGAAGATCTTCATTGCTTCATGAATTGTTGTCTCTGAAGCTTTTATTGTTCTGTGTAGATGATAACTAACACACTTAGAGGTGCTTGCATTACTAGTCCTGATGTTGTCCCAGTGAGGAGATGGGTAAAAGTTCCTCCATGAAGTCAGTCTTGCAGAGATCAGCTCGAAGAGCCACTGGCTCAATCTCCCCCTGGGTGGAGGGAAAATAAATGTTTCATTATCAAAATATTGTATCATTTCAAGGTTTTAAAACTTAACTAGGACCACTGAAAGAGACACAATGGATTAGAGGTGCAATAACCACAGAAACCGTACCAGACACCCTCTGGGACACACCAATCTGTGAGAGTTTTGTGAAGAGGGAAGATAAAAGAAAGGTTAGACAGGTCTTCAGTGTGCTGAATGTCTCTCACATTTTTTTATAGAATAATATAACTGAACTGTGCTTAACTCAATTTAAAATTTTACTTTGTGGTTGACCTTTTCCAGCTTAATGATACAGTTTCAGTGGTAGGACACAGGAGACATGCCAGTTACAGTGATTAAATTAAAAAAAGAAACCCATTAAGAGAAACCTTGTATATTGTTGCCTAGCAGAGAACCAAAACATTGTTTTCTTGAAAGCCACATGAATTTATTTTCCGGGTGTTAAAAAGGGCATTGGACATCAATAGAAAAGAACTGGAGGAGAGAGCTGGTTTGTAGTAGTTGTTCTTTGGATGACAATTATTATCATATCTCCAAATTATTTTTATATGAAAATAAACATTGAGTTTGAAAAAAATAGTGCCAGATTTAATAATGTCAAGGTCACACTCCAAGTAGATCTTTTAAAATGTGCTTCACTTTACTGACTTTAATTACTGTCTCTCTCTACCTATTTCCAGATGTTACCTCAAATCTGATATGTATGAATGAAGACTTAATCTTTTCCCTATTAATCCCTTTTGCCTTCTTTCTAATCAGTATGAATAATGCTAATCTGTTTACTCAGCCCCAGAAACCAGGCATAGCCTTTGGGTTGGGCTTTATTCCAGATCTTCACATCCAGGCTCTGCATGTGTCTTTGCCATCTGAGACCTCTGTTCTGGGCTGGGATAAATCTGTCTCTGAACATGTCAGTTTATATACCCTAACTATATATGGACAGCAAAAGCAAGTAGTTTAGGTTAGATAAATTTTTAGCAGGCCACAGTTGGATAAAGCGAATCCCTAGATGAGATGATGTGGGCCTGGATGAAGGATTTAGCAACAAGTAAGAATAGAAAAGGTGGAATATGAAAGATGATCTGGAGAAGGAACTTGAAGGCATAGCACCATTTTGAGACGTCTAGGCACAAAGGTTGTTTTTATTCTGTCTGGAATTAATAAGAGCTGCTTCTTTCTTCTTTTTTTTTTTTTTTTTTTAATTCCGAAGAAAGGCAAATCCCTGACTTTTGTTCTCTTCAAAACAAGAATTAAGATACATGTGTTGGAAGAATATTACTGAAGTCACCCAAAGTGTAAGTATTCAAAAACCAATGAGCTTTGAAGATGGCATTGAAAAGCACAGTGTTTACACCAGGCAAGGAATAGGAGCAGTAAATGAAACCTCAGCCAAAGGATTCTGTGAACTTTTGCTAGTAGAGGCAATGGGCTGATTGGGACAGTTTATATTCTCTTCAGTCCCTGAAGACTTGAAGCTGTGAGAGTAGGCTACCACCTGGGAAGATTATGCTGGCTTCATGGCCTAGAATGCAGGCTGATTTTCCTATGATTTGGAGAATTGCTTTTGAATCAATCAAATATGTTAAGCACCAGGGCAATTCCTTCCTTTTCTTGACACTTGAAGTGAATGATCTGTCAATGCAAATGCTTAATTTTCTAAGAAGTCATCTGGCGTATAAACTGCACGGATTTTTGCTTGTTTCATGTCTATGACATACAAAGTCTAAATCTGTGTTTGATAAATGGAGGGGGAGAAAGGCCTCTAATTTACTCCTGTTTTGTATATTAAATGTTCTCTTATATTCGTGAGCGAAAAAAGCAGGGCTTTTAATAATAAGTTTTTCCTTGTTTGTTTCTTTATTTGGGTTGGTTGCTTTTTTTTTTTTTTTTTTTGTAATTTATAAAAATGAAAGCTTATTTTTAAGCAGGAAGTAATCAATTTAATTATTCTGTCATTTCTTCGAAACTTGATGCCAAGATCAGCTATGGTTTCCTGAAGATCTTCAGGTAGCTTCCTTCTTTTATTTTTATTTAAATGTTGGGGGATTTGTCTGTCTTCTCAAAAATTAAACAAAAACAACAAAGATGGTAAGCATCCTAGCCTTAGTGGTGCACTTACCAAACTGAAAATATGGTTGCCATGTCCCTTATGGAGGCATTGCTGAAATGCCCCTGTACAAGGAATATATCTAGTTTGCCTTCATACAGCTGATATATTTAGTGTATGTACATCTTCCTTGTGGCTGGGTGTTGTGATTCCTTCTCAAATACAACTATTTCTGCTCTAAAATTACCCCATCAATACAAGCAGAGGTGGTTCTACCTCTGATTTCCATTTCTTCAACATCAGGGCTATGCATATGTGGTGTTGGTTTGCAGATGGGGGTTATTTTCTTGGTTTGCTTATGTGGACTCCAACTACAACCAAAATGGATTTTTATTCATTTAAAGAGGGCTATGAATGTTCTTAAGATAGATATTTAGATTACCTGAATGAGTACCATTTCTGCAGGCAGACAAGACACATATTTAGTCCATGTTTCCAGGTTTTTTCTACTTCTCTGGCAATTTGAAATACAAAGTCTCATCTGCCCCTTTCATCACACTGGGATAAAAAGCCCAACGCTACATTAAATCTATTTTTTTTTTCCTTTTCGAATGACTATTCAAACAAGCTGTGTTGTTCAGGTATCCAAAATCTCTATGTGGTATTCACTGCTAAGGATAACCCAATTTCAGGGAGCCTAATAATAGATTTCATGGGCATTACTTAAGTAAAATTGCCACCTAAGTGAAAGGGGAAAGCATCACACGAAAACCAAACAAAACTGTCTTGTTAAAAGATGTCTTAAGCCCAAATGAAGTAAGAATATAATTGAGTCTAGTTAAAAATTGAGGTGAAAAACTGGAAGAAATTTGCAGGAAACTTTTCCATTTTGTTTTACAGAAAATGAATGGATATGTTCCCATTCCTGTGGAAAATTTTGGAGGTACCTCACATAATTTATAATTGATTTTCCACTAAACTGTTGAAGAATCATTTTTGCTTCAGTTGCTAAAGTGCAGCACCAGCAAAAAACCTGCAGAATATCTTGGCAAATTCTTCAGAAATTACCTCTACCTCAAAAACCTGAAACTATGATGTTTTTGGTTTGTTTTTAGGGTCTCTTGGGTTTGAGGTTTTTTTTGTATTTGAAAAAGAAAATACCATAAACGTGTGGAATAACATTAGTTCCATAATTCAGTAGAGTCATAATACTGTAGTACATTTTAGCAGAACATTTCAAATGACATTTTAAGGTAAATCATACACTTTATAGATTTGAAATTTAATAATGCCTTTTTAGAGCTCTTGAATCTAATCTGTGACTTAAAAGCCATACACAAGCAAGTGTCAAACCTGCACTTGGTTTGCTGTTTCCTAGATTTCCAAGAGTCGGGATATTAGAACTTTTTAAATAATCATCTCATGAGTTTCATTACTGTATAATGAGTCTCTCAGCTTTGAGTTGCTGCTGAATTGTCTGTAGCAACAAAAATGCTTTATTACCTGGAGAACAACTTAAAGAAATCAGAAGTTTTGTTTACCGTGTGAGAACTTTGCCCACAACTTGAGGGCAGTACAAAGAGTCATTAGAGTCAACGTGAATTGACAAGTTCACTAGAAATCAAGGAGAAATTTATCCTTTAGCCTGAAATACAATTTTATCTGCACTGTTTTGGTGTCTCATGTTTGATATAGATGGGAGTGAGATGTCCTTTTTTACTGCTCATTATTGTAGTCATGCTGTGGAGGATGAAGTCTTTAGCTAAATGTGAAGGTTCTTTGGAACTAAATATACATTTTACTGCTGATGTCAGGGAGATTAACATTTTGCCCTTAGGTTCCATAAAAATCAACCTGGAATCATTCCCTATTGTTGTGGTTAAACCCCAGCCAGCCACCAAGCCCCATGCAGTCCCTCTCTCATTCCCTCACCAGTGGGATCAGGGAGAGAATTGGAAGGGTAAAAGCTGGAAAACTCCTGGGTTGAGATAAAGACAGTTTAAAGGGAAAGCAAAAGCTGTGCACACAAGCAAAGCAAAACAAGGAATTAAGTCATCTCATCCCATGGGCAGGCAGGTTTTGAGCCATGTCCAGGAGAGCAGGGACCCATTACATCCAATGATGTGGATCTATCTTGGGAAGACAAACTCCATCACCCCAAACATCCCCACTTCCTCCTTCTTCCCTCTACTTTATATAGAGAGCATGATATCACATGGTCTGGAGTATCCCTTTGGTCAGTTTGGATCAACTGTTCCATCTGTGTCTCCTCCCAGCCACCCAGGCACCCCTGACTTCCTCACCATCCTGGCAGTACAAAAAAGCAGAAAAGGCCTTGGCTCTGTGTAAGCCCTGCTCAGCAATACCAAAAATGTCTCTGTATTATCAAACCAGTGTTCAGCACAAATCCAAAATACAGCCCCATACCAACCCCTGTTGAGAAAAACAACTCTACCCCAGGCAAAACCAGCACACCAATGCACTACACTGATTTTTCAATCCTGTCTCTGTAGCATCTTTTGCAAAATTACTTACACAGTAGATTGTAGAGACAGCTAAATGAACAGGTTGCAATCGTTCTCTCAAGCAACAGACATTAAGCTACCTTTTATCTCCTAAAGCCCTTGAGAATATGTTGCAGTTTAGCTGTGGTATTAGTGCTGGTCGTATCACTGATATGAGAACGAGTGTGTATGATTAGTTTCACTGCCAGTACTTTTATCTATTTCACATTTCACTCAGCACTAGTGAGATTTGCAGAGACTCTTTGAAAAAGATTTCTGCCAGTATTTTCTGTTGCTACAGAGCCATTATATAGCTTGAAAGGTACTGCTTAAGACATAGGTTCATCCCTTTGTTTCCCTTTTCCCAACACTTAATATTAGATCGTGCATATTATGTTGCTAAAACCTAGTTTTACTCAAGCTCATTTTGAAAATGCCCATTTTTATCTGTGTCTGGATACACGGCCAAGACTGGATATTATCGTGGTTTTTTGACTTGAAAACCTTCAAATGAATGCTAGAATATTAACTGAAAATTCTGAACTGAAATAATAGTTACCTGACAATACCATTACCACATGAGGTTCAAGCCAGCTTTGACTACTTTCTACATGTGTTTTATGCCTATGAATTATAGCCAGGTTCTGCACTTCAAAGAGAGTATTTCTAGTTTAGATATATTTTATATTTAATAAGTTGATTCCTGTCTTCAAATTAATTATTTAGTGACTGATATTGGAAATAAGAATTTTAAAAAATCCTACTTGATCTTTGACATAGAATTTAGGGTTTTTTTCCCCTTGCACTATATATCTGTTATTCTTTTTTTTTGGTGATGACTGATCATTTCTTAAGCTCTAAACACTTGTATATATAATGCAAATCAACTGAGTTTCACTTTATTTAAGGTAATACCTGTCTTTAAGACACTAAAGGGAAAGTATGAAATCAGACTTCAGATTAGCAATCTATTATTGTATTGTTTCAGGTATCGAAATAATTGTCATGCACTCTCTGGAATCTCAATTAATGACTCAAGGCCTCTATGCTCGGGTATGTTTGCTATGGTGGGCTTTGGCTGTGAAGCTTCTCATGCTGGTATTTATGAGTGTGACATGGCTTTATTTCCTGAAATGCCATTAGAAGCTTATTTGATTTATGGGACTTATTTGTGATTATTTAGGATGCTAATTCTCATTCTGAGCTGACAGGTTAGATGGGTACCCTAAAAAGGAGTACTTTTCATTTATTAATTGTTTAATTTGGTAATAATAGAATGCCACTTCATAAATAAATTGATCTCTAAGCTCACAAAGACAAAACTGTCAAGGAAATTAGTGGCAAAAGAACTCTCCCCCTTTCCCCTTCTATTTAATATAGGAATTATATCCGTTTTCAAGCTAACATATCCCAAGGGAAAATTGCTGTGTAACTTCTCTCTCTAGAAGAAAGCTCTTCAGTCAGTTAAAAAATAAAGGCCAAAGATTTACTCTGTATCTCCTGAAGGTTAATTCAATGCATAGAAAATTAAGAAGGCACAACTACCTTTCTATAAGTTGAGTATTAGCCTTATTTTCACAATTTTATGAGTTCTTTTTGGTTCCTGTTAATTTAGACTTGTTCAAGTGGGGTGATTCAGATGCGAATTCCTCTGTGTAATTTTTTCTGGGCTTTGTATTTTTTTTAAAAGAAAAACTTTTCAACATAATCATTTATGTGCTGGAAGACACCTTTGACTCAGATAAATACACGTTTGGAGTAGGAGAATGCAATTACATGTAGGACTTGAGAGCGTATGGTGAGATCCTTGGCTGTTTTAAACATGTCTCTGAACAGATTCAAATGGATGAAAATAATCCTGGATGTAAAAGTGGTAATATAAACTAATCCACCTTTTTTTTTTTTTTTATTATGAAGTCATTTGTTAAGTACAAAAGAAATTGTAAATACTCTAGACTAAGTTATCTTCCCTTCTTATCTCTCATATTTTCATCTGCTGCGATGTCTTTGAGGAATACAAATTCATTCTAATTCAAATTTATTTTTCTTTCTTTCCATTCTGATTTCACCTAGCCTTTCACCTCTATTACTCTTTTCCATCACACAATCTGCAAACACCATCTAAGCTTTTGGAGCCAGTGATTCTCTTTGACCCAAATTTGTACCCAAGGTGCTACAAACAATAAGATGCAATAAATATCAAGTAGTATAATATTCAATTCTGCTCTGTGATTGGAAATGTGGAAGGAAAATGATTAGTGTTTTGTACATCATGAAAGAAATTGTTGTGGCTTAGTTGTGTGCTACAGAAATTTATACAGACAGCTGAAGCTCTTTTGACATATTAGTGGCATCGTATGCAAGAAAATTCTGACGTTTTCCATTATAAGGTGCTTTTTTTAAAAATTGCTTTCAACTTTGCTAGAATTAAACTGTTGAAGTCAAAATTTCCTTGTCTGACCGGAGCTGGTTTTGTTCATTTAAGTTTCAGTTTCACAGAACATAAGTTTTACACATGATATTACACTTGTTACCATGACAATGATGATCGTGAGTATAGACTTTGGAGCAGGGACCTGATACGTGAGAGAAGAATGCTTTGAGTTTTAGGGATGGATCACTTACTTGCCCTTGAAAATTTGTTCAGTTTTGGCTAACTTATAATTGTTTGAATAGTCTTAATTTATACATCCTCAGTAGAGTTTTGTTAACAAATTTTTGCACACATTTAATGAATATTCCCTATGCTTTAGGCATCCTTAGTATGCTCAGAGAGCCAATGGGCAATTTACACTGTTTGAAACATCTTCAATCTCATTGAGGAAATATCTGTTTTCATTGTTTTCAGGACACTGCATGAAGAACATCCACACCATGCAAAATTTTAGTGTTTTCCATGCTGGCTTGGGATGACCAGCTGTATCTGCATTGCACAGAGCAAGTGCAGTTATTTTTGCCTCTACACAGGGGTGACCCTCACTTGCTTCTGATCCTGGCTTAACTAGATGATTTAGATATCTGCACTTTCTTCCCTCACCTGCTGTAATTACATCCACTGCCTACCTGTACTCTCCATAATCTCGCTCTTGCTCCCAAAATGTCATGGAGAAGGTAGAGGGGAGGAAGGGTGTACAAGAAAGAGAGTAGAGGCTAAGGCTGATCCGTCCTGACAAACGGAGCTTTAAGCAATTCCCTTTAGCAAATCAGACTTTTTACCGAGGTGTGTAGAGACAGTACAAGGGGCAGTGGTTTTAAAGTGAAAGATTTAACTTGGACATAAGGAATTTTTTACAATTACAGTAATGGGACACTGGAACAGGTTGCCCAGAAGAGTTGTGTGTGGCCCATCATTGGAAGCATTGAAGGTCAGGTTGAAGGAGGCTTCGAGCAAATTGATAGTGAAAGATGTCCCTAGGGGGAATGAACTAGGTGATTTTTAAAGGTCATTTCCAACTCTCACTTTCTCAGCTTCTTCTCCTGCCATTTATTGCATTAGTTCAGGTTGTAAACGGCTGTGTTGCGATTCTAAAAGTTGTGATTCAGATGAGGACCAATAACTTTGGGTCAGACTTCTAGTTTACAAGATAAATTTCAGGAAATTACACTAAAAATACTGCACGGGTGTTGTAGTTGAAAAGTCAAATACTTCAAAACTGTGCCAAAATTAAAGATACTTGTTCTTTTTCCAGCAGAGCTGTGTGAATACATTACAATGGTACTTTTAACTGTGTTTTTGAACGCTAAATACTTTTCTTTGCTCCACTGATGAGGCAAAGCTGTTAATGAATGGTAAGACAAATGCTGGATATTTTGACTGCTGGACAAGATGGATTAAAAGTGACAGAAAGCAGCAAGTGAGGAAACAAGAGAGGAGGGGAGGGGCATTGTTTGCTCTTCATTTCATTAGCAGATGGCAAGGGTTAAAGGGGTGTGAGGGAAGGGAAGCTGGATAAAGCTAATATTGGTTTTGCATGACTTTGTCTAAGACAACTGCAACGACCCATCTGATTATTCCATGTGGGTCAGAAAGGTACCCTCAAAAAGGAAGCCTTTTACCCCTACTGAAACAAGAGCTTCACTCCTTCTGTTCCTTCTTTTTTTTGCTACTTTAGTGAAATGATTAATCCATCCTGTGTTTATGCTTTTGGCTGAAGCACCTATTCCTAAAGCAGCTACGCCCTTCCAGCCTAATGATGGGCCATTAACACCCCATGGCTTGCATACCCTGCCTTGAAGGTCCTCACAGCTGGACCTCCTCAGTCCCAACAACTACCTCCATCCTCCCACTCACAATGCATTCAGGAGCCAAGCTCTCTGCATGCCTATTCCCCTGCAAAGTCAGAAAGGGACCACTATTCAACAACCCATGGACCAGGCATGTAGCTTTAAGCAACGGCCAAAAATCTGAGTGGGAGGAACACCTGCAGCTGAACAGGAATGTGTCAGCAAAAGTGTTCAAACTACAAATTTTTAATCCCTGGGAGGGCAAACATGACCCATAAGTTGCCAGAAGATGAAGAGGGAGGGAGATTTGGAGGGAGGTGTGAGTGAATAGGAAATAGAAAAGGGATCAGTGTAGTTAATATGCCCACCACTCAGAAATTCCTTAGTAAGGTAGCTTGGCCCACTAAGGACTAAAACCCTCAAGATGCCAGTGTAGCAGTTCTTACGCATCAGGATTGTTGAGAAGACTAGAAAGGCCGCAGTAGATGCCCTGCTGAGTAAATCCTGCTGACATGCTTTGCTTCCCTGGGCCAATTTGGAAGCATAAGGGGTGTTTGTGAGTACTGAGGATAGGGTGAGACCCCACCTGGAGTACTGTGCACTGTTCAGGTCTTCCCAACAAAAGAAGGACATGGAACTGTTGGAGCAATTCCAGAGGAGGGCCATGAAGTTGATAAGAGGACTGGAGCATTTTCCCTTCTAAGACAGGCTGAGAAAATTGGGGCTGTTCAGACTGGAGAAGAGAAGGTTGCATGGAGACCCCACAGCAATATTCCAGTATCTTAAGTTGGACTATGGGAAGTCATAGAGGGACTCTTTATCAGGAACTGTAGTGATAGGACAAGAAGTAATGGGTACAAACTGAAAGAGGGGAAATTTAAGTTAGCTATTTGGAAGAAATTCTTTAGTATGAGGATGGTTAGTCACTGGAACAGGTTGCCCAGGGAGATTGTGGATTCCCCAACCCTGGCAGTATTCAAGGCCAGGTTGGATGGGTCATTGACAACCTGGTCTAGTGGGAAATGTCCCTGCCCATGGCAGCAGAGCTCGGGGCTAGATGATCTTTAAAGTCCATTCCAACCCCTTAACATTCTATGATTTGATCCCATATCAGGATTCAGCTGACCTTTCTTCTCTGGTGTCTCCTGCAGCTGGCCAACACATCATAGCCAAGGGAGCAGGATTTTGGAGGAGGACCAAAAGTGTTATAGAGGCTACTGTTTACACAATTTCTCCAGCCCTTCCTGCTCTCAAGGAATCACCAATTCTCTCAAACCCAGTAGCTGTTGTACAGTCAGCCATGACAATTCTACCGGGGAATCCTGCTGCTGGAGGAATGTTTGGACCTCTCCCAGTGGAGGCTGACAGGTATTATGTCTTCAGAGACTTAGGGAACATCTTGAAGGTTCATCTGAGAAGCTTCCCCTTGACACTGGGGAAAAAGAATTTGAAAATGTGATGGGAGAACAGAGAGGATAATAAAAAGAGTCTGAGTACAGGAAAAAAAATATCAAGGTCAGGTAAAAATGAAGGGATGCCGCAGCAGCCAAAAGGTTGGATAGATGAAGAAGTCCAGTTGCACAGCCTTGGGAGCTAGTGTACAGTAGCCACACAGAGGCGTGGACAAATTTTGTCATTTTATATTATATGAGAATTGATTCAGGGTTTTAGATATCAACAGTACCAGGGCATTGTGTTATTGTATGTGTGGTTGATACAACCTGGAAGACTTTGCAATAAGGCAGTCACCTCATCAGCAGCTGTTCTGCACTGGAACATTGGCTTCAAATCTGAACTGATACCTGGTAAGCAAGGATAAGGGGTATTGTCATGGGTTAGCTAGCATAGTCCCTGAAGTGATGATCTTGCAAAGGGGTGCTTACAGCTTCCTCTGTGACCTGACAGAACCTATCAGCTGGCCAGTTTGAATATGGACAATTCTTTGAGCCACTTAAAGTTGTGACTGCCTCTGTGATCCACACTTAAGAATAGTAAACCCCGAGGCAGAGCCTCTCTGTCTCGTTCCCGGTGCTGGGACAGGTGGCTGCGGGCTCCGTGGGGGGGCCAGCGGGCATGGCCCAAGCCCTGCTCGGGCCAGGCCATGGCCATCCTGGAGCTGATGGGCCCTGTTCCACCCGTGGAACCCCCCCACAGCCCTGCTGGGAGCAGCTGGAGCAGCTCGGCTCCCCCCCCCGCTTCCCCCACTTCGATAAGAAACATTCCAGCTGCAAGGCCGAGGTGAGATTAACCCTTTTAGTGCTGTGAAGAGCTGAAAACCCGAGGGAAGAGAAAGAGGAGATGCTTAAAGCTGAAATTCTGTTGTGAAGCTATGATGTATCAGAGTATCCCGTTGTCATTTCATGAAGATATGGGGGGTGGAGTGTTCAACTCGTAAGCAAAAGCACCTGCGCTGAGATAGGCAGATGCTGACGCAGCTGTAATTTCATGAGAAGTTTGGACAGGGAGAGATGGAAACGATGAGGACTTTTGCTCCAAATGTGAAAGAAGAAAACCTCAGTTCCTAGAGATGCTCCCAGAGATTTCTTAGAGATGAAATGCTCCCAGAGATGAGTGAAGAGAACTTTTGTTTCTGAACAGCTCAACCTTAAAATTGTACCCCAAAAAACTTCAAGAGTGGACCCTCGAAAGCAGTTGTGGGAAAGCTGCAAGTTGGGTGAAGGGACTCACATGTGAGCAGAGAGACTCCTCTTCCTAAATGGACTGAACAATATTTGGAGTGGGCGGCTGTCTCGTTGTGATGATGTTTTCATAGCATGGGCAAGAGAGACTCCTCTTCCTAAATGGACTGAACAAGATTATGGCAGTGGTAAACAGACTGAACATCTCAAGGGTTGTCTTTTTACATTGTCAGTGGGAGAAGGGAGGAAGGTGGGGGAGAAGAGTTTTGAAGGTGCGGTATGATTTTTTTTTTCTTTCTTTTAGGTCTGTTAATAAACTTCTTTATATTCTTTCAAGTTTGGTGCCTGCTTTGCATTCCTCCTAATTCTTATCCCACAGAAGATAAACAGTAATGAGTATCTTGTACCAAACCACTACACTAAATTAGTGTTTCTGCCTGGTTACAAACCCAACCCGCTACAGGTATTTGCTTTAAATGCCACAACAGAACTCTGATTTAGATGCATACAGATTGTCTGTCCACTAGGCCTGTTGGCTGATCCGTTTTACTACCAGTTTATATCTGCTTTTTCAGGAGGATGTTGCTTAGATTATTGAAACTTTGCTAAGAGGCAAGGGTGGAAAGAAACAGAACACCTTATTGGATTGTTAATGAAAAAAATCTGTGCTTATATTATGTAATTATTGGAGTTGGCACTTTGTTCTGGGTGTCAGTTTATTGTTTCAAATTCAAGCTAGCTGTCTTTGACTACTATATAATACTAAGATGTGATTTCAGACATTTATTTTAATGAAGCTGTTTTCATCAGCACCTTTGTAAGGGTTATATGTCTATTTTGCTTATCATTGTAACACTTAATGAGATTCTTTCTGGTAATTTTATTTTTCATTTGATTTTATCTCCTTAGGTCAAGTTATTAATTCTTTAAGTGTCACTATTCAGGTATCTGCAGTTCGCACTTTGCATCTGAGATAACCTTTAAAATAGTCAGTATTTGCCTTAGTAAATTTCCCTTTTTTAGTCCAGAACAATGAAGACTAACTACAAGATTCTCTCAATGACAATGTTGATGGTTTTCCAATCTTTTTTAATTTTTCTATTTAATTACTCTTGGTTGTTTGCCAGAAAATCATACTAATGATTTAGAGGTTTCCTCAGATAGCTGAAGACTCTTGAATCTAAGATATCTGAGTTTGTAAATGTTTAGTTGTCACAGAGACTACCTCATATCCTCCTTGGTTATGCATGGCTAACTATTTGATCTATCAGTAATACATTCAGAAGTAGCTACACATCTTGATTCCTTCCAAATTCCACTGAAAAATCTACTGGACATTTCTGCTTTTCCTTCATCCCACTGCACTATCCCACTGTCTGAATCTAGCTATTGACTTATAATTAATTCACCGAGTTTATTGCTTCTGGAATACTTTTAAATGCCTTATTATTTAAAATTTGATGATTTACGGAAACTCATTCATTCATTTGAGTTACTCACCTCATTACCCATTTGCTTCTATTTGTATTTTATTGTAATCTCATTGGTTTTTTAATTCCGTCTCCATGTATACATGCTATATGCTTGTGTATGTATATAGGTGTAAATACAAAATTTATGTGATTGCTTTCACCAAGAAGATCTTCTTCAGTCAAGTATACTTTTTTGAATCTGAGGGATCTTGGCTTCTTGGGCATCCAGCAAGATGCTCTTGAAAAATTCCCAGTTGTTTTAGCACTTCTTCATTTAAATGTATTTTCTCAACTCTAATCTCAACTGTTCCTCTCAGTTTCAAAAACCTGCTGGTTTTAAAAGGTCCAACAAGAGATATTTCAGGTTGGTGACATATCCTGTTTGCATTAAATAAATCAAGCCTCATTTCATTGGGCAATTTTTCAATTTTTCAATTTTTGTAAAAGCCATTAACTGTTCCTTATTTATCATAATGAGGTCCATTATGGTGAGTAATTGATAATGGACATTACTGGGTTACTTGATATCCCATGCAGGATTTCTGTGCTAAGAAAAAATCCATTGCTTCTAGAAATTTCTGAAGTTATATTACTGATTGTGTAGACTGAGAAAATGATCTGTAGGATGAAAGTCACTTTGGGTAACAGAATTTTCCTTTCTGCTCTTACAACCAGAGTTTTTGAGGGGAAGCTCCTATAATTTTGTGAAATGTGGTAGTCTGTTGAAGAGACTTTCTAGTTTGATTTTGTTTGTTTGGCTAATTAGTACTTTAATCACAAATGCTGTAGAGCCCACTCAGTCATCTATGACCTTCTAATCATATAGCAGGATATTGGATGCAAAATATCACCACCACCTGATCTGATTTTCCACTGTAGCTTTTATGGAACACATTAGACATGAAATACAATCCTCCAAAACCCATTGGACTTACCCCATCAGGTTTCTCTATTATTAATCACATAATTTCTTTTCTCCTACATGACCATTTCCAACTACCCTTATTGACTCTCCAAGCTCCACACGATAGTACTCATGTTACCTCTCAGCATACTTACTTGCCTTTTGTTTTGTCATAAAAAATGATGCTTTTATTTGGCCTATGTGCTTGGATATGTATGTCTTGTTCTGTCATCATGATTCTCTCCTTTCATGTAGTTTGAGTAGATTAAGTCTTCCTGACTACTTCATCTGTCAACCAGAAGACTGGTACATATTTGGCTGAAATTAAAGCCATAATACCATGTGATCTTTTCTTTCTATAGGAGTTACCTTGCTGTTTTATTGAACCAAAACCTTCTCTTACTTCACCTACCACCCCTACTATTGAACTCCATCATTTTCTGCCTGCTTTTTAATTTTGCTTGTGAAAAAAGAGTTTAAGGTTTTTAATGTATCAGCTGGGGTAGCTTCTTTCTCCTTTTCTCAGCTGGCTGATTGATTAATGTTTTTATTGGCTGAAAATCAGCTGAAATAAATAAATAATCCTGGCTTCAAACCTTTTTAGTTGCCCTTAGTGTTTCCTGTTGTCTGTTGTGTATTGTGGAATACATCTTAGGCACATGCCCAAGATATTGCTGGGGCACTTTTGTGTACTCTGGTTTGAGCCGAACATCAGCTCTCTGCATTTTCCTCTGCTAAATTAGTAGGTCATTTTTACCAGCTGTTCTTTCTGATGCCTCACACACTATCAGGTGTGATTTGATACTTTCAGCTGGGAGTAATAGACTTGAGAGACTCTCAAAATGTAGAGTGAAAACAGATTAGTATTTGTAGTTTCTCACTTGACATTGGGGAACTGGAAGTCTCCTGTCATACCAACTGAGCTGATCCACTGGGGAATCCCACATATGGACAATATATGAACTTCAGTATCATGGATTTCTTCCCCATTTTGGTTATCAGAGTGAACCTCATGTAGAGGTGAAATCATTTCTATTCACAAGGAAGGATATAGATAATACTAGATTTGGTGTTGGTCACAGAAAATGATGACTATTCATCTTTGTTGCTATAGCAAAACTACATGTATACAGCAAAATTTATAAACACTGTTCTGCAAATTCTGATGGAAACTCTGCTGCTAACTCCTCTATTTATATTTCACAGTGTCTGTATTAGCTAGCTTTTATGCATTGTTCAAGTCAATCCCATCCTGTGTCAAGAATTGTCAGCAAAGTTCAAACACCCGATGAAGAGCACACACCTCAGGTGGTGTGTGTGAAAATCAGTGATACAGTCCTGTAATTGTTCGTGAAACTTCCAGACCAGGAGGCTTTTACTCGGCCATATATTCCACTCTTTCCTCTCATGATGATATACTGCTTGAACTCCACCTTTGGTCTCTCCCTGTTTGTCACCCTGGCTGCTCTAGGGCTTGGTTCTACTCCTTGTTGTAGAAGCATTTTGAAACCATTACGCCTTTGTTTTCTGAGGAGAAAGATTTATAGGGAAGGTAATATCCTTTATTAGACTGTTCGGTTCATTTGGAAAAAATGGGCATTCTTGTGGGGTCAGAGTCCCTTCATTACACTTGTTTTCTGCCTGCTTGGTTTTTCCATGTCTGAAAGTACTGCTTAGAGAAAGCAGGCCCGCTCCTTTTGTTCTTTTTGGTTGCTACATTTTCTTCCAGAGTAATAGAGAGAACACATGTACTTGTGCGATTTTGTGGAGACTTGTGTTCTTTTGTGGAGACTTGTGTGCTTGTTTTTCCAAAATCCAAAATAAAAATAATAAAACCAATTTTAGGCCAAACATCTGTATTTTGGCCCTGGTGTATGGAAACCTCACTGCCTCCAGGTTTTTTGGAAAAAGTCCTGGACTGATATGATCAACTTCTCTTTTTTTTAGAGGAAAAATAAAAATCTGCTTTATCAGTTACATAAGAGGCAGAGAAAAATCCTATGGATAATAGCAAGATATATGTACTGATTTAAAAATGGCAAATAGAAACATTCCAAATATTTGCAAATTATTTCTTCTGCTGCTTACACCCCAACTAATGGAAAAACAATCTGTATTGAGTAAGAGACTGTAGGTTTTGAATATTTTTAAGGTCTAATGCAGTCCTGAATTCCAGACGCATGGAACTCCTCAGATATCTAGCAGAGTTTGCATAAGTTTTAACTGATTTAAATACCAATATATTTTTGCTTGACAGCATGGCCTATGCATAGTGGGCAAAGAGGCCTTACACTCTTCTAGTAATTCCATTCTATGCTTTTCTCACTCTGTTTACTTCTCCCTGAAATGACCGTGACCTTCTGCCAGATTTTCTTGAAGGTTATGCTAATCTTTATTGGCAAGAGAAACAGTAGCTGGAGCAAAAAAAGTGAAAGAGAATGCCACATGAGAATGAACAGCATGCAGAGCGTGAGAAGTTTCTGCAATAACTGGAACTGGAGTAGCCTTGTCAGCATGCAGTCCCCGGAGCAGTAAGTGGGGATGTACACACTGGAATGTTCAAGAATGAAATCTTAGTTAATATTCAGGTAATCAAAAAGGCATTTGGGATAAATCCTTTGCTAAGGGAGGTGGATGCCCCTCAGGTACTTTCCATGAAGTTTTGTGTGTCTCACACAGCCCCTCATTTGGCCCCAAAACTCATTTCTCTCATGTTTAAATCCAAATGAATTTGTTTATCTCCCTGAGAGTTCTGTGTACAGCCTTTCACACATAAGTGATGAATGTGTTTATGTGCAGGGTCAAACAAACTTCCCACAGTATTTTCTGACCTGATATCAAATAAACACATCTTAAAACATGGTCAAAATTAAGCTGCCTTGTGTTAGATTTGTGCAGATAAGTACATTTAACGAGATAGAAGTATTCTTACGGAGTGGAGTGAAAGGGTTAATGCCACTCTCTTTAAGGAGATGGAATTGCTGCTGCTTCCTACAAGATCCCAAGCATTGCAGTTTAAGCCACTTCAGGCTCTTGAGCGTTGCAACATCTGTAGCATGGTTCAGGGCCAAAATGCAAACAGTTATGTCACATCGACTTTACAAGATGGAACGTGGTTTAACCAAGTTGAGGGGCAAGCATGCTGTAAGGAGGCCCCACAATATGTTTGTTTTTGTAGAACAGATGAACCCTAAATTAGTACCAGATGTCAGTACTAGGTCTGTTGTATGGGGAACACAGCAGGGAACAAGCAATTATGGTGGAGCCACTGTGAGGCCATATTTAAGGTTGCATTCTGTTTTACACTGACAGGGAGAACTCAGTCTTTTTTATTATATTAAAACACCATCTTGCTCCTTCCAGTGTTGGTCCATGTGTGTATCTACTGGGGAGATGACGAAGTGCCTTCTGCTGTCAAACCAAAGTACTATCTGCCTTTGGAGTGCCTGAACAGCACTATTTCTATTTGTGCTCTGCACAGAGATTGCGAAGAGTGGTGCGAGCCTCTTCTTCCTTGGTTTGCTTCAACTGCCTTTGGCTTCAGATGTAGTTCTGCTCTCATCACAGGCTGCAATGTTTTTGGCCTTGTGATCATTTTTCTGTCATTTTGCTTGTTAGTTTGTTCATTTGGTTACTTAGCAATTTTCTTTGTTTTCCTAGACTTTTTTTGTTGCCAAGAAATTTCCTCTTGGCAAACAGGGAAAAGAGGAGATTTTCAGTTTGAGTTAAGCCATGTGGCTTCCAATAGCCTTTTAGTTCCCTGCCTCAGAACAGTTTAGTCCCCTATCCCACATGACTTTTTTTGTGACAAGGTCTTCTTGCTCGCACTTCCCATCACATGTGTTGAGGGCATGTGTTAGGAAGAATCCTTATTGTCGGGACGATAATTGTTTCAGAAAGAATTCTTTATTCTGGAGATTCTGCTATCTCCAGGTCTTTCACTTGCTCAGATAAAAGAAAAGATCTTCAGTACCATCTCTTGAACTTAATTGGAAACCTATGAGGGTTTCTTCAGACACCAGCAGGGCAATTCAGAGGGCAAGGACTCCGTGTTTGGAAGACCTTTTTTTCTCATTAATGTCTGAGTAGTTTTCCTTTGGTGCAATAGAGTGCATGGGGAGTTCAAGGAAGATAATTTAATCCAAAGTCTTCAAATAAATGTCTCTTGTTTCTTCCTTGCTTTTTAACTTTCATGACTTAGTGGTCCCACAGGCTACATCTGTAGAATTATACTGTAAAAGGCCATGATTTAGAACTTGGCTACCATTCTCTTATAATCCACAGTGTCTAGCTGATAGCACACACTTTTGCACAGTTTGCATGACAACTAACATCCTCCAAAGTAGCACTCAGTTACAGCTGAGGTTATAGTAAGGGCCAGGGGGTGTTTGTAGAAAACAATATGGATAAAACCACTTGGTTTGGGGTAGCTATAGTGCATGGCTATGAGGGCACAAGTTGGCTCTCAAGAGCATGTCATTCCTTCTAAAAGACAGAAAATGGACCATGGGATGTTTCATTTGCTTGTGCAGCTGTAGCTATATTGGTCCTGAAGAGGTTCAGATTAATGTTTGTAAGAATAACTCAGTGCGGAGCTCCTGTTGCTGCCATGAAGATTTTTGCCTTTTCTTTTATACCCCTGTTATACCTTTTTACAACTTCTGTATTCCTAGTGCTTTTTGCCTACATTCTTGGACTTGTTTGTCAAGCTGAGAGACTAAACATTTTAGAAGCTTCGTAGCTCGGGATCAGTGTGCCCCAGACCCCAAGGTCCTCTCCAGAACATATTCTGTAAACTAAGATAGAACCATCCAGGGGAAGGTTCCTTGGGGAGGGGGGCTCACTTGAGCCTCTCATTGGGGAATCTTTGATAGATATGCTAATTAGTAAAACCTATAATGTTATACCCAATGTTGGGGGGAGGGGGGGGAGAGACACAGAGACAGAGAGATAGACTCGGTGGGGTGCATCTCGATGCACATGACCTGGACATGTGCACCTAAGGATCCTTAAAATAAATACCAAGGTAAAATCCCTTTTCCCCTTCTAACCGTGTGTGACTCTTGATTTTAAGACCAAGAAAAGGCATCACTGTGATGACTCAAAATCATCAGGAACAGCAGGAAGCCTTTGGTATTCACCTACTGGAGTAAAAATTGTATCTTCTGAGAACTGTTGATCCAACTGTATAGACCCTTTTCGTCACTCCAGGACAGCACAGGAACCTGTTGCCATTCAGAGAAAGGTCTCTACACAGTTCTGCCCACTGGAAATTATTCTTCTAGTAACACATACTCCTTTTACAGGATCAGAAAACCTTTTTCTTTTGATAGAAACTAATTTCATTCTCCTCTTCTCTTCTCTTCTCTTCTCTTCTCTTCTCTTCTCTTCTCTTCTCTTCTCTTCTCTTCTCTTCTCTTCTCTTCTCTTCTCTTCTCTTCTCTTCTCTTCTCTTCTCTCTCCTCTCCTCTCCTCTTCTCTTCTCTTCTCTTTTCTCTCCTCTTCTCTTCTCTTTTCTCTCCTCTCCTCTCCTCTCCTCTCCTCTCCTCTCCTCTCCTCTCCTCTCCTCTCCTCTCCTCTCCTCTCCTCTCCTCTCCTCTCCTCTCCTCTCCTCTCCTCTCCTCTCCTCTCCTCTCCTCTCCTCTCCTCTTCTCTTCTCTTCTCTTCTCCTCTCCTCTCCTCTCCTCTCCTCTCCTCTCCTCTCCTCTCCTCTCCTCTCCTCTCCTCTCCTCTCCTCTCCTCTCCTCTCCTCTCCTCTCCTCTCCTCTCCTCTCCTCTCCTCTCCTCTCCTCTCCTCTCCTCTCCTCTCCTCTCCTCTCCTCTCCTCTCCTCTCCTCTCCTCTCCTCTCCTCTCCTCTCCTCTCCTCTCCTCTCCTCTCCTCTCCTCTCACTTTTAGGCTGTTGTCCCTACACACTGCCTGTCTTCATTAGCACTGGGACCTCCCTTACTACCATTTTGCCGCCTGTTTTATACTTCTCCTTGAACACACTCCCTAAATGAGAAACAAGTCTTATGGTGCTCACAACTACATAATTAAACCTGATTCCTCAGGCCCTCAGAACTGATAAAAGGTGCTTTTTTCATTTGAGGTTCTCAGAAGAAACAAACTCATCACCCCCTGTCCCCCGAGGTCAGAATCTACTCTTACATGTGCCTACAGATTTTATTAGCCTAATCTTTTCCACAATCAGGGAAACTCAGTGCTACCTGTCAGGGACATAGGTTGTGAACAGAGCCTTGCAACCTGTTACCCATCTTTTTCAGCCCAAATGAAGCTGGAGTTAAAGTTTATTTAAAGAAAAGTGCCACCTGATGAACTACAGTGCCCTGAATCTACTATCTTCATCTCCTCTAGATGAGTCTGCAGTCTCTCCTGACACTTAGGAGATAATTTAAAGTGGTTCCAAAAGATAACAAAGTGGCCCAGGCTTTTGTGACCATAGTAGAGGAATGAAAGGTTTTATTGTCTTTTATACTCAGTCTGATTTTTACAGTCAAACAGTCTACAGTCTGTGAAAATTTACACCTCTTTAATCCATTAATAAAACCTTAGCGGGATGAAAAGGTTCTAAAAATGGAGTGATGATAGTCTGAGTGAATTTACTCAAAAATTTCTTTAGTATGCTACTGCATACCTCAGAACTGCATAATTTTCAGTCCCCTCTGCCTTAACATTTTGAAAAGAAAAAGATATGTATGGAATGAAAGTTTGATAGATTTGCTGGAGTTAGAGCATACTTTTTCTCTCTGTTAATCAACCAAGTTTTATTTCTTCAGTGGCAATTTTATGTATGTTACAGTAAGTTAATGGTAAAACCATTCTGCTCAACTTCTGTCCTCTGACTCAATTTCAAGAGACAAAACCCCCAGTAATATACTACTTTAGTTGATATGCCCCATGTCTTTAGGGTTACAACCTAGATTTTGCCTGGTTGGAGAAAAAAAGTAGTTAAAGGAGTTCTTAAGTCATGCAAAAAAGACTTTGGTTCTTGAACATTACAATACTTTTCATGTTTAGGTGAGACAATTCTAAATATACACCAGCAGACAAATCACTTGCCCTGTTTGTGGGGACAAAGCTTTGATGAATTCTGAGGAAGGCAGCCCTGAACAAGCAAAATTTGCCATGCTATCAGGGAGACGGTGCTGCCTGTGGAACAAAGTTGTGTGCCACTGGGGGCTTTACCTTTCCCAGTTTCTTTACTCTGCTTTGTGTTAAATGTGGTACACAAGTAACAGGTAACACCCTTACGATGTGGTTTTGTGGCACATCAGTCTGAGGGAGCTATGGAAGAACATGCTGCCTCAGAAGGGGAGAAGGTTCACTTTCAACATAAGAGATGCCAGTTTGAAGAGCATTCTGTAGATTTTCAGCAAATGAGGCATCTCACCCATGACTACTCTGAAAATAAGACATCTCTATCAAGATTTGAAGGATCTAGTTCTGGATCCACATTTTTCTAAGAGTTCTTCTAGCATACAAAGGTGGAGAAATGTTTGCTTCCTCCTGCAGGTAATCATGCCTAGCATGCCAGAGCCCAGCCTGCACTAGAGGTATTGTGCAGGGAGCTTGCCAAATGGAGACTTCACGGAATACTGGTCATTAGGCTAATGGAAGGCTTTTTCAGAGTGAGAGAAAAACACACATAGCACTAATGCTTGTGAAATATATTGTGTGACTCGCCCTGAGCAAATGCTTCCCTGCCAAGGGATTGAAGAATGGGATTTCTGATACTTCTACTAATTAAATGAGGGGTAGGGTGTTCAAAATATGGATGTCTTGGATGATACTCCGGTTGATAACCATGCAGATGAATGAGATCAGGGAATAGGGGTGATACAGCCTTGCATGATGTTCTCTGTTTGAAACTCATGGCACAATTACAATACATTGTAAGGAAAAAGTTAGTCCTGGAGCTGTTAGAGGTTTAGAGCTCACATAACACCTAACAGTTCACCTAACTTTTGACTTGTCTCTGAATGAGAAAAGAGGAAACTCCCAAAACAGGTTGCTGTCAGTGTCTCAGATGTTTTTTGCTTTGGTTACTGTAATCTTCTCCTGTCTGGCCCCATGGTTCCTCTGCTGTCTCCCTCACATCTGTCCTAAATGTCTCTGCTAAAGTCATACTAGTTTCCTCCCACACATTAGCACTCCACTGATTTCCTGTCACTTGCCATGTCAACTTCAAGCCGCTCATCTTTACCTACAACACCCTTATTGTGTGCTCCTATATATTTAGTTTCATTTCCTCTGACTCCCACTCCCACATCTCTGATCTGGAAATGTCCTCAGTTCACAGGATTTGTGGTCCACAAAAGAAAAGACAGAAGTGAAACTGTTTTTAATCAGCGCTGGTTGATTAAAATCATCTTGATTTTAATCAATTGGTTTCTGTAGCAAGTTGTACCCCCTCAATAGAATTATATCAACCTAACATAATTTTAGGTCAATATAATTAAACAAGGGCAGATTTCTTTTGGGGTATTCCTCTTACTATCGTATAAGCCTGTGATACATGCATTAGCTTGCATTGGCATGCAGAAGCTAAATTGATAAAACCATTTTGAGCACCAATATGAGTGTTGACAAGAAAACAATTTTCTTCCATTTTACACTTCTGAGATTTGAAAAGAATAAATAAATATCTTGTCTTCCAACTGAAACAAAGCTCTCAGAGCATTTCTAGAAATGAGAAAGGCCTGCACCAGTAACATAACAGTGGGGCATGAAAAGAAGATTGATTCCTTGTGAGTGAAACAGAAGAAAGTTATCCTTGGTGTTTCCTGCTTTCTCACACTTTGCCTACTTACTAAGATCTTTATTGGTCTGTAATCTGGAGGGAATCTGTGCCTTCCTTTCCGTCATGCTACCAGCTCCTCTTCCTAATTTCCCAGCATGTCTTTTCTATTTTTTTGGTCTCTTTGCTTATTGCCTTTTGTAGCCATGGTATAGAGGTGATGGGCATCTAGAGCAGCACTAGGAGTAGACTGATATACATAAGAACTTTGCATGGTGCACTTTACCAGCAGTAACTGTGTACCAGTGTAGCAATCAAATTATCCAATACCCCATCTGTGCATACCTCTGTGGATAGGTACATCTGATCCTTGCTGTGTCCTAATATGTCCTTTGCTATGTCTTCTTCTGCCCACTTCTGATGTGGGCAAAAGTTACCTAGTTAGTAGTTGCATTTACTTAATTCAACTTAACAACTAACTTCTAAAATAACTCAAACTTCCTCATTTCCTTGTCACTTTCCCACAGTGAAATCTGATTATGTGGGTGATAGGGAGACTGGCCTTTTTCTCCTTCTATGCTGAAAGAGAATGCTACAGATATCTGTACGTGTACACAAGGAGGACTTCAACTTCTAGTAGCTCCTAGCTCAATTTTATATACCTAGTCATTCACCTAAACGTTTGTATGGAGGTTTTATGCTTAAGACTTGTTGATTCTTTCTTTTTCCCATTGTCAAGAAGATACGTGTTTGGGAAGGCTCTACTTGTTTAGAGAACCTAGCATTAAACACTGGCTCAGTCAATTTGACACTGTTTTCCTTATAAATCTCCTGCAAAATGTGTCAGTGCTCAGGGGAAATATCCTGAGTGTTGCCATGCTACAGAAGTCTGCGCAGGACGGCTCTAAGGGTTGAGTTCTCTTGAAATAAAACAGAAGAACAGAGAAGCCAAGAACATAGTGCACACTGCACATGTGTGTGCATGTTTGTGTGATGGTTAGGGTAGTTTTTTTCTGAATTTGTTTGCTTTGAGGCTGGAGGTGAAAACAAGTGGACCTCTCTTTTACTGAGGTCACAATAGGTCAAATACTCCCACTGTGTAAAAGTGGTTTGGCATCCTGGTTGTCCTCACCTGAGCTAGCAGTGACTGTTTATCAAGCACATTTATCAGCAGAGATAAAGCAAGCTGAGGCAGAAGGGGTGGGGGTTACACGAGAGGCCAGGGGCAGGGAGCTTTTCGTGCAGCCTCTCAAACACTTTGATTGTAGTTTGGGATTTTTCAAAGCTGCACATGTTGAGTAATATCTGCCAATAAACACAGCTCAGTGGGTGAGAAATCTGTCTGCCTCTTGCTGAGGATTAGAAGAGAAAAGACACCAAATGAGCAGTTTCTTCACATGTGGGTCATGCCCCTCACTGGGGTACTTGCCCCTGACCTAATCCTGTTCTACTTTGTCTCCCTCACTCCCTCCTGTCTTCCTTCCCCCTTCTACTCCTCTACTGCTGCACTACTGGTGGTCTGGTGCATGCTGCACAGATGTTTTCCCCATGCTATTATAAGATTATTTTTCAAGTGGCTTCTTGGAACAGATGTTCCAGTGTATGCACTCTCCTTGTCTTGGCTGAAAGTGCTCTTTGCAAAGAGCAGATTGCATTGCTGCTCTCCTTTTGATCTAAAGAGCGAGCGCGAGAAAAAATCCCCACACAAATGATGCTGGGTTTTGTTTTGGGCTGCTTGGCAATGGAGCACCTGGGTGTGTGTCTCCTAATGGAGCACCTGGGTGTGTGTCTCCTGCTTCTTTTCTCCCCGTCACTAATGCTGCTTGCAGATGGTTTTCTCTGTGTCTTTCTTCCTCAGCCCATTTTTTTTCCCTTTGTGATCCAATACTTTACTCCCACTGCCTTTAAATTTTCTTTCATCTAACACACTGGTATTCGTGCTTCCAAAATCATTCTCTACCATTGCCAGCACCTCATCTTTTCCTTCCCTTGGCAACTCTTGGACCATTAGGGTGGATTAGTCCCATGAGTTTGGGTACAGGACCTGTCCCCCTTTTGGTCTTTTTGTTTTGAATTTATAGTCTTTGCTCAATTTTTCAATTGTCCCAGTGAATTCACCTGGACATTGTTGCTGCTGCTATTTCATTTTATTTCTCCTATAGGATCAGGAACTTTTTCAAGAATCAAATGTTCTTATGATATCAAAGGAACACCTTTTCCAAGCGCCATTTAACTTGGAGATGTAACAAAGGCATGACACAAGGAGGTTGTGAAATGTGTGCTATGTTTTAGGACCCTGTAGCTAGACCTAACCCACTGAATCTCATCTTCTGTGATAAAAAAAAAATTAATTACAAAATCTTTATTTGCTCAAATCCTGTCCCTTAAATAGACAGTATATCAACTTCAACTCTGTCTATTGCCCTTAAAAATTCAACTTACATGAATTCAGTCTATAGGGATAAAAATAAATATTGCTAACCTTTTCTGAGCCAATGAGAGTGAATTTTGAGTTGGATAAACTTTCTGTTTATCAGGTTCAGTTGATTTGGGATGATTTACATCAGCAGAGAATTTGCTTTGGATATGTCTTCAAAAAAACCTGCCCATTTTTATTCTTGTTTTAATATGGACAACACTGTATGCACCCATCACTTCTTTTTATGTTGTCTTCTTATGGAAAAGTTCTGCAGAATTTAATAGAGAATGATAACCTCACATAGGAATGTAAAGGACTCTCTAACAGGAATATTACTTTCTATTGCATTTCCAGTCTGTCCTACATTCCTCCAGAAACGTTAACATTCTTTGTTTCTTTATAGACATGCAGAGAAATTTCTCTAGAACTCACCTGGGCTAAAATTATAAAGTATCCCATCTTCCCAGGATATATTTTTAAACCACAATTGTAACCTAGTGAACCCTTCCCTTCTCTAGCTTCTCTCATTAGATTGTTCAACAACGTTGTACCTCAGTGTGTATTAGCAAAAAATGAATAAACACCCAAATTTACATACGTATATATATATATATACATACATATATGTAGTGCTTTGACAGCATTTCCCATCCATTAAACTACTCCTACCTGTGAGCTAAGCCTGTAAGAATAGCTGCAGTTTTGATGTGCTGCTCTCAAAGTAAGGGTACCTGTAAAACTGACTTATAGTATAAGTTTACCTACAATCCAAATAATCCATTTCAGATAAATGATTCTATTTCCACTCACATTTGGGGCCAGACTACCACACATCCTTCTTCTCTGGAAACTCAGAAAACTGGCCTTTCAGTACTACTGCTGGAAGGTTACTCCTTCCTCTTGTGTTCTGCACTGAAGTATTAGAAAGCTGCCTTAGCCACCTCAGTATTGTTAGGATCTAAAAGGGTAGTGGAAGGGTAGAAGAAGAAAACTGACTGGTGTAGTGATGATTTTCAACAGGCTTGTGAAAGAAAGATCATATGACAGAAAGCATGTGATCTCAGGAAACTGGATTCTCATGCTACAGGAAATCCAGTCCTATTTCCTGACCTTTCTATGTGATTGGTATTGCAGGAGGCATTGCAAACATAGTAACTTTCAGCATGAAGCTGAAATTTGCAAAAAAAGCCCCAATTATCTATCCTTTCAAACAAAAAAAAAATCATTGAGAATAGGCTGAAAAAACAGCCATAAATTGGCCATCCAGGTAATTTCCTCTGACCCTAGCGAGATGCAAGTAATTCAGAACAGATACTGTTTTGCCTTCTTGTTATGATTTTTGTTGCCAGAAATGCCATAGGGTTGCCAGCCTATTCCAGTGTTCAACTATTCCTGCTGCCCATAAAGTTTTCCAAGTGCTGAATGACATTTATGGTTGCTATGTACAGGCAGCTACAGAAAGGTTTCTCCAAAAACTCACAGGTGACACTAGGAATATCTTGGCTGTTTCAACTGGGCTTCTCCAAGCCTCTGATTTAGATGTAACCTGTTATCATAAGTCCTATGGCAGCAGCCAGGGGTTGCTTTAGTTTGGTTTTGTTCGTTTAGATTAAATGACAAAAGTTAAAGCTTAACATATATTTGCTTTCTTTTTTATATAAATAAGTGTTTATATAAATTTAATTAATTTGTCAAAATAAAAATTTAGGAGGTTGGTTGGTTGGTTTTCTCAGTTGCTCTTTTGCCTTTTAGCAGACCTAAAAAATAAAACAAGTGGAATTATTATTTTCAAAATATGGAAAAATTCAGTGCCACCTAAACTAATCTCTAGGTGATAATGTTCTCTGTGAGGATGGTATTTTAGTTGCCCTTTCTGTCTATCCTCCTTCAAAAGAGTATGGAGTAGTGTGAAAGAGGGCTTAAACTGCACATTTCCAGAAGATGGTATCTCAGATGTCTCTGATGAAGATGTGCTTCCACATTAGATATCTTCCTTACTTCATGGTCCAAGGAAGAGTTGATCTTAAAGCACTCTTGATCTGTGCAGGGCAGAAAAATGTGAAGAACTTCAACTCCTCTTGCAATGGAAATTTGCAGAAGTAAACAGCCAAGAACAGCAGGGATTGAAAGCTGCACAGCCCCTGCAGAGTTTCTTAGAGATTTACTACAAATTTTAATTACGATTTAGACAAAATAAAAACCTAACCTGTAGTGATTGGCAGCTATCTGGATTTGAGTGAGTTGACAGCTGTCATGAGTTTATTCATAGAACCATAGAATCGTTTGCATTGGAAGAGGACCAAAAGATCACCTGGGCTCCAGCCCCCTCTGCCATGGAGCAGCCTGGACCCGGTTGCATAAAATCCCATCCAAACTGGCCTTGAGTCCCCTTGTCATTTTGATTTGGTTTTTAATAAATCGTCAGTTTTATAACATTCTCCTGTACATTTCACTTTCGGAGTCCTTTGGAGGACAAATTGCATTTCTCTGCCTCCAGATGTGACCACCCCCAAATTTCCTGTGCCAGGTATTGCTAACAGAGCTTGGGCAAAAGAAATCATGAGAAGGTGGCTTTCCAAGCGCATACCATGAACAGTAGGACAAAGAAGTGATAGCTCTTGGCTGTAAAAATGAAAAGCGTAGATCCTAAATTATTGAATCTAAACACTTCAAGAAAGATTTAACAAGGGTAAAATCCTATTTCTTCTACAATCCTATTATTTAATAATGTAGGAAACCAACAACAAGGTAATAAATTTCAGAAAATATTATTCACAATAGACTGCTGTCAGTAACTTGACTTAATTCTGTGTATTCATTAACAGTTATACTCGATCAGAGCACTTTGAAATAAGATGGCAATTGTCCTATTTTATCTGAGGAGGTAGAAGAGACAGACTCATCATACCAAAGGTTAAAGGAAGTATTGCTATAACTTGGAGTTTTGAACTCCAGTCCCTAAAGTGCACTGAGTAGTCCCTCATGGAGGGCTTCCATTAACTTTTGATATCCAGGGCCTCTGCCTCCTGCCCTCTGTCATAGATACACCTAAAGATATATAGGCACCTTGAACCTCAACCCCACAATTTATAGGCTGTGGATGAGGTGGAGTTCCAAGCACTTCATCTTTCATGAAGACAGGTTTGTGCTCTTGGGCTGAGATCTCCGTACTACATTTTTTCTGAATCAAAATAAATTTTTTTTCTGACCAGCATTCTGATAACTATGATGTTCAGAACATGATGTTCCTGAAAGACAGAAGAGAGGATATTTGCTTTGTCCTTTTGCTCTCTAATTGCCTTTTTATTCTATGTGCACATTTTATAACACCTATACCTTGTGCTTTGAAACTCCCATAGAGTTACGGACTTAGCAGAGGCCTGAAAGATTAACTCGCACTAAGTCTTATTTAACATCACTATCTATCTTTTGTGATTTCCAGCTTCCTGAGCTGCCCTAAGCAACCTTTTCCTGGATTGCGGAATGGTTTGTTTGATCAGACTCTGCATTGCTTAGAAGTAGGTCTATTAATTTTGGCTTGTAATTGTAACTAAGTATCAAATAAATGCAAAAATGGTAAAAAACCCCATCCCAAACATTGTGATGATAAACTGAGACTAAGTACCACTTTCTGGAAAGTTTTTCTGTTCCATCAGGGTCTGAACATTCCCTTTTCTTCACAGATAGTGCTGGACATTCATGTCCTCTCTTTCCCACATGCCTCTGGGTACCACAGTTTGTCACTTTCATCTCAGACATTTGTCCTATCCTTCTTCTCTTCCTCAGTCCAGCATAGCTCTGGATGTATCTGGATGTATCACTGCTGATGCTAGCCTTGCTGGAACTGTTTGTCCCTGGATATTTGAGGCTGCAGTCTAAAATTACCTTGCAGGAAGGATAGGGTTAAAAAGCATCATGGGGTTCACAGTAAAGTGTTCTCTGGGCAAGGATAAGGCACATCTAATCTACAGGATGATCTTGCTTCACCAGTACCTTACAATTGTCCTACAGGACTAATTATAAATAGTTCAGGAATCATGAGCTGGGAAATGTTTTTAATGACAAACCTCACTTCCAGTGCTTCTGTGTCCCTTCTCCCTGGACAAACATGTGGCAATCTATTAATATTAAACCAAACGTTGCTTTTTTAACTGATAAATGGGAACCATGTTATTGGTTAACAGCTCTGTTTGGAAACAGTTTTAGAGGTGGTCATGTAACAAAATGGGAGGACACCCAAGTGGCAGCACAGAGCATTAAAGCTGAGGTGGCAACAAATGCAGGCAGTCAGATAGGAAAGGCTGTCAGAACTTACAAACAGGAGAACAGGGCTGTTTGATTTGGAAATCAGGTTTTAAGCCATATTTTCTGATTGCACAATTGAATTTAACTCTTAGCTAACAAACAGACCTGGCATTTGAACTTGCAAAGTCCAGGATGTTTTCCTCCTGGCTCATAAGAGTTATGAAGTAGGCATTTTTTGTTTGTTTGTTTTTGTCACTGCAGTGCAGTTGATTTCAGAGAAGGCTTAAATAACGTTGCAGAAGTCTTCCTTTCCAAAAGACGGCCAAAACTTCCTTGGCTCACCTGCCAGTTCTGTTCTGACTCTTGTGTGTCACACAGCTGTCGGTTCACACCACACAGTTGGATGACTACTGAGTTTATGAGAATATTTGTGACCACTCTTAATTTAGATGAAAGCTATGACTCCAGCAGCCAATGGCAGGCAAACATTGGCTGCCTAAAAGATATGAGCACTTTCTTTTATAAAAATGCATTCTGGTTTCTGGCACTTCCTAGATGGCTGAGCTCAAGGGCTGGAGAATGTGAGGTTGGGACACTGTGATTCAGCTGTTTGCTGTATAGCATTCATTATTATCTTGTGTATTTTCCCACAAGGACAGTTATAAATAATTTTGTAGTGATCAGATGGGAAAAGTAAGCACAATCCTTACTCAGCACAACTGGAGAACAAGCAGTTCATCATCCCTCCCCCCCTTTCTCTCTCTGACATCCTTGTTTTTCCCTGACCACTTTTACTACTGGGGTAGTGGCCCCAGCCTGGGTGCTGGTGGTGTAGGGACTCCTCACCTGTGAGGGTGAACAGGAGGGCAAAGAACCATGAGGAATGCAAGGAACCTGACTCTGCCTCCACCTCCACATGCCAGCTAGATCAAATGGCTGTAGGTCTGATTCAGGGTCCTCTGAAGTCCATGCAAATATTTGTGTTGATTTCAGTGGCTTTGGATCAGCACCTGTGTACACAGATGAAAGTAAGGCTTTTTTTTCCATAAAAGGACAAAGTCATGTTTTCCTTTCATAGAGAGATGGGAAGCACCAATACTGCTTTCCCTGCTCTGGTCCTAGGATAGTCCCTCTTGGTGTTGCTGTGCATCCTGATTAGTCATTCTAGCTGATCCCTAGAAAGTCTTACTTGTGCACGCCTCCATTCTTCTTGTTCCAAGACAAAGGAATGATGCATGACGTTTTCCGCCTCATAGGTTTCAATGTTCAAGGGGTAATGAAAGCCCAGGAACATTTTATGGAATGTGTCCATTCCAAGAGAGAGAAAATTAAACCTTTTTGCCTAAGGCATCTGTAAGTGAGTGTGAGTGACACAACACCTTAATTCTTTAAAAGTGCATTCCACTTGTGCTACCGTGCGATTCCTGTTTTTCCTTTAAAGCCTTTGTACCTGAAGCTGTGTGTTTTAACTGATTTGTTTGGGTTTTTTTCTTGGAAGAATATGGATGAGGAACTCACAAGCAAATAAAATCTTAGGCTACACTCCAGATATGTTTGCCATTTAACAAGTCACTTAAGTTCATGTTTATGTTCCTGCATCAAAAAAATTGTAATAAGGTCAAGCCCCAGGGACTTGCATGATTTTAAGAAAAAAAAAAAGAATTTATAGCCCATGATTCATCAGTTTGATTGACTGCTGTTGAGTTAATGATCTGTGTTTAATCCATTTGCTGCACTTTAATTCTGTGGTTTCAAAGTCTATCTCATAGGTTGATCAAGTCCCTCAGTATAAAGCCCTACTTTTAAATTTGGATCACAAAAACTTTCTTTTACATGTCATCAGGACCATAATGAAGTCAAAATGAAAAAGATTATGGCACTAATTCTGTGGGATTAAAAAATTATTTCATATTGTTTTTCAGCTGGAAGGAAAAGATGGCTTTCTGCATTCTTTTGAAATGCAAAGGAGTTCAGTTATTCTATTCCTGGAGTATGTTTCTATTGATCTCTTATGATTCATCTCTGGAAGAATTCTCTAGATTAAACACTTCTAAATAAAAATCTTGTCGTTTGGGGGAAAATGGACATTAATGGTGTTTGGAGAACCCTTGCAATGCTTTCATAAGTGACAGTACTTTGATGGAGGCTAAGATTCTGTGTTCTGGTCAATAGTACAAAATTTTCCAACTCTGTACGGAACACCAGTCTGGGGCAAAGTGATGGTGATGCGTTGCAGGAGGTGATGAAGGTAAGTATGTTTGTGTGCAAATAAGAAGAAATTAGGGAGACATTGGTAACAGGAATATGCAGCAATGGCAGATTTGGAGGTCAGAGAATTGTGGAAAGTCAAAGATCACAGAAATTTAGAGAAGCATGGGGCATAGCGAACAGCATCACTTTGGAAGCCAGGAGGGTAAGTTGACCACAGAGAGGGAAAAAGTGAATGAGAGGAATGAGATTTGTTGACTCAAGAGCCAAAACCCTGTTTAGTCATGGGAGAAACATAAAGGGTGGTTGATTAAATATTAAGTGAATACTCAGAGAAGGTGAGTACATAAAGTTATACGAGATGCAATTGATCAGAGCAGAAATTGAGGTCACGTGATTTCTGCCAGGTTTCTGGAACAGTCAGGGCAAAAAATTGCTGGCAGACATCCTATGTCCTTACTCTTAGGCGATGTACAAATAATTCTTTACAGTCCCCAGACCTTTGTGAACCACCTTCAAGGCCATCTCTGGCACCATCCAGAATGCCTGACAGGTACAAAGGGTGAGGGTAGAAGTACCTGCTGAGCTGATGAAAGGAGCCTGGCCAAAGGACAGAAAGACCACTTTAGACATAATTGCTGTTTGGTTTTTATATTTATTTTGCATGTTAGAGCACAAGTAAGGGTTAGAGTTGAAGAAGCTTCTCTTTATTTTCTCTAGGTTTTTTCCAGAACAATTATCTGAGGACCCAGCAAGCCTGATTTTTAAGCTCCTTACTAGTTCCAGAGAATTCTCAGACAAGTGGGGACAAATAATTTTCCTATATTAAGTGTCTGGTGCCATTTTTCCCTTTTTCAGCCTGGGCTCTCTGTGCCTCATGCTGGTAAACTCTGCTGCTTCAAATCTCTTGGTTGCCTCTCTGGAAAGGCTGGTTGAGACCCGGATGTGTGATAGGGGGTTGGGAGAGAGCACAGCAGAGATCAAGGCTCCAAGGTCTCAAAGGTAGCACGTGGTTGGGGTATGTGTTACACGTAATTATGGAGAAACAGTTCATTTTGGCTGATGTTAATCAGCTGGCAAGGTTTAGAGAAGACACAGGGAAGAAGGAAGGCAAAATAAAGAGATGCAGGGGCAAGTTTTCCTGCCATGAACAGGGATAAACAAAGAAACCCACTAATTTTCGTGTCACCCCTGTAGGACTAGGTGACACCAGTGGTATGTATTCACAATCTGGCAGAAGACCAGACTAAGAGCATTGTTGACCCAAGTCCCGAACTGTTTGAAAGGAGGGTGCTTGTCAGAAATTATGAAGGAAGGGCTCAAGAAATGTCTTCATTTGGAGCCTGTCAAAGTTTACAGGCTCAGAGCTTACAGACATACCTCTCTTCCTCAGAGAGTGTGGCATGAGCCTTGATGGCCAACCTGCCTTATCCACCAGAGACACTTCTTTGATTAAAGAATCCTGGTCCTTCTGGGTTGAGTCAAACTTTTGATACAGGGCAGAGTTGGTGGTTTTAGAATTGTGAGGTGCAAATATACCAGAAAAAAAAAAAGGCACTGTCTACTGAGTAGCAAAAGTTTTGGGAGTAAGACTACCTGTAAGCAAAACCAGACTAGATTTGGCTCAATTTAGGGTATTCTAAAAGCCTGGACTGTGAGGACAGATGGGGCATTTCAGCCAAATACCATAACGAGCAGTGCTTGCAAACACTGTTTGAGAGGTGTGGATGTGACCAAACGGTAATTTATGGGGTCTGCCAGAATGCCACTGCTTTCCAAAGAGTGATTTTGGGAGTGGAACACCATACTACTGTGACAAAATACTTGTGCTGCCTTATCCAGCTGTCTTAGCTCATGCATAAGGGACGAAAAAAGGAGAAGTTAGAAATAATGTAAAGTGTCTAGCATATGACAAAAAAAAAAAAATTGTAATGAGTACAGGAAATAAAATTGAAATATAACATTATCTGATTATGAAACTACACAGTGGAATGAGTGTGACAGTGGTAGCCTATTATGTTCAGTGAGCTGTTAATAATGGACTGTCTACTGGAAAAATTTAAGATCTGTGGCTGTGAATTCAAGAAGAACACTGAAGACTCACATGTCACCAAGCCCTGGAGATAAGTGGGAGCTGGGCTGTGCACATATCCACCATGCTTGCAGACAAATAGACAGTCAAGCTGCCATGGCTGGGGTCTTGGCCCTGGGCAGCAAAGGAACCAAAAAATCATTCTTGAATTTCTCTCACTATGGACTGGAAAAGGGAGAGCTTGAAGCTGTGGTTACCTCTCATACCCCTGCTGCCAGATTTGCCTGAATATGATTGTAGATTTATATTGTGTCCCATTAAGACTTTAGCAACCTGCTACCTTCCTAGTGCTACATCAGTACCAACTATTCTCTGCTCTCTGCACCCATTTGTCCTTGTCCCCTGCTTGTCTAGGAGAAAGATACTAGTGTTGCATATTAAGTAACTATATTCAAAATAAGACCCATAGCCTTTTTTAATTGTGTGAAGATAAGAAGAAATATCCATAAAAAGACAAACACATTTGTTTAAAAATTATATCTGCTAAGGTATAATTTTATCTGCTAAGGTGGTACAATGCATTTATGTTTTAACCTGAAAATTTTCTCCTGCAAATGTGGATCTCTTGACGACTTTTTTTTTTTTGAGAAATTAGATCTAGATATTCAGCAAATATTCTCCCAAATCTCGAAGTGTTCTGAAAGTCTGGTTTGGATGGTGGGGTGAGAGTGGAGGATATGGGCTCTTCTAAAATGATGCCCTAAATCAACACTGAGGAATAATAATTTCCATTCACATTGAAGAAGTCTTTCCTGTAAGTCCTGTCTTAAAATAGAGTTTGAACTGGCTCATCCTTGTGGATTTTCTGATTTACTCTAAAAGTAGAAAAATTAAAATGGAATCAGTGGAGCTGGTTCTCTAATACAACAGGTTAGAGTTTGTAAGGCCAGCTGCTATTTCTCATATTCGAGGTAGTCAGGTAAAGGCCAAATAAACACCTGGAGTGATTATTCAGCAGAGAGGGGCTTGCATGGAGTGGAGGGAGATTAATTCTGGCAGCAGTCTCAAAAAAGGAGATACAGGCAATCAAGGCATGATTCTTTTAAGAATCACCACAGGCTATTGCTTTGCAGGGTGGTCACAGTAAATCACTGCTGTTGCCAGTGCATATAGTGATATTAGGGGTTATAAAATTCATCTAAGAATTAAGAGAGTGGCTCAAAATGAAGCACCAACAGTAGTCTAAAATGATGAGCTGAGCCAGACCAAGGTGTTAAGATTGTGAAAATAAGAATTAGAAGGGAGGATGGAGCTGAATGATCAGAATTTATACATACAGATTATAGAAGAAGACATATTATAAAAATTATGCTCAGGAAATATTTCATAGTTCAAGAGCGTAGAAGTACACAGCCTGATAAGGCAGGCTAGACTTGAGTTTTATGTAGGAAATTACTGTTTAGACTTATCTTTTCTAACCTCAAGGTTCTGTGTTTGAGGGAATTATTCTTGGCTTTTTTTGGGAAGCTAAGGTCTAGAAGTTTTTCTTTGCAAAAGAGACTTTTCTGGGACAATATTTTGCTCAACTTCTATCTTAGTTTCCCTTTTGAGTTATCTGCCTGTCATTGTGGGATTTACATTCCATATACAAAACAAAGAAATCCAACACAAACATACTTAGGTGACATAGAACTAGTGAACATACATGGAAAATGATTCCTTTCTGTAAGCAGAAATGTAATATAAAAACATGTTTAAATGAAAACAAAAATTATGGATCTGTAATTGTAGTATTTTTCATGTTGAAAGCTTACAGTTTTAGACATTGAACAGAACGTAGGAAAATACAATCTTGATTTCACACTACAATATCTGTGAGTGGTTTTTCTCATATAAGTAACTGTATTCCAGTGTGTAAGACCCCTGCTCTGCCACACTTCAGCATGCAACTTGGTCAATTTTGTTTAGGACAGCCATCAACCTAAATGAGTAGCATATTTGGAGTCAAACTTCCCAAAAGGAGTAGAAAAGTTAAAGTTACTCACATATATAATAGGTTCTGTGTGCTCAGATATGGACAGATATTTAGGAATTTGCAGGATGGAATTATTAGATCTAGGCCTTATTTTAGATTCTGGTCCAATTTATTACTTTGTCTGGCCAGAAATAAATGCATGTTTTAGATCTTAGGGATTAATCTTGCAAATGAGCAATGCAGATTTACTTTTACCATATCTGAAAAAGTTTTAAGGTATGTTAGTATTATCAGGCTAAGGTTCTCCGGGCAGGGGAAACCTGACTTTCTCATTGACTTTCAATTGTTATCAGCAGAGTCAGGATTTGCAGTGGTATCCATGATATACGAATTTATATCCATGATATAAACCATAAGGAATACATATACATTTTTAAGTGTCCTTTAGGGACTTTCAGACAACTTTCCTATAATCTTGTGTTTTCTTTCAGATCTTGCTTTCTGGCATACTTCTGCTCTAAAACCAAGATGCAAAAACATTTAAGGGAAGTAATAGCCATCTCATTTGCTGTCTGAATGGTCATAATAATCGGTCAGTAATCAGAGGAAGAGGACTGAGGTTCTTGTGTAAAGGGGATGCATCTGTGAATAACATCTTCGTTGGCACGTCCTTAACAAAGACCAGATTGCTGATATCCACAGCTGGTTGCAATGCTAGGTCTCAAGGAAAATTAAGGCTGACTACCTCAAGGAAGATGGGGCTTCTAGGAGTGTTTTTAGAAGGATTGTCATGATTAAATTTATAATTTTTCTCCAAAGTCAGTAATGGAGGAGATATAATTTTATCACATTTTTAAGTGTAGGATAATGGATGAATTCAGGATGGAGGTGGCTTCTTTTTCTTCTTCTTGAGCAGGGCCAGCTCTGAGATCAGACCAGGTTGCTTAGAGCTTTATTTAGTCTGGTTTTGAAAACCTCCAGTCTTCCTAGGACTCCACTGTTTAACTGTCCTACTAAAGAACATTTCCGTGAGGCAGCAGGAGATGCTGAGCTGGTTTATGTGCTTTCTTGGGGCAAGCCAGGAACAAGAGAAAATTGCTTTCCCAGATGAAGTTTTCAAGAACCAGGATGAGAAGGTCCCTGTGAGGGAAAGAGAGGTGAGTTGCAATTTATTTCTGTACATTCTGTTTCTAAGAGTGGTGGGAGCTTGGGTGTGGAGCAGCTGTGGGATGTGATTATTCTCTGTTGTGGTATATCTGCTTTCTTCAAAATAGTTTTGTGATACCAGCAGTGCTTGGAGAGTCAATTTCAAAACAATATAATTGAAATGTCAAATAGTTAACAGAAAGGGCAGTGGTTACTTAGTATAAGAACAGTAAAATTATTTTCATGCACCTGAGTGACAAAAATCACACTAATGTAGTAAAGCTGAATGACCAGCTCTCAGCTTTTAAAACAGTTGAATGCCATTCTGATAACTGTAAGGTGTTAAGCAGATCTACTGGAGGGGCATGGATAGTCTTATAACTGTATAGGTTATAATTATCATGTAACGGTGAGAAATGTATCAAGGATGTAACACAACATTGCAGACTCTAGTTTACTGCCAAAACATACATACAACGGAAATGAACCTTTCCGTGCCCTGGGGAAGAAAGTTAAAGGGCTAGCAGACTTAGAATGTGCTAAATGAAGTCAGAAGTCAGTGAGTTGATGGTATGGCCACTGTATACGTTTATAAGGGAGGCAAAGATATCAAATAATCTCTCCGCCTGTGAGAAAAGCTGGAAAGGCCAAACCTACATTATTTCCTTAAATTATTATATTCTTTGACTTTTTTTCTCTGGCCTTTGGTTTTGGTGTGTTGACTTAGAATCTTCTCCTTGGGTAGATAAGTTGAAGTGCTTTCACTGCAGGATTCCACTGACACATAAGATGTACCAAAATCTCTTTGACTGGAATTAATGATTGATGATGGCTTATTTGGGACAGAAATTATTATGTGTTATAAAAATCTATGCAATGCATGCCAAGCAAAAAAAAAAAAAAAAAAGCCTTAAATTGAGTGAGAACTAATATCCAATTGGGATGAGTAAGACTGGTTATTTAGGAAACCTACCATGATTCGTGCGTCGTGACAAAGGAATTTGACTGAACATGAGTAAGGTAACTGGACAAGTGGAAAGACTTCAAAAGAGAGAGGCCACCCAGAGATTCACAGCCTCATTACTATTTCTAAGCAGACCTATTCCCTGATTTATTATAAATATTCCACTGAGCATATTGCTAGGGGACGATAGTGAATGCTCCTGTGATTACAAGGGGAAAGACTCAGGAGACAGCCACAGAGGAGCTGAAACTAATTTTTCTCCGATTAAAAGAGTCCAAAATGAGGCAAGTTTATGTGGATTGAGACTACACTTTGGGAACAAGATGATCTGTGGGCATATCCTTTCAACACATAGATTTGACTGAGATAAAAGTGTACTCAGATTGGGAAATGCAACTGCTGGTTATTGGATTGACTTATGAGTGGTTTCATGTATATGTTTATAAATCACTTGAGGTAAAAACAGACCATATTACCACGGCAATCTATGTGATAGAAACTACTTCAGAGATCACCCTTTTAGCCTCAGAAAGTGTCCATTTATCATGAAATTGATTAAAAAAAAGCTTTCAATTTGAAAAGGACATGATTAGAATATCCATGATTATGAGAGGAAGCATGAAGTGGTCTATGAGGGCTCTTTTCAGGGAGATCCTTGCCTAAGCATAGATTTTTGCAAAGGTGTTGGAAGTGAAATGGAACATGCTGAGATCGGGAGGGTGTCACTAGGTAGTGTCAAAATGTCCCTGTGCTGACTGTTGGAGAAGTGCTAATGGAATTTTAAATAATCTTTTCTTCTCCTTAGGTATCATAATGTGTAGCTTTCTTTGCTCCAAGGACCTGAGTATATTATCAGAGTTTAAGTATTAACAGGTTTCTAAGAAACAGAATGCTGATAAACAAACAAGAAGCTGAAACAATAGGAAGATCTTGCTTGCTTTTGTCTGAATTTGATTCATCATTTTGGATTACATTATTTTCTAATGAGAAGGGTTTTGTTTAAGTTGCTGTTTGTTACATCTCAGAAAGCAACCAGTTATGAATTTGTATTATGATCTCCCTTCCCCCACATACAGGATTCCAGATGAATTAATAACCAATTGTGTTCAGCAGTCCATAAATTTCTACTCTTTTCAGCCAGCCTTTTATGAATATTTGCATGGGTTAGCAGAAATATTTTGGTTATGAGAATATATTCTGGAGCGTTTAACAAACTTATTCACATTGAGCACTGTTGCAAAACATCATACATCTCGCTGCACAGAGATGATGTTAGAGACTTCAGGGCAGAAGAACAGAGGTTTCAGTGCCAGAATGTAATGGGTTTCTTGAACTGAAGGTGGTTAACTGTGGTTAGCCAGAAGTACTATACATCAAGAATGACGAATTGGGCAGAAAACGAACTCCAAGAATGTACAATAGTTGCCATTAATGTCTCAGAGCATATTTCAGGCAAATCCATGGGACTTCCACTGAGGGAATAAGTTGATGATCTTAACAATGCCCTTTCTTATAAGCACTCATGATGGTAAAAGCTCTCAGAAGAGAGGGTAGAAACTTCTAGAAGTGCTCCCACTTCCAGAGTTGGTTGGGAAGCCTCATGAGCTTCAGAGTGCATGGTGACACTGTGATGGTAAACCATGAGGAATAGAGGGGTTTACTGCTAACTGAGATCCCAAAGGCATCAGTAGAATCTGCTTATGACTGTGGGGAATTCTGAGAGTTTACCATGTCTTCTCTTCCATAGTTATTGATTTATTCTTTACTAATTGCTTGAATTCATCTGTGGTAGTGGTTAGTTTGGGTTGAAACATTTGCTTTTCTTATCTAATTTTCCAAGATTAAGAAATATCTGGAGTGTAAGAGGATATAATTTAGCTACTAAATCCAGTAGCTGGGTCTTTTATGACCCAGCCCATATCCTATGGCTAATGCCAGGAAATACCAGCACTCCTTTGTGTTACATTGCAAGGTCTAAAATGCTGAAAGAATGTTATCTTTCATTAAATTAAACAATCCTTCAGCAGCTGCTCAGATAAGTCATACAAGCAGTAATTTTATGTACTGCAGTAAAGGCTGAGATGCCCACTTTACAGCTCAGAATCTTCGCCCACTTTCCAAACTCTAATAGGGCTTTTTTGATGGGTAATCTATTATTGCCCCAGTGCTACTGGTGTCCACTAACAGGGTACTACTGGTGTCATGTAACCATAAATACTTGTGTGAATGAACTCTTAGTAATGCCTCTAGCACATCACATCCCTTTCCAATGAAGCAATGTACCTATCTGAAAAAAAAAACCCAATCAGGTTTAACTCTTCAGTGGTGTTTTGTCTGTGATAGTTCTCAGGTGCAAATAACTTTGCCTAGAAATATTTTAAAATATTTTTCAAGATATATTAGGACAAAATCATTTCATATCAAACATTCCTGATTATTCTGGATTATTGATCAGTATTTTTAATGTAATGAGACTGCTGCAGTCTTTTCCAATAAACTTCCTTTTTAAAATGTGCCTTCATGGTCTACTGCAGAACACTGAAATCTCATTCTTTATGTGCATACATTCACCCTTGATGAAAACCTTTACTTTTAAATAAAGTGTAAGCTCAACATTCTAGTGAAGAATGGCAGTAATAATATTCCTAGAAAATAGAAAAGTTCAGGTGATATTTTCTGCTTGCAAATAGAAGTGATGAAGCAGTTTCACAGTTAAATTGCACCTTCTTAATTAAAATACTTTTAATTTACTTCAATTAGTTGCTTAAGACTCTTTTGATGGCGTCTTGTTTTTTCATTATGAACAGTGAGAACAGTGACTTTATAAAAGCTCTTGCATGTCTTTACCTCCCATTTGTCTTTTTCAAGGCTGAAGAGGTCTAGATTTCTCCTCAAACATAGGCTACGCCACACTTTTCATACTTCTTGTCATCTTTTTTTATACTGTTTCTAGTTCTTGGTTTGGTTAGTTTATGCTGGGGCATTTTTGAGAAGAAGTCATCAGAACCACATGGTGGCTTCGTAATGTTCTTTGGTTTGGGTTTGAGAGTAGATACTTAGAGAAGTACATTAGAAAAGGTTATTGTACAGAATCCCTCTCTTCTTCCACTGCCTAGAGCTTGCTTTAGTAACAGAAGCTCTTTTGTCAGAAGTGTCTACAGCAAAGACTGACCCAAATTCTCTTATCCGATTCACTGGGTAGGCCTGCGTTTTTCAGGGCAAAAGTGGTTTGGTATAAAAAGGAAGAAAGGATCAGGGACTCCTTAATTTAGTAGGATGAAGCAGAGCAAAACTCTGACCTAGGATGTACATTCTGGATCAGGATTATAGAAGTTGTTACCTTTTTTCTTAAATGTTACTTGGCCTGGAGGGGGAAGGTTCAGTGGTTGAACCCAAAATAAATAAGTACTTGTAGTCAGCCCAAAATAAAATTTTTGTGTAAATTGAAGCAAATAGTCATTACCAGTAGGAATGCTCAAACTCTTACGGATAAAATGCAGTTTCTACAGTCTGATCTCAACAGCAAAGGTTCTCAACAAATATTCACCTTTTGCACCGTATGCTTGCATGACACACAGTAACCCCACATCCTGTTGCTGTGAATAAGAATAAAGGCTTTCCTATGCATGTTTTCATTTTTCCTGTTTCTGAAAGAAATGCAATGTTGTTTAACAGCAAATCTAATTTGGATGTGATTATTACTGTTGAGAGAATAAGTGCTGGCTGGCTGGGTAGGGAGCCAGAAAAGGTTTCTAGCTACAAGCAAAGAAGTCAGAAACATGGAACTCAGCAACTCCATGCCCCTGATAAAAGAGAGAATACAAATTTTGAGAGAAAGTCTCTCTCACAGGCACAAGGACTTTTGCATGTTGGGTACTGAAGTATATCACGGGGTTGCTATGGTCCCAAAGAAGCTTTAAGCAAGTGGGAGAGATCATAAGCATTTGGTGTTTGTAATGAGAAGATAAGGTAAGAAAGGCACATAAGTCTCACTTCTTTAAACTTTTGTGTATCTGAAAAAAAAGCAGGGGTTTGTAACTTTTTCTGAGGGAGAAGACTCATGCTTTGGTCTGTTCACTAGTACCTGGCTGTGGTTGGTCTAAAACCTGGGAAGAAAGACTGAGTTTACAGTGGTATTACAGTGATATCCAACTCTGGGCAAAAATTTCCTAGTATGAGAAGAATAAATAAACACAAAATCACAGTGAGTTGGGGCTGAGGGGGAAGAAAGTGAGGAAATAGAGAAATAGGTTTACCCCTCCCCCCCGGCCCCTCCATCCTTGTAGAGGACCACTTCTGTAAGAACAACCAGTCAAGCATAAGGTAGTTATGTAGGCCCTGATAAGTAAATTATTTATCTCCACCCTGAAATTCCTCAGAATGCACACAGTCCCCAGATCCCCAGGTTCCTTGGAAATTCTCTTTGGCACAATTTTTAATGACAGTAGAGAGCAAGTGCAAGACAAAGTGAATGTAACAGAAGACTGGCAGAGTATGCAGTCAATAGTTTGTATAACCTGCATGATTCTGAAAGTCGTGTTTCACTTTATCTCGAGTGGGTTTGCTCCGAGTCAGTTACGATCTCTCAGAATCGCTCACCCCTGCATTGTGTGCTTTTATCACTACCAGCAACAGAAGTCATTTATTTTGCAAAGAAACCATGGTCTGTGCTAAGCCAGCAGCTGTAACTGTACATGCCTGGAGTTGTAGCACGACTGAGAACCCTCCCCCAGTTAAGCTGAAATGAAGGGTGTTCAGTAGATCTCTGGGGGACTCTGTGACTTGTAAGAATAAGAAAGCATGTCTTATGGCAGGAATTGTCATTGCCGATACACATTCTTTAACTTATAAAGGTTATGAAGAACTCACCATTGAAATAATTTAAGTAGCTCTGTTGGAAATTCTTTTCCTTTAAAGATCTCAGCCAGAAAAATTGGATGCATTTCTAAAATATTTTTTTAAAGACAACACAAAAAATCCCCTACAGAAAGCAAGTATCCTTGTGCAAAATTGTTGGTTTTGTTTGTTTCCCTTGCCAAATCCCCAATTTTCTATCACATAGTTTCAACAAATTTTTTTCTGAGAGCCCAAAGACCAAGAGAGATCACATGAAATCTATGAAGTGCTCTTAAAGTTGAGAGGAGGGGAAAATCCTACAAAGAAAAAAATGTTAAGCTGTTTAGACCACAAAAGAATACTTGGGAAGTTTACTAAGACTTGTCTGTGTCTTGTTGATTTGCCCTGAAACTGCTAAACAGCTAATGAAGCAAAAGTTCAACTTGAACAGTTTAATCTAGAGCTGACGGAAAAAATACTTGGAGTAAAATATTTCAATATAAAATGGCTTTTTTCCAAAACCAGAACTTTCAGGAAAAGCTTTCAGTTTCTTCTAAATTTTCTTTTTTTTTAATTGGAAACAAGGATTTTGTGCTTCTATTAATATTTTTTTTCCTTCCTCCCTGCACCCTTCTTTCTTTTGCCTCTGAATGCGATGTAAAGACTAATGTTGAGGGACTACTCACTCCTGAAATTTTCTTTAAGATTTTCTTTCTTTGTTTCATAGGGGGTTTTGTTTGTTTATTTCTCAGCTTTGAAAAGACTTTAATGTAACAAATAGAGACAGCTTTGAAAATTCGCAGATTAGATTTTCTGCTGAATAAAATTAATGGTGTCCAAAGAAAAAGAATGGGCTCAAAAATTGAAATTTAATTTAAAATTTGACGAAAGCTTCATCGTTCAAGCCACATATGAACAAGCAATGTCAAAATGTTTTTTCCAGGCCATCAGATTATTCTGTTTTCTGTAGATTGCAGGCCATAGCATAGCACCAGTTATTCCTGCTAGAACTTAGTTACTGTGCGCAACAAATGTGGGACTTCTGGGATTGCTTGTGGACCTCCATTTTGTGTGTGAGCTTTCCAAGGTTGGCAGATGCTGTCAATTACCACTTGAAACTTGACTGATAACTTTGCCACCGTGCAGCAAAGACTGGAGAGCTATAGGCTTGCTCTGTATTTTCTTCAAAACTCACAATGCACTCATAGGAATGGTTGAATTTCCATCTAGATAAGCCTGGGCTCCTTAGAAATGCCTGGGTTTGACACCAGGAGTCAAGGCTGCAAAACAAGCACAAGGACCCAGGTGGATGCTTAGACATTTTGTCTGTGCTGAGCTTCAGTCTGCTGCAGATGGACTCCTGCCTGAGGCACCTTAGGTCTCTCTGCGCAGCTGTTCTCACTGCTGAACAGAGATATCTTTAGAGGAAAGCTTAAATATTTTACTGACCCTGGACCTCAGTTAATGTGAAATATCAGTCAGAGAAGTCAGTGCTTCTGGGAGCACAATCAACCAGCATAAGCCACAGACTGAACACAAATGAAACATGAATGCTAATTGAACATCTGAAGCAGACCCCCAAAGAAGGACAGCAAATAACTGCTGGTCTTGGGTGAAAATAGGTGTCAGGCTGTGGAAGTGTCAGGCTCTCCCTGAGGTCTCACTGCAAAATCTCAAGGTTTACCAAGTTTTCTATCCTGCTGGTTTGCAAGAACCAGTACTATGCTCCCACCATGGTGGAACCCACTGGCATTGGTGTAAGAACTCTATTCCACACCCCTTGGCTGTGAATAACCTAGGTGTTCCCCCTTACTGTTGTTTTTATTTGAGAATGGGTAGTAGAAAGCCTGGGAGAAGAGTCAAGGGACACAGAGACAAGAAACAATGGAACTGGGTTATGATTATGAAAGAAACAGGAAAGATTTGTTGTGGCACCCTGAATTTTAAAGGATGGGTGCAGGAAAAATATGTCAAGAGAAGGCAACGAGTAACTGTGAGATTAGGAAGAAGTCCAAGAATTATTCTAGATTTTAAACAATATAGGACCAAGTGTATGAAAGAAAACAATTCAAAGGAGTAACTGAATCAAACAGAAGAGCATTTGGTAGTTTTGAGGAAGGAGGAAAAATATGTAGGAGAGGAGAATTTAAAGCAGAGAAACTTAACATTGGAAAGAAAAATAATGATTTGAGAAATGTGTGTCAAATTTGATTCAGAAATAATAGTTTGAGTAGGTGTGAAGGGAAGAAAAAAGCTCACAGAGGAAGTGGTAGGGGCTGCAGAAAACACATGGAGATGTGAAAGGTGTCAGGAGCTCAGAGAAATATAACAATGAATTGTGAGGAGGAGTATTTTGGGGTGAAAGGCATACAAAGAAACAATTCTTTTTTTTTTTCCCCACTTTTTTTTTTCTCTGTTGTTTGTTTATTCCACTGCAGACAATGTGATCTTTCTCTCCCTGTCCATGCTCTTGTATCTCTGGCTTTGCTGGTGTGATAGCCATCCCTATTACTAGAGGATTTGGTGTGCAAAAACTAGAAGGATATGACTGTGCATAGTGTCAATTGTGTGTGCTTAGCTAACAGCACAGGAATCGAGGCTAGACTGACTCTAGCAAATTAAACAATGCCAGGGAATGTTCCTGAGAGCTGAAGACCACTTTTTGCCACTACATTTTTAGCATGGATGCTGGCAACACTCAGACCCAAGTCAGATAGCACTGTCCTAGATGATTCCCAAATATTGCTCAGGAGTTACTGCATGCCAAGGGCAGCTCCCAGTAGGCAGTTTGGATGCACTCGCCCCAGTTTGGCAGGTAAAGGACGTGAATGGGATTGAGGCAGCCTGTTCTGTGCCAGATGTTGCTGTGGGCCAGGGAACATTCCTTAGTACATTTAGTTTACTAGCATGGATGCAGCCAAAGAGTGCATTGTTTCCTCTCTTTAAAAGAGAGGATGCAGTTGCTCCTTAGCTTAGAACAAGGTCACCTTCCTTTAGATAGAAAAGGTAAAGAGTCAGAAAGCTTCTGGAAGAAACACGTGAAAAGGAAGAGACAAGATACACACAAAAGAGTAGAAGCATCTCCAGGCAATGGAAGTATGGGAAACTACAAAACTAGAAGTGCCTGTATAAATCTTGGGTGGGGAGGGGAACCAAACTGAAGCTAGAGCTGTATCTGGATATGCTGAAACCATTGCCTACCCTGAAGAAAATATCAGTGCTGTATTTGTAAAGGTGTACATGTGAGGTCTTTTCTGTGCTTACAAGCACTAGGACAGAGTATCAGACATGGGAGGGGACAGTGTCACTTGTTTATCATCCTCTGTAATGGCTGTGCTCATGAAAGCAAATGTAGTGAATTATGCTGCTGTAGGCAGAACATGCAGTCCAGAAGCAACATGAATCTAGTGGGATATGTGAAAATGCTGAACTTGCAAACTGGCAGATGAGCGGATGGAGATACTTGGATGTTAGGTACAACTAGATCTGGAAGTATGTACACAGTTTTCAGGTCATTCTTCACTTCCTGCTAGCATTAGTTAAAGTCCACATGTTGATGAAAAATGCTTTATAAAGTTATAATTAATGTATTTAAAAATGGTATTGTTTTAATGGCTTGCGTAAATTGTGCCTTTGTACCTAGATCCATCCAGTCAGCCAAAAGAAATTACTGATTACAAACAGCTTTTAATGTGAATACCCTGACAATGAATACAATCTTCTGGTGTGCCAGAAGTGTCGCTTTGCTCTGTTAGCAAGGAGAGTCTACAGGAAGATCCTGCATGTTTGCAGGACATTGGAGAGTTTAACAATGGAGCGCGGTGCTGTGATCTTGACAAGTGAAATCCTCTGGCCTCGTATTCTCCATCTGTTTCCATTCAGGTCAAGTGCACGTGCTTCTCATTTATTACTGTCTGTCATCTGCATGACAGGAATACTGAGAGGCCCCACCTGAGATCAGCTCCTGCCGATTCTAGATATTGTGCAGACACTCATACTTAGTTTATAGCACAAATGGCTGGGACAAAAAGAAAAGGATGAAATAAAGGGCTTCAGGTGGAAGATCAAGAGCTCCAATGCAAGTAGACTAAGATGAAATCCTGCCCTCATGTCACTAAGAGTTTTGTCATTCATTTCCATGTGACCTGGATTTCTACCTTGGCTGATTTGTGCAAAACTTTAGGGGAAATCTGCATCAGAGACCGGAATTGAACTCTGAGTCCTCATCCCGTGACATCGCCCTTCCTGACAAAGGGGTGGGGTGATTAGATCTGCTCCATGTATGGTTCTCTCCACAAAATTGATGGAAGCTGTTTATGTTGAGGGACTACAGGCTTGGTCTGTTTGTTCCTTGTAAATCTTTCCCCTTCATCTCTTAGTAGAACCTCTGAGTTCTGACTGTGCGAGATGAGTAAACCCAGCAGGTTCACAAAGAAGGCACATATGAACCTTCTACAGCCTGAATGAGAGCTTAAGGTTGGAAGAAATCCAAAACCTCAAAAGGAAATTCAGCTGAAATGACCAACTTTTGCCTGGTTTGGGGTCAAAACCTAGGGAAAACAACACTTCAGATGGTTTCTATATAAAAAAACATGAAGCCACCCAGGTTTATAGAAAACCACTTCAAATTTTCTTACTGTGCAGCCAGGTTCAGAAAGAAAGTATGGAAAATTGAGTAATACTGCTCAAGTTCCAGATTGATGGCACAGATTCAAAATATTTTAAACCTGCTGTACTCTAGGTTCATTTCGCTTTCAAAGCTTGGCAGAAATCCAGTAGCTACCTCAAATGGTATAGTACCAAGATACTTACCAGACATTTGTAGTCTTCTCCACCAAACCATTTGCTAAGCTTTTTTAGCTTTTTTTTTTTTTTTTTTTTTTTTTTTTTTTTTTTTTTTTTTTTTGACATTTACATTTAATCCTCAGGGACTCATGTTGATCCTCCCAGAAAACTCATGGCTTCTCATGTTCCTTGGAGTTTTACTCTCAAGAATTTTGATTTCAGACAGGTCCACCCAAGCAAAGGAGACAAAATGCTAAGGTCTAAACTAAATACAATCCAAGAGTTCTCCTTAATGATACACCATCAGCCTACAGTGCCTGTAAAACGACAAGGCTACAGGAATGCAGTAAATCAGTAGTTTTGGTAGAGCTAGAGCTCACAAATGCTTGTTCTTCCAGCAGTAGATAGTTGTCATCTTCAGAAGTATGTGAGAGCCTTTTTGTCATGGTGAAATGTGAGATAATAATCCTTCCTGTGGACTGAAAATGTGTTTGCTAAAACTTCACGGCGTTAGATAAGGATCTGCAAACAATGATATATTGGCCACTTATATAGAGCAAAAGCCTGGAAAAGAAAAAACCTCTTAAGAGAAAACGGTCCTGATTCAAATCTCACTGCAAATATTTGCATTGCTTTCCTCATAGAATCTGAGTACTGTGCTTAATGCTGAACTAGATAGTCACTAGCTTGGAATTAAGTAAGGTGAAAAAAAAATCACTGTGATTTCAATAAAGCCTTTCTTCTTGGGAAAATCTACTAATGATGACACTTGAATGAAGCATTAAAAAAAAAGAATTTGAATTCATTAAATCTTTTCTAACTGAAAGGTTGTATGCACAGACATTATTGAAGGATCTCAGGTAGAAGTTTTGTTACCTCTGGTTCTGATGCTGCCTGTTATCCATTATGAGCTGAGAAAAACTACTCTTCATAGCATTTGAGCAATGTTCTTATCACAAATGTGAATCAGGATAGCATATTTAGTCCATGAATAAGACACAAAAGCAGATAACACAGAGATAAAAAGTAACTTCTCTATAAGACAACACCTTACACTCTGTGTGTTTTTAGCAGCCCCCATGCTGCCTTTAGCCTTCTCTGAACCAAGAACAAGATTTCCATAGAAAATAAATGCTCTTTCCACCTTTACTAAATTTAAAGTTTGCTAATGTTAGCAGTCACATTATGTGAATAACATTCCTTCTGCTAGTCTCTTTTATAATGATGAGAAACAAAATTGAAATGGAGGAGAAAAAAATAAGGAGGATATAAACTGCAAGTGAACTAGGTAACACCTAATCTATGAAAGAAGAGGGCCCATCTTTCACCATTGTACTTCTGTTTGTATTGTGCTGTCAGACATTACAGAAGCTTGTAGGATACAGATGCCCCAGGGAATTACCTGCAATTAAATCCTACCACTACTACAAAGGAAGAATTTTGTCCAACTTATGAGAGAGAGATAAGTGCTTAGATAAGAAAACTTCTGATTTCATTTCAGTGCTACCATCTGGTGGGCAAAATGCAGACAACAAATATCCCATTGCTGTAACACTGGAACATTCTGATACAGTGAGTTTTTGTTTTATTTTGTGAAGGAAACATAAGATATTATTAAAACAACTTGAACATCTGGTTTGGGGATAAAGTCATTTTGCAGTGTTGCTGCCAACCTTCAGGGCCAAGTGCAAAGAGAACAACCTTCCCTTCCAGACTCTCCATAATGCATAACACCAAACTAAAATTTCATGTCCAACACAAATGAAGAACAAAATATACTGGAGCTGGAGCTGTACACATCTAGGGAAATTCAGCTGATAGCTTGAAAGCCAGAGAATTGTATGAGATTGAAGCTGCAGAATTTAAAAAACGAACAGCAGGGAAGAGGAGTCATGTTTATTATGGGTAAGTTAAAGACAAAGTTACATCAGGCATTTTGAGGAAAAGAAAGGAAAATCACTAGGAAATCTATGTAATTAGTTATTGAAAGGATCTGTTGAGACACCGTAATGAAGAGCGGTGCTGTTTTCTTTGGTACACTTAGAACTTATGCTGTGAAGGTGGAAATAAGGGTAAGATCCAATCTTCTGCAACTACTGCCTGAGCTTTTGAGATCTGGAAGAAAAGGGACTAATAGTTCCAATTTTGTTACTTACTTTCAAATGAATCTAACCCAAAACCTCAAACATTTATGCAAACTCCTTGCCTGTTAAGATGTACGTAACTGTCATAACCACACAACTTAAATTTTTACAAAACTTTGGGAGCGTTTTTGCTGAAAATACTTCTTCAGGGTAGAAGTTCTGGTGTCATTTAACCTTAGTATGGCTGAGATTTTACCCTTGGCATTCTTCAACTTTCCTATACTGTCATTTTCTTAGATGTAAACAAGAATTAGCCACTGATATTTCAAATGCTTCCAGTCCCTACTCGAATGCTCTTTTTGGCCATCTGCCTGCATGCAAAAATGAACTGTATTTTAAAAAGTGATTGAAGTTGTATTATACCATCAGGGATTTCTGTCACCTTTAACCTGGCATAAATATATTAAAAGGAAACCCAGCTACCAAAATTTAATCAATAATGAGGTTTTTGGGCAGGTGTGAATAGTGGTCTCTTAGACTGATATATTCAATCCTGTGATTTAACTTGGCAAGCTTTAGAATAAAAATCTTCAGTGATTAAATGCTGATATTGGTATTTTTTGAGTCTTGGGTAATGTAAATCTACTACTTCAAAAGATCAGTCAGTAGGGGTGACTTAGTGTCTCTAAGAACTTCCACTAATGAGTACAACAGTAATTCATGATAATTTCAGCCTTGGTAATCAGGTTCACAGAGATCTGGTCAAGCATTCCAGAACTCCAGCTTCATCAGGAAATTTGTACTGTGGTTGAATGAGAATAAATAACCTTCTCTGAGATTTGTCTCTTATATTGTTCTACTGAGTTCCTGCCAGCCTGTCAACTAGAACAAATATTCATTTCTTCCAGTATAGATTAAAGTGATTTCTATTTTTCCTACTACAGACTTGGCTCTTGACTTAGAAGTGATAGAGATCAGATGCAAGAAAGACTGAGATGAGTTACTGTGTTATATGTAAAGAAATGGAAACCATTCTTTGTCTCTTGATAAAAAATGTTCCTGAGGTTTCTGAGGTTTAAGCCCCTCTACACATTTTATGATGAAAAGGTGAATAAATAATAGAAATTCACAGATTTTAATGCCAGAAGAGCAGAAAGAACAACTGCTGTTCATTTAATCAGATTTCCCACAGCAAGTATTTCAAGGGAATATGGAAGTGTGTGGAGTTTGTGGTGTGTTTTGGTTTCCTTTTATTTTTAAATGCAAGTGTATTATCTTTTGAGATATCTCTTTTTTGCAGTACCCCAGAAAGTCAATGATTCAATGATTACTCACATTAAGACCCATACAGAGGAAATGACACATGCTGGCTCAGAGATGCTACTTCTCTCATGCATGCTGTTCTGTATTTTTGGTGGAGCAACACTGATCAGAATATCTTTTGCCAAATGCTGAGCTTGAAAGGAGCTCTGGGAGTTTGACAGAATGTACTTTCCCTTCAGTTTAAAGAGTTAACTAGGCATTTATTGTCAGAGACAGACTACTGGGCTTGGCAGGGCTTCTCTGACCCTGTGCTTGTGTTTATTAGCACACTCAGGTGAGGCCCAGTTACTGCTTTCCTTTATGGCAAAATCACCTCAAACCCCATGAGGCCAAAAGTAGAGCTGCTGCATGTATGGCATGGAGCAGCTTGGCTGCCTCTCTCCTGGGACAGAGGCCTCAGAGGAATCTGGGGGTCTGGAGCAGCTGCCTCAGGACAGCGGCCATATCCCGACTTAGTGGTATTGGCTCTTGGATCCAGCTGAATTCAAAGTTTACCATATGCCCCAACTCCTATGGGGATGGATTCTTCTCTGCTTGAGAGAAAAATTATTTTGTATCCCCCTTTACTGACCTATATTGAACCTTTCTCTTTCATTTCAAGCCCTCCTGTATCATCCCAGCCACAAGTTATTCCCTAGAAATTGCTTTATTTAGCATATTTCTTCATTTTGATTGCTATGGTATCTTTTAGAAGGAGATCTTGTTCTGATTTGAAAACTTGACTTGATAAGTTTTCCTTCGTCTCCTCAACGTTCAGTAACCCTACTACATATGTGTGCATACGTTTATTTATTCTTTGGCCTTGAGTTAGGATAGTACATGTCCAGGGAAAAGACATAAAAACATGGCCAAAAGAAAAGGATGAAAAGAAAACTGCAAGGATTTCTTACTCAGGCTTTAGTGCCTTTTGAAGAAAATTCTTTTTGACATTTTTTCACAGTTTTTGGCTTGTGCTTTGTGGTAGTTTGCAATAACCATTTTGAGGTAAATACTCCTTAGAGAGCATGACTGGAAAGATCTCCATGTCGTGATAAGGTGCTGGTAATACTTACTGTAGAAACAATGTTCATTTGAGATGATCTATGAGATCTGCTAGTTTTTCTGTTGCATCATTCCATTTTTTTCTGATGACCCACTCAGATGGGTGCATGAAAGTTGTCTTGGGTTCTGGTCTTCCATAGAAGGCATGATTGTCACCATTGAAATGACCTGCTCCTTAATGCAGCTTTTCTGGCCTTCATAATTTTCTTCATTGCAGACTACTGGCCTTGCTGCTAGTGTCCATGTCATTAGGTGTGCTCAGAGCTGCTTGTTTCCTCCACAGGGAGCCCAAGTTGATTTTTAAACTGAGAGTAGCAAAGATGGAGTTCTGCAAATACTGTGTATTTTTTGATATGTCTAGCAATACTAGATTTGAGAGAGGCAATTTCCTGTATTTAATGTTTTAGCATGCTGAGTGGTGAAGTAATGACTATTTTCAATAACTGATTTTTTTTTTTCCAGTGGAAGTTCATTCCCTTTTCATACAGCAGCTGCTTCCTACAGGGCGACTTTAAGGCTGCAGACATTACAAAGAGGTATTGAAAGCCACAATGGCTGGATGTGCTTCAAGTACATCAGAAGAGAACCCTATTGGCCCTCAAAGTGCCTGGGATGGGTGGCATGGGATTAGAGGATGGAGAATGGTACTCCTATTGGATCAGAAGCTGGATCCCAAGAGTCCATCTGTTCTGGGCTTTTGTTTTTTATCCATGCATTAGCAATAATTTCACATATATTCTGCCAATTCCCCAGGCTTGTCTGGTTGTAGGGTTCCTTCTGCCAGATTTTTCTGCCTGTCTTCTGGAGCCCTTCTCTGGGGGATCACTCCCACTTCCTTTATGTCAGAATGGATAACAAGGCACTTACCTCAGTAAGCCAGCAGAGTCTATCCAACCTTTCCCTGCAGGCTTTGCCTTGGATAACGAAAGGGATTGTCTCAGTGTCTTGTGATAGAGTCCTTTTAAAAGCTGTGGTGAAATAGGGTTTACAGTGATACTGGCTATTGAGAATTCGATTTCTCTGGTGCTGTTAATAGAGTTGTTTTTTTCCTCCTTCAGCTTTTTGTCTCATAGCAATACTATCCATTCATTTTATGAACATATGAATGCTTTTATGATCCTTCACAGCCAACAATGACATCTGGCACTAGAACATTTGATCATGGACAGCAGAACAGAAAGTGAAAATGTAACCTCCCTATAGAAATTTTAGAGATTTCAGGGGGGATATATGGAAAATACAGATTAGAGGAGAACCTTCCTGCAGAAATGGCTGGCTTTCCAGGCTCTTCTTATTGATGCAGTATATAATAAATGGTACTATATCACCATTTAACTTTTTGCTGCTGTGTTTTGAATAGTACCACAGCCTAATGAGTGAAAATCTTGGATTCCAGTACTAGCTTTTTCAAGACCCAGTAGATTCTAGTGAAATTCCTTTTTCTATATTTTTCTTTTCTATAGTATTAAACTATGGAGACAAGCATTTCACCAGACCTATGGAACACATTCTAACAATTTTCCTGAGTCTTACATTACACATCAGCTCTATAGATGTGAGGGAGGGAAAAAAAGCCAGTCTCTTTTAGAAGGCTTAATTAATAATAAACAGAGTGGGTAAAAACTGCTTCTTATTTCACTGGACCTGGGATAAAGATGATGAGTATACAGTATTTCCAGTGTAAATCCTCCTATATACCTATGTTTGTAGCCACAGTGTCTTTATTTGTAACATAGGATTACTCAAAAGTCACAGATAACTGTAAGAGAGACAGCAGACAAAACTGCAAGCAAACAACTAAAAAAAATCAGAAACCAAAAGACCAAACCATAGACAATACATTTCTATAAGGGCAAGATAAAGTTCAAAGAGAGAGCTCAGACATTCATTTATGAGAGATTTATGACTGTACTGGAGAAATATTTAAATATGACAGTTCCCTTGTTTATGGGAAAAATAGCATGTTCCCATGCAGATAAATAAAATGCATTTCAATATTATTAAACTAGTCTTTGTTTATATGAGTTTATTCCAGAATTCAGACTAAAGATAAGGGTTTGCTACTGCAAATAACTAAAGATTAACCCAGATGTTGGTGTTGTTTCTTAGAGGAGTAGAAAGGAGATTTATTGAAAGCAGTGGACCTGCTGTTGATGGTTTCTTATCTTTGGTATTACATTTTGTAATGTGTGGCAGAGATGAAAGCAGTGCATGGAATGGATGAATGATATTTCAGTAGTTTGTATGGAGCAGTTAGTAAGAAACACATTTTGTACTGGATGGCGGATAATCTTGAAACACCCAGCCTTATCTTTAGTGCTTCTGTTGAATTATATATCCTTATTAAAAATCTCATTTTCCTTATGTCTCTTTCATTGTTATAGAGAAAAACGTTGTGTTTTTTCCATTAAGAGTTGTGGTGTTTCTTTTTCAGGAAAAAAAAAGGTGCTGTTCTGCTCTCTAAATCTGAATGCCATGCTAAAGAATGGGATGGAATGTGACTTTACCATGGATTAACAGATAGGGAAAAACCTGCTCACTCCTAGTGCACAGAAGGACAGCTGCTACTCACTGACTGTAATCTCCTGGGAACCATGGAAGCTGGAGGCCCCATTCAGTCTGATAGCCAGTTTGTGCTCTTGGCTCATATTTACATAGGAGAAATACCAATAGCCACTCAACGAGACCATGAACAACAGAGTGGGGAATGCAGGGAGAAGAGCATCAAAGCTCCACTTATTCTTCCCGAAATTTGAAACCTTTTAGTTTCCAGCCCAACTTTAGTCCTAGACAATGTGCAACCACTGACACTGTTATTGTCTAGATTTTCAAATTTCTTCTCTCTATCTAGTTTATACTTTTCCTTATGTCTGCTGAGCTTACAACCATTGGGACATCCAGCAGCCTTTGACTTGCTGGGCTGAACAACCAGTTGGTTTCGGTCTTCTTCTATAAGGCAGGTTCTGATCAGCTGTGTGGCCATTCTCTGTACCTGCTTCATTTTCTACATCTTTGCCACACGTGGGTGGTCAGAATTGTATTGTATTCAGAGTGGAGGCTTGCCAAAGCTTTCTGGAATGACAATAACGCTTCCCTTTCTTTAGCAAGACATGCTAGAGTCATAGCTGTCATCTTCTTTGTGGCTGCATTTCATTAATGACTAATCATCAACCCTTTCCCCCCTTCTGTCCTGTTTGTGCTGTCCTAAGATCTGTAGCTGCGCACTGTAACTAGTAAGATAGGTTTGGGTTTTTTTGCAAGGCAGTGCTTGGACATTGCCATAAAACTTTCAAAAGAGAAGTTCATTCTGTTCACACTTTTTAGGAAAAATTCACTGCTCATTCTGATCTCAGTAGCCAAAAGATTATTTTAATAGGTGTGGCATTTGCAGGTAAAATTTAACAAGTGAGGTTGGTTTGTGGCTGTTTTTTCCCCTTTTTCATGCTTCGGTGTGATTATGATGAAAGATCCAGAGGTTCAGATGAGCAGAGTCAGCCTGTGTCAGATGGTCCCACATCTTCTTGATTCACAGAGGGAAAGAATTCACCGGCTCAGTAGCAGGACCACATTATTTAGGTGACTGACATTTTCCTAGACAGTGCCACTTGGCAGCTGTGCACATGGCCAGAGTTGGAGGCTGCTTAGCCCTGCCTGCCTTCCCTCATACCAGCATGAAGGAGCTGCCTGGACCAGGGGTCAGTTATTGAGAAATACACACAGACTCTCACAGGCGTGGGGGAACAGAAAAGCAGAACAACAGTCAGGGGTTCCCTCATTCTCTCAGTAGAACACACCTTGGTGTTCCCTTATATCCCAAATCACCATCTGCTTCCTAATGGGCCCCAATGCCCACCTCTCAAATTCTTAGTTTCATAATGCCTATGCAACTGCAGAGATCATAGAATCATATAATGGTTTGGATTGGAAGGGACCTTTAATGGTCATTTCATTCAAGCCACCTGATGTGGACCACATGTTGATTTGTCTTCTCTCTAGGAAACAAATTAAAATCAGTCTCTGTTGTTCTCTGTGTTGTGGTCATGACAGTCACCATAAGGTGGAGTCTGGGACATTTGAGTAGTTGCTGCAAACTCTTATCAATAGGATCCAGCACCACCAGTCCTTGGTTCCTGGTTGATATTATGCCCCAAGGCTGTTTCCCCAAATTTTTAGGGAAGAAGCCTCCATGTTATTTCAAGGATTCTTGGGACATTGGTTCTTCACAAGGAAAGAAAAGTCAGTGGAGAGGCAGATCTTTTGTTAACTGGATCTTTTGTTAGTCTCTAAAGACCCCCTTCTCTCTCCCTTAATCTCAGAATAGCTGCAGGCATTTCCAGGGTGCATCCCAAATCTCTACTGGTTTGTATTCTTCTCCAAAGAAAGTATAGAAAAGCAAGAGGAAGCTTCTGGCCAGAACAGCTAACAGCCCACAAAGCCAGGCCTGTAGATAGCAGAGGATCAGCAACAACAGCATCTCTTTTTCCTTGCCTTTGCCTAACTCTTAACTTGTTAGAGGATTTTAAGAAGCCTGGATAATCCTCTGCCCCTGCTTCCAGTGTTAGGAGCTTAAAATCCTGACAAACTAAGCCCTAGTCAATGTCTTCAGAATGGATTAGGTGGAATGCTCTAGGATTTACTAGAACTCCATTGGGAATACACTAGGAATAGAGTTTATCTCTTCACAGCCTATTGATACATTAATTCTGATACTGCTACTACTATAAACACCAATAATCATAAATATTACAGCTAATCTTGTACCAGATATACAGGTATCTGAAGGACACCTAAAACTGATATAAAATACCATTTATATTTTGGATAACAATTCAATTTTTAATCTACTTCATGTTTACTTTCCTTGGGCATTTGCTGTTGACACTGGTTACCTTGTCACTGTAGCCCAAATTGCTTTTCAAGGCATAATTCTCTGCCTTCTTCTCTTGAGTAATTTGTTTTGATTTCCAGTTTCTTTTCCAGTGGGTGGAAAATATGGCCATCAGCAACAAGTGATTCTTTTGCATTGAAGACACAGGGCTCTCTTTTTTTTTGGTAAGACTACTTTGGTGCGTAAAAGCAGCTTTACTGCTCTGTTCCAAATCCTGTGATCCCAAAGCATTTGATCAAGGCTCTCAGTGGTTTCTCTGCCACCAGAAGGTCCCTTCCTTATGCTGCTCTTAGCTCCCAAAGGGCTGTTTCTTGAGCTAGAGAGTAATAAGGCTATAAGGTCTTTCCACTTCCACTGTTATCTTGCTGCCCTACCCAACGCTGGGACTTGAGCTGAGTGCTGCGGTATTCCCAAACTGCCATCCTCCATAACCCAGAGCCCTTTTCAAAGCCTGTGGAGCCAGGTGTGAGGCGTGTTTATGTCCCTGGGTTGCTGCACAGTAGTCTTGCCGGAGCTGGCAGGCTGGCCTGGACCATAAGGGTGTTCTGAGAGGCAGGCAATTCAGAAACTCAGGAGCCACTTCTCTGTGTGCTGGCCACAATTCCTGCTTCCCCTGCCAATGTGCTTATGGTTTGGCATTTGTAGACACACCGCAGCTGTCCAGTTGATAAACTGACACACTCTGGGTGGCCCTCATCTCTTGAGATTTTACAACTGCTGTTTGCTCCACCAGACATGAATTGAAGTCTTCCAAACTCTCCCACAGAGACTTTCCTGGTACTCTGGTGTCAAGTTCAGAACAAGAATCTGGAGCAGACTTTTTATTCCTAGTAACACTTGTTTTCCTACAGTGTTGCTCTCCTTCAGCTAACCGGTGCCTGTGATGAACACGTGTTTCTGTTCACTGGTTCGTCTTGCTCAGCAGAAGTCAGAAGTTATTTACAGAACCCTGCAATCCATTAGCCCTCTACCCTTGAAGAAAAAAGGTCTGTGTATGCACAGAAAAACTCAGGATTACAGATCAAATGTGTTGCTGTGCATGTACGTTTTTATGACCCTTGTGGCTCTTTCTGGTGTTTCCTGCATGCTCGTTGTCCAGGTTAAAGAAAGAGGCATCACTTACTCATGCACAGTAAAATAACATTGAAAAATGCCATCTGTGTAGCAGTGATGTTGAGAAATACAACGGCTGGGTTGCCTGCATGTAAGGTGAATTGTGTAGCATCTTTCAGTGTGTGGCATGTGTCTCTCATACAATTTTTGCTTTACTCACATATTACTCCTGGAATATGTGGCTACTTCATCTAGTAGAAAAGAACGAAAATAAATAACACCAATAGGAGGTGATGTTTCAAGCACAGGGAAATGAAATAGCTTTAGTTTTCAGTGGCCACCATCAAAATCTTGTCAGTCTGGTTCTTTTCCAGCTCCACATCACGGCATTCAGGTAGCAGTGAAATGGATTTACAGATAACTCTCATTTAATGCCAAATTGATGCCATGGTGGAGCAACTGTTGGATTGCAGACAGAGAGAGAGGTATTCATTTCCTTTTGCTTCTGCAGTAGATTCACTGAAATGTGTTAGCTCAGCTGTGTGCATATATGCTGATGTAATCAAGCCAGGTGCATGCACAGGATTTTCTAACAGGAGGTGGAGATGAGTCTGGATCATGTAAAGAGGAGCTGAAGAACTGTGCAGGATGTTTAAAGGTCACAAGGATGCTTAGCATTTTGTATCAGACATGTGAGGAAGAAAAATAGCACAGGGGTAGAGTCATTAATGTGCTGAATGGCAAGAAGGGTACAAGTTGAGCATTTCGAGGTCCAGAATTCCAGATTATGTATGGTGCATGGGAGAGAGGAGGGGACTATGCTCCTTTCTGAGTTTTGATAGAAAAGGTTAACGAAACTGGGCCTCTTATAGGAAAGGCAGGGAATTGAGTAAGGATTATTTAGGGAGCAGTTTACTATGCCACTTGAACCCAACCGAACTTTTTGGTAGGCAAATATTTGTTTCAAGCAAAACAGACTCTGAAGCAGCTCTTATAAAATGTATAAGGTTTTTTTTCCTTGTCCAAATACTGCATTCTAGTTCAGTCTGTTGATTTTCAAGAGAATGTATTTTTTTCTTTGTCTTCTCGGGAGCAAAGAGAGAGATGGGACAATGGTGTACAAGAGGACAGGCAGATAAACAAGGCTGAGTTTTATAGAGAAGGCTCTCCAGACTGATTCTTGTCACCAGAGACTTGTACACCATTAAAATTCTTCGATATCTTCTCAGATTGTATAAGTGAAAAAGACATTACATAAACTGCCAGCATTTTTCTCCTTTTTCACTTTGAGAACCACCCTTGTGGGACAATTGTAAGGAATTTAGTGGGGTTGGCTCTAATAAGTTTCTGTGGATAGTACTCTACAAAATACAGACACAAGAGGAAGCAGTGTTGGGTTTTTCCGGTTTTGTTTTTAAACAGTTACAGAATTCTACAAAAGGGATACAATTCTTTTAAAAAGCTTTATAGCTTACTGTGAGAAACCTTTCAGTTTTCATTGCATTCTGTTCTGCTTTCAGTACAAGGAGGTGCTGGCAGGTGGAAGTGAGTGGAAGTGAGTATGTGCATTCAGTTCTCACCAAATCCCAGCTGGATCATGTGTTTAATCCACAAAACTTCATGTGACCTGATAACTGCAGGTTGCTTCAGTTTTGCATTCTTAAAGAGTTCACCACTTTGACAGGGATTGTTATTCCATCCCTACAAGAAATGGCATGCTGCTGCAGCCCCAGAAAGCCTGAGTGTCCAGCTACATATTCACTGAAAGAGTAGTTGAATAAGGAAGTAAGTCATGTCCCTCCATGCTGGTGATAAAGGGTGGCCATCACAAATTATTATCACCTTTGGCCACCCCAAGCAATAACTCCCTATGTTCACCCTTTCTCCTAGATCACAACTGCTGTCTCTTAATATTAGTGGTAGTATCCCAGTAGTCTGGGATAGCAATAGTCTGGGATAGAAAAAACCCTCTTTTTTTCTAGTTTCAGGAAAAGTTTTGTGACCCATGAAAACTTGCACGGAATCCAAATCCAGTTACTTTAGTTTCCAGGTTATATGGAGGTCTGAGGTCAGCTTCTCACAAAGAACTGGGATGCAGGGCAATGTGTCGTCTCACACAGAGCTCTGGCACTGGGTCATATAGGAAAGCCCTGGCTCATAGCTGTCCCTCTTCAGCTGTCTCTCTTTTTCCCCCATGGGGTTGCTCAAAATGAACTGACTTATGCAACAAAAGCTGACCGAGGTCTCTGTTGGTAAATCCAGTATTACAGGCCTTTGCATAATAGTTCCAGGATCGGTCTTTCTCTCCATCTTCCAAGAAATTTGATAGTTAAAGATTATGACACCTCTGCAGAGTGACTTTTCCAGAGCACTGACCATTCCCTATGAAAGTTTCTTCTGTCACTGCGTTTACAGTAACTTTGGAAACAATTTCTTCTCTCCTTTTTTACCTACACCAGTTTGGTATTAGTAATGTTGTTTCCAAGGTCAAATCTATAGCAGTATTCATTTTCATGAGGATCACTAGTAACCTCTTAAACAAATGACCTCATAAATGACACTTTTTGTCAAAGGCTTTTCAGGGAGAGCAGTGCCATAGACACATACGCACACACTCTACAGCTGGGAAAAAAGCTCTTCTCAGCACTCTTCTTCATGTATATTTTTTGTAGCCAAAAACTAGAGTGGGAAAGAAAAAGATAACATCTGAGTTGGGATGACCAAAGTACATGGAGAGAACAATTTAGTCTCTTAAAACAATGCAAGAAGTTAGATTCCAGTAGTAATTCAAGTGAAGGCAGGAGGTTGGGCCAGATCCAAACATCTATGCAGTCCCAGTGACCCAAACTATCACATGTGATATACCTCACTTCTTTACTTGCTTGTTTATTCTGAATGACTACAAGGGCACTGGATGTGATAAAAAGTGGACAATGTCCTGAGTTCAGCTGGAGTGAGTTAGGATATTATCTTTCTGGAGCTTGTCCCTACAGTAATGATGATACCCGTTTTGGGGTTAATTTTCTGTTGAATAAGCACGTCAGGTTTTAAGGCACAGGTCCAGACTGTAAACAAGTCAGTCTCTTTGGAGCCTGCTTTGGCAGCTCTGCTGAGGTTGCTATTTGTATTAAAATATTTGCTAACCTATTCTTCATAAAGCCAGGTATGCTTCCATGAAAAGGAGAGGCAATGTTGACATCTGTCCTCTTGCCAGCAGCAGCAATCATATTACCTTGTTATCTCAGCTAGTCCTCCCCCATGCTGATGCCCTAAATAAGGGACTGCTGAAATTCTGACCCAGGGCTCATTACATTTCTGGTCCACACACAATTTTGAGTCTCTGTGCAAAATTTAGTCCCAGAATTTCAGTGGCACCGAGATCAGAAGAAACCTTACTGCTGAGAGAAATCAGTGATAGAAAACTCTGGGATGTAAATTTTAGATGAGCTAGACATTTTCACATGTGGCTGACAAGCAATTTAAAGCACTAAGGAGAGTTCAAGAGGGAGTTAAGTGGTCCACGTAGATATACGGATACTGGAATAATTTGGATGCATTTAGGATACAGGATAGACAAAGAATTCATCTCATCCCTGAGCTCTTTGGGGCTGTGACTGCATTTTGGTTCTCAGCTTGTATTAAGTTTTCTGTAGCAAGTCCGACCCCAGCTCTAATAGATCATTGTAATGGCTCTGTTCACATGACGAGGCTGGGGAGTGGAAAGAAAACAACCTAAACAATGTAAGACCACCACAATCACTTCAATTTTTTTTATAGGTTGCCCATAAAATTGTGGGCACTTTTCAGACATAGAAAGTAGCATAGACTTGGACTTAGATCTTTTAGCCTAAAGCTTTAGCCCAGTGCCTATTCCTTGCACTTTCAATATTCCCATTGATGGGAGTAGTAGATCTAGCTCAGGATTATTATTTATGTTCCAAGATTAAATGAGGTGTCTACAAGAAGAAAAAGAACCAGCCTCTGGGGCCAGAAGGTTGCTGTCCCTTTAGTATAAATGTGCAATCTGGAGTGCAATAATAGGTTTTACCTGGTCAAGGGTTTGATCCTTCCATTTGCCATTGGGTAGAATAGCTAGTGATAACTTTGCTTTCCTGTTCTCCATTTCTTTTCTTTTGATATACAGTTCAAAGTCTGATGAAGAAATGTGAAAAATATTTGATGCTGTATACACAAAAAAGGAGTTAATTCATGCACTCTGGTGTTTGATTTTTAAAAGATGGTATATATATCTATAAGGCACAGAATTTTTTCTTTGAAATAGGTAAGATTTTTCAAAGCTGGCCTCATCCTGCTCCCACCAAAATGACAGGTTAAGGTTTCCTTTCTCTTCAATAGGAGCGAATATGCATTATGAGCATATTTGGGAGCATTCCCTGTCAAGAAATTAGGACTAAGCATTGCCGCTGGGCAGATCCTGAAGTAATTTATCAGCTGATGAAATTGGATGTGCGTACACTTTACTCAGTGTAGCTGAGTTAATTTATATCTGACCGTTTGTTCTGGGAATTCCTAGTGACTTATTGATATAACTATGATAGGTTAAGTAAACAGGAGAAATTAATTTTGTGGGAAGCGGTGGTATGGTTGTTACTCCCACTTCTATTGTTGGAAGTTCCAACAACCATCAGGGCATTTCAAATCCTTTTCCCATTTTATACCTGAAGGTTGATCTATTTATCTGAAGGCATGTTTATTTTTTTCCTACTGGTATTAGTTGTACTGATGTGAGATACTATCTTTCTCTGCAAACTTAGATACGGGGATTTCTTCAAGATGTGATTGTTACAGCTTTTTCTCAGGTGTCAGTGTCATACACAGCTGCCTCATTTTTTTCACTAATTTCTGCTGCTCTTAATTTCAGCCCATTTTCTTCTCTTCTTCCCAGTTCTGCCCATTCCCATCCATTAGGCTTCCCTTTTGGTAATCTTTATGCTGAACTCCTCTTAATTTTTTTTTCCTTATTTGGTGGTATGAATGAGCTTCCTCCACAAAAGACAAAGTACTCCACAGTATCTTTATTATGCGTTTTGGCATTTTTTGATTCTCACGTAATTATAGGCTGAGTTACTTTGATATGGATCTGATCCAGCTTCTGAGTATTTTGTTGGTTTGCATACACTCAGTGTTAAAAATTACTTTTTCCTTTTAAAGTGAGAAGCTTCCCATATTTTTCCCATCTTTTTTTTATTAGCTTTTCTTGACAGTAGGTCAGGTTAGGTGCTTTGCCACCTCTGCTGCTTCTGTCATCTCCTAATGTTGAAACTGACTTTTACAGAGGCTGTTTTTTTTTTATCTTTGAGCTTTCAGAGTAAGGTCTGTATGAGAGGTAGTTTTGTTTTTTTTCTTTCTCTGCCTTCTTTGCTGTCTCTGCTTCTTGTCTTTTGGTTTGGCTTTTGTCTTTCTGGGTTTTTGGCTCGGATGTACGGTAGTAGAGGCACAGTTACTGTGAGCTGGCCGAGAGAAAATACAAGATGGAGAAGCTCTTCCATAATTTAGTTTGATGCGAGATCTTCCATTTTAAGGTTGATTTTGAACCCCACCCTGACTTTGTCAAGCTGAAATTAATCCACCTGAAATTGCACAGGGAAACTTCTATGTCAGACTACAATTTTCCAGGAAAACGTGACTGATACTAGGCAAAATATTTGGGAGATACAAAGATATTTTACAAAGTGGGGTGATCTCACTTTTTGGACGATTTCCTGATGTTTATTTTAAAGAAATGTCATGACTCAAAGCTATCTTGACCGAGAAACTCCTAACTTAGGTTACTTTATTGTCCCTGGCAAGGATTGGTACTTTGGACTTGGTTTGGAAGGTGTGGGGGGGGAGTGTTTATAATTTAGATATTACTTGCAACAACATCCACATACATTAGAAACACATCAGCTCTCCAAATACCACATTCTGGCTTGTGCATTGTTTATAAACCACAGACCCAGGAGCCTTTGTGCTGTTTGACCAGCGTGCAGCACTACACACTCCTTTGGAAGCACATAGCCAAAGGCTACCAGATGCCTGAACAGTTGCTGTTATATCCATTGAGCAGGATGTAAGAAGCACTCAGTTTGAAGCATCTTCTGATCTCCACAGGAGTTTCTACAGAGTCTGTCAACTTCTTGGGCATCCTTAGGATTGTGCTGGCTGAGAAGACCTCTCAGTGCCTCCCAAACGTGAGGTCTCAATGAACCCTCCTCCTAGCCTACTGCTTGACTGGGAGTAGTTCTCTGCATTAACTGTGGCTTTTAGGAAGCACTTAAACATTTCTCTTAAGCCCCAGAATGCTGAAATAAGGACATTCTCTAACCTAGAATTGAGTCCAAGGAAAAAAGAGTAGTTGAAAGGGGATGTGGAAGTACTTGTGGATAAAAGGATAATCCTGAAATTATGTCATTACTCAAACTGCTCAGGTACTGGCAAATAAACATATGAAAAGCACAGAATTAGGGAAAACTGGACCTAAACATCCTGATAGAGAAAATGATTTTGTTATGCCTGAATTTTAGTACATTCAAAGACAACTTGTTCTGCCATGGAAGGACTGCACAGCCTCTAAATATTCTGGTCCATATTTCCTGGAGTCCCAAGCCTGCTTTTTGTGTTCTTCTGCTCTCAATAAAACTGATGTAGGTCAGGCAAGTACTTTATTAACTGGTCTTACTATGGCACATACTAGGACATCTTAGGAGTGAGTTTTGAGTGAGCTGTGATTCCACTGAAACGTGGAGGTGGCAGACTTGGCCTCCAGCTGCGGATGAATGCCAGCAGGGCAATTCTGGTCATGGGAGCAGGAAATTCAGCAGAGGCTGCAAAACTCTCCCAAGATGGGCAAATTAGCCCTTACTAAGCTCCTTGCTGGCACAGTGAGTCAGCTACCGGTGTGCAAGCAAGGCAGCTTAGGTTAGATAAGTTTACATTGCAAAACCATTCCATCTGCCACGTAGAGAAATGTTGAAACATTTTGAAATTCCTCTAATAGCAGTACCTTTATTCATTATGAGTCTGGGAAATTGTACCACCTAGTAAAACCATAGTCCAGACTTATTCAGTGTGCAAATAGTCCCAGTAATTAATTCAAACTAGTGCGATCAAATCCATTTCCAAAAAAAGGAGACCACACACCTCCAAGATAGCGGTTTGAATGCTTCTCTTTCGAACATCCCAGGGGTCAGGGGAAAGTAGTGAAGCGGAAATGCTCCATTCTAAAATCTTCCATAGAGCAGTGCACCAACAAGGAAAAGTCGTCCTGTTGTGAAATGCATGCATTTTGCTATTTTGGACCCAAGACCTCTGTTCCACTCTGGAGGAATGAGAAACAAATTTATTACGTTAGTGAAAGGGGCAATGGCTGCCTCTTCAGTAGAGACCTTGTGTACTCCAGTGATTAGATTTGGGATAAGTTGTCCAGGCAAAAGAAAAATGGAGCTAATAAATTTAAGTGCATCTTCTGAGAAGCACGAACTACCTTTTGCCCTGGGAGGGGGAAATTTTGACTGGTTAGGATTTTCTAGAACACAATATTTCCTTCGTGAAGAACACTTCCTTCAAAATCAGTCTCAACTGTGTTTGCTGTGTGTTTCAAACAACAACAGAAACACTTTGGGGATAAAGGATAATTTTCTAGAGAATGCTTTGGTAAAACGAAGGGTCTCTAGCCAAATACGACAATAGTCAACATAGTTCCTTTTGTACTTCACAGTTAAGTAATGTTACTGAAAGTTCAAAGGATTGGATTAAATTCCTCTTGGATTTCCTGTGATAATCTCAGTTGGATCATCTGCTCCTACATGCTAGAGTTCACAATGTCTGAATCTGTTAAGGAAATATGACATTTATTAGACACAACTTTCTTTTACAAACCTTCCTCATCTGACTGGGACAACATATGCTATTTAAAGGGCTGTCTTGCAACTAATGAGAATTTTGCATAGATAACCAAAAAATGATGTCAGATGGGAAATAATGAACTCCATTAGCCCTTTACCATTAAAAAAAAAAAAAAAAAAAAAAAAAAAAGTGATTTTGTACTTGGTTTCTCTCTCTCCATGTGTTAGAATCCATTTATTTTATACTGCAATTTCAGGGGGGTTTTAGCAAAGGTTAAATTCATCTGGCCTTGCATTACTGTATGACAAGTAGTTTGGTGAACTTTAAGGATCAGAGTCCTTGGATATAGACTTGTATTTCAGGAGATGTGGTGTGTGGGGTTTGAAGGATAAAACATCAATCAAATGGATTTCTTTTGAGCAGAAGAATTATTCTTTGAATTTGCTCTTTGTATATTTATTGGCAACCCTCATTAGCTATTTTAAGGACACTTATACTTTGCAAAGGATGCTTATATGTTTGTTGTGTTAAAATCTAAGTGGGCAAGTACTAAATGTTCAGCTAATAGAGATTAACATAACACCACTAATATTAAATTTACTCAGCTAATTATCTCTTCTGTTGTCTGTGAAGTAATTGGAAATTCTCCTGTCAACTTCAGAGGACCAGTTTTTGCTCTTTCAAATGTTCAAACAACTATATTTAGGAATTGTTATGCTGGTGAGTGCTTTGAATTCATTTGATAAAGAAAGTTTGTAATTTGTTGCTCCATGTGGTGAGAATGCATACATTGATATTTTGTTTGGTTTAATCTATTTTTATAGAGTACTTGGGGAGAAATGCATAAATTTGTATAGTTTAGTCTTTAAGTCAAGTGAGTGTAGTGACCTCTTTTTGGCTAGGTCTTAGTTTCTCTATTTCTAATGCAGAATTTCTCTCATAAAGGTTTTCCTTTATGACAGAGGCAAGGTTGCTAATTCTGCCTATTAACAAATATGGATTTTACTTGAGCAAGGTTAAATGACTGATAGTGATCTGTGTCATGACACGAATGCAAGTATGGAAGGAAGTTTGTGCTGCCTTCCCTGAAAGAATGCCTTTGCTGATTTTTATAGGATTCATCCAAAACTCAATAAGAGAACTCTTCAGTGCTGTTAGAGAGGCAGAAACATTTCCAAGAAAAAGGAAAATTTGAAAATCTGCATTTTCAGCAGTGACTATTACCAGTTATTCCTCAGTCTCAAAGTTCACAAACAGAGAATTCAAAGGAAAATTTGGAAGAAAATCCAAATGAAAAGGGGCCCCAGTTTTCTGCTTCTCAGACTCTTCTTTTGAAGTGCCTCCACCCAGACAACTGAAGCACTAGTCATTTTAGCACTCTCCATCTCATTCTTCTCTTTTCCTCATCTTTTTCTCTTTTCCTCTTCTCTTTTCTATTAAGGTCAAATCCTGCTTCTCCTGATGCCAATAATAAAACTCCCATTGATTTCAACATCACCAGGAAATATGCAGTTTGTTATTTACCACAACCACCACAATGAATCTCTGGGAAGAATTCATTTATATTCATTCCAACAATGCCATGAAAAATGGGCTCTTGCTATTTTATCACATCCAAACTGTTGCTCTAACTCTAACATCCTAGCTATTGCTAACAAGTCAGTGATGATTTGTAAACCAACAATTTATGGTAACCACATTCCATCCCCATTATGATATGTGGTTTGGAAATGGAAAAGTAATCAAGACCTCCTGTTAAGAGACTTTATTTCAGTTGAGGGTTTCTGTAAATAAAAGCATTTTGAAAGGATCATTGCTATATGATTCTAACTCCAAATTGTTCATTTGATCTAGGCCCCATCTATGCTCCAAATTCCTGCCAGGCTCTGTCTGTCAGGAGTGTGAGATCCCCAACAGTGGCATGAGCATACTGGCAAAACTGTTTTTATCAGTACGAGTATTTTCACTCAACTGGATAATTTCACTAGACTGGAACAGCAGTTCCATTTCTTGGAGACAGCTATGTCCATTCCTTGGAATACTTTGCAATACTTTATCAGCACACTATAAGGGTACTCTGACATAAATAAAGGCCTCCTACTACAGTTACAGTAAGAGATGAAGGATTGCAGTCAGCCCCATGGTATGTAGTGATGCCCTGGGGAACGAAGAGCCTGCGTAGTTTGTGCAACACTTTGTCTTGGTTGTAAGGATTGTGGGCAGTCACTATGACACTGAGGAGGGCTTTCCAGCACTTTGGTGGGAGACCACCTAGAATCACTGGTAAATAAACCCAAACAAGGGAATTTTGTTCCAGTACTAGGTTCTGGTACCAGCCAGGTTGAAAACCTTCTTTTGATCTCTTTGGCACTAACACACCATGTCCTCTCAACCCTGTGTAGGAAGCCCAGCAGCCTGGCTTTGAGGCTAGAGACACTTTGCTCAGTGACCTGTTGAAAGAGAGAGCAATTTAGGCAGTCTAGAGAGTACCCTACTAATCAGCCCTAAGTATTACATGATATGACGGTAGAGACCACACTAATTAGGAGAGACAGCTCTCTTTTTACCTCTTCCTCTCCAGCAAAAATCACTATTTGATTAAGTTACATATCCCAGAATTGAGCACAATTCACTGAGGGTAGGATGTCACCTCAAAGGGTTTTGCTCTGATTTTCTATTGAACAGAAGACTGACTACTAAAAATCACTCTTAAAATTTACTTTTATTTTGTGACCTAATTCTTTAAAGATGATTTGAGCATGTATGAATCCTCATGAGGTGTTCATTAGCTTGGCTGTATTTTAATAATGGTACAAAAAAGAATAGATATTTTGTTATTAAGTAACTTTTTAAGTAGTTATCTCTGTAACATTAAGGTGAATTACATGGTTTAAAGGAAATTTTACCTCGTTTAGTACAGTAGACTGAAAAATAAGACACAAATCCTGGCAGGAGAGCTTGTTCAACAGCAGAAACTAAGCATATATCCATGCCAAAAAGGGTTCATGGGGTTAGCTCTGGTTTAATGTGTTTCTCCCCCCTCGCAACCCTCTGCTGTAAGTAGAATGTCTGCTTGTTTGTGATGGCACAGCAGTTCATGAACCTGCATTGGACTGCTGGAATTTGGTTAAGGAAAAACAGTTTGTATAATGGAGGGAATAATAATGGCAAAAGGGTTTCCTGATCTGTCATAGTTGTGCTGCCAGGTGTGGTGTGTAGCAATGAGTGTAGAAAGGCAGAGAAGGTTTTAGATGGGACTGTCTGAAACCAGTAGTAGTAGCAGTGCCAAGGACAAAACTTAAACTAGTTTTAGAAAAGAGCTCAAATATTTCACTAGAGAGATGCCCAGTGTGTTGTCCTACAAGCTGCTAGACATGGATTCTGGTGGGCCTTGAAAGGACAATCTGTCACACTCTGCAGCCACTTGAGTGTGATGATAGGGACCGCTGCAGCCCAGACTGCTTCATCCCCCTGGAGCAGCATTTGATAATATCTGGCCTCCCCAGTTCTGGAAACAAGTCAAAATCCCAAAGCTGGATTACATGATTTTATCCCTATCACTCATTCTTTCCACACGGCCCTTTGGGGCATGGAATAGATATCTCTTCTTTATTCTCAAATATTTATTCTCACAGATATATTGGGCCTTTGGCGTAATACATCATGCTGTTCTTTAGAAAGTCAGTGAAAAGGAAGAATATTGCCCACATTTTTTCAGTAGTAGGAGTGCGTCAAGTAACAGGGCAGGAGCTCAGCCAAGCCCCGTGTTTACATTAATCTGATGCTGCGCTACCACCTTGTGGGCAAAAGGTAAATAGCGCTGAGCTGCTCGACGCGCAGGGACAGGGTCCTGGGAACAAACACGGCAGTGTATGGGCAGGTGACGGTGGGTGGTCTGCTTGATAAGGACAGCACAGTCTGAATCTTCCAGGCTGAGGCAGTTTGGGATCTGGGCAGCCAAGAGAAGCCGAGCAGATTGTGAAAATCTGCTGGAGCTCTGAAGTGTGATAGCAGGTGAAGGGTACCCTTCAAAGGGTTGTGACAGCCTGGTATTCCTGTAGGATATAAAGAGAAGCAAGTAGGATGAAATCATGTTCCTATTATGCTAGAGTACCAGTGCCTTTATATAAGTAACACTTCTGATCTGCTTGCTCTTAACCACAATCCTCAGAGCTACTTACAAGTTCCTTGACTGGCTTCCACCTGCTAACTCCAGCGACAAGTCTCTTGGCAGTGTGTTGCCTTGGAGTACCAACACCTCCATGGTGTTCTCTCCACATTCCAGGATTACTACAGCTCTCTTGAATTTCAGTGCCGTGCTTCAGGGAAGAATAGAAATAAGAAAGCCACCTAAAAGTCAAGTTATTGAATATGTTATTAATAAGAGTATTACTGGTAGCCTCTTCATCCCATCGGGATTTAGTACTCCATGGCACTTAACAGATTCCAAGAGAAGATGTATTCAAAACATCATCTTCTTTTTCCTTAAATCCCCCTGCACATCTGAGACTCTGCACAATCAGATGTAGTGTCTGATGTGCCTCCTCACACATAACTACAGAGGGATTTAAAATACAAGTGTTTCTCTGACATCTGTTACATGCCAAAGACTTCCCTGGAATTGTTCAAGGAATGACTTGACCTGGCACTTAGTGCTGTGATTTAATTGATACGGTGACAGCTGGTCAAAGGTTGGATCTTGGAGGTTTTTACCGACCTAAAGATTCCATGGCTCTGAGATTGGCTGAAGGTGAAAGCATTTGAGGAACTGAGACTCCTGTTTGCCAACAGGTCAGAGTTCCAGATTTACACCAATGCCCAATTCTGGGATGGGATGTTATGCAAAATCTTACTGAGGATTTCCACATCCAGAGAACCTGTCCAATGAGCCCAGTTAATTTGATATTACAGAACAAACCTTTCTCAGTTGCTCTTCATTTAGAGCAGTCCACATCGTAAATGAGGCGTCTGCTGGAGTAAGCACATAAACTTGGGTCTCTAACATGACTACAGGTTGTCTTAGTAGAAAGCAGTAGAATTCTTTCTGCTTTCCCTCTGTCTCACCTCCCCCATCTCTACATTTTCATAAGACAGTTTGAGCATTTTGTCCAGGATTGCCTCTTCCAAGCTCAAGAATGATCCATCCTGACAGACAGGAAGCCAAGGAAAGATGGCAGGAGGCCTGCATGGATGAAACAGAAGCTCCAGAAAAAGCTCAAACACAAAAAAAGAAACATGCAAGAGGTGGAATTAGTTTCAGATCTCCCATAAGGAATATAGACACATTATATCACGCAAGGACGAGGTTAGGAAAACGAAAGCCCAGCTGGAGTTGAATCTGGTGAGGGATATAAAGGAAAACAGGAAGGGCTTCTACGAGTGTATTTACAGGAAAAGAAAAAAAAAAGGGGGGGGGCACTGTGAAATGTAGGCTTGCTGCTGAATGAGACCATGGAAAAGCCTGATGAACTCACTGAATTCTTGGCTGGAGATATGGGACAACCTAAATCTTGGTGAAACACTGCACCTTATGATGATTAGCCCCAGGCACCAGTGCAGACCAGGGAGATCCACCAGCTGCAAAGCAGCTTGGCAGAAAGGGCCTGATGGCCTGAGAGTGCTGGTGGACAACCAGTTGACCATAAGCCAGGAATCTGCCCTTGAAACAAAGATGGCCAGCAGCATCCTGGATGGCATTAAGAAGGCCATTGCAGGCAGATGGGGTTGGGTGAACCTTCCTTTGTACTCACCACTGCTGAAACAACATCTGGAGTGCTGCAGCCACAAGGATAAGGACAAATATACAGGGCAAGTCTAATGAAGGAACATGAAGATTATCCATGGATTGGAGCATGTGACATACAGGAAGACACTGAGAAAGCTGGAATGGTTTTCAGCCTGGGAAAGTAGGCTCAGTGGGATCTGAACAATCTGTATAAATACCTGATGGAGACAGTAAAGAAGCAATATCCTGTGAAAAGAATCAAGACAATGGGCACAAAATCAAATACATGAAATTCAAATTTTAAAAGCTTTTTTTTAAATTATTGTGAATGGTCAAATGCTAAAACAGGGTTCCCTGAGAGTTTGTGTAGTCTCTATCCTAGGAGATGTTCAAAACCTGACTAGACATGATACTGACCAACATGGTCTAGCTGATGTCTCTGGGTAGGGTGCTGGAGAAGACAATCTCCAGAGGCCCCTCCCAAACTCAGTGATTCTGTACAGTAACACATTTATTATTCCAGGCACAGTTCTGATAGGACTGATGCTTCTTTGTAAAACTTCTTTTTCCCTTTTTGGCAGAGAGATGAAAAACATTTCTATCTTTTGATTTCTGCTTTCAGGATAACATTCAACTCACAGTTATTGGGGGACATGAGTCCTGTATGCTCTCTTCAGCAGTTTTCCCTGCCCTACTTCTCCTGTTGCCCAAGGAAACTTACTGAAGCATCACAGCTCACCTCTAGCCCCAGCTTCTGTCTTACAAGGACATGGAAAAGACCCAAGTATATATTATCTTTTCGTGTGGTGTAAGCACAGGACATGCTTGAGGCATGTAGAACAGTATGTGCTCTGCAGGCACTTGTCCACTCCAGCTCTGTGTGAGAGTGCTCCTTTAATTCAGGAGTAGATCACTCACCCCTTGCTCTGCCTCAAGCATGGCAAAATTGCTGCTCAGAACTACCATGTATCCAGGACTCTCCCATTTTTTCACACCTGCTGTCCTTTTGCTTCTCTCTTCCACTGTCCAACAGTGTGAAATAGCATAGCTGCTGTGGAGTAACAGGTTGTGTACTACAGCTCTTAATCTTGAAGATGTGCTAATTTCATCTACCAAGATCTTGTTAGTGAAAGTTTTTCATGTCATGCTTGAAATAACTCCTTTGCTGAGGGTGGAAGTCTGTTAATGTGACAAATGCTGAACCTGTTTCTCTGGAGAGAAAATTGCTAGCAGAAGACTGTGATGGTGTTGTAGGAGGAATTCAGGGTAAAACAGTTCTTGCTGTTTTTTGTTGGTCCCCTCAGCCACAGGAGTACATTCTTCCTCACTCATATGAGTGGGGCTCCATATGTAAAAAAAACCTTCTTGCTCCATGTTTCCTAAATGATACAATTTATCTTGCTTTGTGTTGCACACAAATATAAACAGGATTTCACAATCTCAAAGCTGTTACATTAGAAAGCAACCTGCACTTCCTTTCCTGAATTCTCAGGCAACATAGTACACCATAGAGCATAGCCTAAGACAGCTCTTCTGAAATTCTGTTCTAATACCACTTTTTATCAGCTTAGATATAGAACTAAGCCATCTGTGGGAATCACATGGGGCCCTGCAGTCCTCTGTAACAATTTTAGTGTCTTCAACTGTTAGTCAACACTCAAAGTCTTTGGTAAACTTCTTGAATGTGAGGAAGAATTTTCAGAAGGTGAGGAAGTCTTCATACAGCCCATCTTTTCCATTTAAGTAGTAAAGAGTGATGTGTTCTCTAGGTTTCTGTATAATGACATCATTGCTTCTTTGCTTCATGTTTTCGATCTGGTTCTTGGACAAATAGAGACGTCAAGGCAGTCAGAAATCAATTTTCTCCATGCAATTTTTTTTTAAAATCTATCTTTAGCTCCATTTAACCGAGTAATATAGCAATACAGAAACTAATGATGTATCACAAAGTACAGAGAAATTGTTCTTGAATGGCTTGCCCACACCACAGACAGGCAATATCATCAGAAAGCCAGTACCTCATTAGTGATGGCGTGGAATTATTCCCAAAGTGTGTACGCACATGCTAGCAATATTGGATGACACATTTGTAACAGAAAACCCACTCTGGTAACCTTTAATTTGTTTCCTGATCAAGGATAAAGATTATAATTGGAGGAAAGTTACTAAGCAACAGTGGCTAGCACATTTCATTTACAACACTCCATCCTCCTCAACCTCCCTGCAGCTCACACAGTATTTCACGAAGGGGCTAAACCTCAGATTCAGTTGCAAAGTTTGCCTTTGTAGGACACTAGACACAGCAATCAAGTTAAATTATTTTATTTGCTCAGATTTAAACCAAGAAATATGAACTAATTCAAGAGTCAGAACCAAATTGAAATGTCTGAAGTACAAGAATTTAACACAACAAAATTCATATCATCATCCAGCACACATTCCATTTCTAACCCATCAGCTTTGGGATTCATTCAGGAAATACTTAAAAACAGGCTTTTTTCCCTTTTTTCTTTTTCTTTCCTTTTTTTCCTTTTTTTTTTTTTTTAATAGTTTTTTAAAAGATTTTTTTATTTTACAGGTTCTATTGAGGCTGCTCCTAACAGACTTGTACAAAACACAATGTTGATCATCTGTGTCATCTTGTGAGATGTTATTGAAAGACAGCATTTGTTAATTAATAAATTAATAGATATTTTCCTTCTATTAATTCATTTTAATTGTCTATTTATATCAGAATATCTGAAGTGTGCCAGTCTACCACTTCAAGAAATATCGAATAACACTAACAGTTGGGGTTTTTTTTCTCTGTCAGTAAATATAAGAGGAAAGTACTAAATGATGCACAGTGGTATGACTGTAAATGGATCCTTTATTTTTACTTCCACATTGTAGCCATTAGCCTACTCAACAGAAATTTAGCTGTTGATTCTGAGTCTGCAAGTGAGATCAGTCAAACTGGCTTCACTAAAACCAGTTTTATTGCACACCATGCCTGAACTCTACAACTTCAGCAACAGCTGAAATAGACCACATCACAGTAAATGGTATCCAAATTTTTATTAAGCAGGATTCTTCTAGTTACTGTACCTGTACTGTACTTGACAAGTGTTAGCTGCTATGGTTTATATTTAGATGTTTATGTTTAAATCTATCACGGTTAATGTTGTGAAAGACGTACCTTGAAGATTAGCACCACTGGTTATGGATGGGAGCAGAGATTTGTTTTGGATACATCAGAGGGTAGCTGTCACCTTCTTTACCCAAGTGTAACCATTTTGCCAGGTCTTAATTGCCTTCATCAAGGGCCAGGTTTAAGTTTAAGAGTGTCCATGTGTTGGTCAAGTTCCACCCAAAACCCTGGGAAAATAATCTTGAACTTTCTTCTGTTCAAAGAGCTGGTTTTCCCCATTTGCAAGCACAAATCAAAAGGATCAATAAATAACATTTTAAACTAATGGAAATAAGAAAGCTCTTGACAAAATAGTTAAACAGGGTAAAAGACAGCACCTAGCATATATTTATAGAAACAATAATTTTACAGTCTTCTGCTGAGAGGGCAGTGCTTGGCCAGCTGTTCACTTTTCCTTCCTAAGGCAGCCTTCACTTAAAATTTAGGACTACGCTGTCTTGCAAGGCAGTAAGGCCTCGTCACCTTCATCTTTCACAGAATTGTAGAACCACAGAATTGTCAAGGTTGGAAGAGACTTCAAGATCATCCAGTCCCACTGTCCACCCAGAACTACCATTGTAACTCCTGAATGATTAAACCACATCTCCTAGTGCCAGATCCAGATACCTCTTGACCACCTCCAGGAATGGTAACTCCATCACCTTCCAGGGCAACCTATTCCAATGCCTGACCACCCTAGCAGAGAACAAATTTTTCAGACATCTCATCTGAATCTCCCCTGTCTCAGCTGAAGGCCTCTTGTCCTCTCACTGCAGGTACAGCAGAAGAGACTGACCCTCCCTCCCTACACCCTCCTTCCAGGGAGTTGTAGAGAGTGACAAGGTCCCCCAAAACTCTTATTCTTGAGACTGAACAAACCCATCTCCCTCAGCTGTTACTCATAAGACATTTTCTAAACCCTTCACAAGACTTTTTGCCCTTCTCTGGTGTGTTGTTTCTACACACCACAACTCTTTTCTAAAGACCTCTTTTTCTGCTCTCCAACTTTTGTATCCCATGTCGAAAGTAAATGCCTTAGATAAAGCTAACACTCCTCAGGCACAGTTAAAAAGTCTTAAGTGACCTTGACTCTTCCACACTCTCACAGGTACAAAATTTCCTCCTTTATGCTAAAAAGCTCCCGTTCAGACAGAAATGTTTCTCTAATATAATGAAGCAGCATATGCAAAGCAAGCATGTTTCAGGCATATCTACTGGTCCTTTCTGTTCCTCATCCCTTTGCTCCGCCAGTTGTCAGCCTTTCTGCTTCTTTTCCAGTCTGTCTTTCTTTCCCCTGGGGAATATGTGTGGTGGCAGAGGGTGCCAGAGATTTGCTTTCATTTTGGGCCTCAGCCACCAGCTTTACCCAAACCTAATGTATATTTAATATGATACAGCCAATAACCCTTTCTGCCAGCTTCTGATCATGTGCCAGCTGAAGAATGCTGCGAAGTAATGTCTTCTGACTAAATCTCAAAGCCCACGTATAAACTCCTGATTAGGGGTGGGTGAGATTACTGGGGATGTGTGTATATACCCCTCTGCTTCTATGCCAACTGGAATTTCTCCATACTGTAGGATATGTACGGAAGCAGACTCCAGAGAACCTTCTGTTTTTGCAGTAGGTGCGGAAGGCAAAGCCGCTGCAGGGTTTTTCCTGGTAGCTTCACTTCCTGACTCAAGAAGTCGTGTAACACTTCCGTGCACGGTCAATTGGTGGTCGTGATTTACTGGGGGGAATGATGGCACTTCAGTCATGGGTGTAAGGAGATCTTCATGTGTGGATTGTACACACTGGAAGAATACAATGCAGGTTTCTTTGGGAATACACTATCTTTTCCATGGAAGCTTGATATGTTTTCTTCTTTCTTCATGGATCAGCAGAGATAAAGAAGACTGAGGGTAATGAAGTTTCCCTTCTTGGAAGGTCATTTTCTTTTTTCTTTTTTCTTTTTTTTTTTCTTTCTCTGCTCACCCCTCCTTCCCCTCACCCCCACCCCAGCCTTTCTTGAAGGGGTTAAGAAAGGTTTATATTCACCAGGTAGTACAAAGATCAAAATGTTAAGGGAACCAGAGGGAAGTGATGGAGAAGGTCTTTCTGAGGATGACAGCCCTGCCTTGTAATACAATACTATTTCTCATGGGAGTGGGTGGGAGGCCAGCCTAAATTTCCTCTTCCTGTCCTGCCAAATTCCCCAAATTGCATAACTGTGTATTCTCCTTACACAGTGGTACCCTTGGCATCCCTAGCAAATCTGCAGGGAAGCAGTGAAGCAGCTGGAGGCTTGAAGGTGGACCAAAATTGGTAGAGGACAGACTTGGTTAGCCAAAAAACAAAACAAACCCAAACCCACAAACTGAATTTACTAACTCTCCCATGTATAACAGAACAGCACAATACAGATTTAATAACATACACTATTTTGTTCTAAATGCACTCCATCTAGGAAAAATAAGTTTATCGGGATAAGCAAAGGGCCCATGGGGAGTTCATCAGTTCAGTTTCAAGTCACAAGATGTGTTTTACTTGGCTTTGGAACCTTCTTGTGCAAGATTAATATGAAACTGCTGAAATGCAAACTGACAAAAAGGCATATTTTTACTGGTTGGTGCTTTTTCCTCTGTGCCATTATTTTAATTGGGAGGCCCCATTGCTGCCTTTCCCATCACTGCTGCCTTAGACTGACAGGAGGATGAGGTATTTGTTGGCTTCTGTGAGGAAATGAAAGAATGACTATTGGAAGAGCAGAATGACCAGTGTAACTCATAAGGATGTAACCCTGAAGGCTTTTGTTTTGTCACTACACTGAATCAAAAGAAAAGAATGTGGACCTTTTTGGAGGGGAGCGTCAAACATGGCTAGCCTGGGGTAGGTTCTGCCTGAGTAAGGAGGGAAGATTTACCTCCTTTGGAAAAATATCTACACTCCTTAAAAGTTCAGGTAGCCAAATCCCTTACTTTTGTAGCTTCACCAAGTTTCACTGCAGCCTACCCTAGCCATGTATGCCAGCTGACTATCACTAAGACAAGGAAAAAGAAAGTACACCCACTGTGGTTTTGATAATCTTGCTCTTATTGCCTATGTGCAGCACCTTAAACAGGCTCAGAGCTGTTGCTTGAGATTGCTTGAGAGGCTGGGTACTACTCAGCATGTGTAAGGGTGGGAGAATCTGGCTCCAAAATGGTTTCTTTTTCTCTCCTTGCTACAGGAACTGGAAAAGACAAGGGTGTGTGGGCGGGCCTGGAGTCCCTCCAAAGAAAGTGTGAGGCCTTGGGCAAAACAAATCCATCAGGTCTCTGATTTCTTCCAAATATAGGTCTGTTCTGAGTAATAGCCAAACTCAAGTCTAAATTCCACATTCAACCATTTCAGAGGGAATACTTGAAAAAGACCCTATGGCCCAGAGAGTCCGTCTATAGAAAATATTTTGATAGCTCTTCCGCTCTGGTGTTATCTTCCACTTAAAAAGAAAGAAAAGGAAAACACACAGAATTGGAGCACATGATTCAATTTGCACTGTAAAAGAACTGATTGATGAAAATAATACTTCTGAAAACAATCTGTTGTGAGCTATCAAATATTTTTGCCTATGCACCAATTGGCAGGAAGCAGACAGATAAATTATTACAATATGTAAGGAAACAAATTGCTCTGAGGAGGAATGGTATTTGTGTGTGTGTGTTTATGAGCAGGATAAGTAGAATTAAACCCATAAAAGCATGCTGAGAGATCATCTTCCATCACAGCAGAAATATACTGGAAGCAAAGGAACTCACTTCAGCTCTGTCTCTGGCTGAATTTCTAGCAAAACAGGGCTTATGATATGCAAGTGTTCTCCTGGAGTAGAATTTTTTTAAAAATTAAAATAAAAAAGGAGGTTGGAATGTTCCTGCTGTTGAGAGGAAGGGGGTCTCACAGCCACTTTTGCCAAGATACTTCCAAATTTTTCAGGCATCACCACACTTTAATAAAATGGAGCAGTTGCAGCAGGTCCCCAGATCCTGAATATTACTGCCCATGGGAAAATTTTCTGAAGTGCTGTAGACATGAAGGTGTAAGAGACAGCATTCTTTTGACTTTCAATAAGACAGTTTCTATAGAGCCTGACAAGTGGAAAAATTACAGTGAGATAAGGTCTGTATGAAATAACAGCCTGTGGCTTTCTCTGTGGTGACTGTGTACATTTTCCTATCCCACAGTGAGCAGCTCAGGCAGAGTTGGTGAGTCCTTTTCCCATAACTCCTTTTCCATCAAGAGCCAAACCACCTCACACTTTCCTCAGAGCTCAGACCCTGTACACTGGCAGCTAGTGGGTAGCAGTGGACAAGGCAGCCACATGCTAAACACAATTTTGAATAAATAAATAGAGCTTCCAAGCGGCACGGGATAAATCTACCTTACATTTGTGGATAACTATCACCCAGCCTGAGCCATGAGATCCATATTTTCCCTGCTTATGCCATGCCTGTAACCTGCATTGACCCCATGGGCTCGCACTGCTGCTAAGAGCAGAGGGACCCCTTCTGGTCTTGGGCATCATCTTCTTTTCCTGAACTACCCTCTATTTGTGCACAGTAGAGGAAGGAAGGGGATGTGAACAGCATGGAAGTCTGGAAGAGGAGACTGATTCTGGGAAACAAGACCTGAGGAGTGTAAATAAATTTCAGGCACATCTCAGAGAGGGGTTGGAGGGGGAGACAAGATGGGTTGGAGAACATATCAGATATTTTTTCCATAGCAAGGCTATACAGCTGCTAGTGGCTGATCTTAGGTTTTCCACTAGGTGTTCCACAGATCTGGCCTTTTGATTATTACTACAGTCATCATGATACTAATAAGAAGCAAAGATTTCCAAAGGTATCCAGGAGAATCTGAATGCCATGAAAAAAGCAATGCAAGCCTATTTGCTAAAGGCCTCTTTGCAAATCTTTCCTTACACAAGAATTTCCTTCCCAAAATTTAAATTTCCCATTCAAAGTAAGCATCCTTGTATGTGACAGAGCCAGAGCATCTTGAGCCTTTTATTTTCTGCCTTCTTTTTAATCAAGATACAACTATTCTGTGATCTTAAGTGTGACAAGAAATTATTTTGTCATATTTGCAGGCTACTGAATGAGATGAGTACTTAAATAGTGAGCAGAAGTGCTGCTCTTACAAGCTCTTCTATTTGCATATTTTAAGGGGACCATTCATAGTGTGTGGGCAATAGCTGATGCTAATTGCTAGCAGAAAGGAGTTAGCTGCAAGGACTGCTGACTGTAGGCAGCTAGCCAGCCTGCGAGGTTGTGATCATGTCATTAAGGCAGCAAGTAAAACACTGTGGGGATGGAAAGTTACCCTGCTATTTTGTGACAGATAACTTGAAAAGGTGGCAGGGGAAGGAAAAAAACCTGTAAGAGTCCCGTAACACTACAAACAGATGTAGCTCATAACACCTACCAAAAATTGGAGTAAGCTGGTCTTGTTTGTTGTTGAAACATTCTAAGCAGGAGCCCATTATTTTGTCTAAGTCAGCAGCCTAAACTATAGTGAAAAGACTATCTGAACTGAGCTGGTTTGTGCATTTAAGATTTCTGCCTGTGATTACCTCTTCATCACTAAGCCTTCAAGAGCTAGCACCACCTCCAAGTATCTCAGTGACAGGTGAGATGTATTGCTGCGGTTTTAAGAGAGGTTTTCAAGGGACAAGCAGAGGTTTTTCAGTTCCTCTTTTATCTGGTGGAGTGCCCTCTTGACTTTCTGTGGTGTGTTCAGAACCTCTATGCGGCTGGTGAAGGGGTCATAGTGCAGAGCAAAAGGCTTCTTGATCTTCATCGTGTAGTTCCTGTGGGGAGACAGGACAGAGCTTCTAGTGCAAGAGGCATTTCCTTAAGTGCAAAACCTGCAGGACCTAATTTCTCAGTTTGTAGTCATGGCCTTACTGGGGAGCCGAGGCTGCTGTGACACCTCCTCACTGCATCTCCTGAGCTTTGCCTGGTGCAGTACATCCTGCCCACAGCTCAGCCACATGCAGCCCCAAAGATCTGCAGTGCCTCATCTCAGCCTGGCTGGCTTAAACCCATCTGTGCTCTCACAGCTCTGCGTTCACACAATTCAGAGTTATTACAACCACAAGCTGAGGAATGCAGGAGCACAGCATGTCTGCCGCCTTCACTTCCAAGAAATAACCTGGAGCAGCTCTTTCTGTGTAATTTTCTAAAAACCTGTTGATACTAGGCATCCTGGGCTATTTTTCTGTCTCTATTAAAAGAAAAAACCATGATTGCTTGCCATTTTTTGACAATATTTCCATTAAGTACATGCTGGTAGGAACCCCCTGTGCTGATGTTGCCTTATGTTTTCTGTGCTGACAGATTCTTGTGCCTTCAGTCATTTTGAGCAGCCTTGGCTGTGCAACTGCCTTGAAAAAAATGTATGAAAAAGCTTCATGTCTGAGAGTGGTGTATTCCTTGTCCTCATACGTTCTTTTCAGGTTTGCCTGAGTCAAATACTCTGCAAGTCCTCTCTCTTCTACCAGTGAGTACTCACCCACGTTTTTACACTTACTTAAAATTTAATGTGAACATTCAGATTTAAGATGAGGAGCCTAATTAGCTGTGTCTATAGCCCCAGCAAACAGTGCTTCTGGGGAAGAGGGAGAGAGAGTAGGGAAGAAGTCTGGCTCAGGTTCTCTTCCTCTAATAAATTCCTCATTTCAGCTCCTACATGCTCCCCAGTAGCTCCACAACCAACATACTACCTCCAGCCAGAATTGGTCCTGTTGTTCTAACTGTTGGAGATGAAGGCCAGAATTTAAACCCTGCTTACTTAAAAACACAAAGAAAAAGAAAAAAACATCCATCCTTACTGCACAACATCACAGTTAAGGAAATGTGTTTAGAAACACCTCAAGCTAATTTGAAATAATGTTATCTAGGTTGCAGACAGCTGCTTTGCTGAAATTAGATTGCCTGTGAATGCTGATTCTGCATTCTTGTGCAGATATAATCAGAGGAGAAAGGCAATCTTGTTTTTAAGCCCCCTGCTGATCCATGTTAATTCCAGAGACTGCTATAAAATTTCCATGTGACCTTGGGTAAATCAGTTCTTCACGACCTCCTGTTTGTATGGACTAGCACATAGGGTGGGATTGCACTCTCACAGTTCAGTTACAGAATTTACTTCAGAAGCTGCTAAAATGAAGCATTGTTAAGACGAAGCATGGAGCGCAGCATAGCAGAATATAATTCTGAATTCCTATGAACCTTTTCTGAGATAAACAAGCTCATGCTCAACTTTGTTGTACAAAAGCCACTATGCAGATGCAATGAGATAGCCTGACATGGTTGTTGCAAAAGTGGTAGATGTATTTGAGATTAGGAATCAACCCAGTGTGCCCCCCTCAATGAAAACACCCACAAACACTTTACTTACTGAAGCTTGACTTTGGCATCTTCCAAATTTTCTGCTATGAAATAGACAGGCTGGAAGGCTTGATCCTGATAGAGGTGAACTGCAGTCACTTCTGGATCAAAAGGCTTGTACTCTGGCTCGTTTGACAAGGCATACTTTGTAGCAGCAGCAACACAGGTTAGAGCAGGTGAATGAATAGAGAAAGAATTAGTCCCTGCTGGTCTGTGAAATTCTCTCTGGGGAATAGTTAGGGGCAATATAAAGTCCTGTACTTTCATAGGTCAAAGCTGGTTTTCATAATTAGCAGTTAATAAACCAAATAATGAATATTTTTTAAGAGGGGAAAAAAAAAAGAAAAAAAAAGAAATATATGTTTAGCATGATGTAAAATTGGATAGCATAGCCATGTTCTCAGACAGGGAGGGGAAGGTCTATGGCACCCCCCAAAATACAAATATCTAGAAGAAAAAAATAATATCATGCTGCTACTTTTCGAATAGCATTGTAGAATATTTGCAGTCCTATCCAGCATTACTTTAAAGTCCCCTAGCCCATGTCACAAATTTCACAGTTTCTGGTGCACTGAAGAACAGATGACAGAATGTGTCTGGTATTTAATGCACAGCTTCCAGGCCAGTATAGCAGCCTAGAATCTTCCCCGAAATCCAAGATATATTTTTGGACCCACAGAGGTTCTTCTATATGTTCTTCTCAAGTTCTTGTACATTGTCTCCCCAAGCCAACAGGAGGCTTATGGAAGCCACTTCTGTCCACAGTGCAGTCCATAGGTATCTCTGTACGGTTCATTTATATTTACTGGAAATGCCTTTTAAACCAGCCACCTGCACAGAGTCCTGGGAAGGCAGCTCTGCTTAGGCTTAAAGTGAGTTGCCAAACACCTTGTCTGCCCGTGAAACCCAAGTGATGAACTTTAAACCTAGCTCAGCCCCAGTGACATTTGAGCTGCACCACAGATGTGCCTAAAAGCTGATTGGCCATTAGCTGGCCAGGTTGGTGAAGTGTCATCCCATCAATGCTGAGACCTTTTTTTCCACCTTCAGACTGGACAGTGGCTCCCACCCACCTGGGGACAGTCTTTTAGTACCCACCCTTCTCTGAGATCTGCCTCTTTGCCTTTCTCTCTTCTTCCCCAGTCTTCAGAAGGCTCCCTTCACCACTTTATAATCCAAATGTCAACTCCCAGGGTACAACTTGTAAATAACTTTTAAGATGCTGCACAAGACTTTTAGTTCAATCTGCTAGCTGGAAAAATTCAGACAGTACTCCTAAGCACATATTTAGACATTTCACTGAACTGGTGCAGAAATAAATACCAGGCTTAAAAAAAAAAAAAACCCTAAAAAAACACAAAGCCCAAAAAAACCCCAAGAATAAATAAAAGATGGTGTTTTTCTTGCTCTTAATTTGCAGTGTGTAATTGAAGAATAAACCTTGGATAGCACTCATACAATCTAAGATGGTTGGTATACACAAACATGAGGCTGCTCTTAGAATCTTAGAAGCTCTAGGGAACTAAAGGGAAAAGATTTCAGTAACTCAAAACCTGACAGGGGTCCCACTGTACTGTCAGTGTTGAAGCAGAACTGAAATCCCATTGATTTCAGTGGAAGTTCAGCTCGAAACCGGATGGCCTTAAAGGCCTCTACAAGTTAAGTACTGGTTGTGCTGCAAGAAAAGCATATGTAGCACTGAGTGTTGCCAGAAGTGTGGTATGAGCCATAAGATTTTACAGTATGTAGGACAGAGTCCATGTGAGTGTTAACAGAAGAAGCATTTTGGATAATGTAGAACAGCTGACAGAATATAGTGAAATAAATAGTGCAATGCTGAGAGCTGTTGGGGAGGAATTCTTACAGTTCAGAGGAGGCAAGTTTGGCCAGCAGTCAGACCCATTACAACTGCTCCGTTTAGACTCAGGGATGGTTATCCTTCTGATACCTAGCTGCTGTTACTAAATGCTTCGTTAGATAACAGGGATTCAAGTGCAAGACTCATGCAGAGAGTGTCTAGCTCTACCTCTCATCTTCTGCCTTTCCCCCAAATTAGGCCCTGAGTTTGGGCAGGATCAACTCATCCAGAGAAAGTATCTACCTGAAGCTGAGTTCGAACTGGTAAGAGTGGGTGCTGTGGAGGAAAGGGAAATGTTTTGAAGATTTCACAGTCAGGATGTGGTTCCCTTGGTTACAGTCACACACCCACAGAGAGTCAGTCCAGGCTGCAGTTCAGGGATGTTCCCAGGCTTCTTGCTGATGCTAAGCTCTCATATAACATGAGCTGGATGACTGCTGCTTGCCCTCTCCCGCTGGTTAGTTGTTATCTTCTTGTAGCCAACCATCTAACCGTAGTAACTCATGCCCTTATTCCCTCCTTGGTGACTGAATCATTCTGCTATTCCTGGCCTAGAAGCCTTCAGGGACAAGGAAACCCCTCCCTTGCACAGACTGCTGTAGTGTGTCTCCTTCAACACATGAACTGCAGTGAGAATCCTACAGTACTTGCTATATTCACTGCCAACAAAGTGCCAAAACTTCATCGCCTCTGCCAAATAAGTTCATCAGCTAAATGATAGGGAATCAAGTCTGGGACCTCCATGCAGAAGTCTGTGTCTGGGCCCACTGAGAAGACTGGCAGATAATTATTAGGTTGGATTATGGCTTTCTGACAAGCAGAACTAAACTTATCTAGAGCAATAAAATGAAGTCTATCACGAGCCTCACTATCTTCCAATCTTCATCTTCTCTAACAGATCTGTCTAGACACTGCTTTACTCCTAAAAAAATTCCTCCTGTGAAATAGGCACTGCACTACACATATCTTCTCTCTTCAGCTGTAAAAGAAGCAGTTGGTACACGTTTGCAATTTGCTAGCAGGTGCTTAGGCATTGGACCTCACTGCTTTACTCACACTGCCAGTGTCTGTACTGGACTTAGAATCAGATGCTCGGGCAGACTAGAATGAATAAATGGAAATATTTCTATATAATAAAAATCTACAAGATGAAATCAGCTAAAGAAGGAAATTTCAGCACTTAAGTTCATGTGTATTATTATCTTGTGTACAACAAGTTTCAGGAGCTCGAGGTGGAACGCACAGAACCACTAAGCCATTGTCCCAGAAGGTGCACAGTGAGGAACTTGCAGAGCTCACAAAGGGATTCTGCAGGGTGCATTAGAGACATTGCTGGTTAACTGCTTGCCCATCTTCAGATTTAGGTGTTATATATGAGAGGGACATGCTGCAAGGGGGATAATCCTTATTCATTACCTGTTAAATACAAATGCTATCATCCCTGCATGCATTTTCAGTAATATGATGGATGAAGACACAGGTAGACCCATCTCTATCAAAAGTTTATCCAGTAGCTTTACCCAACAACTACCAGTGATAAAAGCAACAAAAAACTGCCATTTATCAGCTCAAGGACAGTTAGGACTTCCATTGTCAGCTTCAGAGGTAGGGAGTTTGAGATGCAGTTGTGCTTTCATGTTCTATATCACACGGTTTTGTGCACAAGCAGTCCTCGCCTGCAGTTTTAAGCAAAAGCAGAAGAGCTTGTTGGTGTCTGGAGAAGAAAAGGGTGGAAATAGAGGAAAGAGAGCACAAGGCTGGTGCATTTGACTCCGGACACCAAAACGGAGTATTTCTGATGAGATCTTTACCTTCTTTTGAGTCAAACTTAGACAGAAAAAGGAGGTAACCACATGCAGATAGATTTTGTCATGCATATTGCTATGAAAGCTACATAAATGCCATCAATATCATTACCTCTGCTCTTTAGTACCCTGTTTAACATGTACATGACTTTGATTTAAAACCATAAAGTATTAAGCCAGGCAGAGTAGAATAAACATTGCCTTGAATTGTGCTTTGATTGGACATTTCTGATTTTACTGGGTAAATAAAAGCAAGTTTCTATTTTCTGTTTGTTGTCTGTGAATATAGCAAGTACTGAAGGATTACCAGATAAACAGGTGCTTCAGCAGTACATAGTGTAAGCACACTTCTGCTGAAGTTGATGAGCAGTCAGGCCAAGCTCAGGCTTCTATGTAGAAAGGAAGTCACGTCTGTTCCTCTAGAGGGCTAATGAACAAGCAGATCTTTCAGCTTATCAAGAGAGAAAGCTCTCCACAGATTTTCCTCACAAAAATCTTCAAATTGCAAGTGTCATGAGGAAAAACAGTGCTGAACTCAGCAAGTGGTAGAAATTAAGGTTGATGTCTGGGACGGTTTCCCTTTCTTTGTGTTAATTTCAGCTGCTCTTCTGTGGGGACTCCTACTTGAAATGTCTTGCGATACATCAAAATGTTGTTTTTTCCTCCTGTCAATTGACTGGGAAGTGGGTTGACCTGTACACCATTGGGAGAGTTTTGTAAAATGTTTACTGTCATAACAACCCAACCATCTCCAGTTCTGGGAGTCCAAGCTATGCTAATTCAGCCACAATTCCATGTGAATGTATCATGTATCTGGCTGTTAGGCTGCTGAATTTACGTATTAAGCTTAAAATACATCTCCCATGAAAAAAGAGAAAAAGGTTTCTGGTTCATAAAAATGCTTGAAAAGAGTGGTATTTATTTTCCTTTGGCTCTTACCAACTAAAAAAAATCATCCAGTATCTGCACAGCTTGAAGCCTTTGAGCCCTACTGATAACAGTTTAGGGTTTTTGCAATTAAAAAGTGATCAACTGCTTCAGTGTTCTTCAAAACTAAGGAGAAATTAATATCTCTCCTATCAGCTGTTTGGTCAAAGGAGGGGAAGCCCATAAGCTTTCTGAAAAAATGTATACAAGTCCTCTTTCTACAGTTAATTTAACTGAGCAAGGCAGTATGAAACCTGTGCACACAAACTTTGATCTATGTAAAACTAGAGCTGAAATAAATTTTGAAATTTGTTTAGGAATGAAAAATACTAAAGAATTTTCTTTTTGTCAGTGTCCATGCTATCTCCAGTTTCTTTGCACTTCATTTGGTCCGGTCAGTCAGTGCATTTCCAGTTCATACGTGTGTGAATGTCAATGGCATGGACGAAAAAGCCAAGCTCATAATAGGCATAATATTGCCCTCTAGTGAGTAATTCAGAAGAGAACGTGAGTTTTATGTCAAAGTCAGCTGCATTACTACTGGCAGGAGCAGGAAGAAACAAATCTAATATTTTATAGGATGGTTGCTTTCATTGCATTTCATCTCTTTCGATGGAAGACAGGTAGAATACCACAGTATTTTTCCCCTACTCAGTAACTTCTGGGAAGGGAGAATTAATGTCTTTGTGAAAGAAAAACCTGAATTTCAAATCATATTGATTTTTTGTAGAAAAACATAGCTTGCTTTTACCAGAGTTCAAGAAACTGGATTATAGAAATCTTTCTATACTATGTATTTGACACATACCATCAGCTCCCCATAGGATGAAAGCAGTCCTGCCCCGTAAGCTTTGATCAATCCATTTTGCTTGCAGAGGCCAAACTCCACAGTGAACCAATAAAGCTGGGAATAAGAACAACTTGTGAAAAACAGTCTGAAAAGGCTTTTAAGCTTCTCATTTTTCCTTTAATTTTCTTTTATCTTCATTCCTTAATATCTTTGTATCTTCAAATTTTATACTTGCATATTTTAAGAAAATTATTTTTTTCCCCTCAGCATGTAACACACACTAAATATAACATGTATTTTTTCAAAACTTGCTGTCCACTTAAAAAAAGAAAGTTAAAAATTTTGAATGACAATACACGGGTACATAAAGTCATATCCTTTTCTTTCTTTGGAAGATGTTACAAATTACCCTGCAACCTCTTAGCCCTGAGCCTCTTCATAGCCAGTGGAAGCTGACAGATTTCCACCCACAGTCCCCAGAAGGACAGGTAGATCCTGACAGAGGGTTCAAGACCTTTGGAAAGGTACTTGAAAGGAGAGTTTCCCTCCTTCTTTGTCATGTGATCTCATTCAGAAGAATTGAAGAATGCCTTTTTCCATATTGTGCCAATTATATCTTAGTCATGCTCCAGCAGAAAATAATGATACATTTCTCTGGGCTTTTCTTGTGATAAAGCATACTTAACACCGTGATTCCTTTGCCTGCTGGACAGTAGTGGGATGAAAGCAACTCTTGGCTCTGCCAAACTCTTAGTCCTTCCCTTATCAAAAACTCCAAGGAAATGGACATTGGAGAACCAGTTCTGGACGCAGCCTGATGCCCTGAGAAGCTGGATAGGCATTGTGCAAAGGGAAAACATGGTAAATGAAGCATTTCCAGAATATGGTTTCGTGCCACAACTCTTCAAGGTTCCTTTAGAGACAGAGAGCACTTTGCTGCCTCAGACACAGCAGGAGAGCTTGGCTTCACAAGTATGGTGTTTCAGGACCCTGCTTAAAGAACTGCAGACAATTTGTAAAACAGTGTGAAGCTCTGTATTATTCTGTCTATTCTGCCTCTTTCATACATTCTCTTTCTTTCTCCCACCCTCTCTCATACACCTTTTCATTCTGATGACTTGGTTTTAGCCTCCAAATTTATCACTGAAGAAACAACAGGCCAGGATCTTTCTTTTTGCAGGATCCTGAGTTGCTTTCTCTACAGTTCAGCAAATAATTCGGCATTTATATTCTGTTAATGATCTTGATTCTTATTATTTCACAGTGAAAAGTCTTTTGAGTATCTCCTCATTGTGCAGGAGGCTTTTTTGGCCACAGAATCAGACATGGGAGGAGGAATTTTTTTAGTGCTTCTTAAGATATCCTGTATTTGGCTTTTGGTTAGTGAGGTTCCTTCAAGCTCTCACTGTTTTAACAGAGTACAAAAAATGTATTAGTGGCACTCTGGATGACAAGGACACTGGCAGTTTCCCACCTCTCGTGCATGGATCCACTTGCTTAGAGAAGTCACGGGCCTGAATGAAATAATGGCATTTCAAAATTTGTCTTACAAATGTTGTAGACCATAGCAACAAACAATTTTGAGATTCTTTAAAGAAACTTCTAAACTAATTGCTAACATTCTCTTTATAAAGAACAGGGAATGACAGGAACTTCCAGAGATAATGATGGAATTCATGTTAGACTTTCATGGCAGGATAATATATACACTTCAAGTTCCTCTCTATCTTCACTTTCTAGAAAAGGAACTCAAACAGTAAGTCTTGATTAAGTATATAAATTTTAAACATTTTAATACTGAGATGTTAATCCAGAATAGGTTTACTGTTCAGAATACTCGATGGCACTTACAAAATTTTATTCTCACAGACCCTGAACCGCAGGTAGCCCTTTCAAAAAGGTGCCCTTATTCTACATGGCCAAACCCTGGATGATACTATGAAAGTTTCAGACACGAGACCCATTATTCTTCTAATCTTAACCCTATCTCTTTTCTAGTCCTACTCAGTTCAGAATCAGGAAGAGGTGCTTGCAGAGGAATGCTTTATAAGCCATGGGCTTTAACCCAATTCCACCAAGACCTGGGGAATGATGCAAAATGGCTCTCTAGGACTTAGAATTTTTTCACCCTAGCAAAGGCATGGATCTTAATCTCACTCTAACCTCTCTAGACCCAGACAGTGGAAGAGGAAATGTGGACTGCCACTGTCATAGTCTCCTCCCATCACTAGCCCAGGATCTGGATGATGTTACAAAGAATTCAGCACTCATACTTTTGCCCTCCAAACTTCAAAAATAATGGTAGCATTACTTAATCCTAACCCAAGGATGGATATCTGCAGATGGATTTTAGGTGAGCCACAATCTCCTTCCTGAGTGGGACTGTGGACTGGGTAAGGAATTTCAGGAGTGACATTCTCCTGTCATTCACTACCTGTACTAAATGAGTCTCACACAGCTGGGTAAGGGTAAGACTCTTCTCCTCCCCTGAAAAAATCATCAGGACTGGTAAATGGCTTCAATTATCAGAAAAAAAAAAAGTCACCTGGCCTCCAGATGACTTTCATAATAAGTTCAGATGGCAGTAAGGGGCTGTACAAATCGTTTTGACAGTTGTAGACAGCCTAGTGACTCAGAACTGAATGGCAGTACCTACTCTCAAATTGCTTTTAAGTGCTCACCTGTTTGGTGAGGTTAATGAATAGGGGGTGAACCAAATTCTGATGGTTTTCTGCACCTTGTGTATGAGAAGATATAGGTATCACACTGGGTATTTAGTCTTTTAGATGAATCTGGAAAGTGAGTTGGGACCATCATATGGCTGAAATTGTGAAAACTTGTAAGAAGAAATTTTATTTCTTATAAAATCAAGAAGAGTAAGCATTTCCTCAGATGGAATCACATGATTCTGGGCTCCCCCAGAGGGACACCAGTCCCTACTCCAGCACTTTACTAACCTGTGGAGGAGAAGAGACAATCCTGCTGATGCTCCCATTTTTGTAGTTAATCTGAGACACAAAAAGAGCCTTCCCTGCACAGTAAGAGATATCCAGTGAATCATTTGGGGTTTGCCTCCAATATTAAACTGCCATCTGTACTTACTGTGGCCAGTTTCTCAATCTCCTCTTCAGATGATCCAAGAGAAGCCAGTCCAATATCCTAAAGCAAGTAAGCGAGCAGACAGTGTTACACTAGTGTGATTATTCAGCCCAAGGGAGAGAAAGAGGGGAAGGGAGGGCCACATAATTTCTAGCATGAATAGCATGAACTATTCATTGTTTTTGTCACCCAAAATGACCTTCCATGGCTTCCAGGATGCCTACCTCTCCCTGGCCCCCAGCTACATACCACTGGGAGTCGCATTAGATGAGTGTTTAATCCTCAGTGTTCTTTGTGTAAAATTAACCACCTCTTGTCTTAATGCTGGACTATCTACCGCAGGCAAAAATTTACAGGGAGGCATGAGAAGGGTTTTATCTTTGCCATTACCTTTCTATCCCTCACTCTTTCTGACAGCCCTTATGAGTGGGTCAGATCTGTGGAGCGATGATTCTGTTTACTTTCATCTGTGCTCCCTGTTAAATGTTATTTTCACAATAGGAATCTGTAGATGTCTCTTTTTTGCTATCCCAGGAGCCATATCATGCAACAAACAAACGAAATTAGGGCATTTTCACCATTCATCGTCTCATATTGAATGGAACAAAAAAGAGCTTTCATGGGGTGTATTTCAACTATGAAAATACTTTGAGGGGAAAAAAAAAAGTGAAATGTGAAAATTCAATGAATGTTATCCCATGTTTTATAGTCTGAGTTATTGATAGGAAAAGAAGAAAACTGAAAGCTTTGAAATTGCTATAATCTCTTATTTCTAATGTGTCTTAAGTTGCAGTATTGAACTGAAGAGGTTTCTTCCAGAAGAAATTAAAGATAACTAGGATACTTAAAGTACTACTCTTCTGATTCTGATAATAACCACTATTTATGATCAAAATGGCAACTGGCATGTATTCAAGTTGGTATGACTGGAAATCACATCATATGAGGTGAACTGCTTTTCTTTTACAGATATTTCTTCAGAGATCTTCAGAGATCATGTTGGGACCTACATCATGTTACCCCTCTGATCTTATCGCCAGTTTCCACACTGGCCACTGATTGATAAGCCTGGACAGTGAGATATCTTCTTCCCTCTGCCGTGGTTTTGAGGAACACTCATAGTTCTGAAGTCTTTAATTATGAGAGGTTATTGAGTTCACTCGGGTCTGACACTGACTGCTCATACTAAATAGCCCCTTATTGTACAAAGAAGCTCTGTTTGCTTTTTGGAGCCTCCTTGCCAGTGTGAGCAATGCTGTGAGAATCTGGTGAGCTGTAAAGGGAAAAACAATTCTGATGAATGACATAGTGATGGACACAATTAAAGTCTCATGTGAGACAAGAATGTACATCCAGAGACAGAACCAGCTTGGAGGCTTGGCAGCTGTTGCTATGTAGGTTCATGTGGTGTAGGACAGGAAGCCAGGGGAGCAGCTCAGTCAGTAGAGCTCAGACTCCAGCCCTACAGAGACAGCCTTCTCCAGACTGACACAGCCCTCCCACAGAGAAATCCCACAAGCTCTGCCTGCTCTGCCCTTCCTTCCACACCGTGTCTGTAGGGAGCAGTGCTACCACTCCCTTGGAGTAAATGTCTCCCAGGGCACTGCTAGCCCACCACGCCTGGAGGCCATGACTCAGGCAGAATCCAGTCTTAAAATTGCATTTCGTGGTGAGCTGCATGTATTTAAGGCACCTCTGGCCTGCCATCCAGAGCAGTTGGTTAAAAAGCCAGCAGAAAATGTTCTTACCTGTGAGAACTGGGCGAACTCCTTGTCAGCCAGCATGGGAACATGACCCAACAACTCATGGCAGCAGTCTCTGGAAAATAAATGACCTTCTTGTTTATTAAAGGCTTCCTTTTTCTGCCCTTCATGAACTCCCCGTGAAGGACTTTAGCCAACAGACCCCAAAGGGAGCTGATGTTAGTGGCTGCCTCCATACCTGGCCTGATTCTGCAAGGATCAGAGCATTCCCTCCTGCCACAGGCAGCCAGCTGCCCCCTGCCACCTTGTCTATTGTCTGCTTGGGATGGCATGGGCACTAACCTTCTATGTCACAACATCTTTGAAAGGTCCCTGTTTTGTCCCAGCATACAACAAAAGCATCTGTGTGAACTTGTAATTTTTCATGAAATATAATTCCTGTTGTCTGGCCAGCACTTACTGGGAGAGTTTCACAGCAGGAAATCAAACCCCAACAGATGGTAACTGAAGGCAGGATGAAAAGATTAAACCACATATTCTTCAGTCTTTTCCTTCCCCAGACAACTTTGCAAGAGAGACAGAGAACCACACCCTCTCATGCATGACTTCCCCTTCTAACTCTCCGGCTACCAGTTTCTCAAATTGTTTCATTCTGTGGACTACTGGATAGAACTCCAGAGCCAGTCCCAAGAGAATGATCCCAAACACATTCAGAAGGATGGAATTATGCCAGGGCATCAAACTTACGGTTCTGGGGAATACATGGGAGAAGAGAAATGCCTAATATACTGTGTGCACTGGAAGACACGAAATGCCAGGCTGGCAAGGAAGTCACGAGCAGACAGCAGTCCTGCAGCTGGTGTCAGCTGGAAACCTGTTCTCTCTGCAAAGGGACACCAAATTTAGCTGTTTCTAGGGTTAACTACACAGCACATTTACTTTAGCTATAGATTCAGGGATCCTTCTTGCTCTGTTGCAATAGTTCCCTCCACCAAGCATAGCAGGCACACCCTGGCTTATCATTAATGTGCCCTTGTACTGTTATGGGGCCAGCTCCTGCAGCATGGAGTCACCTACCCATCCAGCCTGTGTGTATTCACACAGCAATGAGACGAGGTGTGGCAGTACTGCCCACCCCAGTTCACATTTTTTGCACATTTACACACATTTACCTATGTTCCACATGACAGTGGTGTGTCTGAGATCACACATGGTCCTTACAGTCAAGCAGGGAACAGAATCTGCATCTGGATTTTTTTTTCTTTTTTTTTTCTTTTTTTGCCATTATGTTTGTCTAGAAGTCACTACACAGCCTCCCAGTGATGTGATCGTAGGTGTTTTGCTTTGCACATGTCTACAGAACAGGACAGAGGAATGCAACATTTCTGCACTGTGATTTCAGCTTGTACATCCAGTGTTACCCCAGAGCACCCTGCATTACCATGAAAGGACTGTGAGAGACAACTAGAAAAAATAACCAGTCTGGTGGTCAATAGAACACACAATCTACATCTCCATGGGAAACATGTTGGTGGTCTGCAAAGCTGAGAAAATTGAAAATCACTGCTTTCAAAATGAGCCAACAATAATCTTTCTGAAGTCCTATATTCAAAATCTGTGTTGCATTCTCAGCTCCCATAAATGACATGTCATTTTCTTTAAAGCATAAAACTACATTTTAAAAAAATTAGAAATGGCTTTATTCTCAATTCTTTATCCATATTCTAATGTGTCAGGAATCCTGTAACCTTTTTTTTTTTGTGTGTGTGTGTGTGTAAACAAAGAAAAAAAATCCCACCCAGAAACCAAGCCATTTTCAAGATTTGTTTTCATTTGTTTTTTCATGTTTCTTCCAGAATTTCTTGTCTTACTCTGTCAGGCTATTAGTACTTTCCCCATTAAAAAAAAAAAAAGAAACAACAAAACAAAGCAAAAAAAGTACACAGAGAAAGAAAAAAAAAGGGAAAAAAACCAAAGAAGTGACAAAACATATGAAGAAATATAGGAATGAGAGGACAGCAAGGAGTGCTTCTATGTGACATTGAGATGGACTAGGCAGTGGGCATTTGTCAAAGTTATCTTCTACTGCTCCACTCAATTCAAAGGTAATCAGTACAGAACTACCTCAGAAGTGAGTAATATAAAGAAAACCCTATGGAGATTATGTATCTATGTTTGTCTATATGCTAGTCCAATCCAGAGGAATGTGAAAATTTCAGAATCTGGTAATCTTTGGGCTGAATTCTGAGTGAAGTGAAAATTGCACTGGCTGAAAAATACCTTGTATGAAAACCAAGACCTTAGTAACTCAATTTTGGAAGGACTATGAAAGAGTCTAGGGAAATTTATACAGCTTTAGCATCCATGTTGGAGGAGAAGGAGAGAAAATGAAAATTACGGCTTGTGTTCCCTGAGATGTCCTTTTAAATATAGGCCAGTGAATCAGACAGTCTGCTGATGGAAGAGACTTGGCCAGCTGCCTTGAAAAGCCCCAGGAAAAAGTTATCTGCTGAAGGTAATATCTGCAAAATCTGAACTTCTAGTTCATGACTGCACAATAAAACCAGCAATCAGTAGAGAATTGGGGGTGTGGCTGGTTGGACCTGCTGCCCGAAGATCTGGGAAATCAAAATGCATTGAAGAGAAGGTCTGGAGCAATTGACCTAAAGTGATCTGCAAGGCTTAATTCTTGGCCTAAAAACTGGTGTATACAGGCGGCCTGTGCATTGTAGTGTGAGCTTGCTTGAGTTCACTGGCTGTAATTTCTTCCAGCTGTGGAGCACAATGACTGCCTAAATCCAAACATCTTTCCTAGAAAGAAAGATGTGCCTAGGTTCATCTAGTTAACCCTTTGGAAAAACACTTGCCATGTGTAAACAATCACACTGTTAACCACTTAATTCCCTTTAAGTAATTATGAAATATTTGTGAAGTACAGTTCATTTCTCTTCAAACCAGCCTCACTAATAGGTAATAACAGACTGCTCTCGTGCTGAATCAAAAGGAATTGATTTCTTAGGGTTACAGATATTGCTAAGTTAAAGAGAAGATGGAAGTTTATCTGGCTGTATGGGCTGGTTTTAACACGATCATTTTCTTTCCAGGTTATTCCCCTCTCTCTCTCTGCCTCCTATAGTTTATTATTTTCAAAGCTGTCCAAGGGGAGGTTCAGAACGGACATTCGGAAGCATTTCTTTACTGAGAGGGTGGTCGAACACTGGAATAGGCTCCCTAGTGAACTGGTCAATGCCCCAAGCCTGACAGCATTTAAGAGGAATTTGGACAATGCCCTTAACAACACGCTTTAACTTTTGGTCAGATTTTAGACCTTGCAGTTGCTTCTGACTCAGACTAAGTCGTGGCCGCGTGTTGGTGTGACCCAGCCCACTGTGGAGCTGGGACAGCGAGATGCCAATCAATCCCAGCCCATCCCCTGGATGGAGTTCCCCAAGAGGCAGACTCAGAGGTCGAGGGGCAGCTCAGAAGCCTAAGCCGCACCCCCTGGGCCGTGCCCAGGTACAAGCCACCTCCCCCGGTTCGGGAAAATTCCTGGTTACTTGGTTGTTCACTGGTTCTCTGTTATAACTCCCGCCTCTCGGTTTACCACAGTGGTTCTTGTTAAATTGTATCCTCCCCCTGGCTTGTAACTCATTGGTTGTTTTCCCCCTTTCACCGGGGTTTTCAAATTCCCTATAAAACTGAGGACGAGCTCGGGCGGAGCCATCACAACCCATCGAATTAAACCTGTTGGAAGCCAGACCCGAACAGCCTCTCTCTTCCTTTGTCTCTGAGTTAACGTGAGCTGATCCCATCGGCTCCTGCCGTGTTCCCTCTGCACAGAAGCCAGCGAGCCAGCCCAGCCAGCAGCACTTTTCCTGATGCCGAAGTTGCTTCAGCGACACACAGAAGTAGCGCAGCTGGACTCCCTCTGACCTGGGGCACGCCAGAGGCTGTGCCTCGAGCACCCTAACACTGCGTTAGCCGTGCAATGATGTCAATCTTCATGCTATTCTAGAAAGTATTCTGCCTAGTGAAATGACATAGTTAGAGGAAAGCAAGGTAGGACATCCATTCAAAGCCTCTTATAATGGGACAAAAATAGTTTCCTCTCTTTTGTCTCCTAATTGTCCAGCTGTTAACACAGCTCTTCTGAAAATATTTTGTCTCATTCGTGCATAACCCGTAGGCTAAAGTAATCCAGTTTTAATCTACAGTTTAATAAGGGTAGGACCAGTGGTTCCAAGAACCATTCTTTCCATTATCCTTAGCCATCCATTCCAGAATGGAATAAAATGCCTCTGAAATGCTTGATTCTCACTCCCAGTTAGTTCTTAGTTCACACAATTAGCTTACAGTAGACACCTTGTGTTTATAGTAAATGAGTTGATACTCACTGAGAACACCTTTCCAAATGTTATTGGCAGATTTTTCAGCATTGATGTTTGGTTTTTTGGGGTTTTTTGTTTATGACACAGAGAAAATTTAGAACCAGAGCCTGTACAAGAAGTGAGCAGACTCCATGCAATCAAATCCTGTCAACCAACATGAACAATACAAATAGGTTTATGACAGGACAGTCTCACAGTATTCTAAATTCTCCCACTTTGATATCACCTGATACACTTCAAGGGTATGAATATCTGTGGTAATCAAGTCAGAATCACAATTCCTGGAGCTCCCTCCTGTCAGTTACTGTGTAAATTAAATGGGATCAATACTTCAAGAGAAAAATATTTATCAGCCCAATTATTGTAAGAGGGAAGTAAGGTGGGTAGTTGAATAGAAGGGAGAATACATGAGAAAGTACATAATGCCTACACAGAAAAATTCCCACAGCTGGGTGCAATGGTGTTCGTGGAAGATGCTTTTCACATAGCAACCCTCCCTTCCCTTACATTAAACATGCAATAAAAGCCTTGTCATCGAACAGCTTAGTCTTCATTAGAAATGCTAATGTCTTAAAAACTCTTCAGCAACAGAAAGCTTATTCAAGCTAACTTGTATCCCCTACTCTTCTACAGAGCAGGTCTCTTGCTTTTCTGAGTATTGTATTTAAATATAATTTATTTAAAGTTAAGCCATAATTTTTATTGTTTATTTCATCATAGTGATAAGCTGTCTTCTCTCTGGCACATCTTTTCACTGAGGAGGAAGAAGGCAGCTTTAAAGTTCACCTTTCTTTACTAATTCTTGATAATCAGGTGATTTACACAAAAGCACCTGGCCTTGGGTGCAGCCTGTGGCCTCATAAAGATAATGCAGGCTCCCTTGCTCTCCTGCTCTTTGCTAGTCAGCCCCCAGCTAACAGGTCAGCCTAGCAAACTTGTGTGTTCGTTTTCCAAGGTCGCATCTTCATGCCTTTATGGACTAGCACCACAGCCTTTGTGCTCTCCTGTCAGCCACATGGTAGGCACCAACAAGTTTAGTGTGGCAAGTGGTGCTACGGAGAAGCAGAGTTGTTTCAAGGCAGCTGCTGATTGACTAGAAGAATCTCCTGGAAATATTTTTCTCCAGCACACATTCCCATCCTGCCTCATGCACCAGGAACAAAGTGTACTTGAGAGGTATGTACCTGTACTTGTGTTTGGGTCTTACTGTCAGCATGGCTACAGAAGCATAAAACAGCAAAAAGGCTGTGAGGAAGTCATGCTGAGCAGTGTCTGCTGTGACTGTAGTGCTGCTAGCCCTGGGATTAGCTGGTTAGTGCCACACAACTGCTGCCACTCACAGAACAGGCACAAACTTACAGCCTGGTCCCTCAGTGTGCCTGGTGTGAATGTCCTGTGCTACAGCTCCCTGTGCCTGAGGGAATGCTACAGCTCATCAGCCTGTTTCCTAGGAAATGGTTTGTGGTGCACAAATTTGTGCAGGAAACCCTAAAATAAGCCACGGTTTTTAGTGACCTGACCTTTTAAAAATCTGGAGACATCCTGAAGTTGAGGTATGTTATCCTCTCGGTAGCCACAGTGTTTCTCAAGCTGCTGGAAAGCATCCAGGTATTGTGTACAGGCGTGAGTAGGGTAAAGGCTCCTCAGCTTCCTGTAGACTTCTCCCCTGAAAATCAAAAACTGTACAGCATGAGACCCCTTAATAAATAAGTCCTTATCCGTCCTGTCTACAGATCCACAGAGAGATGTAAACCCCCAGCAGACATTGTGGTCTAAAAATATGAGCTCAGGACACCTGGTGCTTGAAAGCTGGTGCTGGTTGGGTGTAGCAAACCAGAAGGGCTTTTTGCTTCACTTTTCCTTCAGAAGGTGTCCTTTAATGTAACAGAACTCTAATACTCATACAGAAGTGTTTCTTGATTAGGCACCTTCTTCCTTACGGTGTTGGAGGCATCAGGGAAATCCCAGGGAGAGAGCTGAATCTGGGATACTCTGTTGTTCAGTTTAGGAACGGAATGAATTGGGTATTCTTCCCTTTCAATACTGGGGTAGAACTTGGAATGCTGGTCCTTCCTTTTCCATGCTGAAGCCTAGCCTAGATTTGCCTCTTAAAAACCTCAGAAAAAGCACCTTTTCTGATACTGAAGAGTAATATCTGGACAGGTGAAGAGGTTTGTATTTTTGCAGTTCGAAATGCCTGGCACGGGCTATGTGTTTGAAAGATATGCCAGCTTCTTGAAATATTTATCCCATTAAACAGAAAGAGACCAGCTGAAAATAATATATGTAACCTGATTTGGGCACAGGTTTTAAGCTTCTCACAAACTTGATGGTGCTTGGATTTAGAGTTGTGGTTTGGAATATATTTAGCTGTTGCAAAATAAGCAAGTAATAATAGGATGGCAAAGAACCTTATAGAAATGGTTATTTTTGTTCAGATGTGGCCCTAGGGTGTTAACAACTTTATAAACATTGTTTTATGAAAATTGAGATCATTCTTGGAAATGCTGGGTACGGGAAATGACCTTTCGTTGGTTTTGTAATTTTTCTTTTTTTTTTTACTATTATTATTATTACTCTCTTTTTTTGTGATGCTATTGTTGCTATGGAGGTGATATCCAGTCCTTGGTAAAGGCTCTTTATTTTTACGAATGTCTTGCGCAGCATGGAAGTAATGAACCAGAATGAAGCGGGGAGGAAAACCTTTGGAGGAAAAAAAGTTAAAAGAACAGAGGGAAACAGTGGCTGCTGTCACTATTGCAAAAGCCACAGGAGACTGGGCCATTTCCATGGAAGAATTAGGAAAAAATGAGGAGGACTAGAGTTCAAGTGTTGCCCTGGCTTATTTCCTCATAGAATACCACTGACTTCAGTGGGGTTGCATGGGATTTGAACCAGCGCATGGTTCATGCCCAGACTGGAGTCTAGAGAGAGCAGGCTTGTTTACACTTCTGCACATATGGTCTCTTTTATCAAAGTGTCATTCTGCTGTGTGTCCAAACATTGGCTACCACAGAAATGCAGGCGGTCCCAGAGACCAGTGATGAACTATCCAAAGCTAAATGTACCTCTAAGACAATCATCTGAGTATTCTCCAAAGTCAAGGGAATAGCAGGTATGAAAGAACTGCTGGAAGCAGAGTCTATGGAACACTCTAGAAAGGAGACTCCTAACAAAAGATGGAGCCAGATGCTTGAAAGACTTTGAAGGCAATAACCTTATTTTACATAATTTCCTTATTGTTCAGGAAAAAAAAAGTGGCACTATTCAACTTCATTATGAAGATGTGACAGGTGCATCCCCATAATTTTGTCCTGAATTCTCTGTTTTTCTTACACAGCTTTTACCCATATGGCATCTCTGACTGCTTAGATTGAGGGCCTTCCAAGAAGTTGTTTTGAAAACAAAAGCTCAGATCGTCTGTAGCCTCTGTTTTCTGAAAGTCATATTTCTTCACTGGCTTGGTTTTCATTTTTATAACCTTGTTGCTTCAAACTGAAGGCATCCAGCAACTCTTCAGAGTGACACCAAGGGAATTTAGTCTGTGCTACAAATTTTGCCTGCAATTGCACAGTACTCAATTAAGTTGTGCTGTAATGCAGCTGACCTCAGGGTACGGCCTCAGGGGGCTGTGATAACAATTGGGAAGGCTAATTTTGGAAACAGCTTTACTTAACAAGGCAACCTGGGTTGCTGGGGTTGGCTGTTTAGGGAAATGGGCAGATACTCCTTTAAAAGTCTATTTTGTTGCCACAATGGGTCTAATTCTAGGTGGAGAAGAGCTGGAATGACGAAGGTTGGCAACAAAAGAGAAAAACAGGAAAGAACACAAAATTAAATTTTCTTAAATGTGACATTCCCACAAGCCATCCCATGCCAAGGTTGTTGGCTGGTGGTAGTAATCATGAGCATGACACTGACCATCAATCTTTGACTATTGAAAGATGCTATAAAAACCTATTTGAGCTTAATAAAAATATGTCCTCCTGGATGAGTTGGATGCAAGGTTTTTATGTGGTCATGGCTTTCTGTGGCACAGTAGATTTTATTTTAAATAAAGTAAGTATTGAAAGAGATGGGATGGCAGTGTGGTTGAGGTTCTGGCATGACACAGCTAGTCTATGGATTTAAATTCTGGCATTGGAATAAACTTTGCGTGTGATTTAGGGCAAATTACTGAAGTTCTCAAGTTTTCAGTTGCACAGTTAGAAAATGTGGTCTTCATTCTTCCTTTCTCCCACCTAAGGCCTTCTTTCCATTTATATTGTAAACTTTTGAGAACAAAGACTCTCCTATGTGCACATGTGGCACCTTGCACAATCCCAGGACTCTGCTCTTACTTGAGGCATTTGGACACATTAATGCTTTGTAGTAACATGCAAATGTGTAATTCCTGCTGCTTACTGATATATTTTAAAGTCAGTGGGAGAAAATGGAAACAGAGGTATTTCAAATCTGCTCTATTTCAAATCTGCCACATACTTCACATAATGTTTAAAAATATACTTTGAATTTTAATTTTGTTTAATTCATTGGTTGATTTTTTTGTTGTGTTGGGGTTTTTTGGGTTTTTTTTGTGGGTTTTTTGGGTTTTTTTGTTTGTTTGTTTGTTTGTTGTGTTGTTGTTGTTTTGGTTTGGTTTTTTTTGAGTGGCAAACCTTCAGGAAAAACAAAGCCCCAGTGAAGAAATGCTGTACCCTTGTAAAAGTAACTTACCATCATTTCATATGATATCTAAGGCCCTTTTTCAGTTTAAATAATGTACCCTGGAAGGGTATTTCAAAATTTCCTCTACTTTCAGTTTGAGAAAATTATATGTATTCACGTTAAAAGCAGTGAATACTTGAAGGAGAACAAGCTATTCTGTGAATATTGAGTTAGCCATATCCTCTGAGTGAATTTCCATCCCATGAGTGAGCATTTTTCTCCTGGGAACAGGTTTGAAAAGGTGGTATTTTTGCCAGCACCATGGCTATGGTAAATTAGAGGTCAGTTAGAAGTTATTCTATAGGCTCCAGGTGTTTTCTGGGGATCAGCAGGAAGGGAGACGGTCAGGAAAATGCCTTTTGCTCTAGGATGTGAATAGTTAAGACCAGCGCAGAGAATGGCATTCTGCAAAACAAATGTCCAGAAGATGACATTTAACCAAAGAGTAAAATGTGGGATGGATGAATACAGTTTTAAAAAGGTTATAGCTGTCTCACACTGCCAGTCTTTCCTGGGACCGTTGTGGAATGGCACAGGAATTGGAGCAAAAGTACCAAACTCACCAAGTTGCTGTTTCCTGTGCTGTGTACTCGATGTGAGGTAAAGGGTCTCCTCTGTAACGAAGAGAAGAAATATGACATGTGTCTCAAGAAAGTTTCAAGTTCAGTTTCCAAGTACTATATTTTTGTTTTGCCTGCACCATGAATATTTGCTGGAATGAAAATAGAAACAGTAAAATAATAAATAAGGAACTTTTTTTTGTCTTGGTCAGCTCTGATGTTGGCATTCTCTGCTCTGTTACAATGTAGGGAGGAAACAGAGGGATATCTAAGAAAGAGATCTGTGTTCAGAAGGTTTACAGATGGAATAAGAGACCTTCAGGCTTGCCATCACCTCTGCTGAAGGCAATCTAGCAAGCAAAACACAGTGTGTGCCTGGAGGGTCCCCCCTGGAGGATGTGATCAGCACAGTACTGTCACAGAGAACTCTCATAAAGCCGTGAGCAGAGAGCTGCCCAGGCATTCACTGCATGGTTAGCACTGACTTCTCTGGTGGGTGCTTTTTTCTCCTCTTCCTCACTGTTGCTTCTTCTGTAGCTCTGAGTCAGTTCAGTTCTGCTCTTGGGCTGTTCTGCTCTTGGGCTGTTCTGAGCTGGGCTGACTCTGGTATTTGATGGCAGAGAGAAAACTGTACTCAGAAGTCTCACAAGACTTTGGAGACTCCACCAGTTCTTGGATGCCATGAGGCTGATAATCCACGATCAGTTTTACCTATACCTTTGACTTACCCTATCAGAAAGCAGTGTAGTTCTGGTGAAGGCTTGCACATAAAGGTGGAAACATTTTTATTCTCTTACACAAGAACTGAGAGCTTTGTATATTTTTAGGTAGTTAATGTGCGTCGATGGAGACATTTAAAAAAGGAAATAACAAAAATAATAAATTGCTTTCCACTGTCAAATATATATATGTTAGTAAATAGTGTTCCTTAAATTTCCCTGAAAAAGATTAGCCTCAGCTCAGGACCGAGTCCTAAAAGGAACTAGAAAATTGAAATAAAGACGCATATTGAAATCAATTCTGCTAAAACAAAATCCGTCACTGGGCTGGGATATGTGAACGCAATCTTAAGATTTTTGCCTTAAAATGTATTTGCTGTGCTGTCACAAACGCCAATTTTGTTTGGAGTGAAAGTTTTTGTGCCTGAATTTTGTTCTCTCAAAAGTGGCCCCACTGATACATTAACAAAATATTACATCTCTGACATTTCTTGCACATGAAGTCTGAAAGTACATGAGGAGCACTGAACTCTCCCTTCAGCAGCCTTGTACTTACACTCTGTAATTAAAGGCCAGGTCAGCAAAGAACGCCCTCCGTTTGTTATACTCCAGGTCAGCGTATCCCTGGGTTAGAAAACAATTTGGGGGAAAAAAAAGCCTTACATTATGAGAGATCTGTGGGCATAAGTAGAAATCAACAGAACCACCACTGGATCTGTAGGAAGTACGGGCTCCCCACCCAATCTCCCCTGTGCATTTATTACTATGTTGTGAAAAACAGACTCAGCGGTATCTGTTTAAAGGGGAAGTTTACCTACTGAATACCAGAATTTTCTTTCTGCTCCTTCTGTGTTTACTAGAATTTAAACTTCAAGCAGGCTTTGCCAGCTATTGAATATGCATACTGACATGGAATCACATTCCTTTTAATTTTACATCATTCATAATAGGAATTAAAACTGAAATCTGAAACTGTGTGCTAATATAACTCATAAAACAGAGTTGATCAGCATCACTGTTCAAATATTTATTATTCTAAAATATTCAGAACTTACTGGAACCACTTGGTATACTACAAGCCAAATTTGTCCCTTAGGTTTATTCGCACAATTTTTAGTGTAGCAATAATACCAGTAAGCCTGCAGTTAATGAGTGTTGTGTGCGTGAATCTGAGGAAAGGGCTGGATCCTGGGAACATGTTTATTTTGTCATGTGCTGTGGATAATATGTTCATTCAGACGCCACCCTGGCTTGTCAGTGGCTGTAACAAGTCCATTTACATGAAAAAACACGAAGAACTGTTGGGCCAGGTTTACATAGATGCTGTGACCTCTCAGCTTTGCCCCTGCTGTTCTGAGGGCTCTGCACCCACCCTCTGAGCAGCAGGAGCCTCCTTGGGGGACCTGCAGCCAGTGACAGGGTGGCCCAGAAACTGGTGTCACAATGACATCAGTTTGATTGGTTTTGGCCAGTAAAGAGAAAGTAAGGAACAAACTGAAGGTGTGGAGATAAACAACCCAAACTGTCTACTTGGTAGGAAATGTTTATGCAAAATCTTTCCTGAGCTACCTTGAGCTACCTGTACATCAGCTTCTTCTGTGCTTTCCCCCAGCCTCTCCATTTTTTGAGCACTGCTCAGAAGCATGATAAACAAGCCCATGCTGTGCTCTCTCCTGCCACAGACAAGCGATGTTCAGTGCCTGAGGTAACTTGTTTTCAACTTGTTAGGGATTTCTAAATTGCACTACATTCTGCAATTTAAATTTATCCCCACTCAATACTTTGGTTACTTTGCACCATGGCTGCTTTCTCTCAACTTCTTCAGTGCTCACACCTTCTATTTGGCAAAGATGAGGGGAACTTGGTCCAGTTCAAAGAATTCCCAATACATGTTAATTTGTCTAATGAGAAACAGCCTAAGAGCTCAGGAAAATTACAAATACTTGGACTGTTTGCATCAGAAAGAAATGAGGAAGAATTAAATATGCCCTGATTATTGAAGATATGAAGCTCTCTAGAGCATTATAGTTGAATAAGTGATCCTCAAAACAGAAGACAGACTTATAAACTTGGAAAGGCCTATTTCATATTACACAGGACTGTACATAGCTCACAACAAAATATGGTTTAAGGTTAATGAAAGGGACTAAATAGAATTCAGACATGTAGAGAAGGGAATGACAAAAACTTTCTTGTAGATTCTGTTGACACATATCTACACCTGCACTGCATTTCTCAGTGCAAAGTATGTCCTTTTTCTTTCCTTTCCATGCATCCCTTCTGTGTGATGCTTGACAGGACACAATGCTGCTGTGACCTGCCTTGTCGATTGGCAAACGGCCCTTTGGAGTCCCTTTTGTGTCTGTGCCTAACTCACACCTCGTCTGTACTAAAGCTGGGAAACTTTGATGAGAAATGAGTGTTTGTTTGTTTGTTCCCAGTACTTTGCCTTAATATTATCACTAGAGCAGGACTCCACAGTGCATTTTCCCCTTCCCTCTCTTAGAGTTTGTGCTTAGGGCATGGCTAAGAGTACACATATAAGGCTCTTAGAGTAAAACCCTTTTTGTGGTCCACTCCTGCAGGGACTCATGCAGTCCCTAATTCCACTGAAGATGAGTTTTTATCTGCCCCTTTGTTTTTGCTCTTCGTTCTAGAGTATTTCTTTACTCTTGAAGTTTCCCTTACAACAATCTCCCTACAGAGAGTTTCTCTTTTAAAGATGAAATAACAGTAATGTTAAACTTACAGGCTGGCCATGGTCCAAACTGGGATCGTACTTCGTGATCACATGGTGGCACTTGTCCAGATCTTGGATTTTTCTAGGGAACCAGGGCACTGGAGAGAAAGCAGAGAGTTAAACAAAAGAGAATCAAATAAATTTTAGAAGACAGAGTAAATAAAAGCTGTGATGAAGATTAAAAGCTTTCTTTTTATCAATATCTAAGAATATTCATATCTACATGTTACCATAATTGTCATCATACATGCCAAGTTGACTTGTTTCCTGGCCAAACTGGCAGATTGGATGAAAAATTATCTGAAATTAACTTGCTGTGATAATCTCTCAGTTTTAATTAGTAGAAACAATTTTTAAAGGCAAAAATATCTTTTAGATCAAATGTGCTGTTCTGTTCGACACAGGACAGCAAATTTATTTCAACATTCTGGATTTAAGAGTATATTTTGATCTTGTCTAAAAAGCAGTCTTACGTTTTCATACCTTTAAAAGTGAAACAATATTTTAAAAGGAAAACGTGACATTTCTAAAATTTCTAGAAACTGAACAGGTGAAGAAGCATCTTCAAGTTTTTTCCTTCGGGCTCATTTTTTTTTTCCAGCAGCATTATTCTTTAGCTAAACTTCCAAACAGCTTCCTTCTCATGAAGTGGGAAGCTTTTCCAGTGACTAAAATTAAAATAAAGTGTGAACGTTTTAATTTAAATGTCAGCATTTATGAGAAATTAATTTAAAAAGAAGTGTTGGAAAAACACAAAGTTGATATTGCTTTCGGAGGTCAGACTGATGCTGTAATCAAACTTTCTGTGGTACAACTCAGGTCCATTTGGGGTCATCCTTAATCTCATACTGGACAAGACATCAGACATCTCTGTACTGAATGTTAAATTTAAGTTTTGCTGTATTATATTATATCCAGGCACATCAAGTTTAGAAAAGTACAAACCTAAAAATACTCAGATATTGGGGAAACTCCATTTTTTTCATGTCTTACAACCAATTCTGTGATACAACAGAAGAAATACCTGTTTGACAGATGTCTTATGTGCACCCAGAACTTTTTTCTGAGCCTTTGTCTCTGGCTGTACCAGTGGTTCTGCATGCAAGGTACCTTTCCTGCCATCTATTACCATATCCACTCAAAACCTGTACCTGATCACAGCTGCCTCCGGGTATGTCCCCACACACATCTTGCCTGTTCCTTGCAGAATTGAACGTAAACACACCCTCTTTCAACAGTGCCTTGTTTTTATTGTAGTTCCACATCCTGGCACATCTGAAACCTCCCAAATCCCAAGGAAATCCTAAAGAAATGCTTCTCCAGCTCCTAAACCCTCTTTGGCTCTCCAGTTTCCCTGATAATAGTGATGCCCTCTTGATATCCCCACGGTTCCTGAGAACAGCTTGGTGTGGACTGCATCTCGTAGTTAGCCTGACAGTGAATTTCAAACAATACCCAAAGGTGCCCAAATCGGTCTGTATTAGTTAAAAGTGCTCTGGGAATATCTGTCTGGCCTTGTCAAGGGAGGGAAACCCCATGGCAATTCTGTATTCAGAGAACTCAGCCTGTGAGCTGGACCCTCAGCCTTCTCTTCTGTCATCCTCAGGATTGTATTAGTCTCTAACGGCTGTATTCACCCATTCCTGCCTGCAAACAGGAAAAATACCTGTCTGCCCCTGTGTTTTTCTTGAAGCAACCAGTTCTCTGCACAGCTCTCAGCACACAATCTTCTTGTCATTGAGGAGTTTCTAGTTTCTCCTCAGCTTTTTGTTCTGCTGCTCTTTCTCATCTCCCTCTTTGCTGGAACACTTTTCTCACCTCAGTTCTGCTGGCTATGATGAAGTGCTTCTCTTTCTGAACTAATGGCAATGGAAAGCAGCCATGCAGAGACAAATAATGAATGCACAGTCACTGGCTTTCCAGACAAATTAAATTACTATCATGAAGCTGAAGCTAAAACTAAAAAAGTTACTCCGAAAGAACAGCACTAATAGATGCATACATTGCTTACCTTTGTCTTCTCTGCTGGCTTTCACATCCTTTGCTACTCTCTTTAAGGTGGTGATGAGGATACCAACATCAGCACTGTGAACTTCACATTCAACAAAAATGTCAAGATCATCAGCAGAGTTCTTGGGCTTTTTGGTTCGACGGGTTTCAAAGTGGTAGATTTGAGTTTCAAACATCTGCAAGAGCCAAGTGTTCATATGATGAAGCTTCTCCAAAGACTGAAAATCCAGGTAAGTCTAGATATACTTTCACAGTGTCTTTAAAAGGTGACTAAAAGAAGTATTAATTAGAAGTGCATGTTAAGCAATGAAGTCCAATAATGTCTGGTTTAGAAAGAGCTAAAATACAGACAGAGCTAAAGATTAAACACTGTAGAAATGGGTAGAGAGAGAAGGAGATGAATGATGAATACTGTTGACTGTAGAATTTCATCTGTGCAGAAACAGTAAATGAATGGCCGGGTAACTTAAAACCCTGCCAGAATGAAAGCAGATCTATTGATGTCTAATAGCACCATAATCGTTAAAAAATTGGGAAAATAAATAACAAGTACAATGCTTTCCTTTAGAGTTATTCATTTTCCCAGATGAGAGTGAGCACCTGGTAGGGGTACTTCAAGTGCCCAGACTACATAATGCCTGTGTGGTTCACAGCTCTTATAGTCTTTGTATCTCCTGCCAAATATGCAGAGAAAATTCACTGGCTTCTAACATCTCCACAGTCTGAGTGCTTGAAATGCTGGCCACCACAACTGCTAGAAAGAAACAACAGATTGGTATCTGCTCTAAACAGCCCTTGCATAAAATGTTGATTCTCCTAAGAGACTGTGCCTAGATGCTCCCTTCCCCCAGAGCACTCTCCCTCTTTGCCCTGAGACCAGGCCACCTCTCTGAGCAGCTGGAGCAAAACCAGGATAGTGAGAAAGGGGGAAGGCAGCAAGGTGCAAGTCAGGCAGGGAGCAGGAGAAGGGTGAGAGAGGGAGAGATGAAGACTGGGAGACATGAAGGCAGTAGGGGCAGAAGAGAGGGCTCAGCAAAGGAAGGGAATACTGTACCTCAAAGACTTCGGCTGCCTTAGAGAGCTCAATCTTCCTCACATTGTAGAGGATGAGGGTCAGGATGAGAGAACCTCTGTCATCTTCCCTGTTGGAGTCCAGGCTGCCTTGGCTGTTCAATGACTGTATGCCACACATCTTTTCCTTGTTGGCCTCTTCTTTTGGGCCTGAGATCCCCACCAAATCCATCTTCATTGGGAGATAGGGGAGGGGATTGCAATAGTCAGGTGTTGAGTGGAAACTGCCTGAGGGTGAGGGAGAAGTGGCCCGGGGAATTGGTGGGACTGGAGATGCAGTGTGTCTGTGTGGGCAGTGAGCTCAGAGCTGCCAGAAGCAGGGAGACAAGTCTGTTGTTGTGTGTCAGGCGTAGGGATGTTTATGTTGGTCGTGCCAGACGCGTCAAGGGAAGCCGCCTGTATGGGATGTGCGCAAGACCCAGAGATGGCCCTCCTCCCCTTGGTGCCTTCAAAGTGCTATCCTTCTGCTCTGTTTGAAGGTGTCTGCAAGCTGTTCAGCCCTGGATGGGGATTCCTTTGTGGAGAGGCAATCAATTAGCCTGAACTTCATTTACATCTCCCAGTCTGGACTGACCTGCACAGTGTCTGAGACTGTCCTGCGTCCCCACTCTCTCACCTCACTGGGGCCCTCTCAGTATTGTCTACAGCCCCAGTGAACCAATGGGGTCTTCTCCCAAATCACAGCCCAATCCAAGTATTGTCTTCCCTGCACAGACACAATTCTGGGAGTGCCAGAGACATCTCAGCCAGAGTCAGAACTCATTGTGTACTTCTGAGCTTTTCCTGCTCACAGGACCTGAACCTTTTCTACCCTACCCCTCCAAGAGACAAGTGCTTCCTCCAGGCTACATTCCTCAGAACTTGTTTCATGATTTTATCTCCAGCGAAATAGGCTCTTAAAAAAAGACAGGGTCGCACCTTTTTCACGGGTGGCAGGACAAGGTCCAGCGGAATTCAGCTCTGCTCCTGACAGGGCAGGCACATCTTCCCTTCCCTTTTACTTGACATCAACAAACCTGGTTTTGGATATGAGCATCTATATCTTCATACCCCAAGTTACAGTGGGCCAGACCCCCTGTGAAGGTCATCCTGCAGGTCCAGAGATAAGACCACTCCTCTGGCCTCCCTTTGGAGATAGAGCCATTTTTTATGTCCCCCTTAGCTTATCCTGGCTCGATCACACCCCCAAGTGCTATAGTGCTCTTGCCTCTTCCCTGGCCAGGGAAGAGAAACAAAATTTTGTTCTATAAGGATTGTGACAGCACCATGGGTTCCCTTGGGCCAAGACAGAGTACTGGGAAGGTCTCAATTTCCTCATCTACATTGCTGACAGACAAACATGGTGAATTTCACAGCACCATGCCCAGGAGGCAGGTCTCAGCATCCTGAGGAATGTTGGCTCCTCCAGACCTCAGGCACAGTGGGCTTTGCAGGGTGTGGTGAGTGCCAGCCTAGGAAGAGGCATCTCCCAGCCATGCCCAGCCTGGGCCCAGGGCTCATGAGACAGGCTACAGTCTGCCATGCAGAACGCAGCCCTGTTGCCCACTGCAGCACCCTCCAGGCCTGGCTTGTGTCCCAGGTGACTCCAGGAGGGCAAGGGGGCATCTGAGAAGTGGTGAATGGCAGCTGCAACTGAATTAATTGGGTGAAGAAGTGGGCTTTAAAAGGGGAAAAGGCTCTTCCTACTCCCACATTCCCCAGCAGTGGTGGCAAGGCTGGGCACAGGAGAAGAAGGCCATGTCTGATCACCACAACCAACCTGCCCTTTTTTACTGTGCTACCACTGCAGATATCTCCACCCTGTATGAGCAGAGTGCCACTCATTTGAGATGGATGCAGCATTAATATTTTTAGTTTATTTAGGTTAATTTAGATGGTTACATCTGAACATCAAAATTCTCTGACAGCTGCTGGCGTGGTTTGAAGCAGCAGAGGGACGTTCAAAAACATTGCACTCTTGTGGACTGCTCCTGTGCTTAATCCCTTTTTCAAAAATTTCTGCATTCTTTGGGGAATAAAATGTCCCCTCTCCAAGGCTGGTGTCAGATCTAGGCATCTTAAGACACCCACAGAAGTCCACTAGTGCTGACAAGCCCTCCCTCCATTACAATCATTGACCCGAGCCAAGGTCACTGTAAAGGAAAGAGCTTTATGAAAGGGCTTCTTCGATCACCTGAAACTGAGTTGGAGGTGGGGACACCAAGAAATGTGATTATAGTGGGATAGAAGAGATGAAGGCTACTCAAAAGATTAGCTTGGGATAGCTTAGTCAGAGTAGCACTCAAAGATTTATGGAGTGTGCAAATGCAGAGAAAGCTGGGCTTTGTTGTGCATTTCTAGGTAATGATACACATTAAGAAGGTTTTTTGTTTGTATCTGTTGTGAGACAGTCGGCGATGAAAGAGACGGGGCAGATTGCTTGGATGCAATAAGCCGATTTTATTGATACAGAGCTGAGCATTTATACCTTTTTTGCAGTTATATAAGCAGTTATATAAGCAGCAAACACTATAACAACCATATCTATGTTTCTTAATAACATTGCAAAACCAGAAGCTAGCACTAACTATCACAGGTACATACCCAGCATGCCTTTTATGCTGTTTCATTATAGGCCTCACTGCCTGCCATGGTTTGCGGCCTAGCAGTGTTAGCGCGTCTGATTCTGACATGAGTTTAGCAGTGCTCTCACTTCTGCTTTCTAGCTGTATCTCCACATGTATCAGTCTCATAATCTTGGCTGGATGAGTGACAATCAGCTAGTGCAAGAGAGCCTTTTTGTGTGTTGGGGAACACCTCAGACGGGCATGCCATCCTACCTGGGTATCTAGTTCTGGTTGACTTGTGTGATTACCGTACAAGTAGGAATTACACTGTTCAGATAATGCAAAAAGCATTTTCCTACACAGCTGTAGCTTTCTTTAAGCATGGAAATAAGAAGTCACCCATTAAGGAGTACTATTTAAAATGTGATTTATTTGCAGTGTTTGGAGTACTTATGTACAAGCTATTTGTTCTGCAAGAAAATCTACTTTCCATACATTTCCTCTGCTTTTAAAATGCTGAACATTTAACTTTTTCTCCTCTCTGTCTTGCTGAGCAGCCATGCTATGCTGCTTTGGCTGGAGCTATTGCTCATTTAAACCTGCATTAAGGGACAGAGAATGAGACATGTGGCATCAATATTCTCTAACTATTCCACTTGCACATAAAAGAAAATCATGAATCCTGGGTTCTCAATATCACCATATAACTACTGTCATTCATAGCAACAACCAGAAGCAGAGGAGCTTGGAAAGCTGTCTGAGGATTAGTTTGAAAGACTTTACCCTTGGGATGAAATTGTCTCTTTGTAGCACACAGTTACCTCATGGGTCCTATTATATTAAGAGAGAAAAAGATGGGCTACTTTCTCACTGAAAATACATGTCAAGTGGGATTGAAAGATCTAGAGGGACATTGTGATGAGAAAAAAAGGAATAAAAAAGATAGAGATAAAAAGGATTACTTCAAAGCATCAAAATGATACCATTTTGCATATGTGTATTAAAAAGAGTTCCAGCTGGTATCCTTAGATTAATGTTATTACCTACCATATATATAATGAAAACAGATGCACTTTCTATCTTCCTAAAAGATGATGCTTACATTAAAGCAGTATTGATTTTCAAACTATAAATATGAAATCAGTACTACAGCAGGTATGAGACTCATGGACTTTCAAATGCCTCTCTGACTGTCCTAACAGAAATGTGACCCCCGAGTCATGTTAGTGTCATGATGCAAAATTGTTTCAGGCTGGAAATACTGTTCAGCTTTGCTTTCCTCCCTTCTGCTCCAATGTTCAAGTGCTTGATTCCCTCCTTCAGCCAGGAGGTATTATACAATGCAGACCAGTCTGAGAGGGCATTTAGCTGATTTGAGTGAAATTTATTGGATAAACACAGAAACAGCTTCCTGAACGGCAAAACTCTTCTCTCTCCATGCTCAGCCATTGAGTTAAGCTGGAATCACCTTTGGTTCCATTTTCTGACTCAGCTGAGATATACTCCAGGAAAAATAAAACTGCTTTCACCAAAAAAAGGGAGATTAAAACTCAAATGGGCAGTGGAAATTCAAAAAGGTGTCATCACTTAGGGCCTGTCTTGAAAGATAACATGTTTGGGTTTGAATGCAGTTAGATGGGACATAGCTGACCCAGGTCTTCCACAGCTTTGGTGGGGCCTCTAGCCACAGATAGTGGGTGAGTTAGGGGTTGGAAGGCTCTGATGTCTTCAGCTGCATTGCAACAAGCACTTCCTCTCCATTTCAAAGGTGCTGGTTTCTACCTTCTAGGTTGTAAGAGCAGAAAGTTAGGAGACACCTCACAGTAGTATTGAATAAGGCACTCTCAGGGAAGGACATGCACAAAAAAATGTAGCCTTCACACATCAGCCTTCCACAGTGAGTAGCTGAGTATGTCTATTAAGAGAAATCTCCCACTATACCCTGAAAGATCTCCCTTTCAGGATATAAGATGAAAAGTGAAGAGTTTCAGACTCCGTGGGAACCTTGGACAACTGGGAGGGACAGAGGGGAGAGTGACTGTGACAGAAGGCAAAGGGGATTACTCTGTTCATCATTGACATCCCATCCCTGGTCCCAGACCTCACAGGTGCAGCAGATTATTGCTCTGCATGGTGAAGATCTCCTCCTTCTGCTAACCTTTGGCACAAAATATATATAGACTTCCCCCAGATTCCCAGAAATAAGGTAATTTTTATACATTAGTGAGAAAAAAATGGATTAGTGTCTGAAGGCCAGAAGAGTTGAGGGTCACCTGCAGATGTCTGTTTCATTGATAATCTCTAATAATTAAGATATATAGCATAAGCATTCCTGCACTCCCCTGCAAGATAAAAGATTGAGGCTAGACAAATACTGGCACTTGCACATGGTAGCTTCTAGTCACTAGCAAGTTACAGTAAATCTTCATTTTATCTTCTGGAGGGCATTGCAAAGGATCCCAATCTCACCTGCAAAGGAAATAATCAGAGCAGTTAATTCCATAGCTAGCCCATTTCTAACAGTCCTGTATATTTTTTACCCTTTATCTCCATTTTCTTAAAGAATAGGGTGGGCAGAGAAGTGCTGAATTGGACATATTTATTAGGGTATTACTGGAGTCAGGTCTGCAGAGTCAGCCTTTTGCTTTCATCAGCCATACAAGGCTGGCTCACAGGATCAGAGGAGCTGGCTCTCTGCAGGCTAGCCAATGTGAGGGGGAAAATGTGATTAAACCCACGTTTCTCCTTCTCTTCCTTACCAAAACCAGCTAGACCCACACATCAGGATCCACCTCAAGGCCATCTGACCTTCCCTAGCATCTCCCTCAAAACTGGGTCTTTCAGATTTAACAAGCTACAGTCAAGTGAAAATGCTTGTTGAAGCTTGGTTAGAATTGGGAAGTTATTTTTTCATGAGAAAGCAGATGTGTGCTGCCTTATCTTGGATAGGCTCAGAGCATTAAATGCAACCAGATGGAATCTGCCTTGTGGTTCCTATTTCTGACCCAAGTTTTGAGGAATTCAAGGTAAAAAATCTGTAATTTCTTACTATTGATGGTGTCAGCTAAGTTCTTCAGCTGCTTTGCATTGTCCAAGACTTCAATCCTCTGGGTGTAGGGGTTATACCGAACAGAGAAAGGACGAGGGATTGTTTGAGCAAATTTCCTGATGAAAAAAAACCATAAACAAATGTACAGTTGAATTTTTTTTTTCCACTAACTCTTTTCTCGGTGTGTGCATTTGTTGATTGTGGGGATAAGAAAATCTATGGGAGGAAATAACTGAAATTCCTGCTGAGTGATCTGAGACCTGTAACGTTCTGCAACACACTTGAAGTTGCATTTGTCCTTATCACCTCTGTTTTTCCAGAACAGCACTAATTAAGCCATTGACATGGCAACACCGCTCCTGGTATAGGCCAACTATGTAGCAACCAGGATCTGCCAAGCTTGAAAATCTATTTTCCTTTCAGTAGTGCAAAATGTAGGAGTTCTAATCCAAGTCTGAGTTTCTGGGAAAATAAGGTCAAGTCTCTACGCCATCCTGGTGTGCCAAGGAGCAAGCAGAGACCTACCTTCAGGCATGGTTTGTAATAGCTTCCAGGTAATTTAAGAGCTAGAAGATGGTTAATGGAGTGAAGCAGCATTCTCTGTTGCAAAATAGTTAATTCCATGTCAGAAGCATTAAGATTTTGGTATCTTGGAAAAATATTAATTTGCATAATCACAGAACTGTGGAAAGAAGGACTCTGGATGAGATGAGATGAGATGAGATGAGATGAGATGAGATGGTCAGAGCTATTGTTCCAGGCTCCTTGTAGACCCCAGCAGGATACTGGCTTATATATCTGCTTTGTATTACTGAAGTTATTGCTGAAAGAGGAAGGGAAGCACGCAGGAGCTGATTATGGAGCCCCACTACACAGACTGTCACTCAGCAGGGTAAATCCCCTACACCCAGAACAGTGGAATATACCACCCCCATAATGCTTCTTCAGTTTAAACCTAATTATTATCAGCTAAGGACATTGTCTCCAGCAGAATTCAGTGTGAAAAGGCCACAAGGTGTGACAGTGAAAAAGTATTACGTTGACTATGATGAATTTAGCAGCATTGGTATAGTTTTTCTAAGAGGAGAGATCACATTAGAAGATAGCTTTCCTAAATCTCAGCTGAAGGTAAGATGCCTGTTAGAAGATGAATGCCTTAAGCTGAGATCTTTTAGGTCAGTATAAGAATAATTCTTCAGAAAGGTATTCTGTTACACACAAACACATGTCCAGATGCAAGCCACTAACACAGGCATTGGGCCAAGCCCCAAAACCTCTATCTCAATTTAACCACTTTTGTAATTTGGCCACTGAAACAAGTAAAAAAAGCTCCAAAATATTCTGTTGCTGCTAAGTAAGGCAGCATCTTCCACTTCCTCAAGGAACTTGCTACTCAGTTGGAGATGTATACAGAGAAGATAGAAGCTGTGTGCAGGATATTAATAGCACAGACCAGAAGAGAAGGCCATTTTTCCCAGGTATTTCCCCAGAGAAAAGGGCACAAGGAGAAGCTGCAGGCTTATGACAACTAAGGAAGCAGCAGGGGAGAGAGCTAGGAAGGCCTCAGAGCTGAGAAGCCTGAGGTAGCAGAATATCTTGGGATGCAACATAGTTTATCTGTGAATGGTACAAAGATAAGGGACTGCAGGTCTGGGACAAGTCCCTGTGCGGCATCTCCAAGTGAAAAATCTGTTGAGTGTGAACCAAGGCTAACTCCCAGTGGCTTGACTAACATCCAGAAATATGGTGTGGTGTGTTGTGTTTCAACAGGAATAGAAATTCTGTCAAGGTGAAAACCAAGCTGAAGCCCAAACACGGGCTGAGATATCCCTGTTACAAGAACCAGAACTGAACCTGGACATAAGTTCAGAGGAAAAGGAGTGGATGCCACGAGAATTTTTTACAAGAACTGATAATTCTAGTAATGGTAAATTTACTTGGTTTGCATTAATTAGACAGATTTAACCTTAAATGTTGGTGTAATTGCAACTGAACTGATAATTTTTTTGTTGCATTTTGGTTAGAGAGATGAAACTCTTAGTTACACTAAGCACAATTCTTGGCTTCACACATAAGGTATATTCCTGTTATTGCTCATTTTTGCCCAAGATTCTGAAAATGTAAAATGTTTATCATCTTTAGGCATTGCAGATTTTTTCTAATGCCTCTCAAAACATGATTGTAAACCCAAGACCCCATATGGCAATGGGATCCAATGTATTTGCAACAGATAAGAATGGGTTCTTCTCTGGAATGACTGGATTACCTCAGCTTTTCTTTTGCATCTTTAAAACTTTCAGCAACATAGTAGACAGGCTGGAACTCAGTTACAGGGTATTTCTGCACGGAAGTCTTCTCCAGGACTAGAGGCTGAATCTCAGGCTTACTTGATAAACAATACTATGAACAAAAAGGTAAGAAATTTATTTCAGTTTAAGAGGGTTTGAATGTGCTGTGAAAGAAATAAAGAGCCACCCCATTTCAGACAGGGAAGAGTTGCTCCTGTGGTATAAAAAGATAATGTGATTTATTGGGAAAGAAGCAGGTGTGAGTTCCCTGTGTATCCATACACTTACACATTTATCAGAGCTCTACAATGAAGCACCACATTTCATGCTACTTCTATGCACAAAGTATGAAGCGACACCAAAGAGCTGAAGACATTCAGAAAATAAATTTGAATAATTCTAAAGATATTTGAAATATTTTCTAGAACACACCTGCAGCTCCCCAAATGAAGACAGCAGCCCTGCACCATATGCCTTGAGGGAATCTCCTTCCTTACACAGTCCAAACTCAACTGTAAACCAATAAACCTGGAAAGAAAATGAGACAGAGACTTACAATTCCTTGGTCAAAAGTAATATGTGTATACCATTTATTTGAAGACATTTGGAGTTTTCATTTCTATATAAAATGTTGTTGTGTCAAATCCAAGTGTACAAATGCAATAGATGTTCCTTCAGATTGAAATTTTCCTGGGACAAGCACAGCATTAGATTCTGTGTGCCTGGGAATCAGTTCAGTTCCCTGACAAACAAAGCTGTGTTTTACTGTGCTTATCTATGTCAGCAGGGGCAATGAAACTATAGTAATAAAGCTTTACTTTGGCTGGCCAACCCAGGGGAAGTTTGAACATTAGTTTAGAAAAGTTTGAGTCCTGCTTCACACAGGGCATCTGACTGCAGCGGGGGCTTAACAGGCTGTTGGTGCAATAGGGAAGGAAGATGGTGTGTGGCCCAATTTGACTCCTGGGTCTGTCCTTTTGGAGAGATACCTGCCCTGGTTCAGGAAAACTACCCCATCTATCAGACATGTCAAAGCTGGTGAAATTCTTTGCCCAGGTGGCCCCCAGCTGGCATTGGGGCACTAATCTCAGAGGAACACCCTCATTTTTATTCGAAGTTTGCAGCTCTGGGTCTCAGTAGTCTCAGAGGTAGCATCCAGGTGAGCTGTGTTGACTGCAGAGGACATGATCTGCCTGGCAAAGTGCAAGAGATGCTTGAAGGTAAAACAACTACAGAAGCTGCCTCTTGAAATTTCCTGTGGGGATGTAGTAACATACAATCTTCTCTTGCCCAATATGTTTGTGCTGGAGGAAATCTAGTTTGGGCTTCTGTGTTTAATCACAACTGTCACTTTGAACAAGGGGTGCCAAAGCTATTTTCCTTTAATGCAACTGTTTCAGGGTGGGGTTTTCCAATCGTGCTCTTCCCTCTGATCCCATTCAGCTCTATGGGAGTTCTATCAGTGACTTCAGTGGCAGCAGAATTAAGGCAACACAGGGTGCATTGGAAAATTGAGCCCTCGTTTATTAAATTACCGTAGCAAGTTTCTCGATGAAATCATCTGGAGCTCCCAGAGATGCCAGTCCAATTTCCTGTAACAATAAACCACTATTCTTCAAGCTGTTTATTGCAAACATTCTTCCTGCCCCCTCTTATGTCATTGCTCACATTTGAAATGTTACCATTGCTTACTACCACACACAAATGTTTACAGGACACGTTCCTATCATGCAAGATCAATTTTAAACCAGAAATCTCGCCAAAAATGAACAAAGGGTCTTGTCCAAATGTCATTTACAAGGCATGATCCTTTGTGCCTGGTACAAAGCCCATTGAAGTCAAATAAAATTTTCCTCTTGCATTGACAGGCTTTTGATCAAGTCTACAATGAACATCTGAGAGAATGATAGGGGTAAAAGGAGGCAAATCAATCACACCTACATACCTTATATATTTCTCTTTGTTTTGATGGGTCCTGATTAAAGGAGTTTTCCTGGAGCCTTGAATGAGCTATTTTTTCTGAATGACAGGGCATGATTTGAAAGAGTTTATTCATACCTTGGAAGATAAAGGAGATTTTTCTGGGAGGCATGCACTAGTTGGATTCAAAAGACAGACACGCGAGACTACGTATAACCAGGTTCCTTTCTTGCTTTGCTCTAGGGAGGACTGCATAGTGCAAAAATCAGAGGGCTCCCCCACACACGGAAAAGACATTGGAGCAGCTGTCACCATGTCAAATCCTACCAAGCCAAGGTACAGTAGCAAGTTGTCCAGAAGGAAAAACCAGTTCTGGGAAAGGACAAAGCCTGAATGTGATACTGAGACCTTACTAAGATCAAACTGACTTTAAAATTTTGAGATGTTACATCAAGCCAGCCTTCCTGCCTTCCTTGTTTTCCTCATTCCCTCTTCCTCATTCCTCTTTTTCTCTCTTTTTTTGTTCTTTTTTCACTCTTTCCTTTCTCTCTTTCTTTTCTCTTTTTCGTTCCCTTTTTTCTCTTTCCTTTCTCTCTTTTCTCTCTCTTTTTCGTTCCCTTTTTCAATCTTTCTCTTTCTTTTTGTTCTCCTTTTCTCTCTTTTCTTTCTTTCTTTTCTTTCTTTTTTTTATTCAGTTCTTCCCCCGTTCCCCACCTCTCATTTGCTGCTCTCTCTCTCGTTCCCTTCTTCCCCCATTCCCCTTCTCTCATTCGTTGCTCTCTCTTTCTCGTTCCCTTCTTCCCCCTTTCCCTTCTCTCGTTCTTTTCTCTCTTTCTTTCCCTTCACTCTTTTTTTGTTCTCGTTTTCTCTCTTTTCTTTCTCTCTTTCTTTTCTCTTTTTTGTTCTTTTTCCCTCTTTCTTTCTTATCTTTTTTCTCTTTTTTCTTTCTCCCTTTCTTTTCCTCTCTTTTCTCTCTTTTCATCTTTCTCTTTTTCTCTTTTCATCTTTCTTTCTCACTTTCTTTTTCTCTATTTTTCTTTCTCTTTTTTTCACTTTTCTTTCTCTTTTTCTTTCCTTCTTTTTTTCTCTCTTTCTTTTCCTTTTTCTCTCTCTCTTACTTTCTCTTTTTCTCTTTCTTTCTCTCTCCTTGTCTTTTTTTTTCTCTCTTTCAGTCTTTCTGTCTTTATGCCTTTCTCTCTTCGTGTATGTTCCTGTTTTCTGGTACAATGCAGCCAAAATTTTACTGCTTCACCGAGGTTTGGCTTCTTTTCCAGAGACATTAGCACTACCAAAATGAAAGCTCCTCTCCAGGCTTCTCCCATGCTTAGAGCTGGGACAGTTCCTCACTTTACTCAGCCTCCAATGTTGCTCCAATAGAAAACAAAACAAAATCTCCGCTTTCCCTAACATTTGAACATCATGGTGAGGTAATAACCCATCTGACTCATGAGCTATGTGACTTCACTCAGAAAGATCAACATCTGCAGAAAGGTTTTAAGATGATGGCTTCACAGGGCCTGTCACAGGCAACTCACACAAGATCATGTTTGGAGTTGGACTTCATGATTTCACCTATGTGAATTGTGTCCAGATTTCAAGCAATAAATAAATCATCTCAGCCACTCTTAAACAGTGTGCTTTAAGATTAATCTGCACCACCCTTCACCGGTCTTGGATCATCCTCTAAATTACTGTGTGTTTAATTATATAAATAATATAACCACTGAGTAACTTACCTGGGAAAACTGAGCAAAACTGGGATCAGCAAAAAGAGGAACGTGTCCTAGCAGCTCATGACAAATATCACTGCAGGAAAACATTACATGTGAATAATTGTGATTCAGGAAAAGTCCAGCAATGCTGGAATAATGCCCTAGAGCCAGCACATAGTCAAGAGCCCAGTGAATTTGCTCCTACCAGCAGCTATGGTTCACAGGAAAACATTTTGCTCTAAAATTATTCTTGTGATGGAAGTGCTTGCAAACCCCAGGGTTTTCTGTGTTTTTGCATCATACATCACTCAGCATGGCCTGTTGGATTTTTCAAATACAGAGAAGTGATTTGGTGAGATGGAAAGGGGAAAGGGATAAGACATCCAAAAAAGGCAAAGTCTATGGAAGACATTACAGGCTGGCTTTGTGCATGATGACAATAGGGTAAAGAAAAGCAGGAAGGAAAATCACAAGAATCAAAAATAGAAAAAAGAAAGGGAAAAGATTTTGTGGAAAGTAGAAAGCAAAAAATCAAGGAAGAATTGCAACTATATGAAGCAGAATAAGAAATCTCTTTTAAAAATGGCAAGTGGAAAAGGGCAATGGACAGGGACAGAGAGAAACTGAAATGAAAAAGGGATGGGTTCAATGGTCTGGGTTTCTCCTATCTTACTGCCAGAAGCTTGCTTGCAATATATCGAGTCCTCCCTGTGCTAGATTTCATACCACTATTTGGGTGCTAATAGCTTAGCTAAATGCCATTGTACACTGCTCTCTTGCATCCCAGCCACCACACGAAGAGGCCTTCAGTAGCAAAACTGTCTCATCTGCCCCAGGAGAACTTGCAGAAATGGATGCAGATTGCTAAACAGAGTAGAAATGCTCTGTAAATGTTTTCAGAAGAGAGCAGTCCCTTGGCTGCTCTCCATTAGCTCTGTTCCCAGGAGTGCTCCAGAGTCCCACATGGTTATTCCCAGTTGGACATGCTGTTGGAGTGCTGCAGCTTTACACACTTCTCGTGCCAGAGTACTTACGGCTCTGGGGTGTACATGGGCTTGGAGGCGTGGCGGATGTACTGCGTCGAGTGGAACACCCGAAACGCCAGCCCGGCCAGGAAATCCCGAGAGGAGAGCAAGCCTGCAACAGGACGCAGGCGGAACCCAGTGCAGCCTGAAGGGAGACAAAAAGACGGCGTCTTAAAAACAGCTGATGTGTTTGACTTATCTTTATCCAGACTCCTCACAGTGGGAAAAGTCTGTTGGTTGGTTGTTTTGAATCTCCTTATGTTAAATAGAGTTTAATTGTGTCACAGCAGGCAATTTTCTGCCCATGTATGCCACCAGCACAGCATCTGAGCATCTGTCCCATTATACCCCTGGAAGCATTAGAGAAGGACCTGGGACACAGGATAAGTGATGTGCCCAAATATTATAGGAAGCCTTTGATAAATCGGGGATTGTTTTTCCTTCTCTGGAAGCACCACCCCCACTGATAGCTGAGGCCTTTCATTTCATTTGGTTCTTTAAGGTGCTTCAAACTTACTCTGCAAGAAATTTGAAATATCTTCAAGCTGGGGAATATTGTCCTCCCGGTAGCCACAGTACTTCTCCAGAAGTGGGAACACGTGGTTGTGTTCATAGCAAGCATGAGTTGGATACAGAGTCTTCAGCTCCCTGAAGACAGTGCCCCAGGTTTTCTTTTCCTCTTCCGTATAGGTGACACGAGGAATAGGTTGGCCACTAGACAGAAAATTGATACCCTCAATAACAGCAACTGAAAATGTCCTATGCCACCAACATCATGCTCTTTGTCCTTTCCCATCTGCCATTTTTGAAGCATATTGCATTGTGCTTCATATTGCAGCTTTACTAGGACTGGCCAGGAGCTGCTGGTGCAGGAGGAGAGATGCCTTTGGGCTGACATACAGGTGCAAAAGGAGCCTCACTTGTCCCTAGGCACTGGCTGGAAAGGAATCTACTGACCTTGGCTGAGACAATGGCCTTCAGACAGCTCCTTGCATTATTGTGCTAAAAATAAATCAGTGCTTATTTGTCTTCTAAAGGTGTTCTTCTAAAAATACTTGCTGGCTGTTGGTTTCAACTTATTTTTCCTTCTAGATATGAAGGAGCCATTTTATTTCTTGCTCTAAAGAGCATTATATTTTTTTAAAAAAAAAACAGGGAAACCATCAGCTCCATAAAACTCCAGTGCTCTGTGCCATAAAAGACTCAGACTCCAGCCAGTTTGACTTTTTATAATTGTAAGGAGTAATTATGAGTTAAATCCCACCCTCAGGCCTCCACATGCTTAGCTCATGCTGAAGCTAACAGGAGTTATACAATCCCAAGCAACACAGTTTGGCCTCCTGTGAATAACCAATTCCTTTGCAATAGTGTTAGGGCCATAGGTGAATCCAGCAGCTTTGAAAAATCAAAGGGTTTTAAGTAACTTAATAGGGTTAACATCACTGCTGGAATAATGCTAGAGTTTTCCAAGCCCCAGAGATCCACTGTGAAACTCTTGATGACACCCCACCATCTCCCACTCCCTCATTTTTTTCTTGAGCCTCAGGGCAGCTCCTCTGGAGAATGATCATTTTCTGCCTCTCTGTATTAGCTCTCCTTGATCTGTGGAGCTTTAAACATCAGGTTGAATTATGAGGATTGCAGGGGGATTTTTGTTCCTATAGCACTCCTAAATAATCCTCAACCACCTTCCAGGGCTGCAGGGGGAAGCTATGGCTTAAAAACTTTTCAAATTTCAACAACAAAAAAAAAAATCTGGGGATCAATGGGGCCAGAAGCAAAGGAAGGCAGAAGAAAGAGGCAAGCTAAAAGCAAAGGAAGTCCAAGAACTTCACATTAAAGGTGCATTTGGGACTTCAGTCCAGGTCTGAACAGACTGTTTCCAATGTGTCTGAGGATCTGGATAACAGACTGATTATTAATAAGTCACATCTTGGAATATACTGGTTTCAGTTTGAATCTCAGGGGGAAGGGGTAGTTAATATTTTTAATTTTTTGTAGGACTTGGTGAAACTCTGCAAACTAGAAACTAGAATTTGTTATCCATTATGCAGGAAAGGTAAATCTTCTGTGGGATATCTATGAATGGACACTAGATCTGTTCACACCTGGACAGAAAATCTTATCCAAATTTTCTAGCTACAAACTGGGCTTCTGCCTTTTTTCACCTGACATTCTGTACTTTTCATCAACCAGTCCAATTTTGTCTCTCATTTTGTGATTACATTATTAGCTCTTTGGCTCAGGGGCTATCTTTTCATCCTGTGCAAACTGTAGCACAAAATTTACAATATATGTTAATTTTCTCTTTGCAATCACAGTTTTTATCAGTCCCAGCAAGAATCAGGCCCAGTAGCACTGATCTATACACAAGTGTCTCTGAGAACAGAATTTTTTCTCCTCCAGATCTGATCATTGAAAGCAATCAATCAAGCCTGTTCTAACTGAATTTATCATCTCTATTAATTTATTTTTCTTGGGAAATGAAAGCATAAATTGCTGATTGCAGCTGGATTGGACATGATAAAAGTAGAGTATCAGACACTGAATTAGCATCAGAACCATAAGTTATTCATTATTTTAATAGTCTATGCAGATCCTGCTTTAATGTTAATGATAGGCACTCCTCCCCCAGCCCTGGTTTAATGGGGAACACCAGATTTATTCAATGCTCAGGTCTTTGTAGTAGCAACAGTCTGCTGCTCAATTAGACAACAAAGCTGGGAGAGAGGGGTGTTGTGGGGAGGGAAGGGAGATGATGCCTCTTCTGAACGTGTGCCTGGAACAATTTACTTTTGTTTTGCTGCGATTTGGGGATAAATGCACGAACAGGAAGATCTAAACACATGGCAGAGAAAAGCCAACAGATGCTTGTAGAAAAGCAGGGATTGCCAGCAGGATGAGCACCCTAGGAGAGGGCAAGAGATGAGGGCTTGCTTTCTGCCCATGCAGTGGGTACTCACTGTCTGTAGTTGTAGGCGATATCCGCGAACTCCTTCCTCCGGGCCCGGTACACGGGATCTTTGAACCCCTGAAGAGAAACAGCCACGGTCGCTGCATGCATTAGGGAAAAGGTGAAGAGCCTTCCTCCCAGTGAGCACCCTCAGGTATGGCTGGTGCAGTCCAAGAAGTGCAGCAAGGTCAGTGGGATAGCTGCCTCTGTTCTGCCCGGCTCCACTCCCACAGGGCACCGCTCCTTCTCGGGCTGCAGAGCCCCTGGAGCAGCCACTCAGCCACAGTCCCTCACCACCCCTCGCCACCCAAGTCCTTTTGTTTTCTCATTTCCCCTTCCTATAACATAGGGAAACTTGCTCCTTTACAGCAACAACAAGGTGCTCCTGGCAAGAGCAGCACAGAATTATCAGTACTTGGATAACCCTGCCCTTCTTGTTTCCCTTGAAGCTTGCTGCTGTCCCTGGCACAGCTGGGCTGCTCTAGAGGAGCAGAATCAAAACACATTAGAAACACATTCATCAACTCAGTCAGACTTCTTAGGCAGATTTTCAGCATGAACCACACTTAAAAGTGCTCATTTTCAAACTGCTAGAGGATCAGTAGCCATTTAGCAGGCCAAAAACCCCCCTATTTGTAGTACAAATTCAACCATTTGAAGGGAATTAATGACTACAAAGAATGTCTAATAGACCTTGTGGTTGGGAGCTTGACCTTTGCAGCTAATTACCAATAAAACCAAGGATAAGAAATAAAACCTCTAAATCTTCATCTGGGATAATCATTCTTCTACCCCAGTGTGCCTGCTGTTTAGACTAAAAGATCCCCAGGACCAGGCGTGCCTTCATAACCTGGAGTGTAGAAACATCCTCCTTCCAAGCTAGGATGCCCTTCTGCAAAGCAAATAGGAACAGCTCCCTGGGCACTGCATCCCTTAGTGGTGAATAGCACAACTGGACTGAGAGGCCACAAAACACAACCAAGAACAGGAGGTAGCTGAAGTGGAGTGTAAATTCAAGAGTGTGGATCAAAAAGATGTAGCCAATGGCCAAAAAAATGCACTGTCCAAGATTAACCTTTCATGGAGGTCGTTGTGATTAAATTCCGTGCATCACTTAACTACAAAAACACAGGCTCCTTTAATGTCTCTTGTTCTGCACTCTGTGGACTGTCACACCTATTTACCCCAGCAGCTGGATTTCTTTTTCAAGGCACAAGTGCTCACTAACTAATTCTAGGAACTGGAGGAGAGACGCTTCATTCCTTTATACATATTTTTCTTTTTATATATTTTTCTTTTCTTTTTTTGGATTCTTTTTTTCAAATACAGTCTTGGTCTATTCCTGCATGACACACAAGGGGGCCATTGGTTCAGTGTACCTCCTTTCATTCTGCCTTTCATGTGACCACAGTGAACATCATGAATCATTGTACATGGTACATAACACGTCTCGAATTAAGCAATAGGTAGTGAATGACTAATCACCCCATCTCAATTAAACTAATAGCAGCAATTTTTGTTGCACTGCATGTAATTTATTTATAATCATCCTGTCTCAATTAAACTAATAGCAGCAATTTCTGGTGCATTGCATGGAACTCAGTGTGTTTTGACAAATGAAAGTGAGTTGTTGTTTGCTTGGAGAGGGAATAGAGGCAGAAAATATTCTTGTATGTGAACAAAACTGAAAAACTGCAAAACAAATTTTTTTATCACTAAGTCAATGAACAAAACTTTCTGATGCTACCATTTAAACCACACACTTTTTGAACCAACAACCTCTTCTTTTGTCATGTCTCACCACAAAAGTACCATGTCAGAGTTAACAAGCACATAACAATACACTGAGCTAAATCATGTGTATGTAATCAAGGATGAAAAACTTTCTATCTCTGGGCTATAATATGTTGCTTCTTTTTCTTGTTAGTGACACACAAAGTGAGCCTGAAATCACTACATCAGAGTCTCTTGGGAAAACCAGAGGTGTCCTTGTGGTGGCCCTGTGCTCTGAAAACCACTACAACTTTTAAGATCTCCTGGCATTTGCTCAATGATAGCAACCTTTGGTTTGATTTACTCCATAATCAGGGATTGGGCTGATTCTAAATCTAGAAATGTGGTAACCTTCTTGTCCTGTACCATGTGAGATTTAGTCTACTAGATCTGTACTAAAGCAGAGCAAATGTAAATGAGAGAAACATCTGTGCCAATAAATAGAAAAAATGCTAAAAAAAATTCTTACAGGATGATCAGCATCCAATTCTGCTCCATAGCTTAGGATCTGATTGGCAAACCTGTCCAGCTCCTGGATACTTCTTGGGAACCACGGCACTGCAAAACAGAAAAGAAATAGAGACTGGTGTATTTCTTTGTTACGTGGTTTTGGGCGTTCTGATATTTTCATCTTTTCATCATAAATATAAAGAAACACGTGCTAAATTCTTTCAATCCTTTTCCCTGTAGTAGGAGACAAGAACAAACCAAGCAAGATGTCTTGAATTTGTAGTTGTTTTGCACTGTTGGAAGAATACAGAGCATCAAGAGTGTCTGACCCTTGGTGCAGAGACTGCTTGTAACGTTTGTGATTTTCTGTTTATTACTTCTGTTCTCTTGGCTTATCAAAATGTAGAAAATTTTCACAATAAGCCAGAATCACCCCTTTCAAAGGAACAACAAGAAACCCCACAACAAGGATACAGAATTTTTGTGCTCTCTGAAACTTTCTAAGACCTACTCGGTGGCCCCACTTGAGCTAGGATTCTGAAACAAAACTATCAATGGCATTCTAATACCTCAGACTAGCATTGGATCACTGCAGTCGTTACACAAGAATGCATTAACTTGATTAACTTTCCTGGCCTGGTTCTCTATTGCCTTGTAACTCATATTCTATACACGCTGTCTATGGCCCAGCCAGCAGGAGAGAAGGACCATGTTGACTACACAGCGTGTAATGCCCATGCGACCCTCTCTTTACCGAAGGACATAAGGTGAAGGACAAAGGAGAAGCACAGGGACATCCAGATGTGATGTGTTGAGATAGAAAAAAGAGTAAGTCAAGTGTGTTCATGGCAATTCAGTACAAGGACTGAACAGGGGCAGCCTGTATCAGTAAAAGTTTGCAATTCATTGAGACACTTTCTTGCACAAATGGGTGTTGCTTGCTCAGCCAGTGCTTGGAAAACATCTGATCCCCCTCTGTGGCTCTCTGCTCAGCTGGGAGCCCTGCTGCTCGGCCATACCTCCCCACCTTATGTGGGGGGGTTGTGCCAAGTGAACCCGATCCTCGGCCAGCAGCTGCTGAACGAGTTCCCTGGAGTGCCTTGGTGATGGGGCTCATACCACACCTGATGGACCACCTACGGGATCGGAGGATCTCTCTGTCTCCGGAACTATTCAGCCGTGCTTTGTGCTGAGCCTCACAGCACGGAAGGCACTGGTGGCACTGGGTTTCTGCGAGGCACCTGCGCAGAGGCGCTGCAGCAGCCTTTCAGGGCACACTTTGGCCGCAGAGAGAGCGCCCGCTCCCCTGACTGCTGTCCCATCGCCAGCCTGGCTCCGTGCAGCGCTCCCGCTGGGAGCCTTCACATTAGTTTCCGACAGGCCAGGAGGAGCAGGCAGCTGGCGGCTGCTGGCCAGGAAGATCCTGGGCTGCCCGGGCTTCCCGGGATGCAGAGACCCGCCGCGGCGCTCAGCGGTACCCGCGGCCGTGCCTCCCCTTCTCCCGCCTAGCAGAAGTGCGATTTGCTCCGCCCCTCTCCAGGATGCGCACGCTTCTCTTTGCCATGAAAACCAGACTTGAGCAAGTCACTAGATGGCAGCAGCAGACCCAGGAAAGTCCCCAAATAGGTTTCTTCGCTGCTGGATGTACCGCTGGTTCTCCTAGTTGCTCCAGAAACACTCTCCCCCCTCGCTGTTAGAAACTTTCCCGCACCTCCAACTCCTTCACGTAAACTGGTCATAGGGGGGAGTAGAAAAAGGTGTGTTTGATCCATAGGGAGGGGTCACTACTTAGACCAAGTGTAAGGTGAGCACACGCAGCCATCCTGCCCATTTTCTATATGGCTTTATCTCCTGGCTGTATCACTGAGTTTTCTGTGATGGTGGGGAATTGCTTCACTGGTCTGTGCTTCAGACTCCCCACTACCAACCTGAGGTGAGGCACACTGGTGAATGGTTTTGTATTAGGCGCTAGGAAAGAAAGCTGCCTGGCAGTCCCACAGCAAAGGATTTGTCAGTGTTAGAGAGAATAACCACTCTTCTCAAGGATGCACCATGACCTGAAGGGTCGAGGCTGTGCAGAAAAATTGCTGATGGGGGCTGAAGTCTGCACTGCATTTCAGCAGTGATGTCTGTAGGGCTTTGCTGGCCTGAATCTGGAAGGTCTCACTGGGCAGGGTTTGAATCATTGCTGACTTACTTTCCACGCTGACTTACTTTCATTAAACGTTTTATTCTCAAGATTGCCTTAGTACTTGGTGCAGAGCTCATGATAAACTCGAGGAAAAACTGACTCTAGGCTGATGTGGTGTCGGTCCTGGCTGTGGAGATAGCTGACTTCTTTTTTCCCTACACAGGCGCAGCAACTTGTCTTCCTGGCATGTAGTACTGATCCTGCCTACCCAAACACCAGCAGCAGCTAAATGAGAGCAGCTCTGAGCTTGCAGAGTTGGGTGAAAGTGGCAGGCTGTGAAAGGGAAATCCCAAGGATACTTCATGCTGTTTGCACTGGCATAACTGGTGTTAAGTTGGGTCCTGGAAAGTGCTGGAAAGAGCCTTCTCAGCTCTCATGGAAACAGGAACCAAAGATTCTGAGCAGAGTCCTGGGGCAAACACTGCGCTAAGTCCATAGAGCCTTCACATCGAGGGCCAGGGTGAAAAAAGGCTACTGGTGGGTCTTCTGCCTAGATATGATGTGCCAGGATGCTGTCCCCAGGCCTCCCAGAAACTATTGAAAAGACCAAATCAGATTACCCCCCGGCTGAATCTATCCCATATTTTGTTTGCAACATCCTCCTCCAGCCCATTCACCAGACTCGCTGTCTGTCTGCACAGCCATTAATGAATTGCCAGGGCGAGCTCTTGCAACAGTGGGCCTCTGTGAAGGTCTGAGGAGCAAACGTGGGCTGATCAGTAATAAATATTGATTTGTCTGTAAGTGAAACAGCAGCATTTATGGGATGGTGCTGGACACCCAAGTGGTGACCAAATTACCGTGGGGTCAAATGCTGAGCAGAATGCTAATAAGCCATTTATATGAGAGGCAGCGAAGCAGGGGCAACGGGGACTTCTGCAGAATCCTCCATTTGGACCATAGTGAGGAGGGTCAAAGACAGGTCTATGCAATTTATAGCAGTTCAAGGCCCAGGTTTAGCCCTTTTTTAAACAGTCTCAAATGCTCTGGGCCAGCCTCAGGGTCTAGCAAACAAGGCCCCTACAGATCCTCAACTCCCAGCTTGTTTCAGAAATGCAATAAATTGTCTGCATTTCCCTAATGCTGCAACAGAATAATATTTAATTATTTTTATTTATGGGCTCCAAGTTTTTGGAAACAAGATACCCATCTTGTTTCCAAAAAGAGCCATTAAGAGATGCACTGTGTTTTTACAACACATCTTTCCATCTACACAAAGAGCTTTGGGCCCAGCAACTGCCAGCCCTTCTCATCTGAAGCTCTAAAGCTACATTTGGATTTAGAGCATTATGCTGGCCTGCTCTCACCTAAAATTACACTGTTGATCCAAATCTGATATTTGTAACTATTTAAATGTGTCAGTTAAATTTTGCATTTAGTTACGAAAAGATATTAAAAGCAGTTACAGGGACCCCAAAAAAAAAAAAAAAAGAGAAAGAAAAAAGAAAAAGCCATTCATTTATCCCTTGCCCAATAAAGCACATATACACAGTGTTTAACACTGAGCTATACAGAAGGGACAGAATACAGAAATTTCCTCTGAGTGCCCACAAAGCAGTGCCCCAAGAATGGGACCATGTGCTTCCCACAGGAAACAGAAAAATAAGGTTTTTCTTTCTCAAATCAAGAGCATGAGCAAAATGAATCCTTAGCAGGGAAGAAATAAGAGCATCTTAGGCAGTGGTAAAAGAATCAAGTCCCACGGGATCCCAGACTTCCTCTGGAAGAAAACCTTTCCAGCCTTTACCTGCCCACTGAGACAAGTGTGGCAATAGCCCCATAAACCATATGTCTGAGATTTTGCTCCCTGCAGGCACAGTGCTCTTGTTCTGTGTTTTGGGAATACGATTTCACACAGGCACATCTGTGGACTAGGACCAGATTTGCCAGAAGGATACGTTTGAAAGACAAGCTGGCCTAAAATGCACCACAAGGCCTGTTATTTGTAATGCCATCACTGATAAAGGAGAGCATCTTACCACACTTCCTACAGCTCGGGCTGTCCCCATCTCACTCTGCCCTTGTAGCTGCCTCTGCCCAGGATTTGCCACCCACAGTTCATCCCCTAAGCAGGGCTTGTTTGACCTTTCAAAATATGGTCCTTTGGGGATTTCAGTTTGACTGGACCCTTATTACTCATGAGAGGAGCTGAAATAAAAAAAAAAAAGAAAAAAAAGAGAAAGGGCAAAAAGAAATATCACTCTTCCTCTCTCTCCTCAGCAATAAATTGTTCCCATTTCATACTATTTCTGAATTACTGAAACTAACAAACAAATACAAGTTATCCTCTCAGACAGAAGGGGATCAAGTCCCTTTTTGAAGCACTGACAGGATAATCTAGCTCAAAAACTCCTTTGATCAACACAGTAACATGCAGTGAAATCCTAATCCTACAGCTGACCACAGAAGTTTTGACTTCTGTGAGGTCAGAATTTCACATGCAAGACTTTCTTGGATGATATTTAGAGCTGTATCTCTGACTCTCACATATGTTTATAGAAAACTTTATTATTTAATAAAATTTAATATGAACTTCTTCATAGTAACTAGAAAAATGTTAAGCCCCGGTAGGTGCTGTAGCTTTCTTCTGGAGATAAAAAAGCCCCCAAAAGTGAACCTCTTCAATCTGACACGATCATAAATCACCTAATCAACCTTTTGTCCCCTTGTCTCACGAACAGAGAAAACTGACTCCAAAGAGAATCTGCCTTCTTCTTTTTCATCTTCAAATGTAATGTCATGGGTAGGACACAAAGGAAACAGTAAAAGGATTACCAGGATTGATCTCAAGAAGGTATTAATGTCCTTTCATGTTGTTCCTAGGAAGGAAGAGGAAGATCCAGACCGAAAGTATTTAAAGTCTGAAATCCTATTAAAATCACATCTGTTATCTGAAGAGGCATTTAAGTAAGTCTCAGACTATCTGCTGGGCAGCCACCACTGCACCAAGCAGCCTCAACTCCAGTAAATCTCTGAGAATTAGGAGCATGAACAACCCACAAAATCTTTCCTTTTTTCCCTCCAAAGGCAGAACTGCAACTGACTTCCCTGGGATTTCTTACAGTAATGGAGAGTTAGTCCTGTTCCCACCAAACTGGATGGCAGAGCATCCTCTAGCTTCCCAGAAGACCTAGTCAGAAGCATGGCAAAAAGTTTACACTGACAGAAAATCTCCAAATGAAAAAGTTTACAGTATAGGAAAATTAGGCACAGAGAGAGAAATGTAGCCATAAAGATCCAAGAGGATCTCCATCACTACGGGAAAAATAAGTAATTTCAGTATGTGACACGAATAGTCCACATCAATGTTAACCTTGTCAGCGCATCCTTACCAGTGTCCTTCTTCTTTGTCCGTGAAAGCTCATGGACTGTTGCTCCAATATCACTTCTCAAGGACTTGATGATCGCGTCCAGTGCTGGGACATTCTTGCCTTCCAAGTTAATGAAGAATTCATACTCATCTTTGTTGAGACGGGAAGGTCGGGACTCAATGTGGGTCAAGTTTATGCCTTTTTCCTACGAGAAAGAGAAATTTTGGTCCCATGGTTTTTGGGGGAAGGAATATGACATAAAGACTGGATAAATACATGTGTCAGTCAACAAACCATACTGTACAATCCAAATAAAAGTACACACTCGCCTCTTGTGGCCACTGGACTTGAGGACCTTCACAGCAGAGAGACAACCAGAAAGGAAGAATGAGAAATATGTGGGATTCACCCTTGTCCAGAGCACTATCACAAAGAATATGCACTAGTTAAGGCTTAGAGAAAGCTGGAAGCAGGATACAAATTGTAAACAGGCTTTGTATTGTAAATGGCAACTCCAGTTCCTCAAGTACATAATGAGAGCTTGTCTGTGTTGACAAAGACATTTCCCCAGGATCAACACAGGAAGTAGGCATTCCACCTGTAGAGTACCCTCTCATGGGAAACTGAATGCTGTATTGATGGGCATCTTGAAAGGAGATTGGACAAGCAAGCAGCTGGGCACCCTGTGAGATAAGCTTCTGCAAAGCCACCTGCACAGTTTCCAGGGCTGTGAGCAGCTGTTGGGCAGAGATCCAATGGGAAACATGGATCTGCACCAAAAAAGGCAGCCCAGGTTTGTGCAAATAAAAAGATGGGTGATTTAAACCACAGAGTTGCTGAGGTTGAACAGGACCTCTGTAGAGCGGCGAGTACAATAATCTGCTCAGGTTGCCTGAGCAGATTGCCCAGGGCTATGTCCAGTCAAGTTTTGAGACTCCTCAGTCTCTCTGGGCAACTGCTCACAAGTTTAATCACCCTCACAGAGAAGAATTATTTTCTTTAGTGCAGAAATTCAAGTTCTGTCTCGCCAAATATCTCTGCTGACCATCAGCAGTCTCTTAGCTCTGAAGAAAGAGATCATTGGCAACTATAGCACTCACAACTGCAGCCAGTGGGAACCCGACCTCAGACATGCTGTTGTGTTGATGTGTAAGCAACAAGTAGCTAAAAATCCTATTTTTCCAACAAAAAAAGTAAACGAAAATGTTGGGGTCTCCCTCTCCTGCTATGTGGTCCTGGGAGAGGGGCCCTGGGAGGAGACACGAGGTTTCCCTGCCCCTGGTCAGCCTCGTTCTCCATTGGTTGGTTTGTGTTCCCCTGTGCAGGCAGGGACCCTCGGGTCCCGTGACTGAGGAGTTCCTCGGCAGAGCCCGGCCATACGGCTGGAGAAATAAACATCTCTGAAACATCTACCAAGAATCAGTCCATAGATATTTCTTTCCATGGGCCTCGTTGTCTGATACACATGTTGCAGTATTCCCCACTGTAACACAAAAAGTCCAGGAAAACAAAAAAGACCAGGAAAAAAACAAAACAGAAAGTCTCCAAAAGAAAAGTCCAGCAACATCTTCCCCAGTTAACTGAACTCAAATATTTTCTTGAGCACTATAATTTGAATATAAAAATGCTGCTTGATTTGTTTGGGTTTTTTTTCCTTTTTGAGAAAAACCTTATAAACAGGTTTCAGTGGACACTGCATGCCACGACCAGGTCTGGGCTTTTGTCACCTGGGAGGAATATACAAATCCCTGGCGGACATCTGGGCCTGAAAATCACAGAATCATAACCTACAGAAGAGTTAGAGGGGTTGACACATGGTGCTCAGCAACCCTAGAGAAACTTTTGTTTTTCTTCTTTCAAGCTAAAGAAGACCCCAAACTACATGGGGTGAAGTATTGGCCCTGCTGGTGTCAATGTCAAACCCCCTGCTACAGTGGGGTCAGGATTTCATCCATGAAGTAACACTGTGAGGATCTACTTTTGACCTACAAGGAAGAAAAAGGGAAGATTTTTTTATCTGTAAATCCCTCTTTCTGAGCCTCTTTAGGGTTTTCTTTGCTCCTCTCAGTTCTTGCACAGTGCAGGAGGGCATCTGGCCATCAGCAGCAAAGGCCTAATTTACTCCTCCACAAAAGGCAGTTCATTCCTTGGTAGGAAATGTATATGTCATTCCTCTGTTTCCTGAGCACTTCACACTACAGATGAACTCAAATTGTTTGGCTAGATACCAATACAATGAGTTGAAAAGGTCAAAAGCACATTCACCAACTGCTGCTCTCGAGAGATGCCGTCCTCGCAGAGCCGTCTGCGGGAGAGAATGGCCACCACTGTCCTTGGCGCTGAGGACAGTTTGTTTTAGGCCTGCAAAGCCTGTTTCCCAAACAGACTGCACATTGTATCCTCTGCATGGTGAGGCACTGGGAGCTCCTGACAGAGAGCAGGCAAGGGAGCTGCTGTGCCTTTGCTGTGTCTCATCATCCTCATCATAAAAGTTTTCATCCTTATGCCTTGTCTGCATCTACGCTCTTTTAGTTTAAAACCATTACCCCATGCACCATCACAAAAGGCCTTGCTAAAAACTCTGTCCCCATCTTTCTTTCTTGTAGGACCTCTCTGAGTACTGGAGGGCCACAATAAGATCACCCCAGCACCTTATCTTCTCGGGAAGAGAAGGCTCCTTAACTTCATCCCTTTGTTTTTTGATCAGGTGACCTTTCTGCTGTACCAGCTCTCCAGTCAGGCTCAGTGAGCAGCTACACAGATGGCAGTGTCCCCAAAATGAATGGAATGATGGAGGGGTTGGGAATGAAGAGATAAGCTGCAGGATGGGCATGAGGCATGCTTAAGGCAGCAGGAGTATCAGTACCCCTCAAACTATCACAACCTAAGACAGTGAGAAAAATGGGGGAAAAAAAGAAGATGGAGGAAGGAGTTCATGGAGAGAGTGACCTCCTTTCTTACACCTGAGAGAAGCAGCAGAACAGCTGCCCACAGAGCATCAAGCTGCTTTGCTGTTTATTTGAGGGATATCTGCCACTCAGCAACGTGCAGAGCCAACCTGTTACTTCTTTGTGCCATGGCTTCAGGACCTCACAACAGAGAAGCTGAAGGGAGAACCCTTCTGGTGACTTTTTAGAGCAAGAATCCAGCAGCATATGTCCAGCTCCCTGAACTGACACTCCTGGAGGAATATGTTCTTGTGTGCTGTGCCTTGCTACTAAGCCCTTGATTTCAAAATATTTACAGCAGCTCTGTTACTAGAGTTGCTTTACAAATCACAATTTCATTCTAGTCCAACTACTCCATCTAGTGTTTAATCTTCATAGTTTCACATTGTTCACTTTTCTGTAGCCTTGATGTTGCCAAAGCTTGGAATTACATCCATTTTCTCACAATAGTTGATGTTTTATTTAAAACTCCAACTTCTGGAGACAGTTACCTAACAAAGGAGAATGGGGGCATTTTTTTGGTTTAGTTGTACATTTGGAGCAGTTATCAATCTCTGTCTAGTAGAGTTTGAAATCTTGACAATGGATGCCTTCAAAAGTCAGCTAATAAAAGTTATTTCAGTTTTATGAGCTATTTTTTGTTTATGGAACCTAAATCCCAGCCTAACACCTTTGGAAGATCTCAACTGTCATATGTTTGTGGCTGGATTCACACTTGAACTATTAATATTGATCTCTTCTGCCCTTCCCATTTCAGAACTGGTAGGAATCAGATGAGTCTGTAGATTGAGATTAGATGTGTCTTTGCTGAATTCACCCCATCATCCACTGCAGCTGCAAAGAGCTTTGAGAGCAGACTGGTACTTTGCTCCTTCTCTTCAGGTTTATGACCAACAGAGAGGTAGAGTCTCTCCTCTGTGGACACATCCTGTCATACAACCACGTGTCTGCTGCAGTGATTGTGTGTCAGCAGAGAGGAGGGGTAGCTGTTCACCTTGCTCTGTTTCAAAGCAGTCTACTAGGCCATTTCTAACATAAATTTTGCAAGTGTTAGCAATTCTGAACAGATTTTGCATTGAGGATTGAGGGTAGCATTAGGCATAACAACTAATAGAAATTACAGGAGTATAGTACTGACAGATCCCTTGAAGTTAGTCACTCCCAATTTCTCGCCTTTTTTCTTAAAACCCGCACTCCTAGGGGTAGAAGAACTCAACTTTCATTATTTTAATACCCAATTTAACAGTACCTCTATCACTGCCCATTAGAGAAGGAAGTCTCAAGACATGTTCTCGGAGCTCAAAAATCAAGCTAAAATTAGTCCTAACCAAGTCAGAAGGGGGTAGCAATACAAATATCAACTTAAAGCACAGACAGTAGTGGATACAGGGAGCAGATTGCCCATGCTCCTCCCTGCCTTACCTCACAGTGCTGGATCTCAGCCTTGGCTGCCTCTCAGGGTCGGTGAAGAAGCTCCAGCCCCTTGCCCAGGTTATTCCAGTTATCCCATCCTGACTGAGCGCCACTTATGCTGCAGCTGCCCCACATCAGTAATCAGACTGGTGTTACACTACACCAGCAGTCTTGCAGTGATCCCTGCCAAGAGAACTTAGTGCCACCCTCTGTTTAATGACCTGGCCACTGGGAAAGGAAAGTTGTGTGTTCAAAGCTACACAGGGAAGCTTTCAGTAGGGATGGATACTTTCTGGAATTGTTATGGGTTACTACTTCCCATGACACATACACATCCTTCTGTTTACTTATTACTAAATGCTCCTATGCGTGGCTCTAAAACTAAGTACATCTGTGAAATCCAGCTGCAGCTTGTTTTCATGACTGTTGTCATTAAGTTTGCCTTCATCAGGAGACCCCACACTGTTACCAGATGAAGAACTTTTGACAACACTGTGGTGCCACTAATCAACATTTAGTGAGAATCTGGGTAAAATCTCCAAGAATAAGGATTTTAGTTGTACTTCCTGATACCAAAAATAAAAGGCGAGATGTTTTTTAACCCTTGCCATGAGCTAGTTCAGGGTTTCCTGAAGGAGGACACTTTCAAAAGCACAAGTATAAGCTCAGTGCTTAATATTCATAGATGAGATGACTTAGGAAGTTACAGGAAGTTACAGCCACGGATTCCCAAAGCAAAGGCAAAGGCAACCATCAGCTTTACTGGCCAAGGGCCTGTCTACTTCTCAGCTAAAGACAGTGCTTCCCCATCTTCTCCTTCACATCTGTCAGGGTCTTCCTTCCAAGCTCATGGAAGAAAAGTGTCCCAGAGCAGGTCCCTGCCAGCACACAGCTCCAGAAGGCAGCTGGCCCTGGAGAAGCCCCTGGTGTCCATCATTCAACACTTCTCCTCCAACCCTAAAATTTGGTGTGACACTTGCAGCACAGTCTGGCTACAAAACGTGAAGCAAGACAAACCAAAAACATGTGACAGTGTGTGGCATTGCACAAGCACCTGTGAAGAGGCCATTCTTCTCTTTAAATCCACATTGGTTTAGTAGAAGTCCTGCTCTTGTGGCCCTAGGAAGAGGAGGGATAAGACCAAGGATGGAGATTTGGAGCACTGTAATGATATGATCATAGCTGTGCGTATGTTCAGTATAATGAAAAAACAATCTTGGTAGGGGCAAGCCTGGCCTGTTCACCTATTGCTGTGGACGCTTCCAATGCACCCCCTGGCCAAAGTGACTGTTTTATTCCCCTGATTTGGAAACAACCCAAACCACCGCTGAGCCAATACCTTCCCAGGGGACAAAGAGAGAACAGTCACATAGGACTTTCTGTGGAATGAAGTTCCTAAACAGAAACAGAGCCCAGTTACCTCTGCTGACTCTGAAAGTGCCAGGTTTCATTTAGTACAGCCTCTTACTCCCATCCCATCCTTCCATGGAGCAGTAATTTACCCCCATGGAGCAGTAACTTACTCTGGGAGCAGAAGTATTCAGTGCAAATCAATTTTTTTTTTTTTTTTTTTTTTTTTTTTTTTTTTGCTTTTGAGCTAGACCCCCACCCACTGATGGCTTTACCTTGTACTGAAGTCCTGCTCTGTATCTGAGAAAGTCCCATCAGGGAAGAAAAAATAGAACAGTCCTCTCAGAGAATGGGTTGAGCAAATTTGTAATGTATTCCAATGTTTGCCACTTAAAATATCTGATGATCTGCTACTTGTAAATCCATCGGAAAAAGAACTTCAGAGAAGATTAATGTGTTCACAAATTCATGTGGAAAATCGGCAATTGAAACTGAAGGCAATCCTTTTTGTATATGGAAATTCTTATTTCTGGTATTTTTAATTATGAATTTAACCACAGAAAAGCCAGTCTTTGAGGGGGAACAATGTGGGGTTTTTTCTTCACTTTTTTTTCCTTTCAGAATGAACTTTGTTGTTTAAAAAAGTTACCTCAATTTCAATAGGCTTTTATCACTACAGACAAATAAGTATTTCTACCAAGTGTAACACATGGGTCAACCCAAAGTGCTCAGCTTTGCTTTTTCAGTTTTGATTAGAAACCTGGAAGATTTCTCTTTTCTTGGCCTCAACTTCTGCTCAGTACATTTTTGATGTGTCCAGTGAATCAAAAAAGAAACACAATTTCATGATGACTGTTCTGTCTTCCTGATTTTAAGCATGATATATTACTCATGTGTGCTATTCTGTTTCAGATGAAGGTATTTATTCAAGTTTTGGCTGCCTAGCTGTCATCTTCTACAACACAAATAAACAGTACATGGCTGCACCAAGGAGTACCTCAGTGTACAACAGATCCCATTAAAATGAAGTTGGTGTAAAGACCCTGCTGGTGGGTTTGTGCTGTCTCTACAGCCACCCTCAAGCCTGCCACGGGGACAGAGGTGGCAAATGGAATTTCAAGTGCAAAACAATTGGGTTTGACAAGCAAAAAGTAAATGTCTGCCACATCCCAATATACAAACAGAGCAGCTAGGGTGGAAGCAAAGTGTATTCAGTTTTAACAATCTGCTTATTGGTGAGGATGACTGAGCTGCTATCACTTTACAGCACATCAAAGTGTGAGTCTGGCCCTACAGACATCTCTCCACAGGACAGGTGAAGAAGAACTGCAGGAGCTGTACTGCCAGCAGTGGCATAGAGCACTCCATGAGGAACAGATTCATGCAGTCAGGAGAGGATTCGCAAGGAGAGAAGAGACAAGAGCCAGGGATCAGAAAAGCTTAGAAGCCTGCTGAGGTCTGGTGTTCAGATGGATCTTCCTGAGTAAACATAAGAAAAAAGTGGAAACAATCAAGTAGGTTTTGGGCATAAAGCCAGCAGACATAAAGAGCTGAGTATATTGAGGAGATTCCTCAGGGAAAAAACCTTCAAGCCACATAGGAAAATCAACAGTTGTCACTGTAGCCACATACTTGTATGCACTGGGACCTGAACAGAAAACTAGAGTTTGGATCTTTGAGCAAAAAACCAAATGTGAGAGCGTGCAGTACTCTGTCAACTGCATGAGCAGCCCTGAAGGATGCTTGAGTAGGACAAACATTACTGTTTCCACAAAACACATTGGAATTCTCTTAAACTTGGTGTCTCAGAGGATGGAATTCTGTGCCATGAGCACTTCACAGCCCTTAGCCTTGTGCCTTCCCCTACCTGGAGGGGGCTCCCCTACCTTCAGTCCATCCTGGCTCCCATAATGGGGGCTTACCCCTTCCATCTGGGCTGTGTTTGGACACTAATTCCTTTCCTGGTTGGTGTGCCCCGTGGGTGAGTACAGGTTCCATCTGCCATGATGCTTGTTGAGCCAGAAGTCCTAGACCTCATGATATAGAGGTGCAGACCCAGGCTAGAGCACACCAGAGCTCCTTTGGGCTCTTGCACAACAAACTGTGATAGGGGCTAAAGTCTGGCAAGTTTCACCCCAGCACAGGAGTAGGACATGGGCAGGATGTGAACCTGGGAGCGCATACCAGGGAGGGTCTCAAGAGTGGCTGAACAATCCTGCCAGAGTAACAAAATTTTTTTTCAGTTCTTAAACCAAGGAGAGGATGAACCTTCCCAGGTCAACATGGACACCTCCTCTACAGAAAGGCATCCTGTGTGCTCATGGCACCTCAAGATCTCTCCTTTCTTTAGGCATCCCCTCAGTTCCCTGTGTCTCACTCTGGATCTTGCATCCATGCTTGCTTCCCTGGTAGAAAGGGTTTATTTTCAATTCTTTCATATTTGCAGCTCACTCAGCCCTCTTCCTCTCCCCTTCACGTCCCAGAGTAGTTTTACAGACTGTCTAGACAAGAGGCAAAATCCTCAAAGCCAGTGCTGGAGGCGCCGTCCCTTAAACCACTCCCAAATCCGAGCTGGGAGGAGAGGGTTGAGCTGTGCTCTCTGCCTGCATTCTCATTCACGAGTGCCCCAGAGAGATTCCAGGAGTCTGAGCAGCTCCCAGCCTCAGCAAGGAGCAGAGAGTTTACAGACATGCAACACGTGGCCATCAGCACCAGCAGCTGCACAAGGTGCGGACCCCCTCCGTGAGATCAACAATTGCAGTGCCATATCTGCTCCTGGGAACAGCCTGATCCCATTCTGTGGTTTGTCAGTTTTCTCTTTTCCTACTTCATGCAGTTGCATGAGGCCATAACAGCCAGAGCAGCCATCCTCATATCTCCTCTTGTGATGCCCCTCTGAGACAAACCCACTGCATTTCCACAGGCCAGCAACAAGTTGGTGACACAAACCTGGGGACACGACTGGGTATCTCCCTGCCCAAGGAGCCCACTCACAGAGAGTCTGAGCTAACTCCTGTAGCATCTCACAGTTGATGTTATTAGGCAGTGAAGGAGTAAAAGAAGAAAAAATTCTCTCAGGCTCTTCCTGTTTGTTCCTATTCACCTGCATATCACATATTTTCCCTGTCTATGCTGTGGATGAGCACAAAGTCTGTGTCTCTGGGGCACCATAGCTATGGCTCAAGTGGAAAAGGGGGGAGGTTATCTCAGCTGTGCATGTACGTAAGACTTACACCTCTGTGCAGCTCTTGGAACGGAGTTAGAACTGCCCACAGACTGCTCTGGCTTACACCAGGAATTCACTAACAGCCCTGAGGAGCTGTTCTTGTACCATTAAATCCCACCCATTCACCTCCCCACTACAATGCCAGATGTAAAACTGATAAAAGAGCACCTATGCCAGGTCTCTTGTCAAGCCTTGGTGCTGGAGGAGACTGAAAATTAGCACAGAAAGCATTGGCTTTGTTGGGATGGAAAACCAAGTGAGTTTGGGAAACCAACCAACCCCTCAGAGGCCCTCAGGATCACAGGGTAAAACCATGATTCAGATGGTCTAGTTGCAGTATCTGTTTTGGGGCAAGAACAATCACATCCAAAGAACTGGATATTTCTCTCTTTCCTATACTAGTTCCCCCAAAACTTTCTCTTTAGAGCTGATAGCACTTTAGTTAGTAGACAGCAATGCATTTAATGAGATAATATCAACAGCCTCCTTAATTCGCTTACAGACATGCACATCACTGACATATGGACATTTTTCAGGACTGTATCACAGTGGTCAGTTCACAGATTTAGGCTTGCTCTGCTGTTGTTGGTATGAGTGTCCTTTTATCCTAATGAATCAAATATGTCCTGTAACTCATAATTATTTTTCCTTCTTACCAATAACACACAACCTTTCATTTCCCAGTAAATTCAATTTATGAATGGAAAATATGCAGGCCACAACTTCTTAGAGTGTTCTAAAGAAGTCACTGTTTTCAGGCACAACTATTACATGAAAACAAAAAGCCACAGAACCAATACAACAGTGTATTTGCTCGGGAGCACAGAGAACACAGCTGTGTGTGTTGCAACACAACCATCCTGAATTTCAAGGATTTTGTGCTTTTCAAACAACATTCATGACATCTGGGAAATATTTCTGCAAGAATAAAAAGGCACACAATGTCCTGAAAGGTAAATGGCTCCTTGTTTCCCCAAAAGCTTTCCAAATCACTCAGCATAAGTTACAGAGTCCCTTTGGTGTAAAAAAAAGTGGTGTCGTTTTTATGCTGTTCTGTAGGTACCCTCTACCCACTCTGTAGAAGTACTGCAGATGGGAGCTGATAGAATCTGTTATATCAGATTTGTTGAGGTGGACAAGAGCTGTAAGGTGCCCCCAGCAGAAATACCTCATGCAACATGCACCGTCAGTCACATGGCTCACATGCAGGGTATATTTGCCTTACAAGTTATAAGGCAAATTATTTGGTTATAAGTCAATCTCACGTCACAGCCCAACTCACTCCTACCTGTTACTAAAGCAGTTATGATGAAGTATTTCCCTCTCAAGTTGGAAAAATGCATTTTTCCCACCCTTGTGTGAGTTAAAGATAGAGGTTTTCATTTTAAAAAGCTACTTCTGCTCCAAGACTTTAAGGGATTTTAAGCCCAGAAAAGAAATGCAGGCTGCTTTCTCCTGCAACAGCAATGAAATAGAACCACAAACACAATCTCAAAGACCTCAAGAAAATGTTGCTGCAATACAAAATTGTAAAGACCTGAAGGAAAATATTTACCTCAAATGTGCGCAGGACTTTAGCCAATGCCCCAACTTCTTCTTTCAGAGAGAAAATCAAAGAAATCACACCATTTTTATTGGGGGAGTCTTCAATGTACCTAGATTCCTGAAAGGAAAGAAAAAACACACAAATAAAAATGATTAACATTCACCCTAGTGAGTTTTGCCTTTCTCCATTCCCCTTTTGCACAGCACCAGCAATGCAAAGAGGGTATAAAATAGCTCTAAGTGGGAATCAGGGCAACCACTGCTGCCAGAAGCAGAGCAGATCTCAGGTTGCTCTGATTTATGATGGTAGAGATACAAATCCCTTCCCTCAAACTAGAGCCCTTGTGAGAGCAAGGTAGTCAAAAAGGACATGCAAATAGCCTAATATTGTCTTTGCCTTGCTTCACCTCTCAGGGATGACTGGAAATATTACTCCACTTTGGTTTCAGCTATAGTGCAAATTCCTTCCCTCAGGCTTCCTTTTCATCAACACTCAGGGTTAAGCAGAGCAATGTAGATGAGCTCTGTGCAGAGGTGCAGACCATGATCTGTGTTTCCCTTCAGTTCTTCTTGTACCTTCCAGGCATCCCCAGGAGAGAAGTAGTATTCACAGGAAGGATATGGAAGGTGATTTTAAAACAAAATAACAACATCAAGCAAAGAAAATAAAAAGGGGGGGGGGGGGGGGGGGGGGAAGAAAAATGTTGGAGCAAACATTTAGATCTTCCCTAAATCCCACCATGAGTAGACTCAGGGCAAAATGTGGTTTTGTTTGTTTGTTCCCTTTCTCTCATTGATTTTCTGCTCTGCAAATTCCAGTACTCCCAAAGGTTTATTTTCATTATCTTCATGGTTCTCATTACTAGAATGTCTTTGCATGTCTCTACATGTGTTTCTTTTCACAGAAGCCCTGTTAAGCAGGGAAGAACTATTTCGCCACTTCAGAAACAGGAAACTGAGCCCTGGAGTGGAAGCAGATCTTAAAAGCAATCTGGGTACTTGGCATGTGTAGTGGTTTGGTCCAAAATACTCATTACTGTTTATCTGCTGTGAGATAAGAATTAGGAGAAATGCAAAGCAGGCACCAAACTTGAAAGAATATAAAGAAGTTTATTAACAACTCTAAAAGAGGGAAGAAAAAAAAATTATACCACCTTCAGAACTCCCCCCACCTTCCTCCCTTCTCCCACTGACAATGTGAAAAAACAACCCTTAAGATGTTCAGTCTGTTTACCACTTCCATAATAACCTTGTTCAGTCCATTTAGAAAGAGAAGTCTCTTCTTGCTCATGCTATGAAAACATCATCACAACGAGACAGTCGCCCACTTCCAAATATCGTTCAGTCCATTTAGGAAGAGGAGTCTCTCTGCCTGCGTGTGAGTCCCTTCCCCCGACTTGCAGCTTTTCCTGCAACTGCTTTCGAGGGTCCACTCTTGAAGTTTTTTGGGGTACAATTTTAAGGTTGAGACGTTCAGAAACAAAAACAGAGGCCCTTCTCCTTCCCTGGGAGCAAAGGGTCTTCATCATCTTCATCGTCAGGACTATCTCTGGGAGCATTTCTAGGTACTGAGGTTTTCTCCTTTCCCGTTTGGAGCAAAAGTCCTCATCTGGTTCATCTCTCCCTGTCCAAACTTCTCATGAAATTACAGCTGTGTCAGCATCTGCCTATCTCGGCGCAGGTGCTTTTGCTTACGAGTTGAACACTCCACCCCCCATATCTTCATGAGATTACAACAGGATACTCTGATATATCATAGCTTCACAACAGAATTTCAGCTTTAAGCATCTCCTCTCTCTCTTCCCTCAGGGTTTCAGCTCTTCACAGCAGTAAAAGGGTTAATCTCACCTCGGCCTTGCAGCTTTGCAGCTGGAATGTTGAATTTTTCTTATCGCAGTGGAGAGGGGGGAGAGCCGAGCCGCTCCGGCTGCCCACGGCAAGGCAGTGGGGGGGGTTCCACGGCTGGAACAGGCCCATCAGCTCCAGGATGGCCGTGGCCCGGCCTGGCCTGGCCCAAGCAGGGCCTGGCCGGGCCCGCTGGCCCCCACACGGGGCCCGCAGCCACCTGTGCCAGCGCCGGAAACGAGAGAGGGCTTGGGGGGGAGTTTGCCTATTCTTAAATGTGGATCACAGAGGTGTTCACAACTTTAAGTGGCTTAGAGAATTGTCCATATTCAAACTGGGCAGCTGATAGGTTCTATCAGTTCCCAGAGGAAACTGTAAGCACCCCTTAGCAAGGACATCCCTTCCGGGACTATGCTTGCTAACCTATGACAGCATGGCAGGTAAATGCTGCTGAGATTTCAAGAATCACTTAATTTTTCTGATATCAGAGTAAATTTGCTGCACAACCATCACAAACTTTTGGAGGTCACATTAGTGTCATATTTGCTTGTTTGTTTTATTTTTTGACCATCTACTGGCCTCAGACAAATTGCCTGTGGTTGGTATTTCAAGGATCACACAGACATCTGCAACACAGATGGGTCCTGGTGTAACAAGTGCTGGGCTAAAGCTATGTTCAAGGTACCCATTCAAAAATTCTTTATAAACATCTGTATTTTCATTCAGAGTCTGTCCTCATTATGGCTACTGCTGAATTGAACATATAAATCAGATTTTAAAGAGTCCCAGTTCCCAAATATTGTCCTCAGTAAAGACAGCCTTTGTAGAAGACAAATTAATGATCTAATCCAGCTGCCCTGAAGCCATAAAGTTCTTGGTGGGCCTACATGTTCTGAGGCAGGGCTATGAAGAGCTGCCTTCTTTTGTAAAGTAAATAATTGCTGATGCTTTGAGTTGTCTCCAAGGCTGCTGCTAACAGACTGGCCACACATTTTTCTATCTGGCTTTGTTTCCAGAGGCTGTAGTGTTTTCCAAATGACTTCCAGCTTTATGAGGGACCTCTAGTGGGAGCTGTAGTAGAAGTGCTGGCTTTATGTACCAGAAGGAAGATGGCCACCTGTTCACTTGTGACACTTCCTGCAGCATCTCTGTGTCTCCTGAGTCCTCATCCAGCCAGGGAGTCAGCCCAGCTCTTACATGGGGAGGACCAAGAGGAAAAGCAGCTGGAAGTGATGTGTCAGCTGGCTAATGAAACCCATTTACACCTCAGCAACCACAAGGGAAAACAATGACAGGAGTCTGGCAAAAGTCGAAACAAATGTCTGTACTACTGAAATTTTATGATAGTGTGACCAAAACTGTCATCTCAAATACTGTCCATGCATTGCTTTTTCCTTCTGTTTTCACCCACCACAGCCAAAACTGATCTTAAGGACAGAACTGGCTCCACCGCTGTCTGTCCAATGGATTGAGATTTCGGTTTTCACTGTCTGCAATGAAACTGCTCTAAAAGGCATGCAGTTATATATTTTAAATATTCTTGCCAAGTCATGCCGTGAGGACCAACTTATATGACAGATTGACTTGAATGTGTGTGACAAATGAAGAATTTGTGGTTTGGATACTTGCAGGGGATATAATGCAAAGTTGAAGTCCTGCAAGGTAATTCTGATAATAATAATTGATCCCTTCGTACAACGAGATTACATGGAAAAGCCTTAAAAAAACTTTTCCAAACTCATTGGTCTCTAGCCTTGATTTGTTGAGATCAGCTGCTTTCAATCTGTCCACAGTCATTTTCCCACTCTTGCAAATTGATTTATACTGGTGCTTAAGAGAAAGACACATTGCAGTAGGGAGCAGGCACTAATGCCATAAACAGCCTCGTAATTGCTTAACTTCTTGCACACCTGCATATGCACTCAGTTCGCTGGAAGGTCTTTTAACAACCATCAGTTCACACCTGAGAGGTGATGTCACATCTCTGAGAGGTGACATCTTTAATTGCAAAGGGGGAGAAGACTAAAATTACTGCTTTCCTGATACCCAGTTCTTATCAGTATATATGGGGGCAGCGTGCATCAATACAGTACACTGCAGGCAAACCTCAACACATGCACTGGAGGTGATACACAGCAGCACAAACACAACATTATTGTTGAGCTTTTTCTACTACTTATGCATACTTTTAACTGTTAAAACAGCTTTCCCATTCTCAATTTCCCATTCATTTTGGACTTTAACTTCTCATTCCTCAACATACATGAAGGAATTGCAGCTTTGGGGTAGTTTGACTCTTGTGTTACTATTGTGATTATGATTCAGAGTTGAAGAAATCATTTCATTGAAAATAAAATTGTGTGTTGAAATTTTGTCTCTATGATATGTATATGTGATTTATAAATATATTGTGCAATGAATTCAGCTCTATTTTTCTTCCAGCTCTGGTTTTTTTCTAGGAAGTAAAATAAGAACCAGTTGATGAGCATGAAAAGCCATTCCTGGACCTAATACAATCTCAAAGAAAGTCATATGTAGATGCAAGAATAGGCTTACCTGAGCACAAATCTACATTTTTAGTTAACCACTTTGCACATACATTGATATTGCCTTTCTGACACAGGTGACAGTATTAGGAGTCAATAACATAATCCTGTCAGCCTTCTAATCTGTTGCTGAGACATTTAGCTAAAGCCCTTCAGAGTGAATTCCAACACTGTTAAAGCCAGAGAAAGTTTTCCTTGCAATTTCAGGGACATAAAATTTTCACCTCTGTGTTGTAAAGTTCAAACTTACTAGATATGCAAAATAGTAGGGGAAAAAAAGGGAAAAAGAATTTCAAATTAAAAGATTTCTAAGTTACTTGTGAAAATAGAACTAGCTTCCAAGTCAGATTTCTTAAGGCATTTAAATGCTGATCACCACAGTTATCATTGGAACCAAGCAATTACACAAGTATGATAAGCAGCAAGGTGAGCCCCTAGAGAAATGTTGTGGGAGTTCAACTGCAGCACACAAAGCAGTAGGAATAGAGGCTTCCTTGGCATCTCTGCTCTTAAAAAAATAGAAGCCCCTATTTTTTGCACATCTCATGCAGCTTGTCTCTGGCTTCAGCAGCATTGCATAGGACACATAAGTGCAGAATTCGGTCCTAATAATTAACCATGCTGGCCTTAGGTTACATCACTTGCCCCTGCAGTGACATCAGTGCCTGTATTCAGAAGGCACGAACTTCAGACTTTCCTGTATTTCCCAAAGCAGAGTTCAAAGTCAATCAGTAAACATTAAAAAAGAGGACATCAGAGTCCCAAAATTTAACAAAAAGCCCCGCCAGAAAAGAATATAACTTCATCTGTTTTCCTTTAACAAAACAAGACAGATTTCTTTCATCACACACATTTAAGACCTTTAATAAGCTCCTGATTATTTCTCTTTGCCATGTATGCAAGGATACTGTTGCAATGTTTCTTTGCATTCTCACTGCACTCTTGTGAGCACAGTTAACAGCAGACAAGTACGGGGTCTGCCAAAAGTGTTCAGGTACTGAAAAGCATCAAGACAGGCCACCTTGATTCTTCCCTTCTTGGGTCACACTGCATCTCAGAGAGTGGAGGACAAGAACAGGAGCCCAGGAGCGAGGCAGGACACCCCTCCAACTCTGCAAAAAGCAGGCACAGATCCCATCACTTACCTGGAAAGGGTCACCACTCATTTTGCAGTGCTGTGAGTCCATGTTGCAGAGGCAGCAATGCCCACACAGGGAGGCCCTTTCACTACAGCAGGTAAAGCCTTCTGACCTAACTGCCGTGGCCAGAGATCTGTGCAAAGGTATTTTAAGTGGAGCAAGCGAGGCAAAGCCATCCCCTTCCCCAGCTCCCTCCCCTGGACGGCATGCCAAAGGGGCGTTCTCCCTGCATGCCCACCACACCCACCCCTGGCACACGAACCAGCCGCTCCACGTCGGCCATCCCCTACAAGTCCCACGCCTGCGTGGAGAGACTCTCCAGCAGATTGTTTCTATCTGCACTCAACGTGGATAAGCAGCATGCTCTGAATTAACAGCATTCCTGCTCCTGATCAACATCAGCTGTTTTCATTTCTTCACATCAACACATCGTTTCCAGTTCAGCCTCCTGCCCATTTCTTCCCGCTGCAGCTGCGTGCTCAGCCTCAGGTGGGATTCCCTTCGGGGTCACTCCCCTTGAACAGACATCAGACGTTCTCCAGGATCTGCTCTTTGGATGTCAAACGCCAGGCATGGAAGGCTCTGGCGAAGCACAGCTGAGGGTTTTGTCCTTTAGCAGGGCCTCTGGGTCTGCTTCCAAAGAGGTCAGAGAGCAGGAGACATTGCTCCACTCACCAGACATTGGAGAGACACGCAGTGCGAGGGAAGCATGAAACAGGAGTTTCACACACTGGGATATGAGCCAGAACATGGGGAAAGGGAAGAAGGTAAAGGAAGGAAAGGAGCAGACAAGAGTAGGTCAGAGCTCTAGGGCAGGAGGATGTAGAACTGCAGATGTTGTGTGTGTGCCTGCCTATAGTGTCAGCCATGGAAAGCACAAGGGGAAGAGGGTGGGGCACATAAATGATTTCAGGGAAGGTTAGTAAAGTACTGATACGAAAGAGCCCAGATTTGGTTTAATAAGAGTCACGAAATGGGGTAAGAGAAATTGGAAAGCTGTAGCCTGATATCAGAGGGCAGGTGAAAAAATGAAGCAACTAGGCAAGTATCTCTCTTGCTCTTTGGGAAGATGAAGTCTTAGACAAAATTGTGTCAAGGCAGGTGATCTTGCTATATTTTCCTGATGAAGACAAATTGTCTTTACAGTTCTTTTATCCTTGAAGGAAGCTCTACTACACACACCCGTGGAAACTCAGATTGGTGAACACTAGCAAAGACTTACTGTGAATTGTTCATACATGTAAAATCCAGTAGCCTTACAGTGGGGAAACTGAGTGGAGCCATTTTCATGGTTCTCAGTCCAAATCCATGTTGAACCCCATGACTGTGGAGCCAGCATCCATCCCACTGAAATGATCAACTATATAACATGCACCTGAAGTAACTCAGAGTTTTGGGTGCAAATACGTACATTTTTCAGAAGAGCTGCTTCTTTGTGCATCCTGAAACTGCATGTAGGGATAGAAAGTTAATTTCTGAAGTGATCAGCAAGCCTGTGGTATGGGCTGGCAGGTCAAGATAGACAGCCAAATGTGATGCACACTAAATACACTGGACCCTGCTGACATGGCAGTAGGACAGGGCAAGGAAAGATGGAGCGGTAGGGGAAAATATCCCCGGTAATTGCCAGCAGCATATAAACTACTGTTTAACTACTCAGCCAGTAACTTCATTAAAGTAGCCAGTATTTTGTATCCTGTGTTTGTGCAGCACAAGGCATAGCCCTATCCATGATAGGGACACTGAAGGCCACCTTGGAAAAAAATAACAGTGAGATGAGGATGGTGACAACACTGATTATAGTCCCTGTGCAGGACAAGACAGACTCCAGCAACTAGTCTTGTTTACTTTCCCCACCCACCATGCCTTGTCACCTGGTGTATTTTCCAGTGAGATAAACTATTCTTTCATCTGTTTGTGCCTTCCTCTTTCTTTCCTTATCCCTTCTCTTTTCACTAAACTTTTATCTCTCTCTTTTACTTCTTTGTGGCTTTTACATGCTCTTTGTTTTTCTCTTTTTCTATCCCTTTTCTTATGTATGTTCACTCTCGCTAACGGTAATGGCAAGACAAAGTAAAATATCAAATACCCAAAATAATGCTCATGCCAAATCACTGTAATTATGTATTTTGCCTCCTCCTACCCCCTGCTTTTTTTTTTTTTTGTATTTATTTTGCAAGTTTCTCTCTTACCCTCATTGTTATACAACCATAATAATATTGCCAGTGTATTGCCACCAGTTCACTCAGTCTGCACTGTCAGAGGTTGCCTGGTAGCAAAAGGCACTGGCTGAAGAAAGCAAAGCTCCATCTTGCCAGGAGGAATTCCAAAATTCTCCTGTTTTGGAGCAAAGTGGTGTGTGGGGGTGTGTGAGTGTGTGTGTGCTCAGTGACGTTACTCTAGGAATATGCAATTGCATCAGTGTCTGTTACCTTGGGCCATTTCGGAGTCCAGATTGCTGGAGCTTCCCTGTCCTCTTTGAAGTACTAGTTCAGCATACCAAGCATCAGTTCATCCCCCTGCAGTGACACTGCCAACCAGGTTTTCCCACTTGGGTTTCAAGTTTCCTCATGTGCCTGATTCTCCAGCCCATGTGAGCACCTGAGCTTTAAGCCTGTTTGTCCTGCTCTGGGCTTTTGCTGCAGCGCTGTTCAGCCCCTCTCCTTTCAACCATATGCAGATATGCACTGATGTCCCACCTTGCCTTTGCCTAAAAACACCTTCTTCCTCAGAAACACAATTTCTTTGGGTATACACACACACACACACACACGCACGTGTCACATGCATCCCCTTCTGGCTGTGCTCTCAGCCACAGCTCACAGGGCTCTTCGCACTGAAGTTGGCAGGCTCTCCTGGCCAGCACGATGCGAGTTCAAGGGGCCATGGACTTTGGCTGCTTTTCAGACTGCTCTTTGCCGCCCTTGCCTTTAGCCGGTATTTGCAGACTGGCAGCTTCCCTGGAGCTGTGAGTCTTCGTGTCTGGGCAAGGATGTCCCTTCCTGTGCCAGGACACTGGGCCTATCCTTGGCCTGCAGTTCCCTGCCTTCCCTGCTGGTTCAGGATGTCCCAGTGAATGTGAGGGAGCAGTGAGCAGTGGAAGAGGAATTTTCTAGTGAAAACAGAAGCTGGCGGGAAAAATTCCCAAATGAGGATTCCATGAATGTTTCAGGTGGTTTGTGTGCGTGTGTGCACAGCAGGGGGCCATCCTGCTTATCAGTATCGTGAATGCATTTACCAGAGGTCTCAGGGTGCTTTAGCTCTCCTTTACACCCCAGACACGCAGGATTTCCTCACACCTCCCTCTGCTTCGTGGTGGCAAAGCCGCCCAGCCATATCCCCTCTCACTGCAGAGCCGGGCTCCCCGAGATCTCAAGGCTTTTTTGGCTGCACCCCATCCATCCCGTCCCCGGTGGATTTCCCTGACTCCTTGCCGCCGGGGCACGGGTGGCCGGGAGGTGGCACTGTGTCCTCGCGGCAGAGACGGCTGGCGGGCGCGGGGCACCCCGGCTGTCCCCGCTGCCTGGCCTCCCCGGGAATAGCGGGGGATCCTCTTCCCAGCCTGCGCAGGCATCACCCAAACCCTCTCCTACCCTTCCTGCCAGGGGACCGCTGCTTCGGAGGAGAGGGGAACAAACTACCCCCCACCCAAAAAAATTCAGCTCTCCAAAAAGGGGAGATGGGGGTATGCGGGGGGGCAGTCCGGTTTGATTTATACCCCGGGGCTGTGACGGACGTACAACTCGTGGCCGCACAATGGGGCCACCCGGCAGAGAAGGACCCCGCTCCGCGGGCGCGGAAGGCAGGGGAGCAGCGGCGGGACCCGCGGGAGCTGCGGAGGAGCGAGCGGGACGGGGCCGCGGGGGGAAAAGCTGCCTCGGTGGCTGGCTTGGTTTGGGGGGGGTTTTCTCTGGATTTTTGGGGGGGTTTTTTTGAAGCCCTAAATGCAAACTGTCACTTTAGGTTAGCGCAAGACCTGATGTAGCTCATTAGCATGAGCTGTATCTAATATGCTTAAAACCTCTAATTATTTATTATGCGCTAATTGGCAGCCCAAAAAATGTCTGCGAAGTGATGAGTGTTCATCCCAAGACGCCTTTCGAGGAGAGTTCAGCAGTGTCCCTGGTCAAACGTCATTTTTAGTTCTTCATTGGGGCACAGGCTTTATTGCTCTTGTAGACGATGCAACACCAAGAAAACTCGAACTTGCTATCCCGATAAACAGCCTCCTCCACTCTGGGCAGGATGGGCAACAATTACTCAAGAGTAAAGTTTAACGCTAAAGTTCTTATTTCCATAAAGGGATGCTTAGGAAGAGGCATTAAATTTTATCAAGTATACAAAAGTGCAAACACACGGTCCTTCAAAATTACTTACCCAAAAGAACATCTCGCCTTTTCAGGAGAAAATCACTTTCCTGACTTCTAAAAGTAGCAAATTTTGAAAATTATATTCACGTGGAAACTGTTTCAAAATAAGTTTACCTCTCTGGGGTTGACCCCCCCACACTCCCTTCTAAGTGCCTCTTTTTTTTTTCCTTCCAAGTCTGTATTATGTTTCTTCGGGCAGCACCAACTATTTATTTATCTTTATTCTTTCTGTCTTTCTTTTCATTCATTATTCGCTCTCCCTCTCTTTTTTCCCCCCTTCCTTGTGTGTGTGGCTTCTCGGTCTGATCTGTAGCTTGTTACCACCCACTGCACGCTCTCTCCTGCAGCCGAGGTGTTTCTATACAAACTTCAGCGTCCAGTTGTCATATTAATTATTACACTGAGTAATGACTGAAATAGTCAAAATAAGGGGAGACTCAAGAGAGCTTTTTCTTGCTGCTCAAAGATTCAGCAAAGAAGCCTTGCAACAAAGCACTAATTGGTCCCCAGAAATACTCTGACAAGGCATGGAAGATAGGTTTCATAAAGCCCAGCAATTGTGAAGGGGGAAAAGATCCTTGAATAGACCCCACGCTTCTTTTCTAAACTCTCTTGCTGAGCAAAAAATGGACTGCTTCTTGAATACTGGACTGATCTTGAATGCTATACCCAGCAGAGAAAAAAATGCACCATTTATTGTAAGTTTTTTTCCAGCTATTCATGTGTTCTATGTGGAGAATAAGCTGGTTTTGTTTACCATGAAAGACCTTTTACTTTATTTTCACTCTTGGGGGGGAAGCTGGAAAGGAGAGGGGGAGGGCGAGGGGAGGGAGAGAAACACATGTGCCCAAATCCAGACGAGCTGCCTACTGTAACAAAATGGAGTGTAACAAATCCTACAGAAGTCCCTAATGTATCGATTCTTTGAAGATCTATATAGATTAACGACTTTCGTTCTGCTTTTCCAAGACAGCATTTAATCATAACGTAAATGGCCTTTAAAAAAGAAAAGAAGTGGGAAGAAAAAAAAAAAAAAAAAAGGCATACCAGAGTAGGTATTTTTTAAAAAAGGCAAGGACTTCAAAAGACCTTATGAGTGTGGCTACAATTTAGGCACACAAAAAAGTCACTATAACATAAGGAAAGTTCAAGATTTAATAAATAAATAAATAAATAAGACCAAAATAAAAGTGCCACATGAAAAGGGCAAGGGCTATTTATCATTACATTAGAATTAAGAATTTTAAGGTGCAGGTGCAGGACTGTGCATAGGACTGGATGGAGGCAGGGGACCTTGGAACAATATTTGTTATTTAGGAATCTGGTCCCTTACTCTGCACAGTGAGCAGAGCCCCAGAGCCCTTACCCTGCGCAGTGAGCACACAGAGGAGCTGGTGAGATTGGAATCATCTCAGACATGAGGGGTGAGTTTGTTCCCCGGTGGCAGTGAGTGGAAAAGGACCATGATGAGACAAGGGAGGAAAAGGCTCGGCCCCCCTCATCCATCCCCCCCACACACACATACCCTGACCCAGGGTAGCCAAATGGGTACAGGGCCACGGAGGCACAATTACATGAGTTACACTTGGTGACCTCTGGGACTCATAGGTTTTGCCTTTTTAAGAGCCCTCTGAGACTGGAGAAGAAGGGACCCGGAAATTCCAGTCTCATACTGCCACTTCCAGGAAAAAGGGCAGGGCTGTCCCTATGTGCTGTTTCTACACCAGTTCTAGAAATGGGCTGCTCCAGAAGAATTAGTCTGTTTAAATATATTTATAGTTTACAGGGCTGCAATTAATTTGATATTTCTGTTAGCACTTCCCAAAGTCACAATGCGGAGCTGGTGATGCAACAACTGCTTCCAGTGCAGTCAGTTCTGACATCAGACAAGGGATGTTGCACAAACCATCCAGAGGACTTGGAACTGCCTGGAAAAGGGAGAGCTGGCCAAACAGGAAATACAAGCAAATACGTTATCCTGCTAAGGTCTGGTTGTCCTGCCCAAGAGCAGATAAAATAAGTGTGATTTCACATGTGATGAGACAGTAGGCTAAAAGTCAGAAACTGGTCTGTGATCAGTGAAGAGGCCCCAAATAAATATTACCACACAGAACTACTTCACATCTTTCATCACACCTGCATTAAAAGCCAACATGTTAAAAAACTACTAAAACACTAGTTAGCAGGTGCACATTAAGGTTCTCCTGTGCTATGTTTCTGGTTATCACTGTTTAAACTCACACACACAGCCAGGGTCAGGGATCCAGTGGCAGATGAGAAGTGATTCCTGCAGCTCCAGGCTGCTGTAATTGAGGTCAACAACAGCACAGGGCTTACTTTTGCAGTAATTTCCACCGAAACCTGAACATGGACCCTGCAGGTCCCCTCCTTCCATGCTTTGGAGCTGCTGTGAGTAACCAGGGATTAAAGCCACCTGCCAGGGACTTCCTAGAGCTGTAATATGACCATGGCAAGACTGTCATACCATGGCTCTGCTCTTTTTAGTGGGTTAGAGAGCACACATATGAGTTTGCAGAGTAGAAGGGTGCAGAGAGAAGTGGAAATGAGACAGAGCTGAAGAAAATGTGTTAAAGGTTTCAGAAAAACATGGACATGTGAAAGGCAGGAGGGCAGGGAGAGAATGCCAAGATCATCATTATCCGGTGCTGAGCCTGGTCATGTCTCCCAGGCTGCCTACATCCCTGCAGCCCCAAGGGTCAGTGTGACCCCCAAGGCACACCAGCCTCCAACTCTCAGCACCTCAGTGCTGCTTTTCCTCATTTGGTCCTGAACCACAAGTGAGACTCCACCTGGGAGGAGCAATAATTTCCCCTGCATAGGCCGGGTCCATCCTGACTCCCCAGTTACAAGCCAATGCCATTGCCTGCTTGGAAAGCTGGTGACCTACTTCCACATTGTGGGGTGCCGTGGGAGGAGCAGTGGATCAGTGCGTTCCCCGGGACCAGCAAGCAGACTGTGTGGCATGGGAAATGGGATCTGGCAGCGAAGGGCGGGCTGGCTGCACACCTGCCGGCTCTGCCCAGCACACCCATAATTTATGAGACAAACCTCCTCTCTCCCTATGCTGGACCTTGCAGGGACCGTCCGCGTGGGACGTGCTCAAGACTGGTTTGTTTTTCCTCTCCTGACAGGCTCACCCCATGGTGCTCAGCATTCCAGAGGGGTAATTCGAGGTGACTTCTCCCGAGAAATCTTTACCCTGCCCTGCTCTCAGCCGTCCTCCTCCTATCACCCAGCCCGGCTCACCCGCCGTTGTCGCTGGCTAATAGAGCCATCAGGCCGTCCGCGGGGCGTGTGCGGGGCCGGGCACACGCGGCGTCGGCCGCTGGAAGCGGGGGGGGGGGGGGGGGGGGGGACGACAGCCCCCGGCGGTGGGTCTGGGACACTCACGGAGCTCAGCCTGGCAGCGCTCGGTGAGCGAAGGGAGCGATACCAGGCGTCCCGGTGCTCTCTAGGCACAACGGGAAGCCGAGGTCCCGCACACCAAGTTTCCCTTCCCGGCGGCCCCTGAACGCGCCGCGTCCCGCAACGGCAAGGGCGCTTCTCCCACGGGGGCGCACCGCTTTGCCTGTTCACGCCGCGGGACGCCCCCGTGCCTACGCATCCCGCACCGCCGCTCTGCCCCCCTCCAAACCCCGGCAGGTGCCGCTGAGGTGGCGCCAGTAGAGAATGCCCTGCACACGCTGGGGCTCCGCCGGGAGTCACCCGCTGCCTCTCCCTCAGCCCGCCGCCGCAGCGCTCCGGCCCGCACCCCATCTCGGACACCCCTCCGCGGTCCGCACCCCCTCGGCGGGCGGGCAGGGCTCCCCCCTTTCCCTTTCTCCCTCACGCTTTCCCGCCCCCGCGCCGCCCTCCCGCCCCCCCCCGCGGCGCCCACGCGCCCCGCCCCCGCCCCGCCCCCGGCCCGCGCGGCGCCCCGGCGCGGGTGTTTGCTCAGGGCCGGGAGCGCGGCACGCGCCGGGCGCACGCACTTGCGACAACAAACCCGCGAGCGGCGGGGGCGGCGCGCGGGGCGGGGGAGCGGCGCCGGGGGGCGGCGGGGGGGGCGGGGCGGCGCGGCCGCCAGCGCGTGTGCGGCGGGGGGCGCGGGGGCTCGTGTGTGTCCGTCCGTGTGTCCGTCTGTCTGTCTGTCTCTGTGTGTGTGTGTGTGTGTGTGTGTGTGTGTGTCCCGCGCTGAAAAGGCGGCGGCGCTCCGCGCATCGCGGCCGGTAAAGCCGGGGGAGCGTGGAAGGCGCAAGGTGCAGGGTGTGCGTGTGTGTGAGCGCGGGGGGTGGCGGGGGGAGAGTGTGTGTGTGTGTGTGTGTGTGTGTGTGTGCGTGTAGGAGAAGGGGGGGGGGGGGCGAGCCCCGTCCGCCCCTTATAAGAGACACAATCCTCAGCCACTTTTTTGCAAAAGGGGCTTTGCAAAGCAGCCTGCGCACACGCGAGCGCCACGAGCCTCCCCGCGGCCGCCGCACGGAGGGCGAGAGGGAGGGGGGCGGGCAGAGCCGCCCGCCGTCCCCGCTGCCCGCCCGGCTCCGCCGTCCGCTCCCGTCGGTCGCCGCTGTCCCTTTCCCCTGCCGTCTGTCGCCTAGCTCTTTTTTTTTTTTTTTTTTTAATTTTAAATTGAACGTCGCAAATTTTTCCTTTTTCTCTTTTTGATTTTTTTTTTTTCCTTTTTTTTGTGGTGGTGGTGGTGGGGGGACGGGGACCGGCCGTCACTCGGGCGCCCCCGCCTCGCAGGACGCCCCCGCGCCCATGGCCAGCGGCAGCCCCGCCAGGATGTCCAGCGCCACCGGGCAGCCGCCCTTCCTGCAGCCGGCGTGCTTCTTCGCCGCGGCGGTGGCCGCCGCCGCCGCCGCCGCCCCTCCGGGGCCGCCCCCGGGGGCGCCGCCGCCGCAGCTCAGCCCGGCGGGCGGGCAGCCCTCCCCGGGCGGCAAGCCCTCGGCGCCGCGGGCGGCCAAGCGGCAGCGCTCGGCCTCGCCGGAGCTGATGCGCTGCAAGAGAAGGCTCAACTTCAGCGGGTTTGGGTACAGCCTGCCGCAGCAGCAGCCGGCCGCCGTGGCGCGGCGCAACGAGCGGGAGCGCAACCGGGTGAAGCTGGTGAACCTGGGCTTCGCCACGCTGCGGGAGCACGTCCCCAACGGCGCTGCCAACAAGAAGATGAGCAAGGTGGAGACGCTCCGCTCCGCCGTCGAGTACATCCGCGCCCTGCAGCAGCTGCTCGACGAGCATGACGCCGTCAGCGCCGCCTTCCAGGCAGGCGTCCTCTCGCCCACCATCTCGCCCAGTTACTCCCACGACATGAACTCCATGGCGGGCTCCCCCGTCTCCTCCTACTCCTCCGACGAGGGCTCCTACGACCCACTCAGCCCCGAGGAGCAGGAGCTTCTTGACTTCACCAGCTGGTTCTGAACGCCGGCCGCCCTCTCGGCAGGTGGGTAGGCGCCCGCCGAGGGCCGGGGGATGCCGGGGGGATAGCGGGGGGACGGACGCGGGGCAGCGGGGTCGCAGCCCCCTGGGGAGGGGGCGCAGCTGGGGCTGCTCCCGCGGGCGGGCACCGCGTGTCCCGCGGTACTTACGAGCGGCTCTGCGGCCCGGAGCTGCACCGGTCCCGGCGCGGCTCTGATCTCCTCTTTCTTTTATTGTTACAGGACAGTTGCAAAAGGGAAAAAAAATAAAAACCAAAAAAAAACCACGCAAAACCAGATCACACACAGAGTGACAAAAATCCACCTGTTGCATTTCCAGCTCCCTTGCCGTCGGAGGGCGGTGCGGGCACGTCTCTCGGCGAGTGGGCACAGCGCTGCGCGCCGCGGGGGTGGTCGGGGCGGTCGCCCCCCGCCCTGGAGACCGGCCGGCCTTTGCACTCCGTCGTACTGCCACGGACTGCGCCCCGGCGGAGCGGGTGTCCGACGGGGGAGCCCCGGGCCGCGGGAAAGGGCGCTGCGCTCCTCGGCCGGCGGAGGAGCTCTTCTTCCTCTTCCTCCTCCTCAGCAGAAAGGCGGCCCTCTCCGCACCTCGCCGCCACCGCGGCCCTTCAGAGACTGGCGTTCATCACCTGCGGACAAAGTTAGTTTCCCGATGTCTGTGGAGATGCTGAAGTTAAGCTATGCTGTACTCAAAGAAGTCCCTGGAGCCCCGTCTACCCGCCATGTACCCGTGCCTCTCCCTCCCCTCGATCCAAGCTTTTCCTCTCGTTTCCACCATAGAATGCTTCCAATCTTTTTTTTTTTTTTTTTTTTTTTTTTTTTGTGAATTTTTTTATGATAAGAAAATCTATTTGTATCTATCCTAACCCCGTTGGGGATATATTAAGCTATTTTTGTACATAAGAGAGAGAGAGATTTATAGAGGTTTTGTACAAATGGTTTAAAATGTGTATATCTTGATACTTTTTTTAATATGTAATGCTTATTACCTCTTCATGTTTAGACTCGTAGTCAACGTTACCTTACAACTGCCATTTTTGTATGTGGTTTTGTAAAGGACTTGGATTTCCTCCAGATGTACTTTAGCACCAATGTGTCTTACTTTATAGAAACTTTGTTAATGTATTAATAATGTCATTAAACAATGTTCAAAGTGAACAAAGTTTATGCAGCTATTGTCCAAACGCAAAACGGTAGCCATTTTTTTTCATATGCTGCCTTTTGGGAAAAAAAAAAAAAAAAAAGGAAAAAAAAAGAAAAACCAGAGAAGCAAGCAAGCAAACAAACAAACAAACAAAAAACCCGACACCACTGCCTTTTCTTACTGTTTTATTAAAAACTTACAAAGGTCCTGTATAACCCTATTTTATACCAACTAGTTTCGTAATAAAACTTTTTTAAAATTAAAATGATCAGCTGCCTACCGCATGCAGTTTTTTTTTTCTTTCTGCTATTGACAACGATGAATGTAAGGACAGAATGTTAATTGATGTTATACCGGAGCTAAGTTGCATATGAAGTGTTTGTATCTGATGGATGTAACATATATATCTTTATCTATCTCTATATAAATATGCAAAGATGTAGCGCTATCACCATTGTTTTCTTGCCCTTCTGTGTTGCAAATGTGTATCCAAATCAAAAGGCGAGGGGATGATTAATGCTTGCATTGTCCTTCCTGAAATCACTGCACATTACAGAATTCTCCCCAAAGCCCAACTCTTAAAAAAAGAGGGCGCTCCATGCCGCGTTTCGGCGGTGTGACCCTGTCCTCCTCCGCGGCTCTGACCCAACGGGGCAGAAAAATACGGGGGATGGCACAGCCGCCGCCACCCAAAACACGGGGCGCTGTGTTGCCTCTGCGGAGGCAGTGGCTGGGTAAATAAAACCGTCGCGGGAAAGAAGGGAAGCGAGGCGAAGGGAGATAAAATTAAATAAATAAATTGACTAGTAGAAATAGGTGGCAGCGTAGAGATATCGGTCTTTCCGAACTTGTTATTCTGCCCAAATAGCGTGATCTGCCTGTAAAAGTATCCCATTACCAAGACTCAAAAAGAAATTGTACTCTTCCCCCCATTCCCCGCTTTTTTTTTTTTCCTTTTTTTTTTTTTTTTTTTTTTTTTTTTTGGCTAGCCTGCTTGTTGTCAGTTAGTAAGGACGTGACCAGAATTCGCCTTCTTTTCGCCTGGCTCCTGCATCACTTGCAAATTCAGTTTGCGTGCACCAAGCCAAGCGGAAAGCAAAGCGCAAAATGCATCTTACAAAAAAAAAAAAGAAAAAGAAAAAGAAAAAAAAAAAAGAAAAAGAAAAAGAAAAAAACCCCGACAAAGACAGGGGAGAGCCAGTGTGTCGTACGGAGTTAAAAAGAAAAAAAAAATCTAGCCTGCTCCGCTACAAATGTGCCGTCGAGTTGTGAGGGATGAGCTATTTTTAAAAAAGAAGAGGGAAAAACTTTGGTGGAGGAGCCCAGAATTTTCCTTCCCTCTGTGTGTGTGTGTATGCGTAACTATAGATTAGAGATAGAGATAGATATGTGCAAGGACGCGTATGCGCACATGGATGTTTATACGTGTGTATGTCAACGTCCTTCCTGCATTGCTTTAAAAGTATACACACATTTGCCCCTTCGCCTCCTCCCCCCACGCCCTGAAATGATCAATACGTGATTTAATCGCGGGGGGGGGAGTGAAGAGAGGGGGGAGGACGGGACGGAAGGACGGGACACTGTGGGGTCACGAAATCCCTCATTACTTTAGCACAAACACTCATTGTTTTAACCGCTCGTGGAACTAATGTTTAGTTATGAAAATAATAACCGTTATATGTCGCCATCCGCTCTCCCTTTACAGCATCTCCCTTTTTATTTACCCACTTTTGCAAGTGCACAGATAAGGTATGCAAAGAAAGTGTAGCGAGTAATTTATAGCTATGAATATAACATTAGGATAATGTTTCATTCTGTTACAAAGGCGAAATTTCTCTTCCTTGTGTAGACAGGTGTTCTTTTTTGCTCACTTCTGAATAGTAAATATCCAGACTCATTAAACTAAAGGCAAAGTTACGCTGTTGTTCGCTACAATGTATAAGACAGGCTCAGAAATTCACCACCTCCTCCCTCCCTTTTCCCCTCAGCCCCCTCCAGAAAGAAAGAAAGAAAGAAAGAAAAGAAAGAAAAAAAGAAAGAAAACACACACACACAATTTTACTCAAGATAGGGAAAGGGCAAAGCAGGATTGGGGTAAATCTCATTACATCTGCTCTAATCGCTTAGCAACACAAAGCCTTTTCTTGTATTAGCGCGGAGAGCCTTTCAGCGCTGCCTGACAGACAGTATTCAGTTAGCATTAGTAAACTCCATAAATCAGGGACTTCTTTGGGCGCAGTATAAGTTTTAGAACTACTCAGGATTTGCTGGGGGGGGAAGAGGAGCGGAGAGGGGATGTGTGTGCAGATGAAGGTTGCTTTGCCACGGATTTATTAATTTATCTACCTGTGTGTTTATTTATCGTAATGCAGGAAAAGTGTCCCGTTAACACATGCCAATCCCGGGGTGTGTGCCCTCCCCCAAGCCAAGACCCTCGGGCAGCGGCGAGGTAGCGCGGCGAGGTAGCTCGGCGAGGCCCGCGGAGGCAGGCAGCGCTGCCCCCGCCTCCCCACACCACGGCCCGCGAGATCCGCGCCCGCGGAGCCGGGGGGAGCCTCCCCGCGGTGTGGAATTTCCCCTCACTCCCCATTCCTGCTCCGCCGCTGCCCTCTCCCCACAGCCTCCCCTGTGATGCTATATTATGCCCAAACTTTTTTACGCACGCGGGAGCAGCGCCGGCCCCGCGGAGCCTCCGCGCCCTCCACCCCTCCCGCACAGGTAAGAATGGAGGGGGAAGCCCCCCAGGCCCTGTCCCCGGGAAGGCCTGTGGGCACCCCTATGAGCCTCCTCTTGCCCCCAGCCCTCCTCTCACTTTCCCCTCAGAGAGAGGCGCCGCCCCGCACCCAGCCCCGCTAGCACTGGGTTTTGGGGAGCCCGGGGATTCTTTCCCTGCTTTAAAAATCTTTCTTTTCCCCCTCTCTTTTTTCCTTTTTTTTTTTTTTTTTTTTTTTTAATTTGTTTGTTTGTTTGTTCCCCCTCCTTCTTCCTTTTTCTTTCCTGCCCCTCCCCGCGGCGCAGGTCCTGCCTTTTGTGTGCGGGCTCGCAGGGGCAGGCGGGGGGGCGGCGGGGGCCGGGCAGGCAGCGGGCAGCGCTGTCCCCGCGCGTGTCGTGCCTCAGCCTTTATCCCGGCGGCGGCGGCGCGGCGGGGGCCCGCCGGGCTCGGGGGCGGCGTGCGCCCGCCGCAGCTGCCGCCCGCCCGCTCTCCCCGCCCCGCGCCGCCCCGCGCTGCCCGGGCCGTGCGGCGGCCGGGGCCGGCAGCACGCGAGGGGAGCGGGCACCTGCCCAAGGCGAGGCGGGCGCGGCCGGGCGGGGGCGGGGGGGGGCACACACGGGACGCCCTGGCTCACCGCTCCATAATGCAGCGCGTATTACTCAGTGCATTCAGGGATTAGCCCGACTTGAAGTGTGGGGCGATTCTGCGTCTCCCTGCTTCTCGCCTCTTGGAAAGGGGAGAGGGGAGAAGCGGCCCCCCCCCACCCAACCCCCCCGGTCCGTCCCAGTGCGCAGCAACTTCGAGCTCCCAAGCGAGCGAGTTCTTAGCGTGTCAGGCCGCACAATGCGGGGCTAATTCCTGCTGCAAAAGGCAAGTGGTGAAGAATCAATCGCAGGCTTTATACAATCAAAAGGGATGATGGGCTTAGGGTTGCGAATATTTTTTTTTAAAGTTCCCTGCCCCAGTCTGAATTTCTCCTGCTCCTTACCCCCGTCCTATTAATAATCCCATGCAGGCGATTGCAGACCGAGGTAAAGCTATCATTTGTATGCGCCTGAAGATTAATTTCCCCCATGTACCAACTCAACGGCATAGTTATCTCTTTAACAGGGAAAACAGTTTGGCTCCATTGTCGGGTTGCCAAGACCGCCTTTTGAGAAAGGGAGCCCGGCTAGCCTCTGATCAAACTCAAAGGTTAGTTAAAAGACAAAAACAGCTGAAAATCTTCATGAATAATGCTGTTTCCCCGAGCCCAGTGTAGTGCAAGCGCACATTTCAATGCCAGAGCATTTTGTTATGCTGCTCGCCTAAGTCAGAATTTCACAGAAAAGGCAGAGAAGAAAAGCTCCAACAATTAGAGGGGGCCTGTCAGAAAACATTAACGCCTTCCTCGCCCAGCCTGTCAAGCGTGCTGGAAATAAAAAACGGGCATAGCGAATCGTACCTCCACCCTCCGGAGATGCAGGAGGGGGGGTGGGGGGCTTGGGTTAGGGACAGAGAAGTAAAGAGAGAGATACAAATGGACAGGCCCGGGCAGTTAACAGTCCCCCTCAGCTTTGCAGTTCATCCAAAAGCTGGAAAAAGAAGGGGAAAGGACCTGCAGCTGGATGCTCTAACTTGATATTCATCTTTCTGTTTCATGTTCCAGAATTATATTTGCTCTCAGGACCATCACACACACACACACACACACACACACACACATGCACTCACACTGTCCCTCTGCACCTTCAACATTTTCCTGCACCAGCCCTGCAAAACACATGAGGTACCTGGTGAAATAGCAGCACGGCATTTCTAAGTTTCCATGTCTGTGGCCATGCAGATGTCCAGTGTGGCCAGCCTGCAGCTGGGCTGAAGGACCTCATGTCAGAGAAGATGTGCTCATGTATAGCACCAGAGTCATCTTACTCTTTAGAAATTTTTAGGAAAATGTGTTTTAAATGTACAGCTTTAGCTAGCCAGATCAACAACCCATATGGTTGAGTCCTTTTCCCTAGTTAAATACCTATTGACAAGGATACTAAAATATTTAAAGCTTCCCCTGCACTGATGTTCATTGCTGTAAGTGAACAGTTAGACTTTGACTTTCCTGGCCAAAGCACAGATTTTTACCAGTCATTTAAATAACAAGAGAGCTCTGGTTTTTCTCTTACTGTGAGCAAAACCTCAGACCATCACTTAAATTCTTTTTTTTTCTTTTGCCCTTGTTGCCTTTGTTTTCTCATTGCAAATACATGCATATGTTAATAACTGATAAGGAGCAGATCAGTACTCTGCAGCTTCTATACTCAGCCTTCTGCTGGGTGGGAAAGTGTGGAGGAGATTACTGCTGTGCATTGTAGCATTGATACGTGGATTGAAAAAATGTAATTCCGGCAAAATACAAAGTGACTGAAGGAAAGGAGTATCTCCGACCCTCCAATCTGAGGTGTTCTAGGGGTTATATCTGTAAAGGGATACAGCAACACAGTTCAGACAGAACGTGAAAGACATCAGACTTTGCCCATGGTTAGAGAGCTGTGTGATTCCTAAATATCCTGTGGGGAAGAAACTAACCTTGGGGACAGGAGCCCCAGCCCTCCATCCCACGCACACCCTGGAGCAGGACAGCACATCCAGGCAAAATGGTACTTGCTGCTCTCCTTCAGAGAAGGCAGGGATTTCCTGTGGCTTTGGAGCCAGATATGTCCCTTGAAGGATGTAAACAAAAGAAAAGCCTTGCTGAGCATGGGGACTTTCACTGGCTCTGAGTCCTCTGTCCTGGAGAAACACAAGCAGCCATTAGGAGAGGGGAGAAGTCTCAAGAGATACTTTTTCTCCCTCTATCTGGCTAACTGGTACTTATTATTCTAATTACAGAGGGGTATGATGGACAAAAATGCAGGGATGGTAAACTGAGGGCATTGATCCTGCACTGAAGCTATCTAGATTCATTGCTGGCTGTGACTTTGTCCTAACTCAATGCATTTTAGCCCAAGATCCACAAGTGCTAAACAGAGACCACAAGAAGTTTCTCACAGGTGCCTGGGGATATGCAGCATTGGACGAACATGAGAAAACTGGCAAGATGGAGGGGATCTCTGATCTAGACTCTGCTTTGTGCAAGGTGCTGTGGGAAGAGCCAGTGCATGCTAATAGTCTGCCTTATTTTGCTGCGGGACAGACAACACATGTTTCCTTTTATCCCACTGCAAACACAGTTCAAGCCAGTTTTTCATCTTCACCTACTACCCAGAAAATGACAGTTACATATCCTAGAACATCAGAGTAAACATCTGTATGTTGCCCAATATGTTACCTGCAAGTTGCTTCAGAGCAAAATTCCTTTGAAAATGTCACCCAACAAAAAATGTGTTTCGATCTTCTCTTAGACCCTGTAAACAACTGCAGCAGCCAAGTTGCAAAGTTTTCCACTGGTCACTCCTGCTTTACACAAACATGTAGCTTTCTTGCTTTCTGCTTCTATATAGTCCCAATAGCACTGGGGAAGGAAAGGTAAACTTCCCAAAGACACCCTATAACCAGCCCCAGTGGCATAATCCAGGCCTCTGCTAAAGGGGCGGGGAACTTTCTTCTGAAATGGAGCCCAAACTCATTTGGTCTAGTTTCACAGAAGCAGGTCACAGAAAGACCACAGGTTCCAGTTTTGGGATGGGGTCCTCCTCCCTCCCCACCAGTCACATCATTCTTTTGCTCACTCTCCCCTCCTGCTGCTGGTCACAGCTTGGAGCTCTTTTAATTTGCACTTGCTGGACTGGCAGGGTGATATTACTCTGGAACAGGAAAGGAAAAGCCCCATATTAGTAAAGTGTGAAATGCAGTTTTGACTGAAAAGGGAAGCCATTTCGACATGATTATACCGTGACAGTGCAGATTAAAACCCTGCCATATGGCCTAAGATAGGTTTGTTCTTACTTTCAGGTAACAACACATTGCTAATTAAGTGGTGATGACATTTCCAAATGAAAAAGATAAAAAGAAAAAAAAAAGCCACCTGTTTGTGAAATAAAGACAGTCAAGAGAAGGGAAGACATCAATCGGTGCTCATAATAGTGGAAATCAGCTCTCTTTTATCATTGTGGTTTGCTTTGAATAGGAGAGAATTTGTTTGATTGGTTATTGAGTAAACAATAATTCATGTGTGCACTTGTAGATGTGAACACAGTGCTCCTGAAAGGCACCTGACTGACAGTGCGGGAGCGCAAAGTCCTGCGTCACATCCAGGACAAACACAGCCTGGGCAACAGCACAGGGAGGTTCCCCACCCTGCTTTGCCAAGGGCCTGCAAGAGGGTGATGGAGGTTTCTGTGAGCAAGGCAGGAAGGCAGCCTGCCTCTTAAATGGCAGTCACATTTAAGCACATACTTTAGTGTCCCTGTACTGGAGATCTTTGCTTTTGCATCTCAGGGGATACAGCAGCAAATGACGGTAGAACCAGCTGATACAAAACCCACAGTCCTGCCTACATCCGCTACTGTGTCTCTGTGGGATAGCAGTAGATTTAAGACAATAAATGGAATAATAGCAGACTGTTGGTCTACAAGCAAAGGGTCACTTTAACCACTAATAACCAGCCCTTTGAAACTTTCAGATGAAAGGCATTGTTTAAAGACCCAAGAGTTTACTTGAAGTTTCTTTTACTTGCACATATATGTATGTGTATAAATTCCTCCATGCCATACAGACTCCATTTGGAGCAGCTGATCGAAAAGTCTGAAATACAGGCAGTGGGACATACTTTACTTCATCTTAAGTTTCATAGCAAAGCACATTTTAGGTTACTCTGATGCACACCATGTGGGCCTACCTAGTTATGAGCCCTGACTTAGCAAGGACATTTACAGTGCCTATGAAAAAAAAAGGAGGCACAACTTCCGTACTGCCAGAGTATCACTTCCATCTCTTCCTGGCTGTGTTGCTGCTCAGATGAACTCCAGAGTTTCATGTGGTTCTCACAGATTTTGCATGCTCGATGATTTGAAGTTGGAATTCAGCAGCCAATTAAGGTTCTAGACAGATGTATGTCCATGGATGAGCCTGGCAGCACTTTATAATTTCTGCTCTCCATTTTTTGTTTCCTTCTTCTCTACCTCTTTGGCCTCCTGCTTTTCATATCTGGGGCTGCACCAACTTGAGAGTTATGCCTGAACCAGCTTCCAGGGTAAATATCCATTTGCAAACATCTTCATGTAGACATTCTCACATCTCTCACTAGCACAGCATATTGAGAGTAAGTGTGGGTTGGAAGGAGACCAGAAAAGCAAGAAGAAAGCACAGATGAAGCCTTCATAAGGATCTAATAAGCAGGTACTACCTACAGGAATCCCAAATCCCCCTGGTCTTCACCAAATGTTTGGGTTCTGCCCCTTAGGGTCTTGTGGGGGAGGATGGTGGCCAACTTCTTCTGCCTCTGAGACCAGCAAGCCTGTAGAAAATAATGCTGGGTAAAAATGCTGGCAATTGCCTCTTCATGTGCAAGGAAAGGAGGATGGAATGGACCTGCAGTGTCAGGATGCAGTGCAAGAGGCTGTGGTAGAAAGTCACAGATATCATGACAGGGAGAGGGGGTCTTAGGGGGTCTTAGCAAACAGCAGTGCCATGTACAGCACAGAGCAGGGCTCTGATGAGTAAGATAGGAGTGTACAGAAAGAGCAATGCTGAGCAGATACTCCTGACATCCTGGCAGTGCCAGCCCCAGGAGACTGTTCTGTAGCAGTCAGCAGCACCCCAGGGCTCCTGCAGGTCCCTCTCCTTGTGTTCATGCACATGTCAGAAGAGATGTGTTAGTGCAAATCAAGAATCTTGTGGAGAAGGCTGGCAGGAGTGTGAAATAAACAAAGGAGGATGATGGCTTTGTCCTTAATTCACCTATTTGTTCTCTTTCTGAAGGCAGATGTATTTTCAGATATATTTTCATCTTCTCCAACACCCTGTGGCTATCACTGTGAGGAGATTACAATGTACAGACAAACAGAAATAAAATAGCTGCTGGAGAAAGCAGTGAGCAGACCTCCTTCCCTCCTTCCCTGCTCCAAAGTTTAACCTCAGAAGACCACTGCAGCCCCGGGGCAGGTGATGAGGACAATGACAGATCCAAGAGGGGCACTTTACTCAGTCTGGGTTGTCCCTTGGCTTCTCTGCATGGCCAACCCCCATCTTCTTGGCACTTCACTTCTAGTTACCACTACTCCTCTCTCTCTGTGTGGGGAACTGCTACTGACCAATGGAGCATTCATAAACAGAACAATGTTTAATTAACACAACAGTAGGACAGACTTGTTGAAATACTTCCCAGACAGCAGGCAAGGGTCCTGACAAGGAGACTATTATGGGAATTTTAATGAATCCTTCCAGAGTGGGACAGCTTCCATACACCTACATTGCAATGACTAATTTTGTTTGTGAAAATTGTATTGGTAAATGATGCAGAGTGACAATAATGTTGGGGACCAGCAAACTGAATAAAGTCACTGGGTTACTGTGTGAAATACTGCCTACAGACAGAGCAGAGTGCTTACTAAATGCACTGCAGTCATGGGTCCGAGTGCCCAAAAGCCCAGCTACAAATGGAGTTTGCGTAAGGCAGGCAAAGAAGCAATTAAATAACCCAAACAAGGATCTAGCTGTGCCAGATGACACCACAGCATGAAAGGAAGCAGGGGCTGAACAGCTACTTCTGTGAGACACGACCAGGAGCATGAGCCTTATTAACACCACTGTTAAATGCATGCCTGCTAGCTGCTGCTGTTGTAATTCAGACCACTCACAGGTATCCTTGCCATCTCCCTTTCTAAGAAAACAGGAAATTAAAATTGTCTGCCCCAGTGATGGGCCTGTGTAAGGTTCCCACCTGATACAGCAGCCTACTTCTTCTAACAGGGATGTGAGAAATGTGAATCAAGGGGCACTGGAAGGACAAGGTGTACAATGTCAGTGCATTCCCTTGAGCTCACCTCCTCCTAGCTCTGTAAACCTTTCTTGCTCCTCTAGCAGGGACATTGTACACAATCAGTAACCCAGTGGCTGCAAACAGTAAGTACTAATGAGCTGAGAATTACAGAAAGAGGTTTTTATCCTTAGAAGTCTTAAGAAACGAAGCCCCCAGGAATACAGTCTGCAATGACTATTTGAGTTATTCTCGAATTTTCCAGTTCAGCTGTCCACTGCTGTGGTGTATAGACAGTAGCCAGCAAGGGACTCTCTGCAGGCCCTGTTCTTCTGACTTCATCATTATACATTTGAGGTATTTTTTCACCAAAGATCTAGATTTTAATGACTGGATCCAAGATATGCCTTATCTATCCAGGAAGTCTGGCCACCACCAGTTTTCTTCTCTAATTTTGCCATTGTCTCTTCCTTACAGGCACGTCACATTTTTTTCTGGAGGACAACAAATTAGGTGAATGCATATTGACTATTGAAACATGTTGCAATGCATTCAAAACAAAACAGTGTTAGAAGGTTAGCTTTGCATGGAAGTGTATGCAAGAATAGTAAGAAGAGCAATCAGATAAAGGTTTTGGCACATTACTTCACAAATTCAGGAGCAAAATCATCTCTGAATTGTTGGGCTGCTTGACAATGGGGTACACAGACCTGACCAAGAAAGCCAACAAAATTATTGCTGGAAACTTCAGTAACACATGAGGATTTCACTGAACTGGACTCAAACTTTGCAAACTGCTTACGATAAGCTTTCATTTGCTGAGGACAAGAGATGAGGAAGGAGAGGATATATTCTTTCTACTGCTACAGACGCTGCATTCAGAGGTGCAGGTTGCAAAAACATTGATTAATTTTTATCCCCACGCATCTGTTTCCTGTTGAATTCTTCCTTTTGCATAATGTGGAGACTTGCCTGTCAGATTAACGCAATGCTTCACCCCCAGACAAAAGTGCTGGCCTCTGACAAATCCATCTAGAGCACACCTAGCTCCATCAGTGGGCATATTATAAAAGGTAATGAGCTTGACACTCCCCCCAGCTCCAGCTGCTGCAGCAGCGTGTAATGAGCCCTGCTCTACGGGCTCCGACACTCGCACTAAAACACCATTGAGAACTGAGACAGCATGCCACTGAATTTAATTTACTGCTTAGCATCAGCTGGCCCCAGATGATGGAAGGTCATCTGTATGGAGGGTCAAGTGGGATAAACAGCTCCAAATCTCCCTTCTGCCCAAGGGCTCGGAGCTGGTAAGCCCCACAGCAAGCAGGCACAGACCTGATGGGGGCATGGTGGCTAAGCAGGCTCCACAGGCAGATTCCTTTGGAGCATCTGTTCTCCCAGATGAGGAACCCCTCCCACTGATCATATCCTACCAGCATTTTCACAGAAATTTAGAGAAAATCCCATGCAATAGGCCAGGTTCCTTGGAGGAGTTAGTCTGCCATTGTAGGTATTTCTTTTCTGATGGGGTAACTTTCCTACCTTCATAACAGCGCATCACATCGTATTTTGCTTGTAAGGTATCGAGAATTTTCAGATCACAAAGTACCATCATTCTGTTTCAAGAAAGTGAGGCTGGAGGGAAGGTTTGAGTAGTTCAGAAAGGGCCAATGCCAGAGGTAGAGGGAAAAAAATAACAAAAGAGAAGCACATGGTGATACTACCTTCAGTGGCTCCAAGGATGTGAGTAGCCAAGGCAGCGACATTGTATTTAATTGCTCCCAGAGATTTTTTTCTGCCGTGGGTTTGTATAAATATGTTGTAAGTGACTCTAAGCTTTGGGTGGATATAAAACTAAACCCAGTCACTGAGAAAATTTAAAAGATTAATTTGCTGTGTTCAACCTAAGGGTTGGACCTGCCTCTGCTGACAGAGACTAACTAGTCATAACTGACAGAAGATCTTGGGAGAGCAGGACTGAGAAACACTAGTCTGGCAGGGAAGAGGGGCTATTTCCATCTGAGAAGATGGGTAATGCTCTTTAAGGATGTCCCAGACTTAAACCAAGAGATGTGACTATGCAGTAAGAAATAGCACAGCCAGATCCAGGCCCCTGAAAAGCAGAAAGATGTTAATGTGGATGGGGGCCTGGGGCATGGTGTGCTCCAGGCAATTTCTGCATCTGCTCTTCAAAGACACAGCTATTGAATCCAATGAGACCACCTGAGGAGTAGGAAACCTTCCTGAGAGAGCAACACAGGCAGGATCAGACCCCCAGGGAGTGTAATACAGGTCTTTAAAAATTTGCCTCACTGTGTGGTGGCAGGTTTCTCGCTGGCTTCTTTGCCTGCGTGCCCGCTCGCGTGTCCGTACTGCGCGGTGCATGTGCTTCGCTTGATGCAGCCCTTATGTGTGCATGTTCTTCCACTGTTCACAGGACACCAGGGGCTTCAGACAGGCCACAGACACACACGTGAGGCTGGCAGGGCCCAAAGATAGAGCTGCACAACTACCTCCATATGGGCAGGCTGTGTGGCACAAAGACAGGTACCATCGTTCTGCCCGCATGCTGGTACTGCACAGACTGAGCTCACATTCATACCCCAAACATTTCCCTTTCTTTAGGTATTGCCACCTCTTCCAGTGCAGACAAAGACCTGTTGTGAGGCTATGCTCTTGTTCTGTGCAGATGACAGGTGGGAATGGAGGTTTGATATAAATATACCCTGGTCTGAAGTGGATTTGGAGCAGGATCTGGTCTAATTTTACACCCTGAACAAACAATTTTGCTTTGCTCAAAACTTTTTCTAAAAAGAATAAGCTCAATTAAGAAAACCACAACAGCACGACTTTTAAAAAATACCATCGTTATTGTTCGTGTGGGTTTTGGGTGGGCTGTGGAAATTGATTTACGAGTCAACCACTTTTCTCTTTTCTTGCCATCTCTCGCTTGAGTGGTTTGTAGGCCTTGGCCCTTTCTTTCACTCAAGGAGAATAAGGTTGTCTATGGAAGAGGTCAGCATTTCAAATTGGTGGAGTTCAACTGCACAAATGACATAGAACTGACAAGAAAAGACAGGGGGTTTGGAGGTCATAGACTGCATAGGTCCTGGTTAGGGTTTTCGCTTTGTGATGGGACCTGGCACCAAAATGAATTAAATAACAGGCTTAAGGACTATTGAGGGAGGGCTGAATGCAAATCAAAGATAAGTAGAAGTTTTCTTTCCTAAAAGGGGAATAATTTTTTTCCTTACCTCCCCCTTTCCATATCTGCACAGGCAAGGTCTGCATGTTAAACATGATTTAGCAGGCATTATTCTGGAGCCTTTTCATCAGGTTTCTGCAGTGATTGCCTATCTTGGCCTATGATTAATGATCTGCTGTGCAATTTGGAGGCTATAATGACTCAACAATCCACACACAAACTATATAGTCGCATTCCTTTTGCAGATTTGCCAAGCTGTTACCAAGGGGCCCACAACCAAGCAGGATTGTTAGAGAGATAGCTAAACATTTCTGCAAATGCCATTCTGCTCTTATCTTGCTGAGAAGTGCGTTGGGCAGCAGGCTCCTTTACAAAATTCAAAGCCTAGATTTTAGCGGTTCCTTAAAAAAAAAAAAATCTGGACTGAAATAATCATTAAAAAGGCTGGTAAGAAAAGATCCTGGTATATGGCCTCTCAGTGATTATACAGACAAAATACTTTCTTTGTTTCCAAATTTTGAATCTGATTAATTGAGGCCTAATGCTATTAATGCAGTTTGAAAGCAAAAAAGTTAATCTTTGGAAACCCATGCCATAAATGCAATCTGAAAATCCAAGCAGATTTTGAAATGAAAGCTTTGTCTCCATTTCAGTTTCTATACAGAAACAGGTTGTAGGATTTATTTGTAGAATGCAACTGGACCTGTATCCAGATAAAAACTGTCCGTAGAAAACTAGTTCATAAACTTTTTTTTAAAGCATAGGCCTTGATGAGGGTGATCTTGGAAAATCCAGATTCTGTTTATAAGGTTGTTTTCAATAAAAGTAAATGTGAAAAGGAAAAGTGAAGACAGCTACCAATGGAGTCTGTCTTTCAGACAAAAGTTATCATAAGCAAAATAATTTTAGAATGATATATATGTCCGTGTTTCCATTATTAATTATTAGCTGAAGCTCAAATAACTCCACCATGACCAAAAAGAGTTCTCATATTAGCTGGGTTGCAGTCACATTTAGGTTAATAATTCATCTAGTTTTAGTTTCTGCCTTTTTTGTAGGCAAGAAGAGATGCGAACTAGAAGCGCATATAGCATGTCCCTGCACCCATGTACATCCATGTCTATGTTATCGTTGTTATTATTATTATTATTATTAAAGTGCTTGGGAGGTTTAAACACTGTGCTGATACTGAATCCTCATAATAACATTGAGTTCTCTTGAAGAAAGATATCTCCTAGTCCTGTACATAATGCCCTGAGACCCTGATTGTAAAAAGCCTTCATGGTCCTAGATTTAAGTACAAGTGATTCTCTGCATCCAGGCTTAAGCAAATACATCACAGTTTAGCCTGTGTCCAGAGTGAAGACACAGATGTCTCCAAGCCTTTGGGAAGAAGGCCTTTCTGATTCCACTGTAGGCAACAACAAACCTCAGAGCCCGTTGCGTTAGAGAGCACCTGTTTAAAGAAACATTTTTTATGCTATAACACAAATAGGAAAAATACAATATGCAACTTGAAGACTCAGAGCAGTCACAGTTTCCTACTCCTTTCCTACTTGCAGGGGACAGGAGTAAGAAAAATCCAGTTAGGACCACAAACAAGCAAAGCAGCATTTACCCTGTAGGCTTTCAGCCTTATGCCAAGAGTCAACCCACAGCTATGCACTGTGGATGTCCTACTGTTTTATAGGTTTTAAACTAATCTTTGCCTCAAATATGTACATAAATAAATAAAATCAGCTGTGAGCAGATTGCTGTACAGCCATGATAGTGTTGCTGTGCATATAAGTCTATTAATCTATGAATGGTTGTGTAGCTGACACTGCCTTCAGGGCAAAGGATTGGACTAGACGAGGGTCAACAGCCTTTCAGTGATGCTCTTCTAGCCTGTGGTTATCAGCACCAAAGTAGGGGTTAGGCAGGACATAGAGAGACCATTGGTAGCTGGAAGATACTGCCTCAGAGAGGCAAAAACCTGCTGCTGCAGTGGGATCATTGGCCTGAGCGAGACAAACACTTTCCTGAGTCAGGGGGTGAAGCAAAGGCAGCAGCAGGGAGCCCTTCCACTCTCAGCATGCCATGGCCTCTGGCTCCCAGCCTTGCCTATGCCTCTGAAAATCAGTGACTGTCTTCTCAGGTAGATGGTGTCTCCAAGTCTGTTTGGGACTCCTTTGACTTCACTGGAGTCAGGAAGCAACAAAAGTATGCAATTTCCTCACAATAAAAATAGAATCAGAGCACACCTTTACAGAGGAAATATTTTGTTTGGGAGCCCACAGGTGATTCTGAGAAAGATGAAAAAGTCAACAAAAAATTAATGCTAATTTAAAAGCATCTTTAGTTGCTTCCTATGTGTGAAAGTTCCTTGGCACATTCACATCCATATGGATAATAACTTGGATGGGAGCAAGGCAAGGGTCCCCACTGGCATCAGACCTCCACCACCCTCTGTATAGGATGGCACTAAGAGGGACACAGAGCCTCCACCACAGCCATGTCCTTGGCTTTTCTACTGGAACCAGCTGTTACAGGTGGGACGTGCTTCCTGTGAGACAGCCAGCTGCCTGCTGGGCAGTGTGATCAGCCCAGCCTTATTTCACACCTCTCACCCTCTGTCTCTTTAGCTACCTTAGTCTGAACCGCTGCTTAAAGGTGAACTGGAGAGAGATTTCCAGAGATCTTGGGTGGCTGAAGACCATGGTGTCTGGGTATGCAAGAGACAGTTTATATTCCAAGAATGACTTGCATATGGACACAAGAGAAATAAGAATCACTCCAGCTTTGCTCATGGCAACTTTTCATAGTCCAGGTGTTTCAGGAGGAAAGACTGTGGTCTTCAGTGATGGCTCAGCATTTCTGGAGGGCCAGAGTTCAAGTGCTGGGATTCAAGTCTTAAGGAAGTTAGAGACTTTTACAGGTGCCTGCAAGGCACAAACTAACGTGGTTTGGGATATGAGAATGACTTAAGTCATACTTCTCCTTCGGTGAAAGTAAATTTTGTACCCCCGAGAATGTGGACAAATGTGTAATTTTACACATGGCAGTGAGATGAGAAAACTGAATTTCATCAGAAGCTGAAAATCTGCCCCAGAATCACCCAAAATCACTTCAAGCACTGGCATATCTATCAATGAGTAGTCACCAAACTAACACACAGTGACTCTCTCAGCTAATAGATCATTTATTCAAAATGGGTGTAAGAGACAATCACACTGGCTGTTAGCAAACAGTGGCTGACAGCTGCAAACACCATTTTCACGGGTTGTTTTTAAAGTGAAAATTGTATAATTTGAGACAGGCAAGCAGGGATGACTACAGACATTTCTAGGTAAGCCTGTCCACAGAAGAACAGCTTGCCCAGAGTTGTATCTCTCTGTTCACTTGGGAACCATCATTTTTGCCCAGCTTACAGAATCACATTTAGGATGCATGTCAGCCACTTGCAAAGGCAGGAGCTAGAAGTTAACCCTTTTAAATAAATAGAAAGTATTGAGTGATCAGTCCTTCTATAGAGAATCCCTTTCTCCATGCCTTTTTTAAAGTTAGTTGAGCACCTTTATGTGCTAAAGATAGGTTAAATGGGGTCATAGGGCTAAAATAGCTAAGAACTTCAGAGAGACTTGGAAAAGGAATATAAATACCTCTTTCCTACACTGCCTCTAGTCATGCAGAAGGACAACAGTGTATGTTCCAGAAATAAAAATCTTGGCCTTCTGAAATATTTTGCTTTATAGTTGCTAACTAAACACAGGGCAAGGCAGAAATCCTGATTATGTCTTGTGTACTTCATTGGTTTTAGTAGGAACTATGGGACAGACGTTCCACAGACCAAGCTGGTAGGTTTTGATGTATTTGCTCCAAGACAAGCAGTGTAATCCAGAGATTAATAGAATAAATATCAAGGGCTGAAACATAGTATTTTTCAAAGCTAAGAACAGTTGTGTTATATGGACTGTGCCAGAAATCTGAGCTTCAGATTACTTAGATAGGGGATCAGAAACACATAAAGGGTTAATATCTGCTCTTCCAGATGTGAACTTCATTAATTTAATCTAAAACATCTTGAGAGATAATAATACACATATTTCAAATCACAACAGTTATTTAAACAGCCCTAATCTTGCACTTCATGAAACCATTTACATTCACTGTAATGTCAAGCTCTACAGGGGAATACGTTAACAGAGAAAATTTAGCACCTTCTAATTACAGTACTTCTATGAAACAGAAACAAAACTGAGATTTGAAGGTTGAGCTGAAAGCAGGAACTATTCCATGGCAGATAGGAATGCAAAAGCACCAGGGCAGATAGATGGGTATACTACTTTTCACTTCTCTGTGGAGACACTGGCACACAAGTCTGGGAAAAGATGTGTTATCAAAAAACCCACATGTAATTTTGGAGTAAGAACACTTTCTCATTGAATGAGTAGATTCCATAGTTGTAGGTCATCAAAGAGAGCTACCATGTAGTTATATGCTCTAATCTTTCTTAAAGTCTGACACAGCTCATCAGAGAGTCACATCCCAAAATCATATACAGGATGAGTTGCATCTATGCAATATTTTCAGATTCTTGCTCAGAATGAGAAAGTCAGCTCTGATCTTGGCCATCTACTGGGGAGAGAGAGCAGCAAATGGCAGCACAGTATTTCCCTGTCAGTCAGACCTGAGGCTATCTGAAAGCACCAGTCCCATTTCACTCCTGGGGCTTTGCTTCAGCTCTGAAGGCCTCCATGCTGCTCCCATGACAGGCAGCTGACTCAGGCTGGCCTCCTGCTTGGCTCTGGGAAGCTCAGCTCTTGGAGCCACCACAGCAGTGTGGAAAGTACAGCTAAGAAAAAAGTCCCAGGGCCAGGATGTCACGTTAAGGTACTGAAGCCTAAAGGACATGTCAGTAAACACAGTGTGAGTCTGCAGATGGGAAAATTTCAGATTATTACTCCAGACATGGTGCTGGCACTGCATCAGTGTGTTGTCCTCCATGGCACCGGGAATGCACCCACTGCTATCATGGATACATGGGTGGGCAGCTCAGAGATGTTCATGGTCAGTTGAAATTCACAGTGAGTTGGGTACCACATGGCTTCAGCAGTCTTTGTAAATCTTGGCCCTACTTACATGTTTTGGTTATCTGATAAGGTTTTCCGAAAAGTGACAATGACTTTACTGCTTTGTAGCAGTAACAATCTGCAAGTAATACGATAGCAGGCAAAGACACCAGCTTAGGCTGGAACCTTTTCTATGACATCACACAAAGAACAAAGACTATTTCTATCAAGCAAGACTTGCTGTAAAAAGCTTTTCTCTCATATCACTACATTTGATCACCAAAATACACATGCAACTTTTTTGAGATGCAGCAGCTTAGTTCCCTCTTTGAACTTGACTGAACCACTGACTGTCTATAGCTGACAAAATGACAGCAGAAATGCAAGCATAGGAATATGCAATTCCTGAAATAAATCCAGTGCACCCACAACACGTGATTACCTCAACCCTTTGGTGATGTTGGGGGTGCCATGTCTATACTGCACAGGTATATAACTGACCCCCTTCCCACCCTACATCCCCCTTGGTAACTGGTCATTTGCTGGTGGACAGCACAAGAAGTATGGTGGTTCCTGTAAGGGCTCTGGCGCGCACAAAGAAATCAAAATCTGTCTTAAAATAATGAAGCAATCTTTTGTGCAAAAAGATTCAAAGTGGAGCAAAAGCTCATCCATCTAATAAATGGCCCCCACCCACCTGCCAGGGGAAAGGCTCAGCAGTGCAGGGGACAGAGGCTGAGAGAAGATGATAGGGAGGGATCTTTTTTTTTTCGAATTGCAATTGTTTGGGTTTCTGATCCAAGGTAAATGACAAGAAATCGAAAAACACCCCCAACACACATATTTCAACTAAAGCAAGTGCTTGGGATTATTTTTTCCCCCTCTGTGTCTGTTTGAAGGTATTCTCTGAAGTTGACAAGCACGTGTTTTGGAGACCATTGAAAAGTTTCTGCCATAAATAGAGGAGGCAGCTTGGCTTAAGTGTTGCTAGGGAATACCTGGCAACAGGCAACAATAGTCCTTTTAGAGAGCCCAGGGCAAACAGTGACCGTGGTAATGGGGTGGGCTTAAGGGAGGCTCCTTGCCCAAAGCCCCTCCACTCACACTGCGCCTCCAGCCCTGGGCTGTGTTCCGGAAATTCCCTGCACAAAGCCGGCCATTCAATGGGAGGTGGGCCCGTGCGTGTGCTTTTCTGGCAGGGAGGGGGCTTTCAGAGGGAGGGGGCCTGCTTGCCAAAAAAAAAACCCAAACTTTTTTTTTTTTTTTTTTTTTTTTTGCAAAGGCTAAGAGAAGCACAGAAAGTGCTAAGTTTGTAAAAGAAGCTGAAAAGGTTCAGAAAGGAGCATAATGGGGCCAGGGAATGCCCCATGAATTTTGAACAGAAAGCAGAAAAGAGACCCTAAAAAGCAATTAGTGATGCTGCTTGTCGCTGAAGAGGGAGCTTGAAGGAGGTGGGAAGGCGCAAAAGGAAGAGGGCAACTCCAATCACTTAGTAAAGTACGAGGGAAAGGGGGGGCAGGCATAGAGAGAGAGAGAGAGAGACTGGCGCCTTCGGGAATTTTTATAGTAAATGTAGATGGAGGCACACGGCAGGGGCAGCATCCAAGGAGCATCTAGAGCCGAAGGCACATGCCAAGATGCCTTTTAGCTTTGCCTCCCCTGCCCATTTCTGCAAAACCAGGGAAGCAGCAGGGCCGGGCTGCTGTCTCCCTGCTAGCCCAATGTGCCACAGGCTCAGCCTCAAATCCTCACGCATCCCTGAGAAGAGGATTCCTTAGCCAAGGAATCTGCCTGACAGTTGAAGGCGATGGGGACATTTCTAAAAGACCTCCACTCTCTCTCCCTTTGCTTTCCTCACTCCATTCCAATTTCCAGAGCCTTGCACAGACGCCTATTTAGCCATATATTCTCTGCACAAAATAAAAGTAACGCTGTCTGCTCATTAGCTGGGAGTTGTTAGGGGGAAAAAAAAGAAGGAAAAAAGGGCTGTCTGAACAGGGCTGAATAGCTATAACCTTAATGGGTTGTCAGAAGTCTGCAGGCAGCAGGGTGAGGGGAGCCAATCCCCCTCTAGTCTTTTGTCCTAGACATTGTTTAGGATCAGTGGTAGCTCATTAGGTCGGGACAGTAATATTCCTAACGATTCTGTGGGGCTGAGGCCTCAGAATGTGTCTTCAGCTGTTTTCCTGATGTCAATCTGATTCATGGAGAGGCATTTATCTCGACAGAGATCTTTGGTGGAAAGCGTTATTTACCTTTCATACCCTGATTACTAACCTTTGACAAAAGTTGCAGCTGGAAGGGGAAAAGGGGGAAGTCGAGAGTCCTGTTGGCATAAACTGAGGTGTGTTATAGTGAAAGGCAAGCTGGAAAAGCCAAGTAGATGGGGCCTTGGCCTACAATTTGACCTTACAGCTTGCCTCCTTGTATTTCGGATTCCATCGGTAAAGTAAGGGTAATCACCCATTTTGTGTTCTGGTAGTGGTGGAGAAGAAAACACTGGAGTGTGAGGTTTCCAGGCAATGGGCCAGAGAAGTAGCTAAATTAATACCTTTTCTGTATTCAGGCATCCTAGAAGGGCTGGGATTTTTTTGTTAGTCGTTTGCTTTTACTGGTTCCTAACAAAAACAAAAACCAAAACCCAACTGAATTAAACTGTAAATCAGAATGGATTTTTCAGTTGTGTATGATTTCTCTTACATCCTATACTTATTTTCAGCCTAGAAACATGAATCTGCTGAGGCAGGGAGCAAAGTTAAACTCCCACTTTCCCTCAGGCATTTCTGCAGGCATGGGGCTGAAGCAGATGCTGTTCACTGACACAGGCCAAATCCCCCTCATTGGTCATTTGTGTTGTCCAACAGCATCACAAATCCAAAATGACATATTATTAAAATGATGAAATTAAAGAACAACTGATCACATGGCAGATTTCCTTGTGATTAGGCAACACATTACATATCCATTTGCCAGTCCTGCCAAACACAGAGAGCAAAGTACATTGTCATTCTCTACCCTCTCCAAGACTTTGCTTCTTGTATTTAAGGCCTGGGGTTTTCTAAGGAAACTCTCAAAGCTCCGTGCAGCTGCCCTACATCCCTATTAAAAAACAGCCAAACTAACAAGTAATGATGAAATTATTTCCTTATTTATTTTGTGTTAGAAAACAGAGTGGACAATGAACTGCTCTCTGAAACAAAGGGGCAAGAACTACTCGTCCCTTTCACTCCAGTAAGAGGAGGGTAAGTATGCAAAGGTCAGTGTACAGACACTGAAAGGTTCAAACCAAGAGCACGAGGCAATGGAAACAACATCCCCACATCCTCAGTGAGTGCAAAGCAGCTGCCTCTGTGGTGCTCCAGAGCTGGCCAGAGCTGGAGCAGCTGCCGTGGGCATCCCGTGAGCCAAAATAGCCCCCAGTGGCTCTGTCACATTCCCTATGCTAAGACCCTGGGGAAGGATTTGGTACCCCATAGGACACCATCAAAACACATGGACAGACACAGAGAAAAAGGCTTTGGGCTTCTCCACAGAGGCTTAGCTGTGATTTGGGTAACTCCAATACCTGGGGTGAGTTGCAAAGGAACATTGTGAATGATGAGGTCTCCACAAAGAACCCTCCCACCACCCCAATGAGGGATGGAATTTCAGACCCACATTTTTATATTCTTCCTGTGGGAAGCATTATTCAGCTGCCAATGAAAAGCCTGCTGGGCTAAATGTTATTCTTCACAGGTTACCTACTTTTGAGAGAGCATGAGCAGCAAGAGGTATCTGCCACCAGCAGACCATGACAGAGTGAGCAGGTCATGCCTCTTGAATAGATCCAGAATGGTTTTCTAGGTGATGAGCAGCAAAAGAAATGCTGCCCAGAAATGAAGCAATGGGATATATCTCATCATTTGCAAGACAGCTTTTGCCCATCAATTTTACTGGTTTCTCTCTTACCAGAAATATTAAATATCAATTTCCATTCCTGGGCTACAACTGGCAGAGGTGTCTGTGCCCATATTCACATGAATGAATCAAGCTTGGCAGGCTGTAGCAAAAAGGGTATTTTTCGTAGCAAGCTATTAAATAACCAGCAGCATTGTTATTATATGACAGAAATACTACAATAACTAATGGGACACATCCTGCTCTCTACCAGAACCAAGCAGAGAAAAAAAACAATCAGCAGAATCACTCAAAGGTTTCTGAAATATTTCAATCTCTTTTAAGATGGTCTCTGTGTGGTATTTCTAGCAGGGGAAGTAAAGGGATATGAAGACAATACTAACTCATACAGTGTTCCCTGGTCCGTACTGATTTTTCTATCTTGTGAGAGGCTTAATAACTGCAGGCCTGTAAGGCACTTTTGAGAGTTGCACTGAGATTCTGACTGCGTGTAATGATGTCAAATGATATAATTCTTAAATTTTATTGTAAAAAGAGACTTGTGAGGCACTGGGTCGGGTTGCCCGAAGAAGTTGTGGATGCTACATCCCTGACAGTATCCAAGGCCAGGATGAATGGACCTTGGAGCAACTTGGTCTAGTGGGAGGTATCCCTGCTCATGGTGGGGGGGCTGGAACTAAGTGATCCTTCAGGTCCCTTCCAGCCCAACCCATTCTGTAGTTCTGTGATTCCATGATGCACCTAACGCGTAATGACACCCGGGGCCCATCTGCGCACACTTATACCCCACTCACGCCCACACCCGTGCGCACACACGAGAGCACAGACCCGCGCACGCCTCCCGCACGGGGCAGCACCACGGACAGCGCCCGCCGCCCGCCCGCGCCCGGCCCGGCCCGGCCCGCTCCGGCAGCCAGCCCGGAGCGCCCGCTCACCGCGGGGCTGGCAGCCGTGCTTGGCAAGCACGGAAACTCTTCTGGGAGCCAAACCACGCTGGAAACGCTTCCAGTTCCCAGCAAAATGCGCGAGACCAAATCCCTGCCGGGTCCCTTTGGTTTCAAAGGGGCTATTTTTAGAATCACCTGGTTTAAACACTGAGGAAACATGCCTACCTGGAAAACATTCCTACGGCTGAGCACATCAAGAAAAGCTTCCAGGCTGCACCTCAGGACAGCAAAGGCACAGACATTTTGCCTGCGATGGCCTTGTGTTCTCAGGTACATGTCTAATACTTTTTATGCAGCATGGTGATACAAGCCATAGCAACATTGCACCCCCTCATGCTCCAGCATGAACCCACAAAATAGCTTCTCCCTTAGCCAGTGAAGACTTCAGAAGTGATCGCCTGGTTGAGATGACATTCCTAGCTTAGAGGTGAATGTGGCTGTGGTTCTTGCTGAACATGTAATGGTTAAAGCACGCTTGACCTTACTGGGACACAACAGCTGGAGTTCACCAGGCTTAGTGCTCACTACTTGGGCACAAAAGAGGCTGCTTCAGCAGCAAGACTGAATGAGCTGAGCCTGCTGGCAATGTTTAGAAAAGCAGATTCATAGATGGATGACATACAGTCTATGTGTAGAAATTAACACCATGACTGGCAGGCAGGTCTGAGGGACATCAGCACCCTGAGAGTGACTGGCTGTGGGCTGTGCAAATTCTGCATGGGTCTAGATGTACTGCAGAGTTCACAGAGCTCAGGTGAAAAGTGTAATCTAGCATCTTCAGCATCAACTACTCAATATCTTTTTTGATCAACTATACAGACACTACTTTCTATATCAACTCCCCCTTACGTGACACCAGAAGAAACAGATTTTGGGTGCTATACAGCAGTATTCACCCAGCCAAGCCCTGAGCTTTGTAGAACCAGGGATGTGGGACTAAAACCAGTTAAACTGTGATTCTCAGGTACCATGTGTGGCCATTTCTCTAGGATTTTTAGAATACATCTAACAGAAAGGGTATACTGAGTTTCTGTGAATGTGCTGTGCAGAGCATGGATTTTGTCCAACGACCATGAGACCCTTCAGAGTGCTCTGTGGTGTTCAGCCATCCATAAACACCGCCAGAATCTCTTGAATTAGCAATGTTTATGAGAAATAAGGGTGTAGATGTGCCAGATACAACCCCTTCACAGCTGTAACAGATCTGACACTTTAAATGAGCACCAGGTGGGAGAAAGAAAGCTTTGCATTCACACTTTTACAGCAAGTGACCTGTCCATTCCCCAAATCAGTTTGAAGCTGGGGCAGAGCCCAGCAGAGCACAGTGCCCAGGGGGCTCCGTGGGAGAGCATGCTGCCATGCAGACACACTTGCAGCAGGATGAGCAGCTTTATCAGCCTGACACACACACAGGCTTTTCCTCCCAGCCAGGAGAATTCGCCTGGGCTCAGCTCAGCTCTCTGTCAACACATGCACAGCCTTGAACTAGCAAATTCAGAGCCAACAGGGTGTCTTTTCACTGAGCTCCCTCACAATGCAGCCATGATCTCTCTCACCCTGTCTGAGGCTCAGCCAAGCATGCAGAGAAAAAGACCCTCCACTATCCCTCCCCTTCGTGCTTTCTGGTTGTTCTGTGAGGTATGATGGGAGACAGGGAAAGAAACCCCTGTCATTTATTACCAATCCAAACTTCTTTGGTTTATTTGTAATCATCCTCCATGACAAACACAGTACCAGATACTGTGTACCATGCTGTAACAAAGTACTGGCTTTATTACTGTATTTTTATTTTCAGCCTTGTGGCTGTCAAACAGCATTTGGGTCTAATTCATGGCATCACCACAGAGGCTGAATGCAGGCAATACAGAGCTGGGCAGCAAGTGATGCAGCACGTGCTTAAAAAGCCCAAGCTGGCCTTTGCTCAGAGAGGAAGCAAGTTTGCAGTAGCCCAAAACCTTAAACAGCTTATCCCCTCCTCCCTGCTGCAGCACAGGAGGCAATAGTTCAGTAAGGACTCCAGCCCCTGCCTGCTGATGCAGAGATGCTTTGGACTAGTACAAGGTTAGGATGTTCAGCAGAAACCTAAGAAACTGAAGAGGAAGATCTCTGATCTGAGTTCTCAGAGAGGAGAATTGAACACACATCTTCCAAAGACAGAGGACCAGGTGCACGAACATAGTTGGAGGTGAGCACCACTTTGCTCTGGTGGGTAGCTGGTTAGTGATGCAGACTCTGACGTCCCAGAATGAATACAGATCCTAGGCAGCCTGGAAAACAGGGCACCTAGTTACAGTTTGAACCTCCTGGCTGGGACTAAACAACCTGAATATTACAGCCTGAAGAGTGGAAAACCCTTCAACAATGTGAGCCAATCTATTCCTACCTAGATAATCCTGTGGCAATTAAAACACCATAATCAAAAACCCTCTTAAGGGAGGGTGGGTTGTGATTTGTAGAGCTCATTGAAAGGAAAAGAGTGAGATGAAGAAGTATGAAGGCCTTAAAGGACAAATTATCATCTCCCAGCCTAAATCATTGGTCAAGAAACTTTCCACAAAAAGAATAAACATAGAAAAGCATTTTCAAAATAAGTGTGGAAAAAAGGCAAATGTCCAGTAATGTATTAGGAATATTTTTCCCCAAAGTAATATATGAAGTGGCTGCATACAAGAGAGGAAATGCAATTTTAGGTAGAGCTGTCTGAAATGAATCTGACAAGAGAACAAGATAAAATTGCCTGTTTATACTGTACGAAAAGATGTTCGCCACTCTAGCTGTGATGGTTGTGTCAGATGTGTGCTTGCCCTATTCCCACATGGATTCATGGTGGCTGCACAGAGCCAGGCAAATGTGAGAGTGCTGGTGGCAGCTCCTCCAAACTCCCACCTGGCCAAGACCCATCACACACCTGCCCAGATATGTGGTCTGTCAGACCTGGAGAAGGTTCACGTGGACACCCTCATGAAGCAGTGTGGACCTAACCTTGTGTCCACCACAGCACGTTCCAGAGCTTCCCACTGATTCTGACCATCACAGGGCCATGCCCTGAAACACGTCAGCAACTAAAACACAGTATCCCCTCTGGCTGCTCTGTATCACGAGACATGTGTGCACACACCAGGGAAGAAAAGGAAAATCTTGTCCTTGATTTTAAATAGCCACAAGGGTATAGATCACAGCAGCAGCAGCCAGCTAACAGGCTCTCTCAACTAGGAAAAAAGCAGTCTTTTCCCAGGCAGAAATATCAACATGGTTTTTTTTCTTTCAGCTGTTGAATCAATAAATCCTTTCAGACTAGGACAATTAGCCTCTGAAATAACTAATTCTTCAAGGGAGAAAAGGGACAGACTCTTTCTCTTTGCTGAGGTAAGTGCTGCAAAGGTAGGCTTTTTCTTGCAGGCTTACCACTTATTAAGAAATTATGTCCTTTCCCCTTGATGCTGGAGGCTGAAGCTGAATCCATCTTTTTTGCTTAGTTGTTCCATGCCAGTTTAGAAAGCTTTATTTGTCCAAGCAAAGTTTCTCTGTCACCGCAATTCACCTGAAGAGATACTTCTTCAATGGTGACCCATCACTATGGGGCAAAAATTCCAACTCTAATTCTTGAAAAAGACTGATTTCTGTAGCGCTGAAAGAGAAATTGAGAAACCACATATTTTGGGGCGTAGCAAAACATTCAAGAAACAAGTGGGAAATCATTGTTCAGCTTGTTTTTAGGAAGCATATAGAACAGTCTTTAGTGAAATAAATGACCAATGCTTGCTGAAAATTAATCTTAAAATTTTCATGAGCTGTTTTCAGCACTGTTACCAAGTTTTGGTATTTTCTTTTCTCAGAAACGTAGACTTCTTTTCTCTCTGTCTCTCTCTCTCATTTTCTTAAAAAAATTATAGCTTTTTTAGTAAAGAAAATCAGTGAATTTTGAATTCAAAACCATTCTGACAGTCAAGGATGCTGTCCATCTCCTCCAAACAGAAATTGTGTCTTCACTCTGATGCTCCCATCCCTCCCAACACTCACTTTACCACAGGAAACCTTCTCTTTTTGCAGTTTCTCTTGGCTTAGATCAGTCTCTAAGAAGGAGAAGATCCTTTCTGCCCCATCCCTTGTAGTGCTGGCTCTTTCCTGTGTGAGATCACTTTGAGTAATTGATTTCTAAAAAGCCTGTGCCTGTATTTGCACTGTAAACACACACACTGCATCAGAAATCTCCTTTCAGTACATTCTGCTAAGCTTAAACAAAATTCTTGATTTTGGAAACACTAGACAGGCCGTTGTAAATCACCACCTTTGAAGGCATAAGTCAATGCCTTCCTTTTGCTAAGTACACTTGTAAAAGTGCACACGGACATTTTCCAGAACTTTGAACAATTCATTCTACCAGTTAGACGAAAAATGGTTTGCATACACCTGTATGGAAAGTGATATCTAATCTTTTATGTTTGCCATTGGAGAGTGCTCAGGTCAATCAACATGCAATAGAAGGTAGTGGTAACTCTTATTTTTTATTTAATTTTACAGTCAAGGTTAAGTATTTGTTTTTGAAAGATTGGAGGAGTTGGTTGGCAGTGCCAGGGAATCGGACTCTTTTTATCTTTAGCATGCTTGTTATGAGGAGGAGGCAGGTGCAAAGCAAGCTTTCTAACACCGTCAGCAGCAATAATCCCCACCTGAGCACTGCCTGGCCACCTGCTCTCCAGGCACAGAGATAACCCAAGCTCTAAGTTCGTGCACTTCTAAGTCTTCGCTAAGTAAAGACTCATAAAAGACTCAAATTACGGTAACATCAGTGGGTATGACAATATATCAATATTTGATCCCTGACAGTGATTTCTTCCGGATTCATCCCAAGGCGTGCAGCCCAGTCTGAAAGGGCCTAACCCAATATAATGCACCTGTGGTTTATGGAGAGCCTGTTCAAAGCCTTGCTGAAGATGGCATCTAACTTCCTGATAACACTCATGCCACCAGCCACCCAGCTTGTTCTTACAGCCAAGGCATCCTCAAAGCTACTGAATGCTGAGCTTGTCTTTCAGTCAGTAGTTAAAATCCATAAGCTTCTCATGCAGGGACTGGCCTTCAATTTACAGTGGGATTTATCATTTTTATGGGAAATTACTTTCTCCCTGCTTAGTGACACACCCATCCTAAAACACAGTGTGAGGTGGCTGCCAAGAGGCGCAGCAGACAGGAGAAAGCAGAGATGTGCAGAAGCAAGTTTTTTAGCAGGTAATGCAACTTCTCTATGTAGGGTAAAAAAAAGAAAAGAAAAGACAGATGAGGCTTGGCTTCATTTTTCTGTTATCTAAATAGATTCATTTATAGTCTGTAAATTACAACTGTCTGCAGGCAAACATTCCTTACTCCCCAGTCCTGATACAACCACGTTCCTTCCCACAGATTGAACTACCAGGTTTTACTCTCCTGAGAGATTTTAAAGCTGCATTTTACAGAGGTGCCACAAAATACACCAAGGAAACCAACTGCAGCAAGGAAGCCCTGCAGAAATAGAGCTTAACCTGCCGGTTTGCTTATTCCCTTCACAAAAATATGCTACATGCCATTGAAAGACCTGCCAGCTAAAAATCCTTATTTACATTACTCTCCTGCAGGGCAGACATCCGTGGGCTAAGGGGAGGTGGCAATAGGAGAGCAGTTCTGGAGTCTGAGCTCAGCTGAGAGGATTGGAGGAAGATGTGTGAAGTAAAAAATACTCACTAAAACCCTCGTTAGCACATAATTAAGAAGCAGAGAAAGTTATTTGAGGCTGATTTTATGACTATGACAGGGGAAAATAAAGGCATTGACTTGCCCAAGTTTGCAAGGAACAAACTTGTCCCTTGGACATGATAAAAATGAGACAGTAAATGAACTGGTCATTGCTGACTCCTTACATGGACCCAGCTCAACAAACCCACTGTAAAAATCTAGCCCAAACCATCAAATTTTCCCTCATCCACTCCTCTCAGGAAACTGCTAAAATTCACAGCCTACTCTCTGAACTGCAGGTGAAGCAGGGAGTTACCAGTACCACCTTTCACAATGCTGTCGGCTTCTTTGATATGGCTCTCTGGGATGAGCTGCAGGTCTCATTATCACCACAGTGCACACAGATAGGGAATGGAGAGGTTGGACGAAATAGGGATAAAAATGGAGGGGAGAAAATTAAGCTACCTGGTGAAAATTAATGACAAGTATGTACTGCTGGTGAAAGATGGACTAGCATGAAATTGTGAAGGTTTCTAGTACTCTTTCACTGGAGATTATCCAAAAATATTTTAAACTTTTAAATGTTTTGGGTTTTTTTTAATCAAAGCATTATTTATTCTACCCCACTCTTTCAAGCAATGGGGAAAAATAAAATAAATTCAAAAATTAAAGCCAAAGAAATCAGCAACTCTTCTGCTAACAAGGTTAGCAGACCTTTTGATGCTACTATCCTCACTACCTATAAGCCCTTCAAACCTCACAAAAATTTTAAAAATATCTTAACAAATCCACTTGAAAAGCACCATTAAGAAAACAAAGTCATGGTCTCACATATTCTAGGACCTCTAGAAACTATAATTTGTGAACACTGTAAATGTTGTTGGTCACCATACCGCATGTCTCCCGCCTATTGACATTGTGTGTTCCATTTGTCAGAGCTTGTCTTTCATTCTGTTCATATGTGATACCTTTCCAAAACAAGTGCTGCCAATGGATGACTGAGGATATGCAGGCAATAAGAGTACAGAAAACTGCAGCAACACTGTAACTTTCATTGTTCCTTAAGGTGAAACAAGGCCAAGGATATTTTAGCATATTCAGGAAGAAGAAGAAAAAGAAAACAGCGTGCAGAGAACCATTCTATGCTCAGTAGAAGTACAGTTACTTCATGCTGGATTTATCTCAGCACAACATAACAGCTTTCCACAAAGTGGTTTAGATGGAATTCCCAGGTGACTTGTTGTGTATTTAAATACTGCCTGCCTGAGATTTAAATAAACAGCTTTTATATTAATTAGAAACAAATCCTCTCAATTGGAAGGTATTAACTGTTTCTAAATTGCACACACAACACTTACTCAGACTTTGATTCAGTTACATGCTTTTAACTTGCCAGCCACTCGTAGTCTAATATGCTATAACCACAGTTTACAGCAGTGCAATAAAATATTGATTCAACTGTTTTAACCTTTCATCGATCGGCATAACACGTAATTAAGTCCTAGGAGCAAGCGAGCAGCTCATTGCTAGCACACCAGCCTAGGTACATATTTACAGCCTAAGCCCAGCAGAATTGTTTGATGCATGTCTTGCAGTAATACACATGCCAATTATCTCTTTGCTGGCTTCTGATTGCAGTTTAATCAAAGACACTCCACACCGCGCAAGTAGGACCTGAACATGGACCGCCAGGCTCTTCACTGACCGAGTGCATTGATTTCACCAGCTGAGAACCTGACTCAGATGCTTTGTACTACACTGATTGCACAACCCCTGTAAAAGGGCCTGTGGCTTCTAGAAAACACAGGAGTTTTTAGTTCCACCTGATACTGGGAATGCGAACTCCCTCTAAAGGCAGAACAAAGCTCCCTCCTTAAATTCATTGGGTTATTTAGTAGCTCTAAAGTTTTTAGAGCCTCAGAATCATCCCTCTCCCTAAGGTAACCACCTTGTCTGGCTCCCAGGAACAATGTTCTGCTTTTCTCAACTTTGACCCCATTAGGTAAATCCATGTGGATTTTTTTTCTGGCTGACTAGCTGAAAAAAAGATGTTTTTTCTCTTGGTTTACCTCACACCATTCAAAAAAACTAAGCAGATTCTCAAAATGTTTATGATCAGATTGAATAGGCCAAATTAATCCTTTGTGCTTGCAGCCTGTTTTTCGTTAATTAGTGGAAACCCAACCTGACAATACTCAATATCACAGTTTCCAGACTAAGAGTGCATTGCTGAGATAAATGGAGTAGAAGGAAGATGTCAGTCCCTGGCATTATCATCCTCCTGTACAATAGCATTTTGTTTGTTGGAATATATATGATAGTGGCAGATAATTTTTTTTTTCAGAGCCTAGGACATTTCAATAAATTCATGTAAATAAAATATACAGACAAAGAAAAATTGTGGTTATACAGCTCTTATACAGCTCTTTTGGAAATCTCCATAATCTTGTACAAATCTCCTCTCTTTTGGGTACCCTCACAGACATGTTGAACTCTGCTCCAGCCAGCGGTGAGAGGTAAAGATGACCATGGTGAGAATATTACTTTTTCTAGATATTGTCCTTTTTGAACTGAACGCACTGGCAAGACATTTTAGAATTCTTTAAAATGGCTCCAGAAAAAAAGACTTTCAAGTGAGGAGCAGGTATTAAAAAACCCCCAACTCAATAAACAAACAAAAGAATCCAACAAAACAAAGCTAAAGTTATCCTGTCTCCTTTGTAACCTTCCTCCCTTGCTATGGAAGAGTGAAAGTTTTTCTTGAAAGCCAAACCCCTGTGGGTTTGCAGATTATTCCCTGCACACAGTGATCAAAGAGCAGGCTGTGGTTCTGAGCAGACCACAGAAATGATGGCCAGAGGCCTTGGACTGTCAGCAAGGCTGACACGCTGCCCCGGCAGTGCTGCACAACAGCACCTCCATCACTTCCAGCCACTGGGACACCTGACTTTTTGTGCCACACAAGGCAGTCTGACAGCCAGCACTTTTCTCATCCTTTTTATTCCCTTGAAACTGGAAAATAAGCTGCAGTTTCTCTTTTGCAAGGATCCATTTCTCCATTAGTCATAGTTTCCTGGGCTTTCACATTACTTCTGGACAGAGTTTTACTCACTGTTGTGACAAGTGCTGCGCTCTGTACCCCACACATATTCCTGTCGTACAGCACTTTTATAAAGCACAATGTACCTGAATTTTTTACTAAGGGGTTCATCCCAGCCCACTTGACCAATAGTCATCTCTATTTAAGGAAAATTCTCCATGCTCTAAATGGGTCATTTTGTAGTCAATGTGTCTGAACTTCAATTACAAATTAAATGTTTAACAGATGCAAGGGGGTTGCCTCTGGAACAGAGTCTTTACTCTCTTAGTTTTTTTGATGAGTCCTATGAACACACTAATCCAAAATCTAGGCAAGTTCTATGGCCAGACCCCATTGTTAATGGAAAACTGGAATCATCCATGCAGAACCACTGATTTGTGTCCCCTAGCAGTCTGGCTTATATTAAATGAGATTAAATAGTGGGTTTTAAAGCTATTGCAGAAAACACTAAGAATGACTTTCTCAGGCTGACAACAAACTCCATTTTGCTGACATCCTTCTCAGTGGAACATTCTTGAAAGACATGGTGCCCCACAAGAGGTCAAAGGAATGAGGTGCTGTCCCAGCAGGCCAGCAGGAGACTTGGATCTGCATTTTCTTCACCTCTCCACAGATCCTCTGCCAGTAACAGTACAGCTGAGATTAGGTTTCAGGCTTTCTGAATCTTTCTGGTAAGAAAGATTCATCTGGCTGTTTCTCTTCTAGCCAAGCAGACAAGTTCAAAAAATTGAGACCTGGAGCCAGCTTAATCATGCATTGCTTCCTAGGGAACAGGGCTAAAAAGGAGGAATACAAAAGAGCCTCACCATATCCATACCCATGCATCAAACTCCAGGCAAAGCAGCGAGGCAGAAATACTTTGATTGGCAAGCTTTGCTGTCAGCCATATCTAATGAAAGAATGTCTTATCTTGGACACCTCTGCTGATCCCAGCTACTGCATTATCACACAGGAGGTACAAATTTTCTAGCAGAGCTTGACCTTCAGGAACATGAAATATTCACCCACTAGAAACTGTCCTGAGAACCATATAACTAGACTTACCCTGCATTTTCAAATTAAATACTTTCTTGTTAGGCAATACAGATCCTGTCAACAAAACTGAGTTTACTGTTTGTTTTTTTTTTTTTACTAAGAACAGGAAACAAGAATTTGTTTAGATAATGCCAAAACATTTTGTTTCAGTAAAGTTGTTCCAAAACATAAAGTGCTATTTATTCAAATGTATACATATTCAAATGTATAGAAATGAAAAAGTAACTCAAAGGGAATTGATTCCTGATTTCTGAGATCCTCTAAACCTAGATGTGATCTCAGATGTCCCCTCTTGGCTACATTATGACACAAAGTGAGATAACAACGTTTAGTTACTGTCATCAAGTCAATACCACTGCTTTAAATTCAGATAGAATCTGAATCAGATTTAAACTCACATAGAATCAAATCTGATTGACCACAAAGCATACTGTGTGTGTTATCTCAGGGCTCTTTCTGGGACAGGAAAGTGCCAGTCCTTCACAGCCCTGGCTGGAGGACTCAGAGCATGTCAGCTGAAGGAGTAGGATCAAAACGACAATCAGAAGGGTGACGGGTCTTGCTGGGATGACAGGCAGGGCGTGCATGGGGAGTGAGCACATACATGTGTACTCTGTTGCCCCTAAACTCCCTGCTGGCCCTTTTCTTGTGAGCCAGCGGGGCACCAAGCCCGCTGAGAGGACTGACTTGTGCAATTTCAATGCCCTTTAGTGATGCACAAGAACAGAGCCGACAGGAAAACAGAGGAGATGGGGCATCGCAAGGCTGCTGTTTATTTGCACAGCCGCAAAGCCCACGATCTGCCCATGATCCAGGGACCATGATTTGCACAAGATTCAGGCACCAGCAATTGCAGATATTTATACTGATAATTCTTTGTAGCAAATATTCTGAGGAGATCTCCTTTCAGAGATTGCTACATTCTAATAATGAAACAAAGCAATAGATGCCTTCAAAGTCTCGCTTAGAATCGCAGAAATCCCATTTGTAGGCATTAGTCAGGGGGAACATCAATACGTCATCCCAAGCCTGTCCTACCCGCCTATTATTCTTACACATCTTTGGGGGGACCAAAGTGGTAGTCAGCAGCCTATAGTTACCCAGAGGTTTACCTCAAAAGCAGTCAGTAAGCTAAAATATGCCCCTGTTCTCAGTGACAGACAGCAGACAAAGGTAACACAGAAATCTGAGATGGGCTACTTTCCTCAGTGACCCAAATTCTTGCTTCCTTCCTTGACCCAAAGTATTGCTTTCTTCCACCACAAAATGTTCCTGAAGCTACCACGTGAGAAAGAGGGCAGAATACCCAAATGTCCCATTCTCTCCCTCCCCAAATTATTCTAGATATCCATATCCAAATCCTCAGCAGCTTTGTTTGTGGTAACTAACTGTAAATACTGAAATGCATCTCTTGATACATTTCATACTCAAAGGTGGCACCAAAAACTTTCTCCAAGTTTAGTCTTGCGAAGTAACGCTGCAAAAGTACATCATTATTTTCTGAAGAGATTAAGAAATATCCATGTGGCTCTAACAAATAAATCAACACAAATACAGACAAAAAAGGTGACATCATGTGCTTCTCCTCTCTCTTTCTGGATACACATGTGGAACATTCAAAAAGGAGTCCCAGCTTGCAACACCCAGTTTGCAAAGGGAGTTCTTGGGAAGCAAATTTCAGGGTCCATACTCTTCTTATGAGTCACTTTATCCACTGCAAAACTATTGCAATGAAAAGATTTTTTTTTTTTTTTTTTTTTTTTTTTTTGAGGTAAAGCACAATTAAAATGACCTCCTTTGCTTAAGTTAAAACAGGAGTGAAATGAAGAATCTGACCCATTCCTCTAATTTTACAGGCTCAATAGTAATCTAGCTATGCTATTCACTTAGAGAAACCATTAATTTTGCTATGTGACTGAAACTAGAAGGCTTCAGCTTTCTTTCTCTCATTTTCCTCCCCTCTTTTTGCTCTTTGTCTATGCACCTGTTTGCACCACTTTACCATCCCATCTGAAAAACTTTGAGTAATCCTCTGGCACTAACCCTGGTGTGATAATACTTCTGTTATTCAGCAGCATAATTACAAAGGACAACACAGATAAAACAAGTCTTTCACTTCTGCTGTGAATATGCCAGTTTTGCCAGTCTTCAAGGTGAATGATTTCTAAAACCTTCTGTATTTAATGTTAATCTAAATTCTCCACACAATGAAATTTCCAGCACTTTAGGGAAAAATGGTTACTTTTGATATATCAAAGTGAATGCTAATGGTCGAAACTTTTACAGCAGCTTCTTTAGCACCAACCTCTTCCCCAAAACACTTTATCAACCTTGAACGGATCTGCTGAGAGACAGTTCAGTATTAGATTTTGCTTTGACAAGGGGAAGCTACAGCAGAGGGAAGCGTAATGCTGGAATCAGGCAGCAGACCAGTGACATAGGCAGAAATAATTCCTTTCGCTGCTGCATCATAACCCTTTGGACCTTTGTAATATCACCAAAAATTATGAATTGGGTGGTGTTTGTTTTCTTTTGGTTTTTGGGACAACTTTAACTAACTTATCTTCCACCTACAAGAAAGTTTGCTACCCAGTTAAAAGCTCAGCAAGACAATTAAATCTTGCCTAGTTCCCTAGCTCCTATTAGGGATAGGGAAAGTCAACGTCTTCACATCCCTTTTTCCCTCCTGCTTTGTCCCTCAACAGGGAAGGTGAAACTGCATTATTCTGTGTTTTCTGAGCAGGTTTGGATAATTTGGGCTGGAATCCAGGGAGAAGAGTCCTGGTGGCTTGGGTCTCTCCTCATGGATTTCAAACTGGTGGCTACTCTTGTTAAACCCCCAGATGCATTTTCCTGAAGGTCTTATGTAGGTTCAAGGGGTGAAACGTGACTCAAGAAGAAACCTCACTCCAACAGGCAACAGGGAGCACATGGAGAGCTATAAAACAAGATAAATTACCCTGTACTCTCTTTTCCATAGCCTAAACAAATCATCTAAGTTTAGAACCAGTTTTTCTCCCCCACAGATAGACAAATATTACTCCCTTGTGCTCCTCACGCATGCTGTATTTTTATCAGACTGCTGAGCTGTTTGGGGCCAGACAGCTGTTCTAGAGCCATGCTTAGCTCTGGGCCCACATCTGGGCATGGTGATGATAGAGTGATAGCAGCAACAAATTTAACAGGTAAGAGGAATTACAAGTAAGTACCCATCCGCCATGAATCTTTAAAATATTTGTGATTGTTTTTTCTGGAACATTTGCTCAGTCAGAGAGAGTCCCCAAGGACAGGGCTTGCCAGACAGGAGCCAGTCTAGCCCAGCCTCCTGTGATCTCTAAGAGAGAAGAATAAAGTTATTGATCAGTGCCTAGAAGAAAGTCAACCACGTTTTGTGGTCCAAGTCAGCAGGGAGAGCTTCGGGTACTCTCAAGGTCATCTCCAAACTAGTGGATTTTACCTTGGCCCCCAGGGAACTGAATAAGGCCTAAGGAGAAGAAGGACATCTTCAGCTGGTTCTTCACAGGCTTCTCAACAACCTATTTAGCCAAACTAGGAAAATTGTCACACAGGAGCAATAATTGGCCACAATGTCAGCAAAAGGTAAGCTAAAACAGAGGGAAACATTAACCTCTCCATCCACGAGGGTTTTGCTCCTCACAGGCTGTTCCAGCATCTCCAATTGCTCTGTGACAACATCCAGCCTAAATCAAACCATGTGTGATGGGGAACAGATCTCCATATAGTCTTTCTAGCACTTGCAGAAAAGCAGTGATCGTTTCCAAATCCTGTCATTTTCCACTCAAGGAAACCACGGGATTGAGAAGTTGTTTCAATGTCTGAATCAAACCAGAAACTATCTAGGTTTGCAGCTTATTGTCCATGAAAACTTGAAATGCATAAAAAACATTATCCCAAATAGAGCACAAATAGCCTGTGTATATATCAATTCCATGAGGAGCCTTCCAAGGGCACGAAAAAATAACATCTTCTGCACAAAAAAGGCAAAAAAGAAACCTAATGAGTTAATTCTCTGTACACAGGTTCATCAGGTGAAGGATGTCAGTTATTTTGTGCATGGGCATAATTTCAAAGTTTCAATTTAATTAGGATAATTTTCTAACAGTTTGGCTGTTCATCAGAACCTCATCAGGACAGAAATTGGGCAGAAACCCTTCTAGAACAGACCTGATTGTGAGAGATCTTTCATTCCATGGTCCTAGCCAGCTGGAAACACTGTGAATAGCCTCTTCAATGGTATTTCAGTCTCCTGCTTTTGGACCCAGATGAAACCAGGAAGTGCTGTGAAACCATAAATACCATTAAAAGACAGAGAGGGAGAAAGATTAACCAGATTCTGGCCAAGCTCCAAAACTCTGCATTTCAGTTTGGGGCAAAGGTTCAGGCTGGTTTTCACAGATCAGTTTGTCCACCTCAGTTATTTCCCACTCTGACATGATATAAAGTGCCTTTGCTTGTCTTTTGTTCCCTTATAGACAAAGTGCTGGTCATATTCCTTATACATCAGGCAATGCATATGCAGAAAGAGGAAGAGGACTGAAAGCATGGCAAGACTCCACAGCTAATTTAGGATCAGAAATAGTGGGCGGGAGAAGCTGATTCCAGCTGCAAGGGGTTATATGGAAATATCCCTCTCAATTTTTCAAAGTCTTGTCCCATGTAGCACTGTTGGTCATTAGCTAGAAATAATAATATGTATTATTGATCACAAATGAATAGAGAAATTCATTACATAGATCAGCAGAGACAAAGAAAAGGTTTTTTGTTCTGGTTGTTAACAGAGAGAGGAGCCAGGAGGAGTCCTTTCCCTCTTACCTGGTCCTGTGTCCCAAGAGTCAGACACATGGTAGGAGCTGGTAGGAGCAAGGAAGGAGGGCTGCTGACTCCTTAACCCCCTGGGTTTTAAAACAGCTGCTCAAATGCCTTTAAACACAAATGTTAGTGGTGTCCTAAGCAGAGATTGGTGTATTCTCTTACATTTGGAAACACTCTTCTCAGATGCTGAGCGGCTCCTGCACCCACAGGGTACCTTCAGCACTCAGCCTCAAACTGCAGTGTGGGGTACTGCCTCAGGATTTGAAATTGTGTTGTGGGATCATCTGAATGGGATAAACTGACTACTTCAGTGCCCACGGGGCTCCAGTGAAAGCACAGCCACAGATCCTGAACACACCACTTGCCACTGCTGAAACAATATGGAGTGGACAGACACATCTGGAGCAGACTGAAGCAACATCAACAAAAATGGCAGGTAGAAAGCAGCATATGATTTTCCAGAAATGATTTTCACACAAATATATTTACTTTTCCTTTTGGGGAGAGCAGGGGAAAAGAGAGCTGCACATCCTTTACAAACAGTGCTGGTATTATTCACACTGCCAACCAAACCACTTAAGCTACAGAACCTTTGCAGTACCACAAGTGTAATACAAAAAAACAACCAAAAACCACTTACTTCCTTTTTTTCCCCCCTGAGTATTGACATTCTTGTGCAGTATTAGGAGAGCTAATTTAGCTTCCAGTTCTAAGAATTTTTGAATCTATAGCCAGTAATTATTTGCATTCAGGGGTACAAAAGAGGAAAACAAAGCCCACAAATTCTAGCACATTCATGTGGGATTGGGAGTTGAATTAGGATCCTCACACCCCATTGAATTATCGGCCCCCCTATTAGAGCCTTATTAAAATGGTAATGATTATAATGCCAGTCATAGGCAGGCTGTCGCACCTGTCAAAAAAAATACCCCGATTATCCTGTTCATTCAACTGTCTGGCATTCGAATCCATGTCTCAGGTTTACCGTTCTGTGAAGTTTTTCTTTCTCTTTCTTTATGGTTTTTTTTCCTTTTTATGAAGAAAAAGAAAAGATACAAGAACAAACACTTCCACAAAGGTGATAAAAAAAAATCCCCTCTAATTTAGCACATCTACTACACATGTGGTGTTAAGGTATCTAGGACAGCAGTCTGAGGACATAGACACAATTTCACTGGATTTCTCTATAATGAGGAAGAATACAGAGGGCTACACTAAAATCTCTTTATAAAAAGGAACACTGTTTTTTAAGAACAAAAAGAACTGTTGGCCTTCCTCTTTCCCCACACACACACTCCATTTCTACACACAGCCATGATTACGTTACTCAGAGCAGTAAAGTCTTTCTTCATACACAAAATAAAACAAAATAAATGGTTTAAAGGGACAGTCCTGAAAAGATCAACATTAATCCACAGGCTTTGCTAAGGATGAAATTGCATTAATTCATTTTCTCCTTTAAAAGTAGTGAACATATAATTCGAAATAAGCAGCACTAATCTAGGGTCTAATCCTGAACACATTTAGTAAAAGGACACTGGGGCTTGAAGATCTCTACCAGCTTTCAATTTAAAATCCTACAGTGATTATTCCAATAACCTGTTGTTAATAGCAAAAACAACATTAATTTTAATAAAGATATATGGATACTTGGCTATCCCTAAAGTAGAAAAACAGCACAGACATGTTCCTGAGAATTTAAGTGACAGTCAGGTGGAGAGAAGATTAAATATTTTCCACCCCATTCAAAAGATGCCTTTTTCCTTTCCTCCAGCCCCGTTGTATGAGTTTTTCAAATACCACAGCATAAAAGAACGTCAGTGGAAGAGCATTTAGGGGCTGAATGCCTTCAATAGCATCTAAGACAGATGCTGTGTCACTGAGTGCCCTGGACCCTTTTGGGAAGTGAAGCAACCAACAAAAGACCGGTTGGATTCTGTTTGTTTTGGTTTGTTCCAGAAAAACATTTTTGATGAAAAAAAAAAAAAAAGCTAGGGTTTTCTTAGCATTGGGAATAATGAAACGTGTAAGAACTGCACTTAGCAGCTCCTGAGTGCATAAAGCACTGGATTTTTTCCTGTTTTCACAGAAGTAACTACGAAAAAATGCCTTTCTTTTAGAAGCCCACATGTAAACTTGCAATGACTCCCGTTCTAGGATGATAGGGGTTGTATCTAAATGCTATTTTTTTAGTCATTCATAGTGTTTCTAAATACAGTTTTTCTGAGCTTACAACAGCTAAAATAATATTTTGAAGGTGAAAGGGAACAGAATTTGAAGGATGTTATAGTGAAAAACAAGAAGTAACCATAGAATTGTAGCAAATAAATGAGTGAGCAAACAGCATGCAGCTGCTGCCTATTACCTCCTTGGTCTAAACACACACACATTTTTATTTTTGGACCTGATGCTCCTCAATATTCTGTTTTCTGCTTTTTTAGATGGTAAATACTTAACACTAGAGATGGATGCTGCTTGTTCAGTGCCTGCAAAGGGAACACCAGGCCTTAAAGAGGACTTTGGAATGATGCAGTGATTCCTTTCTTTAAAATCCCAGTTGTCTCCATGCAAGTAGAGTTGGGTCAAGCTCAGAAATCCTGTCTATAAATAACCATGCTCACTCAACCCAATCACTCACACAGAGACATTTGAGCAATGTGTTTGAACAGTGAGAAATAAGCATGATTTCCATTCTCCACTCCTAAATTCAAGGGGTGACCAGAAGGCTGAAGCATCAGATTTAAGTTTGAAGATTAGATGAGCTTTGGCAAAGGGTAAATGATGCCCTGAGACCACACCACTAACCTCATAGCACGTGCTGTCCCAACCCTGCTGCCTACTCACTTTTTCTTGCATTAACTGGCCTCTGCAAGCTCAGAGCTTCTTATCCCCCATCCCTGTCTCCTCACTGTGTAAATTGCTGGAATAAAGATTCTCCCTTCTGCATGCTGACCTCAGGAGAGCTGCAGCACCCAAAAGTGATAGCAGGGAGCTGCAAGTGCTAGAAGGAATGAGAGAAACTAGAGAGGATGGAGAGACCGGGACAGGATAGATGCAGGTGCTGCCTGAACATGTTTCTGCAGGTGGCACATTGCTTGGATCAGGTGAGGAGCAGCTGGAGCAGTGGGATCACAGGCTGTTTCCCACTATCTTAATGCACCTCATTTCAGATGCTTCAATCAAACAGCTGCAAGAAAATTCAGCAATCTGTCTTCTGTGAGCATTACTGAGTGAAAGCTGGAACTGATTAAACACTACCATAGCAAAGGTGACAAATGACTTCACTGAGAAGGGTCTCAAGATCACTTCACCAATGACTCACTAGCCCAGAATTTGCCTGTCAGAGCCCAGAATGTAAATATTTTGGGGCAGTGCCCCAGGTTGCACCCTCCTCTTTGAGGCATTTTCCCGCTTGACTTTCACCAACACTCACGTGGTTCTGTGGCTTTTAATCTTGAGTGAATGAGTGTTGCCACCCTTGTTGATGTGGTAGCTAGAGAAACTATCCATTCCTTCAAAAAATCCTCAACCAGAAACAGACCACCTACCCATTATTAACCAGGGTTACCAGTTAAAAACGTATGAAGGGGGTCACATGAATGGACAGCAGTGTGTATGTTTTATTAGTTTGAACAACAAGGGAATAGATGGATGAAAGATAAGGTAATGATTTGTGACAGGAGCCCAAAATTTGATTTCAACAATTAAATTACCCTTCTAAGAGATCCCCAAGGAAATCTATTAAAATACCATCTTCCCCTATCCCCAAAGTATACAAAAGCTGCCTAGTAACTGTCCAGTATCACTGCCTTTGTGACATGTTGGATGATTCCCAAGACAAAAACCATATGCTGTCCGATGAATGGTAGAGCAATCAACAAGGAAAGGCTATTCTTTAAGTTACTTGCCCTAAGGAAATAAAAAAAGAGAGAGAAACCAACAACTACACCACAAAGTTTGCACTAAAACATAGGGTTTGGTTTTGCTCACTTGGTTTTTCACCAGATAATTAGAAGTACTCCCAAGTCACAAAACCACATCCCTAGAAAGTGTGAGAGGATTTTCACTTTTGACGCCATAAAACTCTGCATCAGTGGCAATCCCCCATGTTCAGAGGAGCATGCAGCAGTGAAAAGTGCCTAATGCTTGCTCATCATATTAACCCTTTCACCAGTTCCCTGGGACTGTTACTGAAGCCTAAGCTTTCCCTCTTACCACCACTCTTTAGTTACCTTGTAGTGTTATATTTAAGGTTACCCCTGCTGCATAAATATTGCTGTTTAAACTCAGAAATTTCAGATGTGCAGCAAAGATGAAACAAAAGAACATATTATGAACATCTGCATCATTACAGAGCTAAGGGAGATCCTTGGTTTGACTCAAGCTAGGTATACCTGTTTGGCCTAAAAATAACACTTGCAGACAAATGCAGAATTCAAAGACTGAGCAACAGAGGGCTTAGGTTCTTACTTACCTATGGTACATCTCAGGTCCTCAATTTGCTTACTCACACTGAAAAATCCGTCTGCTGATGATAAGAAGCCACAATTCAGAAGTGGCATTTTGAAATACCAGCATGGTATCTGCTACAAGAAATCAATATCATGCACTGATGTGGTTGGTATCAGGAACAAAGCTTGCTCCTAGTCAGTTGCCCAGTATAGTTCAGAAAACTTCCCTACAAGCTACTTTCATTATAGATTATATTTAAAGAAACCAACTGCCAATCATCATCTCTCTATGCAGTGAAACATTATGTGTTCAGATGTGATTTTAGAAGCTATGAATAAAAGGCATTTTTTTAGTGAGAAACCTCAATTTTTTGAGGCAAGCATATATTTCAGTTTACTGCTTTGTCCACACGCATCCTCCAAATCCACAAATTTAGGCATTCACATAACTTTCACTGAACTTCTCTTTCAGAATAACAAAACCTCATCAAAATGTGCAGAATTTTAAGCAAAGGAGACGTTTATGTCTAGGCAGATGCATACAATTAAGTGTTTGCAGGACTAGGACTTAAGAGGTCTGGTATCTAGCTGTAGAGGGCTACATGCATCTCAAGGAGGAGCTTTGTAAAGAGCACCAGAATGCTTTACCTACCTAGCCTGGAGCACTTTCAATTCCAAAGCCCTCGAGTCTATTCAACTAATCAACAATCTCATAAAATTGCTGCAAAATTCAACAACAACAGAAAAAAAGAGTAAAAAGATAATTTTTTACACAGCACGATTTCCCTTCTCTTAGAGAAAACTTTCAGCTCTTAGGAAAATGAAAGAAATTTTAAAGTATGAGATCTATAACTTTTCCAGATACACTTTCCCTCTATATTATTACTTATGATACTGAAGCCAAAATCCCAGATCTGAAAACCGCTCAAACCCTTCTTCAGTCTGGCCCCAAGTCTAGTTAGCATTCTGTTCAGAATATCCTGCTTTGACTGTGAAAAGGAGCAGTTACCTCTTTTATAAGCTGCTTTAGAGAGGAAAAAAAAAAAAAAGAGAAAAAGAAAGAAAGAAAGAAAAGAAAAAAGAAAAATTCTGTCCTTGAAAAGCTTGAATAGATGCATACCATTATGAGTCTGGTAGGAGTGACTGGGACAAGTACCTGAAAACACACTGAGGCCAAAACCTCCTCTGATTTACCACAGCCAGGGTTTTACTCCATTACTCCATTTCTTACTACGCATAAACACATAAATTCTGCAAAGCTGCTGCCTAACCCCAGGGACAGGTGGGGTCCCTGTTCTAGTATTTCTAAGGCCCCCTAAAGAGGATGTGTTGATATGGGGATGCCCATTAAGGTCCTGATGTCTGGAATGCACTTAGACTACACCTGAACGCAACGAGATTCCTTGTTGTGATGTTCTCCTGCTTATCTTGTCTGAAAGACCTGACAATCAGTGGTCCCTGTGCCCATCAGTAACTTGCAAAATGCAGCAAGGCAAGAAGAATCACGTGCCCTGCTGCGGTATCGGTTGGGTGTAACTCTCCAGTAGATAATTACGAATCTCACATACAGCCCACTTTCCAAAGCCAGTCCTTTGGGATTGCAGAAGATCTTAAAGTGACAACAAGAAACACAACACTTACAAAATCAACTGTCGCAGACTGTCAGTTTGTGACTGTTTTTGAATGGCAATGATCACATAAAACATGGCCTAAAAATGCTCATCATGGCATCACTATTACCTTTGATGTTGGAGACTGCTGTAGGTCTACACCCAAAACTTTTGTAAGGAAATGTGTTTGATACATGTGCAATGCTTCTTGGTACTTTTATAATACCCCAAGCCATAAAGTGGATACTGACCTGTTAGGAAAAAAGAGTAAAGGCAGTCAATTTTTTTTCCCATTAGGATTATTTCAACAGGTAAAAAGAGAAGCCTCTAGTTAATATACAGCATAAAATGGAATAGAAGACCATTTCTCAGTGCTTGCACTGAAAAGCATCTTTGGCTATGATTGTGGTTTACAAAAAGCTTAATTTTCCAGTGACAGACAAAAAAAAAAAATCACCTTTACTTTTCTTATGAACACCTTTTGTCACCTTATAACTTCCTGGCATGTTAAAATGACCAGGAAGAGACTGTAGGATACTCACAGAGATTTCCAAATGTTTCCAAAAATTTCCAAATCAAATCCTTTTGACTGGAATTTAGCCATTAGTCCTGACTCAGGAAAAATCAACAGTGTGAACTCCACAGAGCAGCACATGGTAAGGAAGGGGTGGAAGAGCACAGCAAGCTCTCTGCCATATGCCCAGCCAACATCTGACGTTAAGCACCGTGGCCACAGCGCAGTCTTTCTGCATCATCCCAAGTGGATCATTTGGAGGATGCTTGGGGCGTACGGAGCATGTCTGGACAGTAGTCAGTACACGATAAATGAATGTCTGATTTGCTTAGCAGTTAAGCAGGCAGGATTCTGCCTGCTCAGTGGCAATGTAAGAAAGAACACAACACCATAGAAGTAATACATAAACTGACAAACACACACACACACACACGCATGTTTTAGCTTTGATTCTCATCTGTGGCTTTTACAGTATGACCCTGGTAAAGCCACTACACCTTCAGATCTCATGTTTCCAGGTGTGAGATATCTATTCACTCTCCATTTAGCACAACAAGGGCTAAATTCTAGCCTAATACAAATAACAAGCAGCAGGTATATGCTTCCAGGAAGCATTTTGCCAGTCATGTTTCCAGTAGCCAGGAAAAATTCTGGTTATCCCCATGAATGGAAGGAGGGGAGCTCGCCCAGGGGCACCCTGTCTCTATACCTCTTGGATCCCAGTAATGTAAGAGCTGCCTGTGCCTCCATGCCAAAACCAAGGGATTGTTTCCAAATCTGTGAGCCAAAAGTGTGATTATACTTTTTTTGGACACACCTCCATTTCCCTGGTTGCTCCTTCCTGCACCTCTAGTTCCAGCAGAAATCTCATTGTCTCTTATCTTTCCTCCACAGGATCTTGTCTATTTTTAGCCAGAGCAACGATGGATTTTATTTTCTCTTCTTTCCTTCCATCCAATCCCCTCACCACAACCCCCCCACTGCCATCCTATGCATTTGCAACAAAAGTGGAAACTTCAGAAACTATTTGTATTTCATGGGCATTCACACATTGTGCCAAAACGATGGCCCAAAAGTTTGGCGGGTAATCTCAACCCTAGAATTCGTGAGCTGATGATGAATGGCTGTGAAGCCTTTGTGATTGCTCAGGCTCCATTGTGGCTGGAACAATGGAGGAGGACACAAGTCTGGCTCAGGAGAGCAACGGATAAAACTGTTGGGGAGAATGGCGGGCTCCTGCCGACATGACCACTTGTTGACATTGAAAGGATTCAAAAACAAGTGAGCAGAAACAGAAACGATTCTGTTCGGCGAGGCTATTAGTTGCAACGTGTGGCAGTGGAGCGGTCACTCCTGATGTGTTTCCTCGCTAATGAGCCCTGAATGCCCTATTAAACTGGGATGCTATAGGCCCAGCGCCACTGGGACAATGCTATGCATGAACGACTCCCCCAGCACCTATTGGCTGCCCGCATGAAGGAAGCAACTGGCAACACTCAGATTTAAACGGGGCTGACAGTACAGTTAAATGATCATTAATTAGAGTTGCTGAACAGATAGGGACTCAAAGCAATTCTTAATGACAAGATAACAGTCTAGTATTACTCAGCTTTGCGCAAGTTCAAGCTCAGACCCCATCTTGGTCTTTGTACTGTACATGATGAGTGTCAAGTTGATTTTGGTTTCATTCCTATATTCACAAACCGTGAGAAATCCTGACTGTGTGTTGAGGCAGAAATAGAGATTTTTATATGTAAAGATGAAAATAATCCTGTGTTAGGAATAGATTTTGTGCAGAAAAATTCATATTAGAAAACCGAAAAGAGAACAGTAAAAAGAATATCACTTCTATCAACATGTCTGTAAATGAATCCATAGGGAAGTCACCACTCACCCATTTTCTGTGCCCTTTCATCAGCCTCTCTCCCCAGTACTTAACACGATCTACTCATCCAACTTCACTCCAGCCTTACAGCTCAAACCCCTGGTTTGTTCCATCAATCACTCAATACTAATCTAGGAAAATAAGAGAACACATCACCAAACTATCAAGCATTAGAAGCAAAAAGTCAGAGCAAGACATGAGCTCTGGCTTGAGGGCATCATCCCCCAATCATGGGTTTGGGAAGAGCCTTACCCTAAGAGTACATTATGTCCTAATCACCATCTTCTGAGCTCTTCTGAGCTGGTGACATCATTTGGTGAAACAATATGTATAGCCCCTCCTTGCAACAGGATATTGGATTAGCACGGGTCTGATTTTCTACAAGAAATCCTGTTCGCTGGAGATTATTATTGACTGTATACAGTCTAGGATACAGTATAGTTCAAAACCACACAGTACGGCTCCTAAGGGCTTACAGGCCCAGGGCACTTGTGAAAGTTCTCCCACCAGGGACTGAAGTGGTGAGACAAGCAATGTGCATTTGTGATTACAATAGTGATTATAAGTATTTGGCATTCATATTTTCATTTGGCATTGTGGGTTTTGTTAGAAAGTCTTCTTAAACTGTGAAAAGTATACTGCAATAGCCGCCTTAGTTCTGCAGTAGGTTAGGTAGGAACACATGTATATAAGTGATACCAAAAACTAAGAAAAAGTTTCTTGATTGAAACATAAGATTACATAAACTCTTAGTAGCACATTATTCTGAAACTTTTTATAGCTCTATTTGCACATTTTAACAAAGATACTGTAGAGAGGGAGGTAGATCATGGCTATGACAAGGTTGTTGCAGATTGTTGAGCAACTCACTTTAGCAATTATTCATATTTCTTATGGAATTCTCTGACATGATGCATACAATATAACATGAGTACGTTCTATGAATCTTAAAGCACCTCCATATAGGCCCTAATACAAGTAGTCCCTGATCCAGAGGATTTCTGAGGCAGCACTGAATGCAACTGCCAAGTAAACAAATTTCTTCTTTCATCTCTTCCCTCCTCATCTCTGTTGAAGGAGGTAGCCTTTTTAAAGGAAATAAGAATGTCATGGTAAATGCTATCATATCACCCAAGAAATTTCTTATCTGCTTTTAATTTTTCTTATGGCAGATTTGGGGGGGAGGGGGGGGGGGAGGGGTGTTGCTCTTTTCCTTTGCAAATCAATCTGTGAAAGCCTTCCCCAGAACATGCAATCTACATCCAGAGTATTAATTTCTCCAAAGGGAAAGGAGGTAAATGACAGTCAAGCCTGGGATTATGGGAGGAATATGGTTCTTCCTTTAGCAGCAGGGCAGCAGGCATTGCTCTACAATCACTACTGAGGTGCAAAACAACTTGTGAAATGGCATTCTGCTTAGTAGGCTCTAAACCTTGATTTCTAAGTGTAAAATTTTCCCAGCTAAAGAGGAATCAGAAAGATTCCAATGCAAAGAATAGTATTACTTTTCAGGTAGTGTGAGTCTTATCATGCTCCACTGATCAACAGGATGAGTGGAGACAAGGATGAGGCTGCCTCCCTACCTCCCTCTTTATTTCCCCTTTCTCCCTCAACAGTACTGCATCCTTCCAGCACATACAGACTCAGCAGCAGAGAGCGGACTTACATATTTTGATCCATTAAATGCTGGGCCAGGACATGGCAAAACTCACTCTGACATCATGAGATTGAGGATCTATTTTACAGAGGCAGCAGGTGGTCGGGCTCTTTGTCTGGCAGGAAAGGCAGTCTATCTACATCAAATTCCAGCACTGAGACTCTCAATCACATCTGAATTTTCAATGTCCCAAGAAAATCTGTTCTTTTATTTCTGACTTCTAGGCATTAAACATAGTCTCAGATAGTAAATCTCTAGATTTGTAGAGCCTGTCATAACATTGGGGTTTTTTTAAATGAACAAAATTTAGGCACCTCCCTGGAACTGTGAAATAACAGGATTGATTGACAAAGTGAAAACAGAGCCTAAAACCTTGCATTCTTCTGAAGACGCTCACTGATTTTATAATTCTCTCAAGATTTACGTGACATATTCTGTGGAACTTTACACAAAGCAGGTGAAAACATGAGGGGACCCTGTGAGAAACACAAGGGGAGTGACATAGATAAAGATTTGACTATTTGGGTGTTCATTTCTATTTAAAGTTTTTCAGAAACTGAGATACAACTGTGCCATTGAGCACTTGCCTCAGACAATTTGTAAGTCAGCTTGTTGTATTATTATTTGTACAATAAACCCCAGTTTACTTTTCCAGTTCAGGCCTCTGTCACACGTGTGGTTGCTGCAATGTTCAGAGCTCCCAGCTAAGAGGGGCCCCAGGAAGCTGGGTGCAGGATGAACATATAGGCTTTATTATGTTAAAGCCCACACAACAGTTACATCCTCCTCTTGGCAAAGGGATCATTGAGGAGGAGTATTGTTCGTTTGCTATTGTCTCTCCCTCCTTTGATGCCTGGGTTGAGCTCTCATTAGGCCTAATTGGACATTTGCAGCATGCCCTCAGTGGAGGGTATACCTGTGTGTTCTCCATGCCCAAGGGCTGACTGGAAAATGGGATAGCTCCTTCAGGGAGGCTCTGGGGCCACGTTGTGCTGGCCAGATGAAGATCTCTGAGGGCCAACGCTGCCAGAGCACAGCTGACAGGCCCCATGAGCAGTGCTTGGGGTTGAGACCTCAGCAAGAGCAAGGCAGAGAACTGCAGCATCCCCAGAAACCCCCTTGCTTCATCTGGAGAAGGAGAGGGATGTCTAAGCCATGTGCAGTTTGTCCCAGAGGGTTTAATTTTTTCACTTTTTCTAAAGCAGTATTACAGCTTTCAGGTCAGACTTCCTCCATGGCACTCAGGCAGCCTGTTAGATTGGGTTTATTTATGACAAAACCAAACAAACCTTGCTCTTTTGCTTATGGTGGGCTCTGTTTCAGTTGTTAAGATCAGGAAAAATAATATTGCACTTAAGGTAAGCTCGGAGGAAATACATAGCCAGCCTTCCTACCCGCCTAATGTATCTGTTACAGGCCTCCTCTGTTGATTTAAACCTCAGTGTTCATTTATACTCCGAGATGAAAACCAACACCAAAACAAACCCCACTTTTGTCAAGGAATATTCAAAGGAATGTCGTGTCAGCAAAACTTCAATGAAAGCAAGGAGCATTGAGATGCATAAAACTATAATGTCTCCAGTTCCACATAGCTCTGTACCATATGGCCAGAGAGAAGCAGATGGGCCAGGTCACAGCGGGGGAAGAGAGACAGAGGCTTGGGATTGTTATCTGACCCAGTGGGCCAACACTAACAGACTGTCCCCAGTGACCAGGCTATTATTATCAGAAAGAGTTGATAAGAATGTGATCCCCACATTTATTTGCCCTCAGGTAGTTTTCACATGGGACACCTCATCAAAATGACCTTTTTTTTCCAGATGGTTATTTTGAGGCTGAAAGATTTGACTCATGAAGAAGCCATGAATTGCACTGTACTTGTCTTTTATTGATTTTAGATACCAGCAATTCATATCTGTTTACTTGACTAAAGTTCAGAAACTTGCTTGTCTAAACAAGATAAATTCAATAAATAATGCAAAAATTTTTTTAAAAAATTATTACTATTATTGCTGTTACATGGCTGTGTAAACATCAGCCCAGCAAAAATAGAACAGAATAGCATGGTTATTGACACAGAAATCCTGGGATATCTGAAATGATTTCAGCAGGAGAGTTCTATGTTACTGTGTTTCTCAGTGAGCTGCCCAGTATTAGCAATAAGAAAAGGTCCCCAAACTATTAAAGTTCAAGGTATAGTTACCTAAACATTGCACGGGAGGATTTTTGGAAGCATTATTTCAGGAAAAAAAAACAAAACACAATAAAACCAACAACAAAAAGGTACAAAACTGCATGAAAAAATACTTGCATAGGAAAGTTGGAGACAGAAATCAGCTATTCCTGGTTATGATTCAAAGATGCCAAATATTTCACCTGAGATGCAGAATGGACCCATTAAGACTAGTGACACTGCAGGTTTTACTCATGAGATGATCTGTGTTGCATTTTATGGCTTTTGCTCCCAAACACCTTACAGCTCCCAGCTGACACCTTCCTGGAGACCGAAGTACCACTACTCTTAACTTTGCATCTAGGAGAGCTCAGCATCTGCCCCATGGGGGGGTGCAGACTTCCTGACCTCCTGGATCCCAGCTCTTCAAATCACAGCCATCCTTGTTCCTACTGCTGAAAGAGGGACCTCAGCCATGAACATGAGGGACCAATGCTCTTGCTAGAGCCAGGTGCCCCTGTGCTTGGAACAGTGGGGATCATGTCACCGCTCGGTATCTCCAACCAGCTGGAACATTTACCATGGTTTCTTTTTGCCCAGGACTGGGTGCTGACATTCCTTTTGGGTGAGTTATTTCTTAGCTGTGCGACTTGGATAAACAATAGGTGGAGATGGAGAAGTCAATTTTACAGCAATGATATCATTTGCTCCTCCCATTCTAAGCTGTTTTGCATAATGGAGACTTTGCTGACCAGATATTGCTGCTTGACCTTATGCACAACTAACTAGTTATTATGGGCTGCAAAAGCAGGAAAGCTCTGTGTCCAGAATCTCTAAACCTTATTAAAATGGCCATTTGGGACAATGTCATTCTAATTTAAACAGAGACTTATTGCTGCTAAATGACATTACTAGAGCTCATGGAATTTAGGCAGATCGTTACCTCTTGCTGAGCTTGGAGCCTCTGGCTGACCTCTATGTGCATCCTCTCCTCGATACACCATCCTTGGGAAACTCAGCACTTGCACTGAGCCAGGGATTTGGCATGGAGAGGGGTGATTTTCTGTTTCCCACAGCACTTACTCCAGGTTGGAGATGTGTTAGGGAAGGGGGGTGTGTCTGTGTGTGTGCATCTGCATACGGGTAGGGGAGGTGGACAAGGGGTAATCAAGCCCTTCAAAGAGAATTTTGTCTGTCCAGGATAGTCTACACCACTCACCGGTGTTTGGGGCCATGGACTAGCTCAGGATTAGGATCCAATGCATACTGTGGCTGAGCACAGATTTTGCTGAGTGATACATCACATAACTATTCATTGCAGCCTTTGTGGACTTGAATTAAACTTTTCCACTATTGACTTCCAATAGGAAAAGCATTCCTAAACTACAGGAGCATGTAAGGAAAGCCCATTCCTCATCTGTAGAGGTGTCAGAGTACATCTAAGAGAGAAAAAGGAAGATGTTTGTTGGCTTACCACTCCTGGATTTTCCCCTCTGCTGAAAATGGTAAGGTTTCTACTGAAAATTAAGGTTATTCAAGGTAATTTGAACATTTCTGGGTAAAAGAAGTCCTGGAGTCCCTGCTGTGAGCATGGATGTGAGGACACAATACCTCTGGACATGCCCCAGTGGAGCTGGTAACCCTCTTGTGGGAGACACACAGTACCTACCTCAGCCATATGCTGTCAAGTTACACAGACTGACATAGAGATACAGCATAGTCACAACAGACTACCTTTATTTTCAGTTACATGGAGGCTCATTTCACCTCATCTCTACTTTTGTAAAGTATTTTTGCTCTTGTGCCTCTGAGGTAACTTGATCCAGTTATTTTTATTTAGTCTAATCTTAAAAATACTATAAACCAGCTCTGATTTGAATACCTGACTGATTTGCTTTAAGGATACTCTTTGCTCTTCTGAACTGACTGTCTTTTCTCTCCATGTCCCCTACTTTACAAGAAAAAGCTTCCATTGACTGGTCAGACACAGAAATACTTCCGAAACGCAAGCAGCTAGACTTCTGGGAAGGGGAATGATATATTCAGAAACTTCCTAGAAATGACAAAAAGCTATATCAGGGTGCCAAAACTCTGATCACTTACAAGAACTCTTTCAATATACACACAGAAGCAAGAATGACAAAGAACAAAGAAAACAGAAGATGTAAAGAGGGCAAGAAAACTAATTCCCAAAGTATTAAATGTTTAGAGACAGAATATTGGTCATTTAGTGCAAGTGATTTCCCCTGGTGACCGGGAATGCAGTAGAAACAAAAATCAAAGTATAACTCTGCTTAATATACATTGTCTCAGCTTGATGCTGCAAAGTACATTTCATTACAAGCCAAAAGAACAGCCCTCACTGATGCTTGCTCGAATGCCTCAGTTTCTGGATTAAGCTGTCCCATTGTTTTGAAGCATAGTTATGGTTTAGAGATCAATGGGACATAGACTATCCTAATCTACTATGAACAGCCCATAGCAGAGAAGGGATACTCTGCACTAGAGAGCCATCTAAGTCTTCTAATTACTTTGGCTACTGATAGATTGGCTCTTACCCCCTTGAATTCCTTTGTCACTGAGGAGTTAAAATTCATGAGCGTCTATGCTGCTGAATGCTTACTCCAGTGCTGCTATTTTCTGCGCCAAGCTAGCCATCACCGCAAAGAGTCGGAGGTCTGTCAGGCCATCTGTTACATAATAGTCAACAATCTCTAAAATCTGGGGAAACTGAGATGGAGAGAGCAAAGATGATGAAGGGTTTAAAAAGAACAGATTGCTGCCTTGCTTGGAAGGGAGGGAGGCAGGGGGAAGGGGGAAATAAAAAGCCCTGATGGAAGCAGAGACAAACCTGATTAGCACAGCCAGCAAAACAGTCCCCCCAAAATATTAATGCACCAGACTGGTGGGGAAAACAATGTTTTAGCGCAGGACAGCTGAAGGAGGCCACAAAAAATTACAACTGTAATTTAGGCATTGTCATAGACAAGCAGACACTGAAGATCATTTGAGAACATCCTCTAAATCAGTAAAGAAGACCACTGCAAATATTTCTGTCTCTGTATTATACAACACACTGTTGCTGTACCACAGGGAAGTAAGTGTAGTATTTTCATTCCACTCTTTTCCTTTCCTAATTTCCCCCTCCCTTTGCAAAGAGGTGTTTGCTGATTTTAAGGAATCAGAAAGGTGAAGACTCAGAAGTAGGGCTCAGCTACCTTGCATTTGTCTTGCTATGTGTCCACATTTTTAAAAAGACTGACTCTCAGAAGAAATATTATCCATTTAACTGCCTCTCCAGCCACTGAAGTTGTACCAGTGGTAATACTGGCTGGGTGAGCCACCCAGCTGCATTTAAACTCTCCTAACATGAGCTGACTTCTAGTCTGCTCTGCCCAGTTGTGTCTGTTCTTATTCTTGCTCCCCTCTCTAAAGCTTGCAGAGCTTACTCTACCAGCAATAGCCATAATGCTGCTGTCTTCTTGATCTCCTCTTATGAGGATGTGTCAGACTAAGCACACTGCAGGTCTCAGCACCAGACTCCTTGGAGCTTCCTCCAAATGGATGTCCATTCTACATCAAGGTACAAATTTTACCCCCAGACTCTCTTGACATGAAAATCCACTGAGAATCAGAGGTCTTATGGCAGTTTCAGGAAGCTGTTTCTGTTTGAACAGAAACGTGAAGCACCAAGCAGACTCAGGCTGTGGTTCTGTCAGCCCTCTGTTTTTCAGGGACTAGGTCCTACCCACGGGATTCAGTGGCCTCTCACATGAAAACACATGATCTTTACTCCTGTAAAGTTCATGTGCTTCAGACCATTTCGTCAGACAACACTGGAATACCCATTATGTATGTGCTCTCTTGCTCAAGTGCTTTGCTTTATTATCCCTTTGATCAAATAATTTTTAAACTACAGCAGAAAACACAATACATGGCAGTTGAGGAAGGGAGAGGAAAGGGATATTTTCTGAATGCACATAAACAACTAAAGATGCAGGGATAAATTTGCTGGTTAACTTTTCATATGACAGTAACCAATGCCAAAGCAAACACATCATAATGGAAGCAAGTAAAATCTGTGTTCATTCACTCATTGCTACTACTATAGGTTAAGGTGGTTCATTAACTGATATACAAGTGCATAGTGTAATGCACCCCTCTTAGCTGTGTTAATGGATCACATAAGATAATGCTGACAGATGGAAAAGATGAGCTTTATTGGTCTGATAAAAATAAACAATAAATACAGGCAGTGCTGAACTGGATTATCATAGTGCCACATGAGTTGTGTAATGATGTTAGCACTGGCGCCTGCCTCAGAGCTGATGCTTTGGAATACTAACATTGAGCCACTTGATACGTGTTTGATGTCTAAACAAGTCACATCCTTTGCTGAGAGGAACAAATTGCGATGGAGACTGGCTGCAGGGCTTCAAGTTTCAGATAAAAACCTGGCCAGAAGAATTCCATCCAAATAATTGTCCAAAAGACTTTCTACTTTTAATCGTATGAAATATGTGGTCGGACCCTTTTTGCTTCTTTTGTTGGTTTTTTTTAAAACATCCAAATAACTTGGTCCCTGCTCTAGTGCTAAAGCCTTGTCTAACATTTCGTGCTGGGAATGCAAAGCAGGGCACCAAGTACAGTAGTACAAATAACACTTTATTTACAGTTTCATGGCTTTCAGATTTCCTGTCTCCATAATCACTTCCTACTAATTTCCTTCTGTTTTGTTTGAAATGGTAGTCTTTTCAAAGAAAGTGCCCAAAGAAACAACGCCTTTGTAAGGTTTGGATTAAATCACGGAGGTTTTTATACTTCTTTTTCTGTATTTCCCAGTACCGGTTTTCTGCATTAACAGAGTTTGTGCTGTATGTCTGGATGGTTCAAACAGGATCGTGATAAGAGAACTGCAAAAAGGCCAGCACTGAAGGGCCAAAGTCTCAGCTGGAGGAAGCTGGCACAGCTCCATCAATGTGCATCAGCTACAAACCAGCCTCACTTGAAGAACCAAATAAATGTTTTAATGCTGGACATGAAAAACTTTCAAGCACTACCATGACACTTGGAAAATTTGCTAATACTTGAGCACATACAAAACATTAAGATAAAATCAAATATCTGTGTTGTAAGAAGTAAATAAAAGCAACTACCACAGAAGTGGTGTTTCTATACTGGGAGAGTAGCTCAATCTGAAATTAAATCCGCAGAGTATTTGACATATTTTTATCTTCTCTAGTGGTTTCAGTTGCCTAATGAGCAACATCTCCTACAGCTATATTTAGACTCCTCTACATTATGCCAAGTTGGCTGACCAAAATGGGACAGATCCCAAATCCTCTGTCACTTTTCAAACTGAAGCTAACAGTTGAAAAAAAAAAAAAAAATCTGTGCAAAGCCTTAACACTGAGTAGCATGAGTAGACTGTACCCTTAATATTACCTCCTTGTTATATCCCAACTACCTGGCCAAAATTACCTGTATAAAAATGAAGGCATACACCCCGTTTCCACTGCTGACCTCTGGCCTTCCCCTTCCTTCAGAGCTCTGATTTTTCTCCAGGCCTTCCAGACCCTGAACACTACTCTTACTTCTGAAAACGGAAGGGTAAAGAACGTGTGTTATTTAATTTATTAGTGGCTTATCTATAGAATTGTTTAATAAAAACAAAAAACCTCATACATGTGCCAGTGCTGCTGCTGGTCAGTGTTGACCAACCAAGTATCACAAAAATGAAGGTATGAATACTGGAAATGTTTGCCACCCTTCTCACACTTTTCCATGAATGGATCTTTGACTTTACTTACACTGTAAGTCAATAAAGGGGCAACTTCTTTCAAGGCCATCAAAACTTGCTAGGGGTTCAAGTACCCATCTCATCAGCATCCTCTTGCAAGGACCCTCACAATATATTAATTTCCAGAAAATTAGACAGTTGCCTCTGGGCAGAGCTCCAGTGTCTCTGAGTGTGGCTTTTACAATGTGTAGTTAAGTTCTGCTTTCATTTTTCAAGTTGAGGGAAAACCCTCAAAACCTCTTACTCTTTCCCTTCACTGAACACAAAAGCACAGAAGTTTAGCTTTTTTTGGCTCCACACCACCTTCTTCATCAATTAGTCATTTCTCAATATGTAATACAACAGTAGTAGTAGTAGTAGAAGAAGAAGAACTTTGAAAAATCAAAAATTTTATGAATACACAGAATTTCTGAAAGAAAGGAAGGATTTGATATCTGTCTATGGCTTTCCATTATACTAAGCTAAAATGCACTGCAGTCTTTCTACAGAGATACTAACATTCATTACTTTTCTCAGTGAGATGATACATCAGATATTTACAGGTACTGCACAGTCCAAATGGCTTTATGATCTTCTGGAGAGGACATAGAGACAGAGAAGAAAAGATCTGAACAGGCAAGAAGTGATGTGATTTACAGCTTCTTTTAAACAAACCAACACTTTTTACTTAAAAGTCATTCACATATAAGACTAATACCTTTTTCTTTTTTTTTTTTTTTTACCCCAGCTATCTCTCATGGAGCTTCACTGCTTTCCTGGATAATTATGAGGAGCACCCAGCTTTTGACTGGAAAAGTCCTTACAATAATCTACAGCACATTTACTAGATTTGAAAGATCCAAGTCACACGGGAGATGATGGTCATGCCTGCATCGCAAACTGGAGGACACTGCAGAGATTCCACAGCAGATGGAGCCCTGAAGAGCTATACCTCTAAGTTTCAGTGCCCCACAGCCTACACCAACCAGCATGGTTCTGGGAACAACTTATCCACAGTACAGGCGGGGCTGCTGTTGAATCTACACGTCATCCTCCACAGGACATGCAAGACTGTGCACCTTCTAACACAGCTGCTGAGTGTCTGGGCCTGCTTTGCCTCACACCCAGCTGAGTTGGCTCCCTCTGGACCACAGATTCTTACATATCCACTTTGAGGTTTACATGAATTAAGGTAAGTAAATGTGATCAGTGGAGATAATCTGTTCATATTGAGAGTATATTCTCTGATTACGCTTGAAGCTTTACCACTCTCGTCTTAGTCAGACCGGCATACTTAAAATACACGTTCCTCACAGGATCATTATAAAACATTCCCTCTTTAGATTCAACAATCCATGTAGGACATGGTGTAGGATTGTGAGCTCTCTTAGAAGTCTGTATTCAATCTGCTGTTTACTGTCTCCGGGAGTTAGAGCAGAAGCAAGATCAATTTTCTCTCATTGTAGTGATAGGCAGAAAGACTTTTCTGGAGAAGAGCTTAAATAGGGGCAGGACTGATGTCTTAGAGACTTTTATCAGACTCTGCCGGTGCTTAGAACCTCCAAAAATAATTAGTAATGGCAATTTTAAAAACCCAAACAAAACCCCCTCCATGCTAAAATAGGTCTTGGTTACAAACCAGGAATGTCTTTTCTAGGAAAAGGACATACAACATGAAGTTGTAAAGCAGACATTGGGCACGGAGAGTATAGTTTCTGTTTTATGGGGAGAGAGAGCAAATATGGAGGCATTCCGTGCTTCTTATAACCACAAAGTTGTGGACTGCCTCCCCTGCTCTCAAGTACACCAGGTGTGCTAGTTTATACTTGCAGTTCAATCAAAATGAAAATGAAGTAATAGCATTCAGGAAATGACACATAGAAAGGAAGAACCAAGTGAAAAAGTAGTATCAGGCATAACCTGAAACTTGAGCATCCTACTTCAATCAACTTTATATCCCAAGTAAGTGTGAGAGCTTAGCAAATCTTTTAAATATGCCTTTGATCTGTTCAGATGCTCAAGAGAGAGTCCAAGACCAGAAACCTGGCACCCAGGGGAGCTTTTGTCTAAAGAAAGGTGCTCTTCAGGTCCCCACTGAATGAGAGAGGGGCAGAAGCTCTGTGGGAGGTGTTTTCCAGCTGTGGAGAGATGCAAACACTTTGCTGCTGTCCTAATATTTCACACTCCAGACCAGGCCACAAGACAAACAACCCGGGTGTTGTTTCAACTGTCTAATTTGACATGGTTTAACACCACAAGAAGTGAAAGAAAACCTTAGCACCCCTCCCACCCCTCTCCTTGGACCAACTGAGCTGTCACTGTCTGCACAGAAAGTGATTGTTCGGTTGAAAACACATTTCGGCCTGATGCGAACGGAACAGACTTAAAAAGTGGAGTTTCTTTTTGTGCCTCCTCTCCAAGGAGAGTGAAAAGCAGCAAGAAGAGATGCAGGAGGGAGGGAGGTGACCACTGTGCACCATCAGCACTCCATGCTGCCTGTTCTGCAGCCCACCCTCAGCAGGCAGCCCCAAAGGCAGCCAGCTGTGGCCTTGCCAGTGGGGTGAAGAGTCTTGTGCAGGCAGTGACAAATATTTTCAGGGGGAAATGTACAGAGGGAGCTGGAAAAAAGTGTTGGCGTGATGGAGTTTCAAAACCAGAGCTTTGCTAAGCAGCAGGCTGCAACCTTTGGTTAAAGTTTATCTTGCAGAGGTTGGTAGCTTAGCAACAAGGAGTATTTTCATTTGTTTTGTACAAACAGAAGAAGCAGCATCAGGCATGTCAGAGTACAGATGTGTCAAGGCATCAGGGGAGAATCACTAGGGAGCAGTGATTTGCAGCACGGATGAGCAGGGATACCCATCTCCAGCAACATGGGACTCTCCTTCACACATGAGAATGAAATTGCCAGGACACAGAAAGGATTTTCAAGATCCCATCCAGAGTAAAGTCATTTTACTTATATATGCTAAGAGTCTATTTTCGGTTTTAAAGATGTCCATGAAGTAAACTTCATGGAGTTGACTTCCTATTTTGAAGAATATCCCTGACTACTAAAGCTCACTTTAATTTGGGTGCAGAAGGATGTAATATATGAGGAAAAAAAAAAAAAGCAAGTCATATATGCAAGTAGCAAATAGCTGCTCTGCCATCATACAAACTGAGAATTTGTATCTTGGGGTGTTTTTGCAGCCTAACTGGACAATTGACCTCTGTCCCCATTCAACATCTTTCCAGGCAGCAGTTTTTACTTTCAGCTCAGTACTAAAAATCAAGAGTGAAGAAGCTGTCACATCCCACCACATCATGTCCTTCATTCACTCCCCTAAAAACTTGCATACACAGCCAGTATCTCTTCCTGTTCAAGTCAATAAATATTTTGATGGCTGAATACCAGTGCATTTCACAAACTCTCAACAGAGAAAGTACAGCAGCAGAGAGGAAAAGATGCCCTAATTATTCACAGGTAATGATCTCAGGTTCTCACTACACATTTATATCCCTACCCTCTGTTAATGAATTCATTATGTGGTAAGAGTTGAGCAACAGCAGAAAGCACACCTTACACAGCCAGTCTGATGTACAGCTGTGACACTGTTGCATAGGTCCCTCTCTGCTCCAATAAGTTTTCACCTTAAAAAGGTGAAACAAATTTCTCCAGAGCTTTCCATTCAGCAGAACTTAGGGGAAGCAAAGCCAGAGTACCCTACACCAGCAGATGCCTGGGAGACCACCCAGTGCTTCCATGGGATACTGCCTCCTCTCCATGTACCTGCCAGACATGCAGTGAACAAGGCAGGGCTCCAAAGAAGAGGGGAACTTTCACCATTAACACCAGGACATTCCTCTTAGACATTTTGAAGAGAAGCATACTGTACAGAAATGCCCTCTGACAAATTTGTGCAAACAGCCCTCAGACCACAGGCTGACACAGGACTTACTGACACTGGCAGCACCACAGGGTCGTTTGCACACGGATAGTCGGGGCCTGGCAGCACATTAAGGACTAAGGCTTTTGTTACACTCTGCCACAAAGATCTTGTTGTATGGAAGTGTGCTTGAGCAAGCTCAGTTATCAATGTGGAAACTGATGTAACTGAGTGATTAGAAAGCATAGTCCCTTCTTCCTATCCAGTCACTAAACCACCTTTCACTGTCTTGGAAAACACTGTTTTTTCTGCAAAAATATTGTGGAGAGAGAGCAAAGTGGACTCAGGACACCACTAGGATAAGCTTGCCAGCTCCTTACATTCGAACATCTTGAAGTGGACCTTCCTAATCCAGAAGTCTGGTGAACATGTTATGGGCTGGTAGTGCTGGGGGCAGGGGAAGGTAAAGTGTTGGTGTATTGCTTGTTTTAGTTTTATGTATTCAACTTCTCTCTCTTTTAGACACACAGACAAATACACATCTTTCACAATTTGTGTGATACACAACAACATGAATTTTGTCAGGTTGCACAAACATTTATCCTAAGAAAACAAGTGTTTCTACTACTTGCACGAGCTCCCAATAAACAGAAGGTTCCAGCAGATCTACAGTGGCACCTTACCTGAAAAAAATTTCAGCTTCCAACTTCATCTCACCCAAAGCTTTCAAAGGATCAGAAATATGAAAGCAAATGGTCACACCTTAAGAATTCCATTGGATTCAAAACTTACAACCTGCCAGATTAAAATCTTCTATGGCAATGATCCATGCCATCAACACCTGAAATTTTACGAACAGTCTTGTTTTCTTGAAAGGAAAATCTTGTTTTCTTATACCCATTTGTGATCGTTTTGCAGATCTACAGAAGGTCTTCCACAGCAAGGCCAAAACACCTTCATTATGCACAGCACAACCCAATAAAATGTCCCCACCATGATGTAAGAGAGAGAACACTCTCTAATCAGCACACATTCTGAAAGACACAGCCCAAATTACACGAATCAAAATCTAAATGTAATTCCAGACTCAATATTCTAAATTCAAAGTGACTCCTATAATTATAACTTTTCCATATTTAAAACAATAGGTTGAGTGAACAGGAGAAAAGAAGGGCGTGGAATGAAATAAAGAGAAGAAGGATCTCTGTGTCACAGTGAGTTTCAGATTTGTCTCATTCAGTAATACTCACAGATGAACGAAACATTCCTCTTCCTGGCCAGAAGCACTAAGCTCAAGTGAGCAAATACCTAGCAGGAGAAGCAGTCATTCAATTAGAAAAAGTTTAAAAAAGAAAAGAATCAGAGTCTCTCACAGAATTGGAAGTTATGGAGGACTGGAGAGGCAAAGTTCAGGTCAGTGTCTGAAGGCTCATAATTCAGGGTTAAGAATAGGATTTTCTGCTGTTAGACAGGGACGTGACCAATGAAGGTGACAGAAGGGATGGAAGTTCATGTGAGATTGGCCAAGAAAGACAGAAATGTGAGCTAGAAAGATGATGCAGATGTGAAAAATATGATGTAAAGTCTGTTGAGGAGGGTATTTACAGTAGAGAATTACCAGTAAGTAGCAGCGGACTTACTTTGTGCTGATGGCTGGAGGTCTACTTACCCCCTTCCAGATTGCCAGAGAGCCCTCTCTGATCACCCCAAAAGGCTTGCTGCCAGTCCCCTGCTCCTGGGGCTGAGCTGCAGGGTCAGCCCTGATGTGGCACCACTGGCCAACATGGCTGATTGGACTGAGGGGAGCCTCACCGGGGCCTCAAGCAGGAGCTCCGGATCTGTGTTTAAGCTCCCACACTTGCCCTTGGACCCCACATGAGCGACATTGTTGACCCTGACCTGTGGTCTGACTCCTTGGCTTGACCTCAGACCTGCCTCATTGCTATGGATGTGGCTAGAGCCATTAGGCTGCATTTGACCCTGGTGACTGCCAGTGGAGGATGTGACCTGCTCTCCTCTCTTCAGTGCTGTGGGGCTTGCCAGGGAGCTCACTGCCCTGCCCATCCTGCTGCCCTGCCTCACCCTTGATTCCCAGCTCTCCTGCCCTTGCTGTGCCCAGATGCAGGAGGAGAGAGCCTACCTGGAGCAGGTTCAGGGTGATGAAAGGAGCACAAGGGATACTGACAGGGCCTGCTTTGGCCAGCCTGGCAATACCAGAGCTCTGAGCTGGAGCACAGCCCCCTCACTAAATATCTCCAAGGTAAGCAGGCGGAAAAAGGAACAAGCTAAACAAGCTGGCAGTGTTAGCATGAAAACAAATGTCATTTGGAAATTAGACACAGATTTCTTACCATCAAAGCAGCTTGTGTCTTGAAAGGCCTGCTAATCAGTGCAGAGGGAGCAGGAATGACAGCTTTTAGATAGAGCTTGAACAGCTCACAGAAATGATTATATGACAGGCAGAGCAAGTGCCAGATCCAAGCTCTTATTTGTGCAATGAACACAACAATGCTCAGCACATCCCTAGGGCTGGCAGCAGACTGGATACCTGAGGAAGCCAAACTTTTTCTTCTCACTTGTCTTTTCACTACAACCTTTGTGCCTTGTTTCCTTGCTTCCTTCTCTACACTGCACATTCCTGGCATTGTGACTCCACCACAGCTGGCTAAGGGGAAGGAGAGAGAAGTCCCCATTTATCTTTTTGGCAAATTCCCCCTTGTTTTAAACACTTTGCTTTTTTTGAATATTAGTGCTACCATGCTCATATTAGATGTGCCTGATTAATTCCTTGGTGTTTTACCTGGTGAATACTGAAGTTAATTACAGTCAGCATGCTCACTGCAATAGACATTTTTCTCTGCACTGTTCTCTCACAGTGAGCTAAAGAGAAAGCCTGAGCCCATATTTGAAATCCTCATTCAAATACTGCATTCAGTCAAGCAGTTTAAAATTGCTTTTAGGGAGGGAGGGAGGAGAGAGGGAGGAGGCTTGGGGGGAGTGTGGTCTTGTACTTGGTGACTGCTGCAAGCTGGAACAGCACGGAGAAGGAAGGGCCTGGTTTTTGATATTCATAGCAGGCAATTTAATTTAAGGCTGATGTGTTGCTGGTTGGAAATATGTATTAAATACCCAGATGCAAGAGAAATGGGTAGAGAAAACAGCAAAATAAATACAGGATATTGGCTCATCTATGCCGAGTGCTGATTTCCTAAACCTGGCACATTGGGGATTCACTGCCTGCCCTGATTTTGTGTGTCACTGATTTGGCTAGGATCTAAACACAGAGCTTCACAGTTACTGAACCACTGTCCCAGACCCAGCCAAGGCTGAGCACAAAGCAGGCCTGAACAAACCAGCAGGCAGACTACAAAGGAAAAGCAATTGTTCTGCTTAGCAGCAGCGCTGTTTCTGCTATGCTTAGCATAGGAACAAGTTAATTTGGGAGCACAATCTTCTTAAAAGGAAGAGCTCCTCAGCCCAGCTATCCCGAGGTTTCATGCAGTGTGCTGCCCTTTTTACTGTGCATGAGCCATGGATGTTACTCACAATGTATTTTTTTATTACTCAAATAGTATAAAAGTTTCTGATAAAAATCAGTTCTCTTAAACCTCTGGCTGGCATCTTGTTAAAAACTGACATCATGTTTGCCTGTCATCATTGGCTCACGAGGAAGTTTCTGCCACGATTTAATAAGCAAGAAGAAGGATTTTACTGTTAAGACAAAATAAACTGCAATATCAAAACATTCATATAATTTTTCTCCAGTGCCCTTGGTCTAAAGTATTTGGTCTTAACTGACTCTCCACAGAGGTAAAGATACATCATCGTGAGTACAAAACATGCCTAAAAAATATAGAGCAGAGCCTCTGAATGCACACAAGCTGTCCACAGCTCCATCCATATTAACAGAGGTGTAGAGACCACCAGTGTCCAGAAATGAGCCCCAAGACAGTTAAGCAGCCGAGAGCAGAGCAAGGAGGGGGCACCTGAGCACACAGACTCACTGTGCTGAGATCTGCAGCGTCCAGCATGGCCAGAGGAGCCTCAGAGTAAACAAACTCCCTTGGCACAGGGAATGGAGAGCATTGTCCTGCTAGCAGTGCAGCACAGGCACCCCCATTCTCTCCACAGGGTGTGCAGGCAGTTCTGTCAGGAAGGAAGAGATACAACCTTGTCTCTTCTTTGCTATAGTGATCATCTGCAGACGGTTTCACATTTCTTGGGGGCAGCTAATATAAATTAGAGCAATTTTCAACCTCCTCTAAGACATCCAGGTCATCCAACACTGGGCTGCCAGAGATGCAGCTTGCACTTTTCACTCACTGCTGGCTTAAGCTGTGCTCTCCTCAGCTGCCCATGACAAGCTGTCCCATAGCTGTGTACCACTATACTTTGTTCTCCAACATTTTTTTGTAACAGCCTGCAAAATGCCACAAAAGGAGGACAAGCAGATCCTTGGACCCACTGTTTCTCACCTGCCAGGGAGCAGGGGACACTGCAGGGAACACAGGGTAAGATGGTGAGACTTCCTTCCCTCCTCTGCACAGCAGCAGAGGTCTAAATTCCACTCTGTCCTCATTCAGCAGAGCCAGCAGCTGCACAAGGGCTGAATGAAGACCCCAAAGCCCAGCCCCACACTTGGTGTTGTGCAGGCAGTGGGGCAGTGCTGCCCTTCAGCCGTGCCAGGGGCCATTCCAGAGCCATCAGCTGCCGTGGATGGAGCGGAGGCACCGAGCCCTGCTCGGGCACTCAGGGAATGAACAAAGTGAGTGCTGGATATAGCACCCTCATTCAAACAGCATGGCATTTTAGCACCAGAAATAGTATCTTTCTCTTTTTCTTTCTTTTTTTTTTTTTCAGTGAAACTACTGGCAGAGAAAGATACAACTTAGCATGAAAATAAGTATCAGAATAAGGCCCTAGCTGAATAGTCAGTACTCTGCATAATTCTCTCTTTTCATCCCTTCAGCCTAGATCCTCTCCAAATATTCAGATCAAAATTTGCAAAGTAGGTCCAGCATTTTGGCCATCCAAGTAAAAGCTGGAACATTTGGATTTTGCCTCCATCATATCCCTCTACTTTGAATAAAATCAGCTCTCTGATTTTGCCATCAGGCTAATTATGAAGTCTCTGTCCCTTTCTTTCTCTCTCTCTGTCAAAGATCAAAGAGCCAAAAGATATACACTTACTAGTAATAAAGAAAAGAAATATACCATTTTAAGGAATGCATTCAATTTTCCTCTCTACTAGTACTTTGTGCATTCAACATCTTACTTCATCTTCAGCATATGAAAAATCATGTAAGAGGAAGGACAGGGAGAAAACCACAAGTCGGGATAAACTGTGGAATGATATTCCTGCCATTTAATGGCAAAAGTCTGTTTCAAAGATCCCAACATGCTTTGCAGAGTCTACATTTAAATGATGCATTGTTAGACAGTGGAGAAGACCAGCAGAGGGAAGTAGTCTCAAATTATAAGTGAAAATTAAAAATTACAAGCAAAAATACAGAACAGGAGACAAATCCAACCACACAATTTTCATTTTAACTCTCTGGACAGTACAGTAAAAGGGCCAGCACACACTCCCATCAAAAGCAGTGGGCATAACCTTTAGAGCCATCTTTCTTAAATCACAGATGAATTCAAATGGGAAGAGGCACGCAACAACAAAAAAAATAGTTGTTAATGCATAAAACTACTGTATGACTTCCAATAGCTGGACTCAAGAACCCTGGTTAAATACTGACTTTCTTTCAGAGTCAATCAGATAATAAGACCCCTTTAGAAGCACAGAATAGTTAAATTCATCACCATAATTTAATTGTAGAAGGTTATTAAAGAGCACTTCGACTCCCCTCCTGCTTCGGCGCTGCTTTTGTGTATTAAACTCAGACTAATCAAATTGCAGATTCCAAGAGTACTGTATTAGTCATCCCCATCCCTTTTAATTTGTTTAATGGCCTCCTTTTTTCTCCCCCCTCTTGTGTGTGTGTTCTGACTGGCTGTGCAGCGCTTAGGCTCACGACATGTAAATAAAGACTGGATAGGGGAACAGTTCGTCGAAAAGAATAAAGCGTGCCTCCATTCTAAAGTTACATTTGATGTCAGCGTAATTCATGGGACGTGTACTGCAAGCAATGGTGCTTATTATTTCTGCTTAGCTGTCTACAGACACAGGAGAAGAGGGAGAGGGGGAAAAAAAAGGAAGAAAGGAAAAGAAAAGAAGTCTGAATTTACACTTACTGCTTCAAAAGCCCTTTTGTGCTTCGCCAGCTTCTCCTGGCTGAAGATGCAGTATTTTGCCAAAAAGTCGACCACAAGAGCAGACAAAAAAAGGATAAAATAGCCCATTTTCCCCACTTTTTCTTAAGCATTTTTGTAAATCACTATAAAGAGAACTATTTTTTTAGATGCACAACAACACTGGCCACAGACACCTCCCCTTGCAGAAATTTCAATTTATGGTTTGCTTCTTGTGTTTTGGTGGGTGTTGTTGTGGGTTTTCCTTTTTCTTTTCCCCTTCTCTTTCTTATTTGGAAATGTCTTTTCACCTGGCCCAGGGCACAAAGTCAAAGTTAGCTGTGAATAGGAGATGTTTAACATGTATAAAGCATAAGAGCTCCATCCTGGTCAGGCAGTAGGCTGGGAGTGTGGCGAGGGCTTGTTGCTGTTTGTTTTAAATGTTAAAGAAAATAACCTCTTCAGACTCAAGATCTGCAGAGTGGCATCCTCCATAGATACTCCCAAAGATACCACTAGAAATTAAATTCCTTTGGTTTGTTCCAGTCAGAAAAGACAGGTACTCAAATAAACTTTTCTCTTCCAGTATTAAGGAGCTATATCACAGAAAAGACACACCTTTTCCTACTTCTCTCTTACTGAGGTCAAGTAGGACACATTAAACCACTAAAAAATACCATGCAGGATTCCCTATCCTCAAGTTTTTTGCTTGTTTCCAGGCCTATCACCCAAGAAGACAAAGTATGAAGCTGGCCTTGCTTCCTCACACCCAACACAGAATGAAAAACTGCTGGGAGTAGGATGAGAAAATTGGAGGGAAAAGTCTGGTCATGCCACAAACACAGGCGGAGCTCATGAGCTCTGTGGATGGGACCAACTATGCCACCTCTGCATTCAAACTCCTCCTAATACTTATTAGTTCCTTTCCAATGTCTTTCTCTCCATCCCTAGGCTGCTACTTCTACCACCTCATCACCACCTTCATAGGAAAGAAACCCTACTTTCACATCAAGGGAAACCGCCAGGAGATTCAGGACCTGATGGGGGAAAAGTGCTGGGTCTCAGTTCTTGCAATTTCCTGTTCGTTTAGAATGAGAACTGGAAAATAATCATTTGCAAAAGCGTGCCAGAAAAATAATCTGAATTATCATCATCATCATTATCAGTAAAATTATTTTACTGTAAAGAGAGAAGGAGTGATTCACAATGCTGTGGCAATGTGGTATTATGGCTGGTATCTAAACAAGCTTGCAACATAAATCTCTTGTTTCCTTTTAAAAGAGTACATTTGTCTTCAGGTTCTGTTTTGGGGTATGAGCAAGAAAGGTTCCTATTGGGAGGGAATGTTCATTGTTTGTTTATTGCTGTGTCCTGAATGGTACAATAGGACAAATAAAGATGCCTGAATGCCATTGTTTCATATTCTATACACCCCAGATGAACCAAATCTGTGTGATAAAAACAACAAAAATATCTTGGCTTTTCATGTCAAAACAGCAGCAGAGATTTCTATTTCAAGCACAAATTGACAGATGCTCCAACATTGCTGTTATCACATGGTGTTTTTTCTAATTCTAAACTAAACTATGACGCTGAAAGGAATGAGAAAACTAATTTCTGGCCGAACTGGTTTTGCACAGGTCTATCTTACTGTCAGCCTCTAAGAAAGTTTTAAGTCAAAGACAACCAAAGCACTAATCGCATAGGTTCTGGAAAAGAATTGCATTGTGCTTAGTATTCAGCACTTCCCTAGGACCTAATACCTGTTTTTACCACAAAAATTTTCAGAAGTTGCCCTTTTTTTGTTTGCACACCGACATGGGCTTGGGAGATGTGGAGTTCCAACCCTCTGGGAAGCATCACTTCTGGGAAGATCTGCATTGGCGCCCTCTGGTGATTCTGGAAAACAGAAAACCATGAAAGAAAAACTGTCATTTCACTAGTAATAAAACCTTGATGTTTCTTCTCACCCAAGTATTTCATAGAGTTGCAACTCCCCTTGCAACTGAGTGATTAACCAAATAGCCCTTTAACAATTTCAGGAAGGGGAAGATGGAGGCTCATGTCTCTCCCAGAAACGTAGGATCAGGAAAGAAAACTTCAGTTCTTATTTAAGCAGGTTTAAGGTCAGATTAGGATCTTAAACAATCTATTCTGCTTTGGTGAATGACAAAGGCCAAAGGATGCAATATATTCCTGTGTAACCGGTCCAATTATTTGTACCTAGCCAAAGCACAGTTTTCAGGAAGACTTTCCTGTGTTGGTCTGAAGCTGGCGGAATATGGAGAATCCCATATAGATGTATGGTACACTTTTTTGAAGACCAACGTTTGGCTTACATGACACTTGAACTTGTTTTAAATCTCAACAAAATCAGTTTTTCCAAGGTTAAAGAACCCTTTTTGTAGTATATCCCCCCTGCAAAATGACTTACATGCTGTAGTTAAAGATGATGCCTGGAGGAAATCAAATGAAGGTCAGTTAGTATTTCTGTCAGACATTTTTACCATTCCTTAAAAGATTTTTTGGTGATTCTTGTCCCCCTAAAAAGACTGACAACTTTTTAAAACATGGACACCAAACGGTATGGACAGCCTCACCAGCACCATTGATCTCTCCTTACTTATTCTATTCCTCCAGTATGGCCAAAGGGGCAAACAAAGAGCAGATTTCTATTCCAATCTTGGGCAATAACTTCAGCTTTAGGAAAAGGTTTTTCTCCAGCCATGTTCCTCACACATCTGTTTTTCTCTCTTTGTTTATTCTCCCCATCCCCAGGAAGTTTTAAAATCGTTGATCAATTTTGACCAAGTGAGACAGAGGAATAGATGGTTGACAGGAATTAAGTACCTACAAGTTTCATGAAAATAGGCAGCAGAGTAGAGGGAGGGAGGGAGGCCCTATTAATTCCCTCATTGAGGGAAAGACCTCAGCATGAGCTCAACCTTTGTTACAGCCTGGAAATCCACACGAGAGAGAAATCCTGGAAAGCAGCCATCATTAGTAGCACCGCTCATGGAACCACCTGTTTAATTAATTATTCTCTGCTGTAAAGAACCGTTTAAAAACAGCTCCATAGCTTTCAATATAAGCTTGCTTGCAGTGCCCCCAGTAGGAGTCACAGAGACTGAGGTCAGGGGGAACTGGGCCCCATGTGCATTGTACCTCTCATAATATATACCCTAAAAGGCTGCTAGAGGCCTGTGGGCTCAGTCAGACCCACGTTTGGGTCTGCCATATTTTTCCTCCTGTTGCTCAGCACTTTACAGCCAGGAACTCCTCTGCCCTCCCACCATCGAGCTCTGCCTCCTCTCCCTGCCTCCAGGGAGGGAGCCCAGAGCGACTGCATCCAAAGTCATGCTCAGGCCCTCACTCTGTAGCTACTCAGTTTGCACAGAGGAGGAAAGCCTAAGAAAAACCAGCTGCCAAACTCTAAATAAATCCATCTGAGCATGTCTGCACTGAAACAGCATCATGAACAGACCAGATTTATGGGACAGAGATAGTGTGTCCCCTCGGGCTGGGCTAGTTAGTCACCCTATACCAAAAGTGGAGGCATAGAATCATAGAATATCCTGAATTGAAAGGGATCCACAGGGACCATTGAGTCCAACTCCTGGCCCTGCACAAGACAACTGCAAATCGTGACTCCAAAGCAGGTAAGCATTCCACCTTTGCAGAGACATAGTAGCGAGGCTATTTGTTCCTTAGGTACAGGTAGAATCATATTGTCTTTATTCAAGCCAGCAATAATTCTAACAAAATATTTCAAAGGGGGTTGCAAAACTAAAATTTAATCCCTTCAAAGAAAAAAGAAGTGACTAGTAATAGTACACTTTTTTTAGTCCAGTATTTCTAAGATCATACCTCACAAAGGCACTTGAGAGAAAAAACAAGCTTTATTACTGCTACAAAGAACAGGAAAATTAGTGTTGGGTTCTTTGTTCCCAAGCTGGGCACAGCCTGTAGCATTTCCTTCATGCACACAGTCGTGCCTGTATATCTGCTTTCTGAACCCCTGAGTGCTTTGCAGGGTGCACAGGGCATGATCTGTGAAAACAGTCCTAAGTTTGCAGAGAAGGGGGCCCAGCAAGTGGGTGTGAACAAGGGTAGTGAAGGGAAAGGCAAGGGAAATACAAGAGGATTCCAGACACACTCAGGGGAACATCCAGGCGTGGGGGACACTTGCATGGGGATCTTGTGGCTGTGCAGAGCTCACGGACTGTGTCAGCTTTGGCAGCACACCCCATTCCTGAGGAGGGGAGGGTGGCTTACTTTGCTTTTGTAAACTAAAACTCTCATACTTGCAGTAAGCTTCTCATATTAAAAGAATATGAAAACTGAAAAGTCAAGTACTTAAAGGCCAGGAAATTATGGAAAATACTCCAGTATTATGTTCTGAAAGGCCACGTCATGATGCAAGAAGGAGGGTAGAAGTCAAACTGTACTGGAAACTTTAGCTTTGGCATTTCAAAACATTTCAAAACAAGATAAAAACTGAGGGAGCTATATCATGAAATCAGTCCCAACCTCTATTCCTACCCAGCTCTATAACTTCCATTTAGCTTTTTATTGCATTTGTTGTCTGTTCTTAAAACGATTCAGAAGATCTTGGAACATTTTATGAACATCAAAAGATTAACCCTTAACCTTCCCTGAATAACACATTTTTCCCATTTTACAGACAGGGAAACCAAAAGATTAAGTAACATTTCCAAAGCCAGTGAACACAGTGGTAGCAGACACAGAAAACCACTGCTCTTCAGCACCGTGCTTTAACTGGAGACAATGGTCTCCCATGGGATATCTGTGTCAGAGCTTTGAAGGACATCAAACTACACCAGGCTGTCAATAGAGATAATGGAATAATTGGCAACTGTGTCTAGGATGCTTTTCCTTTCAGGAAAGCTGGATTAGGATCTTCAGCCAATTAAGTAATGCTGTTGACTGGGCAATCATAGATTGCCCAGATAGAAAGGAAACTACAAGGGAAAGGATAACCAGGGGCTCCATTAAGTTCTAAAAACAGTATACTACTTATAAGAATCTGAAGAAGCTTTGCTGGAGTAGAAACTAACTCATATTGGGACTTAAACACTAAAACATCAGGGCTGGGAACAAAAACCTTCAGGTTCCTAGCAATAATTCTGAATTAACACGCTTGCTTTTCAGAACCAACCATTACATATGAAACCAGGGAAGAGAAAAATAGAGTGTAAAAGACATAAATTGAATGTCAAAAGTAGATGCATAGGTATATACCTTTCTTTCCAAAAATCAGCCCCTTTTAAAGTGCATCAGTATTTTGTAAATGCGAGGGGATTCCCTTCTCATCTGCATTTGACTGACTTTAAAATCTCGTGGTTTTAACCAAAATAAATCCATTTTATGTACCCTATTGCAAGAAATATATGATAATGAATTCAATCAAAAATGTTTTCTAAATGGGGCTGTCCAATGCTTTTACAGGCTTTCAATGTTTGCCATGAACCTATGGGCAGAGCTAGATTTAACACACCACCACTGGCAGATAAAAGCACAGAAGAGGTTCAAGAGTCTGTAAAGTTTGTACTCCCATATTAAACAAGTAAAGGTAAATTGAGGCACACAGCAACACTTTCATATGAAAGAGGAGACCTCTTTTCTAGGTTAAGGAGGTCCAAAGGGCACCTCATTTTACAGGCATCACCAACAGGCAGTCCTGTAACTCTCAGGTGTGGAATCCATGAGGCATTGTAAAGAACTCACTTTATTCACCCTTAAAAAGAAATACACCTTATAAATTTAAGATTCAGACTTTGATCTGAAACTAGTTTCTCTGCTCTTCTCCCCCCTCCTTCTCTCTCTCACACATACATAATAAACATAGAAATCTTAATATTTTGGATACCTCTTGCTAGGTTACACAAATATCACCTAGTCTTTGCAAATAAGGGTGTGGATGCCATTGTAACAGCAAAGGACAAGCCGGTCTTCCATTCCCAAAGCTCTGCCATGAAATAGGAAAGGCCTAGAGAGGAAAAATTCAGCTGGATATCACCAAACTCAGCCTCCCTGGGCAATAAATATATAAGCGCAATCTCTTTGATAAAGATTGTACAGGTTAAAAGAAGATTCCCAGTAAAGTGGGATGAAACTGAAGAAGGTCCAAGTGTACCCCTCCCATATGCCCCATAGATGGGCAGGACAATCTATTTCACAGCACCTTGATAAAACTTGCACATTACCATATTGTGTAGCTCAAACAATGACAACTGTCATGAAGAAACGCATTTCTCTCAAGCCCCCATTCTTTTGTACAGCTTTAATTTTTAGCACCAGTTTTTCCTTTGCTAGTCCAGCTGCCAAGTCCAGTCATGCTTTCCTTTTACACTTTGTATTCACTTCTGCCAAAGCAGAAGTAGACCTGTACTTTTCTAAACCCTCCTAAAAACTTTCTGCTGACTTTTGAAAATGTCTGGCTCTATAATATCAGGCAGGCATTCTGATTCATGCTACCCCTGTCTCATGCTTCCCTGGTTAGGCACAAGTTCAAGAATAAGGATTTACAGAAAGTTTTTTACCTCATTAGATCTTACCCTTTCAGAGTGTATTAAAGTTCAATAGCATTGGAGCTTGATGTCTGGCTTTGCAACTAAGGTTTCTTTCAAGATGCACTGTCCACAGAGCTGTGGGTCATTAAACACTTTTCAGTTTCTTACCATCAAAAATGCATCAGCAGGAAAAGCCTCAGCGATCCTGCTTTATAAAAACAAACAGGCAACCAAACTCACAACAGATACTGTCATCCTTGGCCCTGATATGAAGGTTTACTAGTGAGCTGGAGAGAGCTTGGGGGCTTAATTCTTCACTTGCATGAACTTTTGGGGTCAGCTGGCAAAAACTTGATCAAATCAAATCAATTCCAAGGCAGCGCCTGTCTTGTCAGGACAAAATGGGAAGCCTTTTGTTTCTGTGGGACTCAGGCCTTATCAGCTCATTCTGTCACTCATGCTTCCTTAGCCCACTTGCAAATCCTCCTGGATTTACTGCAGATGTATGAAGCTTGCTGGAAATAATAGTACAAGCAAAGAGGCTAGTCCAGCTATCGACTCCAAGCTCTGGGTAATACCAATGGGAAATTATTCACACAAAAGGTGCGCTGGGGTGACAAATGAAGAGTGTGCTTTGGCCCTTTGGAGATGCTGGGAGCTTGGACAAAGCTAACACACTAATGCCAAACAGCTCGCTTTATCTGATTACATACTGAGCACTTGCCTCCCCTTCCCGGTACCAGCACCCTGCCCACCCCTCACACTCTCCTTTCATGCACACAGGTTGCCTTCTTCTATGCAGTCTAGCATGAAATGGAAATCTACAGCAAGAACCTGTCTAATAAAGCATTATATTCTCCTTGCTTTTCTCAACAGACATCTTCAATGTTTAAATACAGCAAAACTGAATATTCCTCAACAAAATGGGAGGAACGCGAGGAGAGATTTATGCCATGTTTTCTCACATCTGCCACCCACACCACTGAGACAAGTAAATAATTCTTTTGCCCCCTTTTTAACATCTGAGTTTCTTCTACCCCATCAGTGCATGCCCCTCCCTTTCTTTTTTTTTTTTCTCAAAGTTCATAAATATATTTCTAATGGGTGTCCTGCAGCAACTGCATGAAAGGATCAATTTAGTCCTTGGGTCAGTTAGGAAGCATTACAGTTCACCAACTACCACACTACTACTGTTTTGCCCCCAGTAAAGGATGCACAATGAAACCAGCATGGGCTGAGCCTCCAAAGGCCTGACTGCTCTGGATCTTCTGTGTGAATCACACAATACTGCATTAGGCATGGCAGCAACATCGAGCTGTGCTGTGAAGGACTCTGGGACTCTTGCTGACCTTCATGAGGCTGAGATCCTTAGTCAAACTGTGGATAACTTCAGCACTTTCAGTATTTCAACAAAGCTTATTAAAAAAATGGTAAGCAACTTTTTACATGGGCAAACAGTGATAGGAAAAGGGGCAATTATTTTAAACTAAAGGAGGGGAGATTTAGGTTAGATGTTAGAATGAATTTCTTTGCTCAGAGGGTGGTGAGGCATTGAAACAGGCTGCCCAGAGATGCTGTGGATGTTGCCTCCCTGGAAGTGTTCAAGGCCAGATCAAATGGGGCTCTGAGTAACCTCATCTAGTGGGCAGCATCCCTGTCCATGGCATGAGGGTTGGAACTAGATGATATTTAAGGTCCCTTCCAACCCAAACAATTTCTATTCTATTCTATCCTATCCTATCTTTGGAAGTCTGTTCACCTGAAGCTCATGAAGTGCTTTGAGGTAAATTCCCATAATGGAAGATTTCAACTATATCAGAAACAAAAGCTCCTAACAATGGCTTTACTCTGCTGATTGTAAGAAGAAGGGACACAAATGCCAATAACAGCAATAAAGCAAATCAGACATGCTCAATATATAACCCTTTGGTGTAGTTAGGAAAAACTACCAAACTGCCATATTGAGCTCACTGACATAAATAAAATAAGAGGATTATTACGACACGTCTTCCATTGCAATAGCAGCTCATAGAGGTATGAAAAAGAAAACTCAAATTTAGACATCAGCCAACCTGGATAATTATTTCTGAGAGTTTTAACAGAAACTGAAGCAGTTCTTTCTCCTCATTTCCCAAACACCGAGGAAGCGCCAGAGCTGGGAAGAAAGCTAATACTGTGCCACAGTTTAAAAAGGGTAAATGGCACGACCTAGGTAATTATAGACCTGTCAGCTTGACATCAAACCCAGGCAAAACAGTGCAGCAGCTGATAAGGGATTTGATTAATAAAGAATGGAAGGAGGGAAATATAATTAATGCCAGTCAACACAGGTTTATGAAAATAGATCTTGTCAAACTAACTTGATTTGTTTTCTGGATAAGATTACTGGTTTGGTTTATATAGGTAATAGACTTAGGACTTCTACTGTGTATTTCACTTGGTATCACATGAAACTTTTGTTAAGACACCGGAATAACATCAAACTATCATGCTACCTATTCAGTGGGTTAAAAACTGGCTGACAGGTTCAAAAACGTCATTACAAATGAACATTTATCGAGCTGTATCTTGGTCCACTCCATTTTAACATCTTTGTTAATAATGTGGAAGAAAAACTTGTCACTAAAGACCACAGAGGGTCAGTTGATCAGGAAGACGATATATTATTAAGCAGCTTTGCTGCTGGTTCAGAGTAATCAGAATTGTTTAGCTAAAACATACGGCACAGACTCAAGCTCTATCCTAAATGTCCTGTCAGTACCCAGACAGCCTGGAAGGCAGGACTACAAGGATGGTGTCTCTCCCTTACTGCATTATTCAGCACATCTACTCAGCAAGCATTTCTTCCATCTAAAGTTGCTCAAGTTGGCTAAAACACCCACACCATGGCCAGGTCACATCCACTCACACTGCTCCACAGCTTGTGCAGTTTTCTGTGAACACAATCCTGCTTTTGTTAGCCCCTTTACTGAGTTATTTAGGAGTCCATGGCCTGGGTTGCCTCCTGTTCCCAAAGGGAAGCCCATGACTCCTCTGTATGGATGATATATCTACAAGATGACATTACAAATTTGTCAAGGTGTTCCAAAATCAGAACCTGCATGAGCCCCTTGTTACCTGGCTGGTCCAACAGGGATGGAGGCCTGGAGCAGACTGAGGCACATTAAGGGTCTTTTACACAGATGATAGTTCAGGTGATGACATGCTCACAGAGACAGACCTCAGAAGTGAGCAGTGCCCACATAGCCTTAATGTGATATTGATGCCAATGTCACAGAAAAAGTGTCCAAGTCCCTCTCCACAGCCCATTTAAGAGGGGACCAGAGAAAATCCTTGCCATACTCAGCAGAGCAATTCTCATAACCATGTAACTGTTAAAGAGTCTCTCTTTATGACGCTGAGTGATTATTATATGAAATATGCTCTGATAAGCAAAGGAGAACCAAGCCACCCTCCCAGCATGAAGTTAGGAAGCTGCCCCAGGGGTCTTCATTTAGTGAATTTTTTTCACTAGGGTAAGGATTAGGACAGGGTATTCACTGACTTTAACAATTCCCAGAAAGACAAAGCTGAACAAGTGACATCTGAGAGCAAAACTTGGAATTTGCCCATCAGATTGAACTGCTTTCAGTTTTGTGTAAGGCAAAAAAGGGCTCGTGACACCACAGAAGTAAAGATGCACTCCAACTGTTGAAAAATTCTTTATGGCACCCCAGATGCCTCATGATGGAGACAGATTTATAAGCAGTTGTTAAATTTCTGATTTGGACTTCATGCAGGAAAAAAAAGAAAAGACAGCAACTTTTCAGGTTTATTTTAGGATTCTGTTAGGTACAGTTCTATTTTAGACTTAATGCAAAAATTTCTTTCTATCAACACTTTTGGCACTGAACAAAATCTCAGCCTTTGTTTTATTTTTATGGGGCCTGTTGTTCTATCAGAGGTATTTTAATGCATATTGTTGTTTCTGTTTTAGCGAGTGTTGCTCATTTGGTCAGAAGCAGATGGTGTTTACTGAATTTTGTTTGTTCCAAAAATAAGCAACATCCAACTGTTCAGTGTGGAGGTGTGAAAAAGGAAAGGTCTGATGCATAAACACAGCTTCTCCCTCTTACTTCCCCTTGCTATTCTTCTGGTGAAAGAACTGCCAGTGTCTCCTTACAAGCCTCTAAAACTGAGGAGTTTGTGCTGTCACTCTACCAAAGAGGGCACACAGCTCCAACCAGCGTTGCTGCCAGAGCAAAGCAGTAGCTAACAGCTCCTGAGGTGCCAGCTCAGAGAGCTTTGTAACAGCTTCTTTGCAGCCCACCAAAGGAAGAAGACACTTCTTACTAGCTAGTGTTAGCAGTCAGCCTAACTTAGGACGCATCGGGTTCCCTCTCTGGTCAGCAGAGGGAAGGCAGCTTTTTTTTGGGTAGCACAAGTAAGGTGTCTCTGCTGGCTGAAGAGACAACCTGTCTTAGAGTTTCACAGGCAAATGACTTCTCCATTCTGCTGACTTCCCTCCGTGTGTTGCTGGGTAGGAAAAGCAGTGCAGAGGCTGCACAAGGTCCCAAGGGATGGATGCATCTGTGCATCTTCAGATTGCTCAGAAGAACACAGAGCAACCATGGTTTTCCAGGACTGGGCTCTACCAGAAGGAGTAGAGATAGATATATTCTATATATCAGGGGTGAGAGGATAGATATATTCTGACTCTCATCTAGAAGCCCAGAACAGCACACAGGAGTCACAAGGAGACAGTTTTGCAGTCAGCATTATAAAAATGAGCAGGGACAGAACTCTGCCAGGATCCCAGACACCAGCTCCACATCTGAGGTTTACTCTGCAGGGACAGGCACAGAGGTCCAGGAGTACCATCTAACCAGGCCTTGGAATTGCACTGTGCTATCCACACACACCTGAAAAAAAACAGCATCAAGCCCTTCCTTGGTATTCACACCTTTGCTGTAGGCTCCACCTCATTAATCCTCCTCCTGACCTGAATGACTCAAGGCCAGTTGCCTTGCTTTGATTAGACTGTTAAAAAGTGCCAGTTTTGCCAAACTATCTGGCAGCACACCTTAACATCCTTTTCTAGATAAGGCTTCTTAATGACTGCTGAGGGCAGCTGCTTGCCTGCAGACAGGGCTGAGAAAGGATCTTGGAACACCAGCTGCTAGGCGCTGTCAGGCAGGAGGACCTGTGGCATCCCAGAATATCTTTTCTGAATAAAATATTAAAAAAGATAACCACTGCAGGATGCCCTCTTATGCTTTTAAAACACTCCAAGTTTGCTTAATGTTTATCCAAAAAAGCTAATTATACTTGCTCCTTAAAGTAAATTGCTCGATAAATAAACACAGAAATATGAGCTTAGTGGCTGCTACGCTTTCTTTAAAATGCTGTCTGAAGGTTCATCATGCTAAACACAAAAGAGAAGGGAATTTCTTGCAATGCACTTATTAAAGGCACATTTTCTACAGAAATGATTATAGCACGATATAGCATGTAATTTGCTTTGTTAGCATTTTCAGTGCGAACCTTGCCGACAGCGAGTGTGGATGGGAAAAGTGGCTGCAGAGCCACCACTTGTGTTGTTAAGAGCTGTCAGCAGCAATCAGGAGGAGGATGCCCCAGCCCAGAAGAGGAGCACTGACACAATGAGTATGGCTGACAACGGGGCAAGAAACCCCACGGTTTGCCCCATTTGCCATTTACATGGCACTGTTTCGATCACTAACAGCAGAACATCCTGTGGTAAGTCTCCAGGGATACAAATGGGATCCAAACCAGGCATGTCTATGTAGCTGTATTTTTATCAAGGCAGCCAGAAAGGTACAACATGGAGTTATGTGACACTAATGTCCTCGTGCTCACTTAATGCCACAAAAACCAGTGTAAAGCACACCCAATACAGGGAAAAAACAAAGTGGCTCACATGACAATCACATTGCATGACATAAAACTGGCAAGTACAAAACAGACCCATTTAAAACAGTTCATGACTTTGCATCACAGCCGTGGTACTTCTGGCGCAGCAGGTGGAGGCCTGAAGGCAGTGGTATCTTGTCATCCACCCACCACCTGGGGAGAGACTGTCCAGAGAAGCAACAGGGAACACATCTCGGTGGGGTTTGAGTTGTGGGCTTTTTTTCTTGTACAGACACGACCAACTAAAAGGAAGAGATAAATATAAAAAATGATAAACCTGAGACTGACCCCTGAAATGCCTACTCTAAAGAGCAAACAGTTGGATATGAGTTTGTTCCCACTGAAGTTAAACACCCACAGCACACAGATGCAATTTTCCCTGCAAGGCACCAAAACAGCTCCAGAGCCGCCAAAGCCTTGGCATACACAGCAAGGAAACGGGGCTGCTGAGGTCAGGAACTGCTCTGGGCAGGCTGTCTTTTTCATGCCTGGCCATGGCCAGGCTGCAGGTCACTGGATAGATTGAAACACTCACAAAAGAAATTTGTCTTTCACCTTTCTAGTCTCTTGAGAGACTTTTATTTGCCACCACTTTCAGTCTGATGGATGTTTTAACTTTGTCAAACTGTTCCTAGTAATTGTATATTAGTTTGCACTGCCTTTGAAACTCAGTTGTTATCCTGAAAGGGCAGGAAGTGGGGATTAAGTCCACTAGATGTTGTTTGAACAACTTTCTTTTCACTCAGCATTGTGACTCTGCAGCTTGCCAGCACATTTCAGCCTCTTTCCAGGAACTGGCACTGCAGGATGAAGCATGGCTGTCTGAAGACCTGGCATCTGTACTGACTTTCATAGGTACCACACTGGAGGAATTGGAGAAGAAAGCTCAGTGGCAGAGGAGAAGGAAACATCCCTGGCACCACCTTATGCAAGTGGAACACAGAGGACCTGGGTTTCAAAGAAGCCCTCTGCTGCTTGTGGGATTCAGCAGCAGAGTACAGTATTCAGCTGGAAAATGTGACAACCTAATCATCCTGAAGGGTACTATTATTGTCTGCTTAACATGCTTTACAGTCCCAATGAACAGGAAAGGCTGGCTGACAAGTGTAGGATGATGTATCTAATGGCTCCATGCTACCGTGATGGATCCATAAAAGGAATCTAATTTCACAGTTTGGGGAAAATAGAGACCATACAGTCGGCTCTTTAAGGCCACAGACTTCAGCAATCTGGACATATAATTCCAGTTTAGGATATTCTGGTCATCCAACATTTTGCTTTACTTGTTGCTGCCTAATTTAAAGCTGGGACCAAATCCCAGAATCTGTGAAGACTTATACATTACAGAATGTAAATCATGTTTGCCAATCACAGGCTGAAATCAACAAAATTTTTTTCCATTCTAATCAGATGAAACACTGCATTTGAAAGCTCTGTGGGTCAGGATTATACAGCAAAGCATCTTAAATTGCACATGCAAAAAAAATTATAACTCTCATGCATGTGACTGGTGCAGAATCTGAATTTCTTCTGGGCAATTGCACATGACAATCTCATTATTTTATAGACACAAATAGATTCAATTGTGTAAAAGGAAGGCTTGCCCAGGTTTTGAGTGTATTATTTAGTTCTTAAAATAGACCCCTTGTCTCTTCTGCTATCATGAAAGGTATCACTTTACAGAGGACATAACCTTCAGAAGTGTATTTGGGATGATTAAGGGTTATTTGGTAATCACAATCACTTCTGAAGTATGGGAACAGAATAGAAAATGGTGCAGGCAGGAGTTTGATTCTAATGGTGCAGCTCTTCTCCTCTGATCTGGGGAATCAAATACAAGCTTAAAATTAAAGCTCACTATCTTGGAGGCTGGAGATGGTCATATCTTCAGTACCTCGGCAAGAGCTATCTGAGCCTTCTTGAGTAATGAATTAATATGAGTCACAGAAAATAGAATATGCTGAGTTGGAAGGGACCCATCAGGATCATTGAGTCCAACTCCTGGCCCTACACCAGACAAGGAAAGACTTGTGCTTCTTCTTCCTCTCACTGCTCTGCACCTTGGGGGTTTCTGTAATCCAGGCTGGCAAGTCTATCAAAGTCTATGTAAATCTCATTAAGACCTTCTGCAGACTTCAGAAGTCCTACCTGCAACAAAAAACTATCTTTCTCTTCATGTGAATCTTAAGTGGTTCTTTCACCACTAGTAACAAAAGGTAAATCATACATAAAGATACAGATTTGTTTCAAATCAGGAAAAAAAGGCCATTAGAGACTAGTGGTGCATATCTTTTGATCCTTCCCTGCTCAGCAGTTAATAAAATCAAGATGTTAGTAGTTCAAAGTGCTGAGTGCTCATGCTTCCCTTGTCAAGTAAAGAAGTTGCCTACCTCATATTCCCAGCATTGTGAGTGTTACCATTTCAGCTGTCTGCTCAGAAATTTTGTACAATTATCTTGGTGTGTGTTATTAGAATAATAAATGTGTATGTCCTGTTCATAAAAGTCTAGAAGATTCATCTTAGAACCTAAACTGGCTACTAGAAAAAAACCCCATCCGACAAATCTGTCTAGGGTTCAGCCCTATCTCATTAAAAGGTGTGTTTATCCAATTAGTTTCATTTAGCACTTTAAACTGTCCATTAGGAAACCTTCAGCTGGGTGACCATTGTTTGGGGGGGATGAAGGACCTCTAAAACCCCCTGGGCACTGTAGTGCAAAGAATCAGCCCAATGTAGCTGTTCTTTTTGGAAAACCAAAGTTTTTTTTCATGAGGAATTAAAAAATTGAGCCAATCAATGAAAGCTGTTGGTTGGCTTGCTAGAAGCTCAAAGCAAATACATGCTTTGAGAAAAAAAACCTCTTCAATACAAGGGCCAAGATGATATTTTTATTTCTAACTACAGCCAAGTGCAGTGGTTGTAAGAGTGAGAATCCTGGACTTTGCTGAATGATTTTAAGAAGTTAAGCACAGAATGCCACTGGACATCTAATCCTTCTAATCCAAAATTTATGCAATTATTTATTTCAGTGGGTGATTCCCGTGAATAAAGTGAGCAGGATTTGGCTCTGGTTATGGATAAGTGAAGAGGATACCAAAGCATAAAATGGCAGCTTAGAATGACAGAGGAGCTCCTAACCCTGGGGAGCCCATTTACGCGAGCCAGCATGGTTCAGACAAAGCACTGAGAGGGGACACGGTCCCTTTCTGAAAAGAAAGAAAGAAAATTGCCCCTAAAAGAAAAATCCATAATCAGGATGACCATCAATAGAGGAGATTCCCTGTTAGTGAGGTACCTTCTTTCCACTGAGAAAATTCCCCACATTTGTTGAATCTGATCCAGCTGGCCTGACTTGGATTTTTAACCACCAGATGCATTGCAAACAACTATGGATATTCTAAAGAAAATCAAATAAAGGCTTTTTTTAGACTAATAAGTAGCATTCTTGCAGATAGATGCAGAAGACAATCAGTCACAAAATGGATAAAATTGCTGCCCCCCTTCCAAAATATTTAAGGCGCCTGCATCAAGCTGCCCTTGGTTTGTATACATATCAGATTATAGAAGATCTGTCTCTTTATAATTTTTCTTAAAAAGGATGGCAGCCTTAGTTCAATTGAGTTAGTGAGACAATCCTTTAAGCTGTGTCAAAATGCCAGTTATCCTAAGATGCCACCCAGATTTGAATAATTTAGAAAGAGACAAAACCACAGAAAGGAGGAATCATCCTTTGACTACTTCTGCTTTTGACACGGCTGCCTCCCTCTCCTTTTTACCAAAGCATCTTCGTCTCTCTATCAGTCATGACAAGTGCCAATCAAACCTTCTGTTTCTAAGGTTCTGGGGGAAAGTGAAACATGAAACATTTTCTAACAATCAGTGACCAAAAGTCCACTATCAGTGTGTGGTCTGGGGGAAGCCAGCCTTTTCCTTTTTCACTTCTAATCTCTGACCCACTATTTACCTCTTCTTTTTTTATATACTTTAATCTCTTTGTTGCTCCAAAGGATCCTAAACAAATTGTAGGTCAGTGTGGATTAAGCTGCTTTGTTACCAATGATTAGTACATTTACTTTTGCTTTAACATCTTCAGCAACAGCTGAATGTCAAAAAGATCCAGCAAAAGTTTGTTTAATCACAACAAAAACTGTACCCACATAGTCTTACAATTGCATTGTCAGTCTCAGCATAAAAAACTGGGATACAATAGGAGACAGTGACCATGGACCTGCATTGTTAACACGTGTTTTCAGAGGTACTATTCCAGTAATTCAGTATTACTACAACCAGATTCACAGTAACCATTATTAGATAAGTATAAAAATTAAGCTTCAGATATTTGCCTAAGAGTCTGAATTCTTCTCCCATTTGCACAGTAGTTGCACTGGATTCAGAAACAGTTTATGCAGCTTGACAATTGTGGAAATGAATTCAGTAGAAAAGCTGAAGTTGCTTGACAATCATGCAAAATACATGGATCAGAATTCAAGAGGGGAATTATCAAAAACTGGGCTAGTTTCAAAAAGATGTACAAGGATCATAGCTCTTAAAGCAAGTAGATGTCATCTAGACATCACTAGGCATTTCTAGACTCAGGTAAGCTTTCTTAAACCAGCATGGCATCTGCCCAGCCTATGTGCAGTGGAGTGAATATTGCCATGATTTACCATGTAATAGGCCATAAAAATCAAAAATGGAGAGAAGAGGCAAGAAATTTTATTTGAAGTCCCTTGATGCTGAAATTGCACCTACTTACATCACTTTATATATATACTCTCTAGCAAGGCCAGGGTCAGGAAGTTTTTGTATGATGCTCAGAGCAAGTAAGACCATCTTTATACCCTGTTTCCCCATCTTTGCACATTAAATTCAAGGGTTTTGCCATCAAAGTGGCATTACCAGTCTTGGTAGTGTTTTGCTTTTACCTGACATTGTTTCCTATCCTCCAAGCACCACCAGAAATACCAGACCTGGCCCCTCTTTTTTCATGTCTCTGACAACTACTGCCATTGTCTTCTCACATTTATTTGATGTAGGAAGTGACAGTCCCAATCTGAATTATCAAATCACTACCTTCCTCTGCACCAAACTGCTCCTGCCTTCTGTCACCACGTAAAAACCCTTCTCATTCAATTTTCTATGGGGAATTACCCAGAAAAATACTGCTAGTACAAGAAGTTGTTAGCAGTATCTGATATAACTGAGAGTTTGGTAAGGTTTCCAGTTGCTTTTAATTTCAGAACTTTAGTTGTTTCAGAGTTTTCGCCAACAGTGGTAATGTGGTGATATGAAGGCTTGTATGTCAACAGCTATTCCTATGTTCCTTTTTACTGACAGAAAAATAAAACTCATGCCCAGGGAACTTTTAGAACTGTTTGAGTGATTTGGAAATTGTAAAAATGCACACAAATACACAAATACACGTACAGTGCCTTATAAGAGAGACCCAAATTTGCCCATTATAGCATTTTTGAAGTATAATATCTGTGTAAATACGTCACTACACTTGAGGCCAGAGAAAGAATGAACACAAATGTGTTTAATATTGGAGAGAAGAAAAGCCCAATCATTGGATTATAAACCATCCAAGAGCTTTAAGGCCCCCAAATCGAGCAATCAAGCCTTCAAAAGCAAGTGCTATCTAAGACCAGCCTTCATTCAACAACCCGTGAGATGTGTAATAAAGACAAACGGAGAGATCAGGTGAATAAAACCCAACAGCAAGCATGAGCAGAGATCAGATAAGAAAAGGGACTAGAACCCAGGGATAAACCAGCAGTTTATCAAGGGAATCAGAACTGTTTGTTATTAGATATACAGGCTGGTGCACTTTAACAAGAGTGTAAACACAATATATAAAAGTTAAGAACGCCTTACGGAAACAATCCTCAGCTTACCTGTACCATTCTGAGTCTTGGGCAATTGTGCAGTAAAGTGACTGTCTCAGGTCTCCAGTGTGGATTGACTCTCGTGAAAACCTCTCAAAAAATATTACAATAAATGAGACTGAGCAAGGACCAAGAGATTTGTATCATTTTCTAAATATTAACAAGTTTATCAGCAAAAGTACCCAAGCCCTTATTTTAGCATAATGGTCTTTAGTTTTCATATTATTCCAATCAAAGGTATCTGAAGAAATATTTGACAAGAAAAGCATCAGAAGACTTGAAGATCAGTGGAATAACTGGGTCTTTCTTTCATACCATCTTTAACAATTAAAAGGTCTTTCAAGAAGCCTATTTTTCTTTATATATATATATATATTTATATATATATATTTACATATATATATATATATATATATATACCTGAGAAAGGAAAATGAAGCCATATCAAAAAAAAGAACTGCAATCTGGATGCTTTGTCAGTTTCAGCATGTTAGCAAGAGTTTCTCTAATGAAGTGATGGACACAGTGCAATTTTAGCTCAGACAGTTTAAGGCCCCAACAAGTTTGCCACCCTCTGCCCAGCAAGTCATGGGGAGGTAGACCCCAGAGCAAGGACTAAGTGCAGGTAGCCTGAGTGGCTCCAGGGCCACTTCTCTCCCCAGCCTCTGCAAGGGCTCTGCAAGCCATTTGAAGGCAGTTTGCCAGTTGTTGCAATAAGGACCACTTCCTTAGCACAGTGGAAAGCTAATTTCAGAAGCTATTCCTGCCGGTTGCCATCACCTGCCATAAATTTGTATGTGACTCACTGTTGCTTTATTCCCATGCATGGGGCCCAATCTGCCTCTCCCTCTTGCAAAGCCCTCAAACCTGAGCTATGGGACAAAATAGTCTGGCTGTGAGAGGGTAGCTGGATAGGCAAACCACAAGTTACATCCAAAATTTGGGTTCAGACCTGAAACAAGCCTACAAGGTGTCTCTCACACTGAAACACCAGCTTGCAGGCTGCATCATTTCAGTCACCTCACTTCCACTACTTCTCTTCCCCCAGTCTGGTCAGCTTTGGCAGCATATTTTTCCCTGCTGCTGCCAGAGGCAATGAAAATAATATGCTTAGGGGTCTTGACTCCTACACAAAATCCTTTAAACTTTAAAAAATTTTGGAAGTCGAAAGAAATATTAAATAATGCATTAATAAAGAGCAGCAAGTACCATCATCTGCAAAATAAGCTGTATCTTCAAGTCACTTTTTATGGGCAAAAATGCAGGGAACTGAAAATGCTGCACTTTTGAATGTGACGACTCACAAGGGATCTCAGGGGAAAAAATTATAATCTGTATCTTTTTCTGCTGCTGGCGCATTTAAAAAGAGCTCATGTTCAGGTTGCCCTTGACTGTTTGGTCTTCAGGCAGGCAAAGCTTCCCAAGGAATCTGGAAGAAGGTGTAAAGACATTATCTGTAAAGACTGAGATAACCCAAGTGGCCTATTTGCTGGAAGTGCATGTACACCACCTTGCTCCATGGCAAACCAAAAGAAAAAGGGCTAATTTAATAATCTTAAATGAGGCTTTAAGCCTGTTTTGAAGCTAAGACCTTTGAAATGTCTGAAGAGCATCATCTCTATATGAGCTCTCTGAGCATGTCCTAAGCAAGAAATAGGGAGGATTTTAAAAGTTCTTAATGCAAGTATCTACATAAGTAACACTGGTTTAGCTGCAAAACATTTACAGATCAGACTTTCCTGAGTCACTGTCTATGGTAATTAACTTTTTGAAACTATTTTTTGCCAACTACAGCTCATAAATTATTGTGGTTAGATTGGCCTAATTATAGAATGTGTGCAGACCTTTCATAAATAAAATACCACTGATGTCTTCACTCTAATTGTTGTGTAACTCTAGCCTCACATGTCCAGGAGTAGCTGTGCTAAAACACTGTAAATCAGTTTAGCAGTTCCATTCACACATTGACAGACTCTGTGACAAACAGGGTCACATTTCCTACCTAGACAGCCCCTGCTAAGCCATCAGTTTTAAAAAGAGTGATTTGAACAGGGTCATGTACAGAAATATATGATACCATACAGAGGAAACTGTCATGCTGTTATTTCTGCCCCCACCCCTACAAAAATAAATTATTCTGCTACATAGCTAAATGTTCTTTTTGTGGTCTAATTCACTGTAAAACTTCAGGAAAACATTAAGCAATTAGCAACAATAATTTGAGGATTTTTTAGCAGAGGGCTTTAAAATGTAGTTCAGTGTAATGACATGAAAAAAAGTTCAGTGCTGGGCAACTCTGCGAGAAAGGGTGAAGACTGAAGACTGCTTCTGACAATAGCACTGATACTTGGTTACTAAATGTTATTTTCAGTGACATTTCAGAGATATGAGCTGCAGACACAGGGTTGCCACTTTCCTCTGCTTCCTTTCCTGTATTACCTGTCAAAGCAGCACAGGTCTAGCAAACTCTAGAGCCTGGAGCTGGCTGTGGACTGAAGCAAAGCTGGATGGTACTGGGTGATGTCAGCACTGCTGCAGGCAGGTGGACAACAACACAGCTCTGTGTGTTTAGGTGTAGCAGGAAAAACCAGGGATGGGAAATGCACATACAAGATATTCACTTGACTAAGGTATAATGTTCCAGAGCAGCTGAAGAGATGCAAAATTATTTGACTGGTAGGGCTGTACTCAATTTTCAGTGTCTTTCACTACGTCTGAGGGGTAGGAACTGCTTCACCACTTTGAAAGAAAACCTAAGACTCTACAGGAGTGGAAAGGTTTGATGGGGGCTGAGGAGAAGGTGATCCTCACAGAGATCTGAGCACCTAACAAATCCTGCACAGAGCCATCCTGCCACAGAACTGTCCCTGCTTCCCTTATTCCTTCACCATGTAAATTAAGCAGCAACGTACCATGATTCCTGGTCCCAAATCTGCTCTGTTTGTGGGTACTCCTGCATCATTACCAAGAGACCAAACCTTCAAATAGTGCTTGTTTTGCAAAATACATCCTTAATAGTGAATAGTGAATTCAGGACATGTAATTATTTGTCCGTCATGTCACAGCTGCTTACTTTCTTTGCCTGATTCTTTGAAAGCTAAACATCTAATTTAACACATTCAATCTCCCCAAAGAGGGAAAATTCCATATTTCCATTAACTATTTAACATTAAAATTAACTCTGAATTTATAATAATTCAATATTATGTGGACTATTACAGTACTTGCTGAAGGGAGTATGTCCAGTGTTAAAATACTTAGAACAGCTCACAGACAGACTCTTACAGGACCACATGAAAATTATTTTTTTTGTTTTGTAGAGAAAAAAACCCAGTCCAGAGAACCACCTGTTTCTGTGTTTTCCCATACAATTGCAAAATTCATGTCTTCTTCAGTCTGCAGTTAACACGTATGTAATTAACTGTATACTTGCTTCTGCTTCCTACTTACCCAGTAACTGGGAGAGCCAGCAGCAACCTTTAACCAAAGCAGATTCTGATATTTTTATTCCCAACCACCCATTTCAACACATTTCGGGAGTAGAGAAAGCAATTCTGAGGGTACTTGGTGATTTTATTCCAGAAGGCTGCAAATAAAAACATAACGAGAAGCAATTTTCCTTTAGAAGCACACAAAATCTCGCAATTATCTTCTGGTACAGAAGAATATTCACGGCTTTGTTAGAAAGCCCCACCCTAATGTAGAAAGCCAGGTCTTTTACACTGATTTCATTATTATAAATCAGACACACCGTGCCCATTGTCACACCTCTTAGTGGTTATATAAGGCTGTGCTATGGAGACACTGCACTACACATAAGGACACTCAAACTGAAGATTTAGTAGCACAAAGTGCTGAGTGCCCCGGCTGTGGACTGGCATGTGAGTGCCTACACTGGGAATGATCCATGAGGCAGCAAGCTGTGCATGTGGAAACACTCAGCAGAGGTGGCCCAGGCTGCAAGGGCACTTCAAGACTCTGCTCCAGGAGTGCCTGACCCAGGGGATGGTCATCAAGCCGACCAGCCATGTTCAAAGGCAGAAATGAAGGAGGAGGGCTTCCAAACTGCAGCTGGCTTATGCCCACACAGTGCCAGTGAGTGCCAGAAGAGACTGTATTAGCACTCCTGGGGGATCAGCCTTGTACTCACAGCCATGTATGAGCAGGAGAGCAAAGACACCCAGCTGCAATGTTTCCTCTTCACTTCTGCCCACCAATCCTAAGCAAAATGATGGTTTATATGGGTTCTGCTGCAATGTCTGTGCCAGTTACCTCCCTCACTGGTGTGTTAGGTATCAGACTGCTACAGTGAGAAGAACTAACCCTAATACAGTGTTGATATAAACCCTCTGGGAGCTCTGATTTTGGAAACCAAGCTGCCTGTAACTTCATTTTGTTACCATGGGTAGGAAACAACTTTTACTGAGTCTTGCTTTATAGCCATGATACACACAATTTGCAGAGGCATCTTTTTTTTCCCCTCTCTCTTTATAGCTTATAAAACACTCCAGCAATGGAGAAGTATAAAATGTATTCCTAAATACTAAAACTAGCCCTTATTTCCAGAGAACCAGAGTCCCAGTTCACAGCCACACTGCCCCAGGTGTAGTCGTTCATTTCAGCATCAAATATACACCAAAGTACTGTTATCAGTAGTTATTTGCTTTGTGCAATATGTGAGGTCTCTGGGCATGATGAGACCCCACCACAGTGGGACACGTATACCTACAGAGAACATAACCTGGAGCTTGTTCTGCTTATGTTAGACTCTCTTCATGCCCAGGCAGGATGTGTAGCCCACAACACTGAGAATTCAGAGAATCTCTCTTTCTACCTTTGTTTAATTTATTTGGTTTTGGTGCTGATTGCTTTTCTTGATTTTGACGTGGAAATTTTTAAAACAATTCGTTTGAAAGATAGCAGAAGTGTTATTAATTTAAATATATCTTTAAAATAGCTTGCAATTAATTAACTAGAATAAAGCCTTTCATCAGCTGAATTGTTTAGCATTAAAGGGAATATGACTTAGCTGGAGAGGTGTATTTTGACCACCGGAGGGCTCCTGCTTTTTTTTCTATTCCTAAATAAAAGCATGTAATAGTTGCTGGCCTCATTCAAAATTACTGAAAGAGTAATCTGCAGTTAGCAATATATTTGATCAGCTTCACCTGCATTTCTACTTGGACAACTGTGGGCAGAACAGCAAAGTACATAACTCATAAATTATTCAAATAAAATCACAAATGCTTTCACCAAATATTTTCAGATTTCAAAATTGTTCATATGTTGATATTACAGTTGAATATCTGGTTTGTGATTTGCATGGTTACTTCAGATATTAGTGCACCAAAGCCAATATAAACTTTAATTATGTTCATTTGTATGACTCATTTAATCTATTTATCATTTGCCAAAAAGCACAAATGGCCAGATAAAAGACCACTGAAGACAAAGAAAAAACTGTTGATTTGCATTGCTTCTGGATGAGACCGAACCTGCATATTGCACATTCCTCCTGCAATTCCATCAGTGAGAAACAAAAAAAAAATCACTACACTGTCTTTAACTGAAAAAAACAGCCAGAATTTAGAACTTTTATATCTCAACACACAGTGGAATCACTCTTTTAAGGGACTGCTTCAGCTTCAAAAACTGATTTTCAAGCCTGCTCAGGATAGGAAGGCAGCACCCCCTCAGATATTTCTGGAAAAAGAACAAGTAGTTATTTTCAGAGTTCTGATGAAACATGTTGCTCTCATGTCACTGACCCTCACCTGATATGGACATGACAGTCCAAGTCACAAACCCTCCTGTTTAATGATAACAGGTCACTTGACATGTTCCATGCAGCTCTGCTGATTTAGACGTTCTGGTCCTATTTATGGTTTAACCCAGTTTCTTCTTGTTCCAGACACTCAGAGCCTTCAAGGCTGATACTTCCTGTTGACACTACCTGAAATGTCTCACAGGGTTTTCTCTTGGGCTACATTTGGACCTTTGTGTGGAAGACAACATAGCCCCAAATCCAAGTATTTTCCTTTTCCAGTGTGTAAAGGTTGTCAGTCCTTTGACATCTGCCCAGACACACACATTCCTCCTGCCCCAGGGCTGGTGCTGCTCATACTACAGGGAGAGAAGTTTTGCTGGCATCTCAGGAGGGGCCACACTATTTTTCCTCTTTCCCTTGCAAGTGTAAAGTCTTTTATAAGAACATCTTGGCTTTGCCCAATACTTAGAATCATAGAACATCCTGAATTGTAGGGGCCCACAGGGCTCATTGAGTCCAACTCCTGGCCTTGCACAGGACACACCAAGAGTCACACCATGTGCCTGAAAGCATTGTCCAAAACATTTTTTGGGTTCTCTCAGGCTTGGTACTGTGACCACTGACCTGGGAAGCCTGTTCCAGTGCCCAGACACCTCCCAGGTGAAAACCCTTTTCCTAATATCTAACCTAAATCTTCCCTGATACAACTCCATGTCATAGTTGCAAGCTCCACTCATGAAACAGACCTTTGGCAGGCATTTTCTAATTGAATGCTGTACAGTTGGCATCATTCATATGACAGTGCCAAGTTAAATATGTAAGTTTGACAAAAATCTCCTCCTACAAATTAACAAACCACTTTATGTACTCCTGATGAAAGATGAATGTTCCATACACGCTAAAATGAGAGACTGCTGGGAACCTGAGGAACTAAACCCCTTAAGTTCTCTGATTTCTGATAGAACACTGGTTCAGTAAATATTTATCAAAATTATGGGTCCAGCGCATAAAGTAATTGAAGCAATATCTTTTGCAGGAGAAGATCAGTAGGATAGGGACAAATTCTCATACGTATTTTAAAAAATTTATTATGGATCTTTAACATTTTTAAGTATTATGAAGAAACACATCACAAGGCTTTTATCCTCCTTAGGCTTTAATTCAGTGGGCTGGAACATTTTCTAAAAACAATGCAAAATATAGCAACGAATTCTCTGCCTTCTCTCACTTTCACTCAAAATCTGTAATATTTATCTAAACTTTCACTTTGATCTGCAATTTCTTAAGGAAGGATACTTACCTTAAGTGCATTTACCACTGCGAGTTCTGAACATCTGTGGTTCTGGCCACATGACATCTGCTGCTTTGAAGCTCTGGCCATTGCCCACCAATCCAGTGAAAGATGCAAATCTGCAAGGTAAAACAGATTGGCAGTAGTCAAGCCCTTAGGAAGCTTTGAGGACCTTGCAGCTCTTTTTGTTTTGAACTAAGGAAGTTCTTCTCATCATCTGTGATAGTCTGGACCAGCTCTAAGCACAGAGGAAAAGACCAGATGTTCTTACAATGGGAAGCTTTTACAGTGGGAATGGGCAGCCATAACTTCCTAGTGGTAGTTTGACTCCCAGGTACTCATTCTTTGGGTTTGCCTATTCTCCTCTGAAAAATGATGTTCAGGTTGCTTCCTTTCCTCTGGCCATGCTGTCTCACCTTACTTCCCATGGATTCTTGAAGCACAGATGGGGCTAGCACTGACTTAAACCAGGGTGAGTTTTCCTTGCAGAAACTCAATTGTAAAATGCTGTACTTTATACTTTAAAAACCCCATCCCAAAAGACCCTGCCTGATTCATTTTATGGGGTCTTTTCTTTCTCCTCAGATAAAAAAAAACTTCCCACCCTAAAATTGCCCAAATAATTGAAAGTTACTTTTCCCAATTTTGGATAAATTTGGGGTTTGAAAACACCAACAAAGTAATTTTTCAGGTGCTGATTGCTAGGTTCTATTTCAGTCTTTCCGGTTCAGTGCATTGCACAGATTGCATCTGTTTATAGACCATGCAGGCCCACAGGTCGTGTGCAACTTCACTGAAAAACAGGAGTGCTCCAAGGGCTCCAAGACTGTTTGCAGCATCATCACACCAGAGGCTCTCACCTTGATGACAATTATATGTAAGAGCCAAACACAACACAAATATCTGCAGTGACAGCAGGCAGAGAACAATGTTGCTAGCAGTCAAAAAGTTCACACAACTACAGCTCAGGTATCAGGATAATTGTTGGAAGACATGAGCCTATAGCCCCTCCATGGGCTGTTCTGATCCCATCTCATCCCGTCTCTTCGGTGTTAGCAGTCCTGTTGCATGTAACACACTCTCTTATTTCATTCCTCTTTTTAATTATGGCAGTAAAGGTTTGCTCCTGAATTAAATGTAGTTAAGAAAGCTTCCCATCGTTGTGAAAAAGGACCCCTCCATGTTTTTTATCTTTAATACAGTTAATTTGCAGGGTCCTTTAAGAGCAGCTGCCAGTTTCATGTGTCAAACGACTGCCACACAAAAGAGAATGTGGCAGCGAGCTGTGGGTTTTGCTGACACAGCACACAGTTTCAATTGAAAACAAGAAATAGAAGGAGCCATTTGAGAAACCTGACACTAGCTGTTACCTTTAGAAATCAAAACTTAACAAAATAAAGGCGAGCATACACATCACCTTTTTTTCTTTTAATGAAATATTGTTAGATGCTGTTGGAGATACAGGTGATCAGCAAGTCCTTCTGAGGAAACATCTGTTACAAAGGAGAAGAGAGGGAGATGAGGAAGGTGCCATTTTTCTATCACTATAGTAAACACCTAATGCACCGTAAACAGAGCAAGTCATGCGGGAAAACATGAAAAAGCTTTTTTTTTAATCATCTGAATAGAAATTTAATATCTTTGCATTTGCTAAGTAAGGCAACTTGGCCAAGCAACCAGATACACAAAGCCTCATGCATTTATTCTGCCTTTGTGGCTACTGAACAAAGCTTCTAAGTCACAAGCATTAAGGTTGGTATTTACTAAGCAGTTGCACATGAGGACTCATTAGGAACATTAGGGTATCCAAACACATAAGGAAACTTGAGAAATCAAATAGCCATATATACAGTATGGCAGAAAAAAAAAAGTCCATGTGCATTTCCAGTAGATTTTTCTCCTTGACTCTGAGGTCCAACAGCCAGAGTCATCTCCCCAGACCAGCCCAGCTGTGAAGTGCTGAGCAAGAGCAGCAGAGTCCTAGGTCACTCTGTGAGGAGCAAATGACTCTCATGTGGGGGGAGATGATACTAAAGGCTATAGAAAGCCTTTGCTACCGAACCTGCCCATAGTTACTGAGCTGCACCAGCACTATGGCAAGAACAGGAGAACATTTAAAAACCCAGCCATTACAACCCAGGAGACCTTTGAAATTTGGTGGTTCTGTCTAAGTATTATACTGGCGCTGTCTGCCAGCTTCCAGAAGGCCGCAGAACTTGGCCTTGGCTCTTTTTAAAGCATGGTTTCAGAAGCTAAGAGCTGTTACTGTGATCAGCATGCTTTGGTTTTCTCCTCCTTTTCTGCTTTCTTGGAGGGAAGAGTGGCCTCTATCAAATGTCAAGGTCATATAAATGTAGCAAAATCCTAGCCTGAAAGAAGGAAAACCAATTTGCTAGACAGGACGGAGTAGCAATAAAAAGGCTTGTATTTTACATACCACCAGAGCCCTCGTATTGCAACAGCAATACAGCCCTCCACCAGCTTTTTGGCATTGCTGTTTGCACCACTGCAAGCACTACAACAGGAAAAAATCTTCCAAGAAGCCTGCCAAATATACAGGCAACCTCTCCCAACCCTAGGGATAAAGGCAGAACCAAAGCTGCACATCTTCAGGAGGTAGCAAATATTTCTAATGCTCAGCACTCTACGACAAATTAGAAACCCATTTATGTGTCAGCTATAGAATTGGTTCTGCAGACAACTAGAAAACTTTCATTTTGAGCAGAAAATAAAACAGGACCTCAGCTGTAGACCAGGCTATGGGAAAAAAAAAAGGAAATTCCTAATCAGAATGTCAATATGAAGAATTCTTTAAGAGACAGAGATCAGATTTAGCCTGTAGATCAAAAGGCTCTTGCAGATGGCATTTCAGTAGGCAAATGTGATGCTCTGTGCTAAAATCCTTCACAACATGAGCTTTAAATAAACAGCTTACCTTAAAGTACTTTGTTGTCACCATTGCAGTCCTTCTCTGTTGCCACATTCAAAAATTTTATGTCTGACTGCAACAACTCTGAGAAGAGGGAGATGGACATTTCCCAACCCCAGGGCATTTGCCTGGCACAGAGATTCATAAGTTCAAGTTCCTGCCCTTAGATGGGTACCTGGAAGAAGCATTTTGTCTTTTAATTATTTGAGCAGCTCTGCATGGTGCATCTTCACTGTACAATGTACTTCTATAGGGTATCTCTTCACCTGCACCACTTGTGTACATACATATCCTCATACTCTTGCCACTTTTCTTTAATTGCTCCATTTCCACTGAGTGTTTCTACCCCCTCTTTGTTTTTCTCATTAAAATGAGAGCTCTCAAGAAAGAATTACCCTTAGTTACAGCTCCTGACAGAGTGGGTTGTTGATATGGATTCCTAACAATCATAGATAATAAAGTATTCCTTAATGGAACATAAGCTGGCTTTATCAATCACCATGTTGCCATATGCAGCTGCATTGTTCTAATATTTTAAATGGTCTGGGCCAAATACAAGGAGCTAACTGGTGCCTGTGTGTGTCCCTGATAGCTACACATACAGACAATGCAGAGGGAAGGGCTACATTTAACTATTTTACAGATGGGAAGTGAGGCTCAGAGAAGCCAGAAGACAGTCCCAGGGGATCAGTGGCACCACAGAGAACTGGTTTCCACACCTCGAGCTAATTAATGCTTTAAGCAAAGAACCCCCTTCCCATGCCAGCAGGAACATGACATCCTGCATTCTAGCAGTTATGCATTTTGTTTCCAGTGAAGCTTGTAAAATGACCTTTCCTTTCATATATGTGAATAAGCTTTTATGTATCCTTTTTATTAATAGTTCCTGCCCTTCTCTTCACATTCTGACTCACAGATACAGCTTTCCTTTGATATCATCTTTATTTATACTTTAAGGCCATAATCGGTTCTTCAGAAGGTTTATGTATATACACACCGACATTTACATATGTGGGTGCAAATACATATATAAATATATACACATGTATATATGTAACAGAGGTATGTATCAGGTGGAGCAAATGCAAATGAACATATAGTTTTGATTTGTCTCCCACTTTGTTTGCCAATAAGGAATTACTGAGACATAGCAGTTTCATGACTTGAAAGATGAGATCATGATACTGCTATTTCTGCACTTCCAAGGAGAGTGCAGGTGTTTCAAAGCATTTATGAAATTGCATGATTGACTCATATAGAAATCTATTGACAATAAGTTGAACCTTTGCAGCTAGGCTGTAAAAGATTTGATTATAGTAACAATAGTAACCGTCATGAATGTCATAAATCTTAAGAGAAAGGACACATATGTCACATATAATGCATGAAAAAGTTGTCCTTTTATCATGGATAACTTACCATTGTGTAGATACTCTGCTGATCAGCTACTGCATTATTTGAATAAGTATCTGATGTCTTGTTTTCTTTCAAGGAGGCAGGTGCAGGATGAAGCAGGAAGCCTGCCAAAATAGATGATAAATTGCCACTTGGTGCTGGGGACCAGTGCTTAACATTAATGCAATGCTGCCAGGAATTAAGCAGTAGAGTAATAAGAAACTAGGAAGAAAATAACTTCTCATCCCCATTAAACAGATCAGCTCCATTTTCTTTCTCCATTATAATTTCTAGTACATCTAAAACAAAACATTGCCATTGTCTCATTACAAGCAAAACATAATAGGATTGGAAAACATCCTATGATTGACAAGCCATGGAAATATATAATAATGATACCCATTGCTTTTCTGCTAGGAGAGTAGTCTTGAAGCTAAAAAGTTCATATAAAATTATAAATAAAAATAATTGCAGGGAAGTGTGGCCTAGATTTGGAAATCCCTACCCACTTTGGTAAGTGTTAATCCCTGGCTGAACTGGCTCATTCAGTTAGTGGATCATGGTGTAGTCAGAACTGACAGAGGGTCCAGAATGTCCTCAAGTTTCCTTGTCTACTGTTTATCCCTTAGTGCACTGAATTTGGACTAATATGAGATAAATTTAAAAATAATTTTGTGTGGTTAGTTATGTGAGAAACAAAGAAGCCCTGTCGCAAAATTGAAATTGGGTACCTACAGGTGAGTAAAATATTATACAAAATGCAGATTGAGTGAGAAGCTTTTCATTCATGCTGACCAAAAATAAAGAGAATGTAACATGAAAAATTGGTTCTTAGACACATTAGACTTTCCACTTTCCAAAGCCAGCAAACAAAAGCAAAACAAATACATGTTTTATTTCTCCTTTGTATGTACAATAAAATATGTGGGGAATATATAAGTTTATAAACAGTCTATGTCCTAAAAACTTTGACTTCTGAGGCACCTAAGGGCAAGTAACAGTCAAAGAGAGACAGTGATGTTCTGCTGGCATTTTGGTTCCCAGGAGCAAAACTCTGGTAGGAACAAGGATGTTCCTTGCAGGTAGAAGCAACCCTTCTGTTTTGGTGTGTTCTTTCCTAGCCAGGTCACCAGCTCATAGGTATTCTTAAAGAACTGGAAGACTTGGCCTTGGAAAGATGCTTGGTTTATTTGGTCTGGGCAGTGGTGCAGGATCAGGCATAAATGTATAACCAGAGACCTTTTTCAGGTAGTAAAATTGGATTAAACACACTGTAAACATGCTATGCTGGATTGTCCCCCCTGATTTGGGAACAAAACTAGTCCTGCTCATATACACCCTGTTCAAGAATAAACCCTGTTCAAACCAGGTGTTTTAAAAATAATCTGTGCTTTGCCAGCTATGGAAAATATAGATCTTGAATTCTCTTTCCCCCCTATAATCAAAATATAAATATAGATATCATTTTGATACATCCAACCCCAACCTTATCCAAATCAATAGGTACTGGAGAAACCCACATCAGCATTTTACTGGAATGCTGACACATAAAAATTAACTAAGGTTTTTTTCAACATTCATTCATCAGAAAAATTAAAACTAAATTGAACAACAGATGATCAATGTCATTCCTCTCCTACACCACAATAATTTACAGAAATCTATATATTTTGAAATTGGGCCATAAGTCAAATATTTCATCCTCAGAAATCTTCATCTTGATATGGGAAACCTACCTTATAGCTATAGAGATGAAAATCATTTAAGAAACATTTTTTTTAAAGCTTGCACAAGATCTATATTCTCATCTGTCTTAAGTCCAGAAAAGTGCATGATGTTCAGAATGCAGGCTAAAAAGCTGTGTGCTATTTAATCTCATCTGCGTGTCCTCCAGAAATATGCATCATACCACCAAAGCAGTGCTGGGACAGAGAAAGATAGCTCACCACTTAGGTGTTCATTTTTCAAGTTGTACATCCCTATGACACAATTCATTAGTAACTGTAGATTATGTCCTTGTTTTACTTGTTACATGTGCCTTAAGTCTGTGTCTCAGTTTATTTTACCAAAGTAAATTTCCTCTTTGCAGGTTTGACTATGCCATGATTAGTTCGGTTTCTCCCACAGCGTACATAATAGGAAATCAAAGACAGCAAAAACTCTCAAATTACATCTCAAGACAATATAATAAAATTTAGAGGAGGGAGAGAGTAAAGCTGTAGCAAATCTGAAGAAAATTGAGTCTGTGCCTGAAATTAATGCAGTGAACTGATGCTGGAAACTGTGATGGTACCACAAAAGAGGTAACTCATTACCCCAGGAGAAACACAAGTGCTAAGTTGAGAACCAAATTCCTTTCTCTTTTATACTCAAACACCTTCATGATGCCTACATGAGCATACACACAACCAAGGAAAGCACTGGTCCTTGAGAACATGAATTACAGGTTGGCATTTCAATGCTTCTGGAGTAAGGAGGAGATCTCAGGCTCAGAATTTCCTATTTATGAGCCTTGCCAGTAGGGTCATGATGTCTAGAATGAATACAAATATGTATTCCTAAACAGCATTAATGATTTTACATCCTCAGCCACTGAGGTGTTACCCTTGACCACAGGGGCTATGTAAGGATGGCCTTCAGGACTGGCTTTATAAGAGCTTCACTAAAAGGAAGATGCATCTCAGCTCAGTGAAAACATTCTTGGCCTCTATAGATTGGTACAGTTCACACAGGTGACTTCTCTCCCAGACAGTTGGACTTAGCACATTTACTGGCAAATATATTAATTGCTATCCAAGTGAAGATTAGATTTACTTCAGAGTAAAGTCCCATTGATGTGTCTTCCTACCATTTATGTTCAACAGTAGATTGAAGGTAGTAGGTTCAATAATATTTTGACTCTTATATCCTGCAAGATCTTTGGAAATTTTGCTTTCTTCCTAAATAATTTTAATTATGCTTTTGTGGTGTATCTTTTCCCATTTCTGGTGCTCCATTAGAGCAAGTTGATACTATCCATTAATGTATTCATTGTTGCATACATAACCAATACTCAAAACTCAGTTCAGACATGGAAAACAATGCTATTAATTACACTGACATTTTCTGAAGGGCTAAAGTGATTTGCTGATTTTTTTTGTGAATAGTTAAGAGAATTCCTTAAAAGTTCTGACTTCTTAAGAAAGAAAGAAAGAAAGAAATGCCACAATAATAAATTACAGCAAACCAGGGTTAAAGAATGAATATCCAGATTTGGATATCCAGATTTTCCAGTGCCTTTCTGCACGTGCATTCCTTTTTTTTGCAGTAATTGCAATATTCCTCTAAAAGGCCTTTTGCAACATAGTACTAAAATGCCTTCTGTGATCCTTTTCTCTACAGTCAAAATCAGCAAAAGCATTTCAGTTGAAGTCTGAAATGCTTTTTACTGCTATATTACTATAGATAAAGTAACCAAAACTGCCAAATACCTCATTTCTATTGCAACCAAATAAGCCCTACACACAAATATATAAACACCAGTGATTTAGTGTCATTTCACTCTAATCTGCCCCAAAGGAATCTATTTATAAGAACTTCAGCCCCTTCGCCTTCAGGGCCAGGTCATAACAGTCATGTTCCAGATCCAGACTAGCATTCATTGAAATGAATGACATTATTAATATAAATCTCCTCTAAATAATAAAAAACTTGATTCCTTCCATTTACTTATCAGTTACCCTACTAATACTAGTGCTCATCCTCACAACCTCAAGACTTCAAACAAGCAGATTAAAGCTGAGCCAAGCAATTGATTTCGATTCTCAGTCAAGCAATAAGACCAAAAATCCTGAAACACACATCTGTACATAAACTAAACTCAGTGGAAAGAGAAAGCAGAAACTGTATGTGTATTGGTTTTCTTTATATCATATTCAAGTCTGAAAAACCTGAAGAGAAAAACATACAGGAAAACTGAGGGACAGCACCTATTATGCATCTAACTTAAAATACATGTTGATATTTCCCATGGAAGTAGAATCAAAAAATTTTATTGCAGAAGTCCATGCAATGATGGACCTTGTTTTGACATTATCAAGTATTTCATGGTGATATTTTATATTTCCTTTTTTTTTAATCTTATACCATAACGTAAATAATACAATGAAGATAAGTAAGAAAACGTTGAAAAAAATTGTACTTGAAAAGAAAAAAAATCACTTTGGAATTTTGGTTAAAAATTGTGATAAAATCTGTATGATTTTGGGGAACACACCTTTTTTCTAAAATCAGTATTTCCTAAAAGGGAAAGACATCAAAACAGGAAATATTCAGCCCAAATAAAAAGAGCAAAGTCATTCAGAAACATTTTAGAAACCATCTAAATCCTACATAAAGTATTTCAGTAGGAATCAAAGTAAGTTTGCATAGCCTCTGTGCATCATCTCTTTCAATTCATGTTTAAATTCCTACATGAGAGAAATCCCCCGTAAATGAAAAATCTCTGGTTAAACATCATCATTATGATAGAGTGCATTGGACTGGATTGGATTGGGATGGGATAGGATAGGATAGAATAGTTTCAGCTGAAAGGGGTTTACAGCTGTCATCAGCTGCCTGTCTCAGTAGTAGTTTCTTTCTCACCCAATGATCCTGGAATGGTTCCTGAACATCAAACAGGGAAACAGTGCTATTTCTCACATTCTGTCACTCTAAGAAAGCTGCATCAATCTATTGTTGTTTTGCCAGACAGGTGAAATGATTACTGTGACAAAAGCAAGCTCAACATGACCTCCTTGCTAACCGTGTGATCCAAATTCTAGCAAATTGTTGGAAAGACGCAGAGTTGATGTTAAATGTTAAACTTTTCGTCAGTGGATTCCTCGCAGATTACTCCAACACTTCCAAGATAATGGAAAATGCTCAGGTGGCTGGTGCACCTTTTAGTGAGGTCTGGGGAGTCCAGTTGATTACCTGGAGAGCAGCCACAGCTTGTCTCAGTGGTGGGAACACATGGCTTGGACTTAGCTCGCCTTGGGGTGAGCGTCTTGTTCATACTGCACTCGCTCACAGGATTAACGTGGGAATTAGCTCAGTCAGCTCCCATATGAGCAGCATTATGTTATCCAATTTGCATAGTCTCCCCATGCTCTCAACACGATACCAGCCCTGACAGTAGGAGCCTATGTGTTTGGAGCAGAAGGTACAGCGCTCTATCTCCAGTGACAACCATGACGTCTATATGGCAAGGGCAAGCAGAACACTTGACAACCATGAAGTTTGTATAGCCTGTGAATTGTTACAGTGGACATATTTTGGGACATCAGCAGCCTGTGAGAACTCTTTGCATATTTTCCTACTAGACCTGATCAAAAGAGCAACCACCTTCATTTTGTTTATGAGAACCCTTTAGAAATTTCAGATACTGATCAAGTAATAAATACCCATCTCACTGATGACCATAACAAGGACTCTGCCATGCTTACACTAGACTCCTGTGAAAAAGGCGTGGGTTCCCCTTCAATCTATTCAGCTATGCAATGTCCTCAAACAGTGAAAGGGAAACCATAAAACTGAATGTGATGCACATCATCCCAAGAAATTCATGCCCTGTGAGTCCCTTGGCAAAATTCTCCCAGCTTCAGAAATGCTCTACTTTGCAAAAGAGCCTGAAGCAATTTAACATCGGATCTGCTTGGTTCTTCCTGGAACAATGTCAGATCTCTTGAGATGAGAACTTCCCATGACACACTCCAATTAGAGTCAGTGTCAGTAAATAGGCCTCTTGTAAAGACCATCCAACAGTCTTCCTGAGAACCTGTTCTTAGCTGCCTACAGAAAACTACAATAGATAACTACAAAACTCAGTTTAGAAATTTCTGGTGTTGCAAATTTATTTTCTACTGTTTAGAGATAAGGAGTTTCAACCAGTTATCAGTGCGATAACTAAATAAATTATAACCAAGGACTATGGTAACAGGTCAGCAGAGAACAGACATGGCAAAAATACTGTGTTTTCAGCTAAGAAGAATAGCTAAAAAAACAGATTTTGTATCTTGTTTGCATGACTGATTTACAAAAGTAAGAGTTACAAGGTAAACAGGAATTACTTGAAGAAAGGATAACTGTAGAGATTGAAAATTTCCGTGATCTCAAAGAAGCACTTTTACAGTCAAGTGTAGCAATTACTAACAGCCTTCTGTGACAGCAGACTGAATTTCAAACAATGTTTTAGCCATCTATTTCAGGTCTATGATCTCAAATGCTTAAATACTGCTGTAGAACACTTTGCAGCACTAGTAAAGGCATCTACTAGTGAAGAGACAAATATAGTTATTCACTGTTTGGCCTATCACAAGCACCATTCAAAAGCTCCCCATAAATGTTATCATTTAGATGAAGTAATTGCATTTTTTTTTGATTCAAGATTACCCACTATATAACATAATAAACATACTATTTTAAAATTGCCTTGTAGGCTAAAATGCTAGAGTGAGATACTCTCACCCTGACTGTGAAAAACACAGCTTGATGCACTCCTGCCATTTTCAGAAATCAGGCCACCAGGTCAGCCAACTATGGTTTAAAGAGATTTAGCTGCTAGTCCCTAATTTTAAAAAACTTGATATAAATATTTTAAACACATATTCCATGAGCTATTACACTGAGTTCTCAGACATTCTGCAAGGATTCATAAAGCAGCACTTTCCAAGTTACCTCTCCTTGTTACAATAAATTATGTTGTCCATTCCTCTGTTTGATTGGCAGCCTTTAAATCTTTCTTCCCCATTGAGTTGGGCCATGTGAAGCAACTGCAAAGAAGATCTTGTTTTCAATTTTTCAGGGTCAGATTGTCTTTCAGTAACACGGATGTCATTCATGACACAATGAATGAGAGTCATACCCAGGCCACCAAAAGAAGGGATGTTAACTCTGAAAATAAAAAGAAAACATCAAAGGTAATAGTAAAAAACTCTGTTTAAGTCAAAAACAGGCAGGAAGGCAGGCAGGCAGAAGCAGGGACTTATGCAGAAAGATAGCATCAGGCACAAATCCCAATATGTTCTCTGCGTGACCAGTTTACCAGTGCTGCTATTTACAACACAATAATTCATAGCAAGACTAAAAACCCCCACAGCTATAAATATTCACCACAAACATAGAACATGCTCTATGTACTCCAAATAAATTAATCTACCTGCTTGAGAACTATTTTCTGCAGTTAACTGTAAGAGTATAAAGAAAGAAATAAAACATCCTTACTAGAAGCAAGACAAAACATAAGTATTAAAACTTGGAGTTCTTCTTTTCCTCTTAAACCAGTTTTGATTATGTGATGGGACTACAGTTTGTTTTCACCTAGGTTGGTGCTCAGATGAACAAAGCTAAACATTTCCTCCTCTGAAGTAAGAGCCCTGAAACCATATTTTTCACCCAAGCATATTCATTGCAGTCAGAGATGAGATTTTAACATTATTTTATTTGAGGTTGTACTTTTCTGTGTCTTTTCCAGCTCTTTCTCTGTTACCATTATAATTTCCTGAGTTTTAAGTGTCAATTATCATGATCAAAAGTTTGGAGAGAGAGGTTTAAGTCATGGCCACTCCGCCTTCCCATCTGGGTCAGCTACATATATGCAAAGAGCCATTAAAAAAGAGAGGGAGAGGGAAAAGGAGGATGGAAGGCTTCACCACACTAAATGAAAAGCAAACAATATCAGCATCCTAAGGAGATGTACCACTCTGCTGGGAAAAACCAAGACAAAAGAATTATCTGACACAACAGTTCAAAGCATATTGCACCTGTCAAAACGTCTGTCATCTTCTATAGAAATGCACCATTCTAAAAGAAAAAAGGGAAACTCTAGCAAAGTCACTCAGAAACAACAGACCACTTTGTCTCCTTCCTTCCAGCCAACTCCTCCATCTGAAAGCCATTTAACTCAATGCTAAAGATTGCCTGGAAGGACCAGACAATAGGAAGGTCTCTTTCATTGTCAAGGACAGTTACACTTTGAAGATGATGCTCAAAAGGGGTTAAAATGGGTCAACAAGCAATTGTTTGGTCTATCCAAGGAAATGTGAACAGAACATTGTTAAAGTCACCCACACAAAAAAAAAATCTAAAAGAGCACATCTTTAGGCTGAGCAAGTATGGGGGGGCGCACACAAAATGCTGATGTAATGTCATAGTGAAATGGAGATAAAAAACTCCTATCAGTACAAATGGTAAAACTGAATTTCAGTAGATAGGTCAGTTCTTAGCAGCATGCATCCAAAGCACAGTAAAAGCAAGAGACATACAAATTTACTAACAAAGGGAAAAATAACAGCAACTGTGACAGAATTAGATGTCATTTTTCCATAACTTCATTTGTCTGCTTCCAATTTTCACAAAATGCCCTTGGGAATCATTGTGAGTTGTACGGCTAGATGCAAATGGGTACATCTTAGGTACTGAAATGGACTTACTCATTTGTATATAACAGCTGTTTTAAAGGAAAAAAAGTGGAAAATACTTTTGCTTTCGTGCAGATTATCTAAATCAATACTTGTACAGCCTACTGAAACCTCTTTGAGTGTGCATGTTCTCTTCATGCTTACACGAATCACAGAAGTTGCCATTTTATAAAAGCTTCTAGACTTAATTTACACAAATCTAATTCCTAAGGTAAATCTTCCATGAAATAGAGGATTCATCTAAAGCCATTTATTTATCCAAATCCAATCCTTATTTTTATTATTAAAAGTCTAGTTTCTCTTCTAATCAAATTCTGGCTTGTTTTTGACTCTTAAATGCAGCATTGTATAGGAATATAGGCACCAAGTCTGAAAAAGTGCCAGTTCAGCAGAACTAGCCATGAAGTGTATTCATTTGCATCTGCATTTGTAGCAAAGGGACATTCCATTACAAGCAGCTTCACACAGGAAAAATGTCTAAAAGTTCAGTTCTGTTGAAGGTAGCGGCAAAACTTCCAACAATTCCACAGCAGGCAAGGAGTCAGTTCTGTTTTCACAAGCTTGTACCTCTGAAGTAGGTCAGTGATCACAGAATCAGAGAATAGCATGAGTCCCAAGGGACCCACAAGGATCATGGAGTCTGGCTCCTGGCCCTGTACAGAAGCATGCCCAAGAATTCACACCATGTGCCTGGAAGTGTTGTCCAAGCGCTCCTTGAGCTCTGTCAGGCTTGTTGCTGTGCCCACATCTCTGGAGAACCTGTTCCACTGTCCAGCCACCCTCTGGGTGAAGAACCTTTTCCTAATATCCAAACCTCCCCTGGCACAGCTTCACGGAGTCCCCTCAGGTCCTGCCACTGGTCACCAGAGACAAGAGATCAGAGCCTGCCTCTCCTCTTCCCCTCATGAGGAAGCAGAAGATTGCAATGGGGTCTCCCCTCAGCCTTTTCTTCACCAGACTGAACAGACCAAAGGACCTCAGCTGCTCTTCATCTGGTTTCCCCTCTAGACACTTCACCATCTCCATGGCCCCACTTTGGACACCCTCTAAGAGCTTTAGATCTCCATTATATGGTGGCACTCAAAACTGCCCCCAGGACACAAGGTGAGGCCACCCCAGTGCAGAGCAGAGTGGGACAATCCCCTCCCTCAATCAGCTGGGGATGCTGTGCCTGATGCACCCCAGGACCATTTCTTCAAGACTGAGAAGTAATGGACATAACACTATTTACCATTATTATCCCTCCCATTAAAAAAGCAACTTCAATCACCTATAACTTCTATAATGTTTTTTCCCTTGTAGAGCCAGATATTCCTAAAATGCTAATCAAAGGTCAATGTTTTCAAGAGTTTGCAAAGTCACTTTTTGGTATAAAATATATTTCAGCTGTCCTTTTGACAAAGAATTTCATCTCAAGTAACACTGGAAACTTGTCTTATAACAAGCCCTGATCAGTTTTTAGAGATATGGTGAAATCCCTTTTTTATCTGCTTGTTTTCTTTACTTCACATCCATATACTGGCTTCCAACAGAAAAAAATTAAATATTCAAAAAATATTGATGTCTTAGAGTTCAAGCAGCACCACACATGTCTATGAATGTAAAGTGACTTGAAAGCCTTGTAGACTTATCCTTGGTACTTCACACCCTTTGTCTCTGAATTCCAAACTTGTTTTTTCAGAAGCCTTTTATAGCCTTATGGAAGTGATTACTCAGTACTAAAATTAATGGGAGTCACAGTAGTGCTATCAGGGCCTCTTTCAAAATTAACTATTTTCAAGATTTTTAGACTTGCTGCAAACCTGTCTCGAACTAGACCACTCAAAACAGTGATGAAAATGATCATTACACAATCAGTTGCACCTGCTGTGCAATTTAGATTTATATGGCTAAATCAGCTTCACAAGAAGTGCCTGACAGGGGTCAGAGTACAAAACTCCCCCTACCAGCAGTGTGGGACAACTAAGGTTAGAGCATTATTGTGGTTTTCCTCCTCCTTCCTGCATTTTCTCTCATATTCTTCCACTAATCTCCACAACACAGTGTTCCCCACTCACTGCAATTGCTTCAGGTGACTTCTCCCCCTCTACAGCTCATGAGTCACAGAAGACCATGTCCCAGAGAATAAGAGAATCATTGTCCCCTTGGTGGGTTTTTATGCTGGGGATGAGAACAGGCTGCTGCACCAGAAGGAAAAGAGAAAGAAAACAATGTTTGAGATCACGAAATGGGGATGCCTCACATGCAGTTGTCCTCTCGGGATATGTGAAACCTCTGTGTGCTCAGGGTCAGTGACAGCTCAGGAGAATGAAATCCTAAACTCTTAACAGAGCTGCAGTACACGTGGGAAAATCCTGCCTGCATGATCTAAGACTGAAACTAAACTCATATTCCATATAAGATTCCAACTATAAATACAGACAAAATTTTTTTCCCTTTTTCTACTTATTATCATGATCATGCACATTTTTCTCACTGTAGAGAAAGAAAAACATCCTGCCTGTATCTATTTCTATTGGAGGAGATTGGCAAATAATACCTGCCGAAATTTTCCAAAATGCTTTATCCTAACGTTGACACCTGGCAAAAGAAAAATCAGCTTTAATATTAGCTTGGCTAAGTGGTGCAAATGAAAAAAAATTGTGATGATGAATGTGGATAGATGTCACTAATAGCACCATAAATTGAATAAACTCAAAATTCGGTATCAAGTACAAAGACTTTTCATGACAGATGTGGGTTTGAGTTTGGTATGCTTTTTTCTAATTAGAATATAATTAGGATTTATATTTCCCTGTAGATAACACAAAAATGCTGGGTCAATTTTTCTGTTGGTGTGCCTCCGTGAAAGGCAGCTGACACGCAGCAAATTTGTCTTTTTTTCTTGGCTACAATCATGTGTTTATCATGTGTGTCTGTACAGTGTTAAGGCAGATATATCCTCCAGTACTGACCATTCTCCTGTATTCATGTATGAACATGTGACCAAGAGCAAGATTTAATCACAGATCATTACCCCTCTTTATAGAAAGACCAATCCTTACATCAGGGGAAGGAGAAAACCATGTGTGACTTGAAAAGCAATTATAATTCATGAATAATGACTAGCTGTGGATCAGAAGGAACAGTTCACAAAAAACACAGGTGTAAGTTTTCTGAAACAAAATTTTTGCAGGTAGTAAATATATTCAAAAATCCAAAGTCTTCTAATTAATGACTAAAGACCTAAAGTGCTATGTCTATCTGATAATGCAATTGCAAGGAATCATTTAGCCAACTAGAGCATTTCAGATACACTTCTGAAGGTGACAAATAAAAAAAAATTCCCCTTTGGATAGTTTTTTCAGTGTCTTCATAAGATATCAGGGGTTTTCCTCACTAAAAAAGCCTGTTTCATCTGATCTCAGGAGTGTACCTGACTGGCACAATGCAATTCGATTCTGTCACTAGAAGAACAAATACAACTTTGTTCTCCTTTCATGTGTCACCATAAATTTGATTAGATAAATTAATATTTCAGGATTTTTTAGGATTTTTTTGTTTCTGTCTACCAAAGAAAACAAAGAATCACACACAGGATCCTCCTTGTCTTTCCAAATAATTCCCCCCCAAGTCTAGGTCCAAAAGGCAGCAGGGCCAGGTGCACACGTCAAAGTCCTGCCAGCCAAGCCCCGGCAGCAGGGGCATGAAAAAAACACAGCCAAGAGCAGATGCAGAACACCAGCCAAGCTCCTGGCTGAGTTTCACGTAGCTCCTGTTCTGCTGCCAGAGAGCTCTGGCCACCTGCCTGGCCAGCTCAGGACAAGCCAGCCCCACACCACTGGAGCCCCAGCAGCTTCAGCAGCACCTCCTCGGGGCTCTGCTGGCGAGCAATGCATTCACACTGAGAGTAAATAAATGTGAACTTAGAAAAGAATACCTGTTAGCCATGTAACTGAGCAAGGAGGCAGCAGAAGCTTAAGGTACCTTGGGGATTAATGACTGTGCACAGAGACCCACATGTCTGAGTCAGGATAGCCACCTCAAGTACCAATGAAACAGCTTCAGCATGGGCTACCTGCCCAAACACTGGGACCCATTTTACAGCGCATTTCTGAAGCTGACTACATTAAAGCAAGCTCATACTCACCCATCCTCTGTGCCTGCAGGTGAATTGTAGTTAAATTTCTTCCTCTTGAGAGCAGAGACCTCAGCAGGTCACAGCTCCTGCTTCTGCATGGGAAAAGCAGAGACACAGCAGATCAACACTCCCACCCACTACAGTGTCACCTGCGAACTAAGGGTACATTTGATCCCCTCACCCAGATTGCTGATAAAGACATTAAACAGAGCTGACCCTAGTTCCTAGTGGGAACACCACTACTCACCAGCCACCAGCTGGATGTAACTCCAGCCACCACCTCTCTCTGGGCCTGGCCATACCAACAGTTTTCTACACATTAAACACTGCACCCATCCGAGCCATGAGCACCCAGTTTCTTCAGGATCATGCAATGGGAAATAGTGTCAAGGTGGACTAAAGTCCAGGCCAATAACATGCACAGCTTTTCCCTATCCACTAAGGAGGTCATCTGCCATAGAAGGAGATGAGGTTGGTGAAGCAAGACCTGCCTTTCACAAACCCATGCTGGCTGGCCCGACCCTCTGGTTGTCCTGTATGTGCTGTTTAATGACACTCAAAATTATGTGCTCCAGGACATTCCCTGGCACTGAGCTCAGGCTGACAGGCGTGTAGTTCCCCAGGTTTCCTTCCAGCTTTTCTTGTAGATTGACATCACATCAGCTAATCTCCAATCATCTGCGACCTCCCCAGTTAGTCAGGACTGCTGGCAAATGATGGAAAGTGGCTTGGCGATCTCTTCTCTGAGTAATACTCTAGGGTGGCGTCCATCTGGCCCTATAGGACTGTGTGTGTCTAAGTGGTTTAGCAGGTCGCTGACCATTTCTCCTTCCTAGAATCATAGACTATGCTGAATTGGAAGGGAGCCACAATCATTGAGTCCAACTCCTGGCCCTACACAGGGTGCCCCAAGAGCAACATCATGTTTCAGAGTGTTGTCCAAACACTCCTTGAACTCTGTCAGGCTGGTGCTGTGACCACTGCCCAGGGGAGCCTGTTCCAGTGCCCAAACACCCTCTGAGTAAAGAAACTTCCAGATATCCAAACTAAACCTCCCCTGATGAAACTTCAGGCTGTTTCCTTGAGTCCTGTCACTGATCACAAGAGTGAAGAAATTGGTACCTGCCCCTCCTCTTCCCCTCACAAGGAAGTTGTAGACCTCAATGAGGCCTCCCCTCAGTCTCCTCATCTCCAGGCTGAACAAACCAAGTGTCTTCAGCCACTCCTCGTACAGCCTCCCCTCCAGACCCTTCACTGTCCTCATGGCCCTCCTTTGGACACTCTCTAATGCTTAATGTCTTTTTTAAATTGTGGTGCCCAAAACCGCACACAACGCTCAAGGCAGGACCACACCAGTGCGAGCAGAGCAGGACAATCACCTCCTTTGACCGACTGGTGATGGATTATGAGGGTTTCATTCTGCTCCCTGTCTCTGTCCTTTAGTTCAGGGGGCTTGGTATCTAGAGAACAGCTCATCTTACTACTAAAGACTGAGGCAAAGAAAGCACTAAGTACCTCCAGTTTCCCCATCCTTCACTGTATCTTCTTCCTCACCTACTTGTCTTCCAGCATGTGGGGACAGACTGCTCCTATACCTTTAAGTTCTCCTTCTTGGAGAATGTCCATTCTTCCTGGACTCCTTTGCCCTTCAGGACTGCCTCCCAACGGACTCTGCCAAAGATGCTCCTAAACAGGCCACAGTCTGCCCTGTGGAAGTCCAAGATACCTATGCTGTTAATGTCAACTGAAAAGAAATGAACACAGATCTAAGTACACTGAAATGCCACTGGGAGTATTAGAAGCTTGATTTATCAAGGCCCAAGTGAGTGTCATTCTCTACTATGATTGTAGTAGTAAACTTTGGTTTAGACCCTCCATGCAGCACCACAAAGAAGCAGTTCCGACAGTAGATCTAACATTTATTCCTAACATAGTGAAAAAACAACCTAAAATGTCTCTTATATCTCTAAGCTGAAATGAGATAACTAAATAAAACCCCACAGTAAAAAGAGTTTTTTTAATACAGATAGTACCCAACAGCTTTGGTGCCACAGAGAAAATGAATGCAGAGAAATGTGGGGTTTGACATTTTTCCCCAGAGCCCAATTAAAATGAGCAAAGTAAAATGCACAGAAATAAAATATGTCTAGTAAATATGTTTATCCTAGCTTGATTTGCTACACACTACTGCACCACTGAAATGGGAATATTGGCAACAAATTATACTTCATATTAAGGACAGATGAAACATATTGTTAATATGTGCTGTGTAAGGCATAATGAATCACAGTCTCCAATTAGAGTTTTTTCCAGAATAAATAGTCATTATGGTCTAGATTAATAGATATTACAGCCAGAGGGGACTACTGTGATCATCTTTGACCATTGTTATCATTGCTTTTCAGTGCATAAATCAATTGTTAAAACCTTACTTTAGACATAATTCAATTATGAGTTATGCAACAAAACACAAAGGAGCTTCACTGAAATAGCCTATAATTAAGTTCAATGATTTGCTTGCCTCCCCTTCATTCCATCATTATTAAGATTTGTTCTTCCTGTAGTTCATGAAATTTAGTAGCATTTACAGCACTGAAGTTCTAAGTGGTACAGTTATTCAAGAAAAAGCAACATTTATGTAAGGAATTAGGAATGCCTGCTCGGGAAAGAAGGGTTCACATGTTAAAATAAATTTAAAAAAAAAGGCAAAGCGGCACGCGATATACCAGATTCCTATTGTGAGGCACAAATTCTTCACAACACTGGGAGACATTGCAGAACAAAAATACTATTAGAACTGTTTCAAAGGGAACATTTTTGGCTAGGATAGAGACTTTTGACATTATTTATTAGGTTCAAAAATGCTTAACAAAGGCCTAACAATAGTCCTGTGGAAACCACTACATCTGAGGCACTTTCTGTTGTTATGTGCAGGCATTGATTTGAAGATGGCCAGCATTAGTAGAACAATTCCCTCACAGCAGTCAATGCAAGTGAGCATTCATACACACACAAGCAAAAGCCTGTGAACAAACCATATGGAAACAAGAAAAAAAGTAAACATTTATTAACCTCTTTGAGGGGAGATGGGTGGAAGAACAGGCAAGCAGCGAAGGAGACGGTCATGCCAAATTTCTGCTAAAGAAGGTGTTTGCCCTGAGCATTTTTTTTTTTTTGTGGAATATGAAAAAGGCTGGAGAATGTCTTCAGTGCCATGGAAACTGGGTCTTCTGGGGCTGCCAGCAGTGCCACCACCCTTGGCCACCCAGACACACAGACTGTATGACGCTCAGGTTGGCAGGTTTGGATGTTGCTCCTGCCCCCTTCCTCACCTGTGGCTGAGGACACTGGCAATCGTGGAAAAGGCTAAGCAAATTTATGGGAAAATAAACATAACTGAGGATTTGGCTCAGCAACTATGACATACAGACACACACAAAGAAACAAAGACTTATTATTCTCACTGCAGGGATACAGAAATACATAAAAGCTGTGCAACTGCTGTGCGCAGAAGGTTTGTGAGTGGTGGAGGCCGATGAAATGGTGCCTGTAGACCACCTGACACAAGGAAGACCATCTTCCTACCATAGTAGAGCCAGAAAGTCACCTCCATCCTCACCTGAAGGTGGATATACTGAGACAGTGACCAAAACCTCATTTGATTCATAAGATCACCAGTACCTGAACATCTTATGCCACTGAACAGCCAGAATAATGTCTCACAATTAAACTTGAGGGTTACAGCTCAGTTCCTCTTCTTTTGCATTAACCTCAGTATAAGCTTCCTTATGATAGAAATTTTCATTTTCCAGTGTAATCAGTATTTAAATTGATGTTGGAGGAAAGGGAGAGGAGCTCCATGCTTTGGAAAATGCACTCTAAAGATAGGTCTTTCATTTGCATTTAAAATGTGATGAATCTGGTTACTGGTTTCTGAAATATGCTACAGAATGTTAGCTGATATAAAGAAATCTCAAACAGGCTTGGTTTGGTGCTGCTGAAGATGAGATTGAAAAAGCAAATGAGTCCATTCAAGGAAGGAGGAGGGAGCTAACACAGAACCACTATGTCCATGGCCCAGCAGATGCTCTCTCACAGCTGATTAACCTGGACAATGCCCTGCCACAGCCCCAGGAGCAGCTTACCTCTGCTCTCACCAAGCCACAGCCTCCTGAATCTTTGCTGTTGCACCAAATACAGCAGCATTTTCATCCAGTGGCTGTGTTGGCCCACAGGGTATAAAGAAATTTGGGTCCTTCTTTGTCTTCCACATGGTAGGGAACCCCATCCCCCAGATTGAGGTGTCTTGGAAATGCGACGATACCACAAGCCATTTGCCATCTCCTCTAAAACAGACTGAAATAGATGGAGAAAAAAACCCCAAACATTATACAGCAGAGCAACAACCACCAAGCTAAAGTTAGTAACCCACCACTTATCTTTCCTTTTACATGAAAACACTGCCTTTCCTGGATTTACAAAGATCCTGAACTTCTAAATGCCAAGAGGTGACAGGAGGCAGAAATGCTGCCTGCTTCAATCCAGCAGCTCAGAATGTTTAAGATTAGCCCATATATCCACACAGCTATCCTTACTTAATAATCAGGTTGTACGCAGAAACCCTGAAGACCCAGACAGAATCACAGATTACGTATGTTCTTCATTTAATTTGTCTTCTCCTCATTTAGACCATTTGCTGCCAACAGTTTAACTCCCCACCCAGTCTGTCACTTTTTCTATTTGCTTTTAATTTTGGATGAGTTCAGTGTTTCAAGCCTGATCAAAACAGGGGGTTTGTGTGGCTTACTTCAACTCATTTCTGAAAATGTGAAGATTTCTAGCAGTGAACACTCCTGTCTCCTGTGCACTAGACCTTGACAAGCAATGGCTGAATATTTTCCCACACCACCTCAAGCCTGACTGGGAGGGACACATGCTTTTGTATGGACAGTTTATTATGTTAAACATACATACATTATATTACTAGGGGGGTAGGCTACGAACAGGGCTTTAACAAAAGGGCATAGCAAACATGCAATTTATATTAATCACTGTGTGCACTTAGAACTGCAGAAAAGTTCCTGAGTGCATTCAACAGTTCCATATTTTCTGGGCATATCTCACTGCATTGCCTTCAAATACAATGAAGAATGTGCTTAAGGATTCCCATTCCTGTAGTAAGTCATCTCTTAATTAGGAAAGTATCGCCTCTGAAGGCAGTTCGAACACATGCTTTTAAGCCTGACTTCATTTAAAGTCAAGGCCAAGATAGATTTAAAATATCTTATTTTTGAATGATAGCTTATTTGAGCAGACCACCTGAACATATTAGTGTGATTATTATGTTACAGTGCATGTAAGAATAGTAAATTGTATTAAATTACAATATTGTAATTATAGAATCATAAAATATCCAGAGTTGGAAGGAACTCACGAGGATCACTGAAGCCCACCTCCTGGCACAGGAAAACCCCAGGAATCACTCCATACTGGATGTGATAAATATGCTATTACATTATATTAAAATACAATAAAATATACTACTATATATTACATTAAAATATGTATAAAATAATAATTTGTATTAAATTTGTTTAAATAATTGGAATTAAACTATTAAAATGCTGTTTTGGTGATTTTAATTATAACAAGAGGCAATATATTATGGTTTTTTTAGCTGAAGGAAAATTTTAAAGTTTTTAACATTTTCATAAATTGTTTATTGCTTGTACAAATTAGTTTCTAGCCTTACTGAAGATAATGATAACTTTAAAAAATAATTTAAAAGAGATGTTATTTATTTTAGGTACTCTAGGTGGCTTTGGCCTCATGGTATATGTAAAGAAAATTGAAACCAGTAAACATTTATTATAAAAACAATAATCTAAATGTAGAGATACCAGAATTTAGAAATCAGTAGGATGGCAGATCCAAAGAATCAGACTTTTGGTCAGAGATTGAAGCCCTCAGCTTATGTGCAATTCAAGAGGAATTCATGGTTAAGAGCATTTCCCAAGAGCTTCCACAAGATCATAGTAGAAGCTTTAAGGAAAAAACCAGTAATAACAGATCTTAAACGGAACTTCTTATCCACACATCTCTTGAGAGGAACATATACAATTGATTTGACATTAAAATTACGCCATTAGCTCTCCATCACTCATTGATTTCAGTCAGGTTTAAAATACTGTTCTGGTGATGTCAAACTAAAAAGAAAATGAAATGCCATAGCCCAAGACATGCACAAACAGCAAAATGGAAACACTCAGGACGTTTTGAAGCATATTAAGGGTTAGGAGAAGGCCAGGAGCTCTCTTAAGTCTGTTATTTGAGGATTGCTGTGGAAATGTATGTTCAAACCCCAGTTGTGCCAGCAAGCACCTGGGAAGTGGTCAGCAAAACAAATGTGACAGCCCTATTCTTGTCCCAAAATGAAGCAGTATGTAAAGAGTGAAAATAACCATCTATGCTTGATTAATTAGGTTTGTAAGTATTCTTCAAGAACTAAACAATATTTCTAAAGATTTCAATAGTTCAAAGATTGCCCTATGGCCGCCTGGCCAATACATCTTCCAGCACACACAGTTTACAAGCATTTTTCTTCCCAATATGTTGTCTTCGTTTGGTGTGACATTGTTTGAGCACAGGTCTGTTTGGGTCAGCGTGGTTTTCTTCGCATCACAGCAGTGGTGCTGAGGACAGCACTCAGACCATACATCTTCCATGTCATTTCAGTCAAAGGCACATGATGCTTCCCGGTGCCCAATCAGGAAGGGTCCGGCGCTGGAACAGGGGGGCATATTGGCAAACTCAGCTTTCTTAATGACAGCCATTGTTGCAGACAAACAAAAGCACGGTTCTGAATATTAGCGTGCAGCCTTGTGTTAAGGTCATCTGTGTGGCACATCCATCATCTCCCAAAACAGGGGCCAAAATGCTTTAAAAAAATCCATCCAAACATGATATTTTCAGAATATGCCTCAAAGCTGGCAACCGATACAAGTGCAGTGACCACTTTGAACAGTCCTTCTCCTCCTCAGCAATTCTGCATAGGGGCAGTGGAGAAAGAACACAAGGTAACAGATATAGTCTTCCTAACTGCTAGTAGGGGGGCTACTTTAATTAGGCTACTCAATTAACAAAATTAATCTAATAATCTGTAATAATTAGGCTGAACAGCAGTTCTTCCTATAAGTTAGAGCTCCGCAATAGCTCTCGTATTGACTAACTACTAATGGGTAGTCAGCAACTCTCTGGTTTTGAGGCTCACTGTTACACTGCTCACCTGTGAAAGCATCTGAAAATTGAAATTAAAAGGATATAATGCAGCAGGCTAAAATCTTTGACTGATCCTTCAGTAGTCATGAAAATAATGCCAGTGAGGTTACACCAATTAAATGTCAGTCATATTACTTACATCAGCAACTGCTTCTCAGTATATGACGTTCACAGTCTGACCCTTAGATGGAAGGGACAAAGCTGTTACAATCATTTTTAGAGGTCTCTTTAGCAAAATTAATAGATGACAGGAAAAATCCATCATCAGTGTTCATTCATTTAGTTAAATTATATAGTTGGCTCCTTTGTTCACTGAACAAATACTGACTTCCCAATCATTTTCTGCCCCACTAAACAGTTAGAAGCCAGAAATACTATTTATCGGTCACTTTGGTTTTAATAGCTGCTCAATGTAGAAAAGAATTGTACCAACACATATTCAAAAGGAAAATCTGAATCTCAAATTTCTGTAAAATTTCTCTTGTGGTTTTCTTTTTTTGTTTGGTTTTTTCGTTTGTTTGGTTGGTTTTTTATTTGGGAAGATTATTTATTTAACAGTGGAACAATGAAGAGGAATAACACTGGAATACTCACAAGCATTTTGTGTGAGCAAGGCTGAACCTGACTGATGCACTGAGCCCCTCCAGCAAGGAGGCTGCAGCAGTCAGGCTGCTGGAGGCTTCCCCAGTAGTGCTGGTGTGGCAGCAGGTAAGTGCCTACCACTCTGTGACAAAAGCCTGGATGCATGGCTCAGCTCCCTGAGTCCAGAAATGCTTCTCAGAGACTTTTCTTATGGCTCCCTGTTCCCAAAATCTTTCTCCTAAAAGCCAGTAGCAGATAGGTTGCTCGTGGTCATTACTGTTCTTACCTCCCTGGGTGCCAGCCAGGAAGAAAGGACGGGTTTGGTCACTACCTTCTCAATCCACCCCTGGTGACAGCTCATCCCACACTCCATGGCTGCAAGCAGAGGTCAGTAGTCCCTGCCACCCCAAACAAGGCTCCCACCTACATTTCAGGTGGACACCCACCTGCCAGTCAAATAACACAACCATAGAGAGGCTTTCACTCAGGTCACATTAATAAAAACCCAGATGCAAACCCAAGCATCCCATGCAACAAGTATTTCCAATATTATTAGAATGATTGGGTCAGCTTCTCCATTGACTGCAAAACAGCACTTGTTCAAAGACTGAAGGAGCAGCCAAATAGATGAGTGTGCATGGAAAACAAATCTAGGCATAAGTTACTTTGCTGTTTGAGCCACAGAACTGATTGCATGTTAAAAGCTGGAATTGGCTTTGGCAGTGGGTCCTTTAGTGAGTGCCTGACTTCATGTAACGTTCTCAGAACAAAAATTGGATAACTACAGAGAAGAGCCACTACATCCATGCATCCCAGCTGTCAACATATATCTCCTAATTTTTTGAGAAAAATCAATTTCTCCCTCCAAAAAAAGTCGAATATTTTGAGAAAAACAAAAGCATGTAAAGTTTTCATTAGTAGGATAGGGAAGAAGCGTTTGCTTCTTCAAAATCATGATTTTCTTTAGGCTTCTGGTTTGTTTTGGGGTTTTTTTCCCTACAGTATGGTTCACAAAGATTTCCCTAGGAGATGGTAAGTGCCAGAAACAATTCTTGGATTATGGAAAATTTTCATCTGCACTAAGTGATCAGAGAAAACTCGGTTCCTGTCTTGCATCTACAGCCATATCACACAGTTATACCAATAAGCTCAGAATTTATTGATACTTATGAAATCTACATGCTTGTGGCTGTCCATACATCTAAAGTCTGAGTGTTGTAAGTGTGCATGAGAACTAATCTATGTGGAGAAAAGAAAAAAAAAGATGTTTATTGGATGAACCATAATGGACCAAAACTGAGTCTTTTTATATGCAAAATTATGCAGACCACAAATATTTAGATTCTCATTTTGCTGGGCAATATGGGTACCACTATCATTTAGGCCATTAGGAAATTTAATACACCCCTGCTTTTGCCACTGCTATCAACTTAAGTAATTTTTTCAATCCCAGTGTCCAACATGTTTAGCAAGTTTATCTACGCTATAAATAAAATCAACTTACTGTAAGCACTATTTAATTGGATATATATAGATCTACACTCCTGCTACTTACAAAAGCATCTGAAATTTTTTCTGACATCCCTTCCTCATATCATACAGAAATCTGCTCCCCAGTCTTTCTGCTCATGTTTTTAGCAACTTTCAACAACACTGAAGCACATGATCACAAAGAGTCATACAGCATAAGCTGGTCTCATATCCATGGCTAACTCATCACACAGTCTTTGCAAAATGCTCCATATGTTACTGTAAATGGAATGGTATTGCACACTCCCTGGCAAACAAAAGAAAACCAGAAGACCTGTTTATCATTGATCTTCTTTAGGTACACTTGACAGGTGATACAAAAAGCTGGGGCTGACACAGACATCAAATGAAATATGTGTAAAGGTGACCAGTTCAAATAACAAGCCAGTGATTTGGTGGCATTAGGGGGAGCGTAGGTTTAGGAGACCACAGAAGTATTGACAGCACAGTAATGGGATTAACCATATTCAAGTAGAAGAAACATCTCTACTGTGCTTCAGCTAATCTGAAGCAGCCTGCTCTGAGCTCTGACTGCCAGACTCTGCTACCTGCAATTCAAAAGTCTTGCAGGGCTCCAAGTTAAACTACCTTCAAGTGCAGCAGCAAACCATGAAACAGTCTCATGCAGGGAGGATACATGCAACGGGGTACACTGCCCAAGGGGATTGCAGAGACCCCATGTCTGCAGGCCTCCACCAGCCCCTGAGACAGATTAGTCGGGACTAATATACAAGTATATAAATGATATATAATGTTAGATATATATAATTGCATATTATATGTATATGATATGTCCGTATATCATATACACAACTATGGCTTCACTGGGAGCTCCCAGACACCCTGAGGTCTCTTCTGACCATCTGAAATGCAGTGGTTGGTGTTAGTTTTGTGACAAATTCTCTTCTGAGAAAACTGATAACTAACAACAGGAAGGTTTGCTCTGCAACACCAATCCAATGAAAACAAAATTCAGATTGAATTGCTTTCCGAGAGATGGATACAAGTTTTGCCCAAGATTCCCAAAGAAAGGGGCTGGAAAGTCCTTGCTTAATCTCCCATTTAAACCATCTGCTTGAACATAACTGCTAGAGAAAAAAAATTTACAGTGTAAATAGAATAGAGGGAAATACAGAAATAATAATTTTCTTTTTTTCTCTTTTCATTGTTTATGACCCTGAAACTGCTAATGTGTGACAGGAGAATGGCAGCAGAGTATTTCCCAAACTATATTGAGTTCATGGCCCACTTCCACATGTTGGAGATGGTAGCAAAGCCAAAACATCCAATAAACATTTGTGGTGACTTAGCAAACAAGGCTGACAAAGCTGAAACAAGGCTAATTCAAAAATTATTTAATATATTTTGTCAGAAAAAAATTCCTATGTTCTGAGTAAGGATTTCTTATCACTCTCCATGTGAATGGACTTAGAAAAAATATATGCAGCAAGATTTTAAGTACATAACCTAACACTTATTGGCACATATAATCACCACGCATCCCTCATTAATCTCCCATTTAAGCCAATTTGGTTCACATAATCTACATAAGATGCATATTAAACAAGGATGAGAACACCACAGTTCAGCTGTTCTTATAGTGAGATGCATTTTATCCTAGCAACAGAATAAACAGTACATCCTATCCAAATGTGTGAGTCCATCAGCTCAGCAAAGGACTGTGTAATGTGCCATGATTTAGGAGAACTGGGTGAAGAAAACAAGTCTGGGCTCCAGGACTCAGCCAGAAATGGCTGCATTGCTCTGTAACCATAATATTTGACATTTTATAGAGGCTTTTTTTCTTGCTAACCAAAATCTAAACCCTGTATTTCGATATCTGGATGTTTGGAATTTAGTTCAATTAAGAAAAATTCAAAACTTTTTCCTAGAACTCGACCTCATTCAAAAACCAAAATATCATGCTCATGTGTCATCATCTGAACACTTTGATAATGTTCTTGTGAAAGAAAGTTTAAACCCAAAACTGTACTGTGAACAGCAGAAGTATCAAAACATAGAAACAAACTTATTTTCACACAAGGAAATGTTGTACAACCCACCCCCATTCTCTAGTTCATCTAAGAACCTGAACAATCAACAGCAAATTTTGATTTGAGGAATATTTCTGCCAAATTCCAATCTTCTGAGCACTTCAAGCAAAACAGTCAAAATATTAAATCCTACCTTTCCTGCAACGTGTGGTATTCCAGCTGATTACAAAGAAAAAATGTATCATTTGAAAACTCATTAGCTATTAACACAGAGATGAACTAATTTATGTCTTTTGCAACTGGAACTTAATCTAGGACACAGGCTGTTTACCTCATTTATTCCAAACCATTTTTGAGATTTTAAAATCTAAAGATTGCCTTGCATGCTTAATATATTTCAAAAGCAGATGAGGAACAGATAACAATTTACTAAATGCACCGTAAAAAAGAATATAACTTACTTTTAATAAAATACCCAGAAAAGAGCCTAAGAACAGACAAAGAGATGAGTAGCTGTGCATGGGGAAATCACTTCAAAATCATCTTTTGGATAAGAAGCACTTTATGAAGAAATTGGTTTGTAATGTTTCTCCATCATTGTCTTAGGACAACATCTGGTGTTCTAAGAAAGGACTCCTCTTACACTCAGGTTCCTTGCCTTTGCTCTTTGTGATACAATGTTGTTAATATATACCTTTTAAAAAAATTATTTTGTTATTCTTGTATATCTTTATGTCTGGAAAATGGCACGGCAGTGTATATGCACATCTATTTCATGTTTAAGTGTAATTGTGTATACAGACACATTTTTATGCCACCTTCTCCTCTCTCCAATTCTGCAAAATGCCTTTAACACTTCACCTGAGGCCTTAAGAATTCTGCTGAATTTTTCTAATAATCATCTATCCACTTATGGATTCTTCTCATGGAAAAAAGAGACTGTTGGCCATTATGCCTGGCAGGCATTCAAGGTTATAAATTCCAATTATTAGAATTCTTTTCAAAACTCTACCCAAAATCTGAGGGACATTTTCCAGCCAGGTGAGCAGAGAACTCTGCAGCCTCAGATGGGCAGCAGGTGGAGCACACGTGGAGGAACACCTGAAGAGGCACTGGGGGTTTGGGCATTACAAACATTACTCCAAAGGGTAAAGAAAAGCAGTGATCTGAAAATCCAGCCCTCTGTCTAGCAGCCTTACACTGGAAGTGCACTGAGACATAGATTTTCTGCAGCATCTGCTGGACACCGGTCCTAATCTTCTGCTGGACTAACTTCTTGCTAAAACCAGAAGTATTCCTTGTCTGTAACACAGATAGAGATATCACCGAGGAGAAGTGGGATATGCACTGGCCAAGCAAAGAGCAGCCCATGAACCAAGGAGATCACAAGAGCTCAGAAATGCAGGTAATGCATGGCAGGACCAAGGGGAATGTAGCATATCCTCATATTGTGCTTGCTCACACCACTGCAGGGGGAAAAAGCTGATTAGGAAGTTCATCACATAAAACACACTGGCTTACTCCTTTCTCCAGAAGAAATAGTCACTGGTGGAAGCATGATGGACTAGTGAACTTCCTCCTCACAAAGGAGCTAGAGCCAATAAAATGTGTTCCCCTGCTCACCTGTGGGAGAGTATCATGCCCTAATGAAAACTAGTTCTATTTACTGCCTCACCTGCAGAAATTAGCAACAGGATAATTCAAGATAAAAACACATTCTTTTCTTTTTGGTCAGTCTCTCCTGTGTGTACTTGCACAACTGCATCAAACATCAGAGGCTCTCTGTGAGCAGCACTGCAAGAGATGCAGATCCCACCTCTGGAATCGACAGGCCTGGTTTTGGTAAGTAAGAATGAAAAATGGGGGTTGATGGGAGGACCCTGGAAGCCACATGGTTGGTGTTCACTTGACAACCTGCCCAGCAATGCCAAGGTCACAAGTTTGCCATATGGGCTGTTCACTTCAGGGTTGGACTTGATGATCCTTGTGAGTCTCTTCCAGATCAGAATATTCTGTGATTCTGTGTCACCATGTCAAAAGACAAAAAAAAAAAAAGACTGTGCTGCTTGTGAACAGACAAGAGGGTAATGCCACAACAACAAGGCAATGGGCCTTTCTGCTTAGAAAGAGAAAATTCAAACCCTGTGAATTATAAAATAGTGCTTGAAGTTTGCTTTGCAAGATATCCTAATTCCTTTCTGCTTTTATTTTTGGAGAGAGGAGGAAGAGGGTGGAGAGTTGGGGCGAGGAGGTCCTGTGTATGTAAAATATGATCATAACAAATGCTTACATAACAATAATCCTGAATCAAGAGCTCACATACCACATTTCACTTGAGAAACTTTGTGTGCTGCTCCTGACAAGATGGACCCAAATCCCAAATGACTGTGAATGGTTCACCTGCAAGCTCTCCTCATGCAGTCTTTCACTTCACTTTTGCTTTCCCATTCTCTGTGTTCTGCAACCAGTATTACCAGCATCCCTCGGGGAAGGCAGTGCAGCTTCAGAAGGGATCTGGCAACACCTTCACTCCTTGTCAACTCTTCTTCCAAACTGCTGTGAAAGAAGGCATGAGAAAATTCTCAACTGACACAATTTGCTGTAATCAATTAAAATTTAATTTGCAGATAGTTCAAACCCACCTGATTTAATTTTGAATGACAATAAAGCTCAACAAATCTTTGCGTGGAAACTTGCAGTGTCTTCCCCATTCAGGCACTGTCTGGATGATATGAAATCCAGAAAGCACACAAGTTGCAAAGGCAGCATGCTCAAATTAATCTTATCCTCCCATACTAGGCTCCTCTGGAAAAAAACACTAACTCATTTCAGGTTTGAGTATTCTGAATCTAAAACAGCTCTTATCTAAACTTGCCTATGTGAGATTTACAAATGAGAAGAGAACAAATAAGGAGTAATTTAAATTTTAATTTAAAACCCCTCCATTTTCTTATCCCTTATCAAACTGCCAGCATTTTTCCTGCTAACAATGAGCTGAGTGTCATGGGCACAGCACAGCCCCCTACCACAAACCAAGTAATCTCTTTCATCTAAAACCCTGATCCCTTTAATAAACAAAATACGAAAAGGCAGTCAAAATTACGCTCTGGCTTTATGAAAGAAACAGGGAAATCCTTAGAGCACAATCCCCTACTTGTTATTTTCACAGCCCATGTGACCCAAAGTCATTCTGAAGGATAAAAAGACAGAGGCTGCCACCAGATCTCTGCCATGATTTTTCCACAGTTCCCAGCCTTAGCCCATCTGTTATGCAGCGGCCACATGAATGGCATGTGTCAAGAGAGTCATCACTGTGCAAACTGTCCAAAGAAATCAACCAGCCAACTTCCTTTTGCTTCCATGGCTTCAGCAATTGTTGCTGAGCCGGCCACCATATGGTGAATAATTAGTTTTTCGACCCCACTCTAGAAAAATGTTCGCTCCATTGCCAGGCATTAGCAATATGTGTGCTAATGAACAGCACATGATGAATGCCTATATATTAACAAAAGTTGAGATTTTCTGGCAGAAAGCTGCACTCACTGCAAAAATCCCAGTTACTCTTAAGGAACCGAGAGATGGATGGCAGCAAGTCCTGGCTGAAAGGTGCAATTCATCCAAATTTCTCCATTTCTCAAACACTAAAGGAACTTTGCAATAAACCATCCCACTCCTCTCATCTTACCGCTCCCTTTCTTAAAATGATCAATTCCAGCCACGTAAAGGATTGGCAACGCAAAGCTCTCAAACAGAGGTCCTCTGTTCTTGGGCAATTGAGGTGCATTGTGTAAATACCCGGGACACAGGTTCCTCCACACTTCTTTTTTGTCTGAGGGCTTGATGCATATGAATTTATACTGAGTACCTGCAGTGTGCAAGCTCCTTGAGGAGTCACTCCCAGACCTCTGAGCAAACACTCACCTCCAAGGACCAAGGCTGGTAAATACACCTGATGGTTCCATCAAATGGACTTAAAAGCTCAGCTAAGACCTCTAAGTACACTTTGCTCCATGAAGTGATTTTTTTCCTAGCACTCTAATTAAAAAGAGATCTTCCGTACATTCTCGTGTAGGATATATCCCCATATTGTGCAGGCATCATAAACTAATGATCACATTCAGGAAAGCTGGTGGTTCTGACCCTTGCTTATCATTAGGAGAGTTCCAAATGCAGCCCAGAGACATTTTTAAATAAAAACAACTATTTACAAACAGACTTGTTAGAATACAACCACTTGTCTTGGGAAAAACTGCAACTCTGGCATAAACATTGTGTATGTAGAGACATTTTAACATGCATCACAATTAAAACACCTTAGATGAAAGCCATTCTTCAGAAGACAGGGAACAGTAAAGGTTCCAAGACACCTCAGTTTCCTTCATGTAGCTTCAATGGTGAGAGGCACAGAGCCAGGTGTAGAGTGCAATCCCTGATCAGATCCTGTTGCTGTCACTGGCAAACTTTGGGCAAGTCATTCATGCTTTCTGCACCACACAGCCCAGCAGCACCATTGCATCAATGGCACCCAGCTCTCTCCCCAAAGCATCTTTTTGGCCATATGAATAACTCAGAAGAAAGCAGAAGTCAGTGGGACCACAAAGGGCAGCTGTACACATGTGTGACCTCACTTCCCAGATCTGACTAGTGGGCAGGTTTTGAAATCTGTTATTTTATCATGTGTTAAGCCTGTCCATTAGTCAGGCAGTTTTTTCCCAAGACTAATTTTGGACACAGCTAACACTATGCACAGTACTGATGGCTTTTGGTTTTCTTACATTTTTATTAACAGAACTTGGTCACAGATTTAACTCCATTTGGTGCAGTCTCAAGCACTAAGTGTCCCCTTTAACTTGTGTGAGAGTATCAAAACAAGAAATTATCATCTGACAGCCAAATGTTCCACTAAATCTTGCTGATAACTGTAAGTATAGGCAAGAGTTCACCCTGTTTAGTTCAAATAGTGATATTGCCTATTGAAAAGTAAAATTTACTACCTGCAGGAGTCTAAAATTTACAGGAGAAAAGGACCACAGATTTATAAAGTTAATCTAAATGATGCCACAAGCTCCTTGGTAGCACTTCCCTATGGCAAACACTCATCTTTTTTAGACATGACCACCTTCTTTCAGTGGATCTGAGTCATTTGGACATGCTGGGGACAGTAATTTAATTTTGATTAATGAGTAGCAATGACATACAAAGAACACAGAGTAGAATTATCTCTACACAACAAGAGCTGGAGTGCCAGGACTCTGGTTTAGAGCTCTGGTCCAGTAGCAAGGCCAAGCTTGAGACTGAGTTACATCAAACTCCAGGATACAGTTTCATGACTCTCAAGCTTGCAGGCAAAGCTGGTTTAAGACACTCCTGTCCTCTGTGCTTATCTGTGCTATTGCCTTCAAACTGCTTCTACCACAACTTCCCCTGTGCCTCACAACATAGAAAAGTTGTGTCCAAAAAAAAAGTAACTTAAAAAAAGTAACTTAAAAACCCCCAAAATGCCTTGGAACTCCACCCCAATCAGTAATTAGCTGGGGGATTATTTGTACTGTGAAAATTCCCAGCATTCAAAATAAAAGTTAGTTGTACCAATATATGGACCAATAGACATTCATAATAACAATGTTTGGCCAAACCACTAGGCAATTATTCAATTCTTTACATTAATAGGATTTACATTAGTAGGATTTTTGCATACACAAAATAAATTAAGAAACCAGATAAACAATTGTGTTTCAGATCTCAGAACTTCTATATTTTATTAAAATGGAATTCTGATTCTTTGTAATCAAAGTGATACCATTTGTACCCACAACATTACCTAATTCCCTGTAAAATCATTTGCCTGGTAAGCAAATATCCGTTTTAAAACACATATCATTTAAAGACAGTAAACCTTCAAAAAGTTTATGACCCACCAGCTTAGATTTTGGTTGAGATAGTATTTCCAATCAAATTCTTCCCTGGTTCAGGCAAAAGAATGCTTCTTAGAGTGACAAGATTTCAAATAACACAACAGAAGTTTTCAGCCCCTTAAATTTTTCAAAGAGAGACATCCATCACTTTGTGGATGTAACATTTGCTGGCTGTGACTGGTCACAATGGGTGTCCCTAAAGAGCTGGTATGTTTATCTCTTCATTTTACGACACAACCAAGTTTCCAGCACAAGTAAAACTACTCTCTGCCCACTGTCATCAAAATGTTTCTAAAAATCCAACCACCTAAAGCATCCAACCAGGAGATGAGCTACAGCAGCTAAAAAAGCTAACCCTATTTTGCTGAACAAAACCCATTCTTTCCTGTATTACTCGCAAAATTTCAATCCATCCCCAAAGAATGAATATCTATATAATTCTTCTATCACCCAGGATAATCTCAAGGCAGACTAGGTGCCTTCACTCCTGTGTGCAGAGAGGGCTCTCCACGGCTGACCAGGGACTGTAGGAAACTACAGAGACTCAGAGAAGGCCACAGAATAAAAAAACTGAAATGATTGTCACAGTTTCTCTTTGAGAGGAGGTAACAACAGATATGATTAAAGTGCATAAACAACAGATGGCCTAAAAAGCAGGAGATTTTATGAGGGTTTGTTCAACACCTACAGGAACAAGGAGACAGTCAGTTGCAAAGTTCCTCCAGTCACTAGAGTGCAAATATGGTGATATTTTTCTAAATATTAGCCATGGAGGACACTTCAGTTGTCACAAACAGCTTGGGATCCTATCATCTTGCACATCAACAGTAATAAGAGAGAGAAAAGTCAGTCATTGCAATGATAACCAGAGTCTTGAGAAGGTGGTTTTGGTAATATCTGTGGTACTCCACTATGCCTTAGAGGGTTTGAGTACCAGGTAAAAATAACGTTTTGCACAGGTGGAACCACAGATCAGTTTTTCTCCTGCAGGATTTCTACTTCTATTGATGACAGGTGATACAGGACAAACACATCTTGAATCTTAACAGCCAAGAAACTCTACGGCAGTGATATCTGAAAAAGAGAACTCTTATTTGCTACCTAATTAAATTCAAAACCAGCGTGTCACACCATGAACCCAGAAACTTTCAGGCTATTTTATTGTCAATGTTCAGGTAGAACTAGAATTTAAATAATGGGTACCTGGGAAATCTATGAAATGTGATTCTTGTGAAAAGAACAGAAGGAGGAAGAATTAAATACCTTTATTATCTTTACAGAAAAAGATTAAATCTGACTTTTAAGAAGAATAGCATACACCCAGAACAAAAACAAAAAACTGTGAGAGTGTTCATAATGATGTAAAAGGTAAAAAAATTCTCAGAATAATTGTAGAACACACAAGACCACAAAATCATTGTGCAAACTAAAGAGTTTAACTTTTAAAAAAAGTCAGAGAGATGGAATTAAGATATTGCATTGAAAATCTGTGGAATACCTTTTTCAGCTAGGCTTTGTAAAAAGGCCCTTCCATTTCAAAAAGAATATCTTTAAAAGTCATTATGTAGTTAAATGATCTTAAAAGACTGCATAGAGGCAGCCAAGGAAAATTCCTGACATGCATTTTAATGGCACTGGTGCAGTGGCATTTATAGTAATGCTCAAGATAAGCAGTAAGAATGTATACCATTATTTTTGTTACTTGTGGTTTATTTAACTATCTTTAGGACTGTTCTAGTGGTTAAAGAATGCATCTTGCTAAAAGATAGAGATTTTCTTAAGTATTTGCCTTTAAAATAGAGAAATATTTGCCTAAACAAAGGCCTTTAAAGCAAAAAGGCTAATACCCTTCCGCCGATGAATCCAAATTTTGCCAAAGAGGGCTATGCTGGCAACCTGCCAGGAGCTTTAAGGCTGAAGCTAATTTGCATGAAATGGAGGAAATTGCAGCTGCCCTGAGAATTAATATGGAGACACAGACAGCCCCAATTGAGACAGAACATTGCACAACGGGATTTGTGAATACAAACATGCCACACTTCCTTATTTAAGATGAAAGTAGCTATAGGCAACAGAATAAGTCTCCGTGAAAGCTACTTAGATACCTTTACCCCCACCTTTCAGGCCAAATGACCTCATTTCAAACCCAGGTGGGGGCTGTCACTAGACCACAAATGGAAATGAAAGTTGATTCCAGAAGACAACCACTTTCAGAAAAGTGCTTGAGCATAGGATTAAATCCCATTCAAATACTCTCCTGGAAAAGAATACAACTCAACGTGTCCTTAAAAGCACTCAAAAATTCTTTAATCAGGGCCTGAAAAAGCTCCTCGTAGTCATTACTTGTTGTCACCATCAACACATGGTTGTATGGCTCAGGACCACATGAATCACTGAAGCTGGATACAGGATGCTTACACATCTGCTCTGAACAGCTCTTGAAAAATTGCATCAGTTTTTATTAGTTTGATCATACTGACAGGATTTCATGCCCCTCATGTAAAATAACCCCTTCATGTTATTATCAAGATTTCTACGAGATGTCGGAGTGATGTGTTTGTGTAATATCTCAATTTAATAAGTACAATTGTTGTGACTTGCAAGGGAAGAAAGGCACATTGCATTAAGTTTTCATCATACTTCTCATCCTACACAATTGTTGGCTGACCCTCAAAAATATAAAAACCTATGAAAGTACATCACAAGCAGTTAAATACACAATCTGAATTCTCAGTAACCAGACTTGGTATTATCAGCCAGTTCTCTTTATTCTCATTTGGAACTTCCTACATCCCTTCAGGAGGTTGGGTTGGTTCCTTACTCTTGTAATACACATTGTCTCCATACAAAGTCCCAGCAAAATCACACTCTTCCCTTCCTTTCCTGGCTGTAGCATTTAGCTTTTCTAGCGCTCGCTGTTGCACTGAAAACAATCACTGCTCCAGCAAAAGGGGCCATTTGCAGTATGGTCAATTGCACACTTTTGCCATCTCTTACAGAGGCTGTGAGGCTGCTTCTTTATTAAAGGAACACTCCCCTTACCTGTGGCTTAGATTGAGGCTCTTCACTCCCTTTATCTTCTTCACTTTTTTCCATATCCCAATCTGCAACAGCTTTAATCCGCCCCAACCAGATACCCAAATCTTGTTGGACCTTGCAATAGTCATTGCTACTTTTCTGCAATTTCAGAACCCATCCAAAGACGAAGGACAAGACAGCCATGCAGGGTCACTGAGCAGAGCCCTGTACTCCTGCTTCTAAGGTAGATATCTAAAGCAGAGAGCTGGGATCACCTGAAAAGGTGTTTATCATTCTCTCCTGTATATAAAAAGAGTTTGGACAAGTAGATTAGTTCAGATTAGTTGTCTGACTTCTAGGTAGCTAAAATCCAGGGAGAGAAAATAACACAGAGAAATTAATGGAACAAGACGGAACAACTCCTGACTTCCACTATCTTGTTTTTTTATGGGCCTCCTCATGGAACAGGCACAAGCTCACACTGGTGTCCTGCAGCAGTTCCATATCTCTCTACACACAGGCAGCTACTTTTTTTTCCTCCCCTTGCTGGACTGGTGATTCTGGCCTGTTTTCTGCAGAGCAGAGCTTGGGCCAGGGCTGCTGCTGGGTACATGGGGGCTCTCCCCCTGCTGGCCCACCAGGTGCCCTATGCTCTGGAGCAGCTCTCTCTATCACAAAACACTGCACAAATCCTACAGAGGCAGAGTGAAAAGCACATATTATGTTATCCTTTCATTTACAAGTAAGCAGGATAGCCAGAGCAAACTTTGATTGCAGTAATTTTGTACAAAATCTGCAGACTGTTCAGCATACAGGCACTAAAAATGCACAAATAACCCACATACTTACCATCCTGGACCAGCAGACAAAAGCCTTGTAGCACACAAAAACCCCCCAGATCTAAAATTCAGAAGGTAGTACTTCTGGAAATAATTTGGGAGCCTGTGAAGCCAGCTTAAACTGTCCTTTTAATTTTAGGAGATGAGAACTGACCTAAAGCTGACTTACATTGTTTCTTCTGTGCTTGAGCACATTAACTTTTAATTTCAGGCAACAACAACAAAGAAAAACACTGCAAGAATGGACTGGGGCACTGATTTTGCTATTGGCCCTTTCAACTACAGTGACGCATCAAACTAGTATTAAAATAAAATTGAAGAAAAATTATATCACCACTCCCCTGCCAGCTCACCCAGAAATTGATACGCTAGAATAAAACCTTTATGTCTTTTGTAAACTGGTAAACACTCAACAGTTGTGAAAGATGTCTTAGTCAGATGATGAAATATGGATTTAGAACCTAACACAATGCAGTCAGTTAAGAAAATAACTTTATTTAGACCCCATGTCTTTAAAGAACCCCTATTTCAACAAAACATTAAACCTTGGGTTTATGAGACTTTGCCTGATGAGAGGCAGAATGCCTACTCCATTCCTGGTGGGCAATGTGATGGCAGTATCAAGAGCAACACTTCTAAATGTATCTGTACAGGACCACAGGAGGTCAGAATTCATCTATTCCATCCGCTGCTCCAAGGCAGGATCAGCTTTATGTGTCCTAGCCCTGATTTCTACCAAAGCTATTCTGAGAAATTATGAGCACTTAAAGCGTATATCCTTGCCATTAAAAAAAGAAAAAAATCCAAACTAAATTCTGAGGCTGTAGTTTAAAAGTACTATATCTTGCCCTAACAGTCATGGACAGGAAGAAAAACACTACTCGCTTCTTCTTTGCAACAACCTTTCGTGTTCTTAAAGACTATTCCCCGATTTGCCAAGAGCCTTATCATCTTTTCTGCTCCAAAATAGGCACCACATCTCTCCTGCGATCTGCAACCCAAGTGAACAAAACACTCCAGTGACCAGGGCTAAGGAGCACAGTCTCTGCACAGCGTTTCCCAGGACATGCCACACTTAGCAAGTCATCATCACCACCACTGCAAACTGTAGCTGCTCATCAGGCTGCATATCTGTGTAGTCAGTTTTGCACAAAGTCCCTTCTAGAGTAACCCAGGCTATAATTCTCTGGTTGCTTAGGAGAGTGTTGCCACATCAGCTGCTCTCAAATGCTCAACTCTTCTCATCTAGCAACAGAAAGGAATATACATGTTTCATTTATGACACAAACACCTGGGGGAGGGAATTGGTTTTTTTTTCACTTTGGTGGATAAGAAATGCCTTTGAACAAAGAAACATTCCTGCAGTACCCAGCAGTCATGGCTCCCACTCCAAACAATACAACTCTACAGTTGTTGCTCATGTTGGCAGTAGCAATCTATATCCATTGGTAGTAGCAATCTGTATTCAGATATCATATGTGATTCCCTTGCAACACATCACATATGTCAGTAGCCTTACCATTTTATCAGGGACATTGCTTCTCCTTTCACCACAGGACTTTGGTCAGCACCTAAAAGATGAAAGGAAAGATATAAAAGGCTTTATAGTGGATACTTATGTGACACCAGTCTGTAGGGGACTGTGTTTCTACATTCATCATTAATGAATGGCACTTACCACAGAGTGAAAGATCTTATGCCCTATGTGTTTAAAATTCTGTTTATTGAGCAATTCTACCCATGTCACTACCCTTTTTGCTTTTAGAATTTCTATAGGAAATGATAATGCACAACCCTGGAACCACTCATTACCGATAGATAATAGTCTCAAACAATATTTTAACATTATTGGCTACAAAATATGACAGCAGAAGAAGGTGCTCAGCACAATTAAATTTGCAGAATAAAGTGCCACAATTTCTGCAATCCATGGTAGAAAAATGATTATGTAGCATGAATCAATTGTACAACACGATTCTTGGGAGAATTTCTAAAACTCAAAGAATAAAGCAGGCTATGAAAAAGGGAATCCTAGGCAAATCAGATATACTATGAAAGTAAAGGAGGAGCTCACTGCAGGATGTCCTGCTGCTTGAAATTGGCCTTATCAGCCTGAAAGAGATTCATTTTCAGAGCAGCATTTGAAAAGAAAAAGTCAGACCACTGGTGGTTTAATGCTACAGTCAATCAAGTTCCCATCTCTGGCAGAGGGAAGGAGGGTTGGTTTTAGCAGAAGGAAACAGTGGGACAGAGAGAAAACGAGTCTGAACACCTGTGTCCTGTGAAGTTCAGGGGATGCTGTAGGACAGAAACCAGTGGGGCTGGAGCCTGGAGCATTCTGTAGGTGGTGGGTGCAGTATGAGAGTCACCCAGCACTGCAGCAATGGGTGTGTAAACGGAAGGCTGCAGCACATGTTGGGACAAAGGCGTGGGTAGGAAGGTGGGAACAGAAGGAATTTAGGAAGCCTGACAAACAATGAGGAATAGTGAGAGAAAGATGTTTCCCTGGTCCTGGGAAAAAAAGCCCATCTGCAAGAGGATACAGAAACTCACTGTTTGAAAAAAGCACTCTGCTGGACTGATTTGCTATGGCACCTACATCCTTTAGAACAGATCTTCCAGAAGGCCTAGGATAGAGGATATCAGTTCATATGCACGCTAAATTTCTGTAAGAGACCATGACACTGTAATTTGTTAGGTTCAATGTAACCCAGGTGTCCTGGAAGGCAGAATGGCTGTGAGACTGAACTAACAGACAAAGGCTAGAATCTCTAATTACGGTGGATAACAATAAACACAGACATGTATGTAGATAAAATATGGATATGCAAGTCATGAGCAGAGTATTTTTGAAAGCCTTCAAAATATTTTTTCTTAAGACCCTTTTTTTTATTACTGTATACCAAACCCTACGACTGATAAACACACAAAAAATCTCCAAGAATATTCTACTCACAAATATTAAGTTATTTTGCATCTTTGAAATTGATTCCATTAGGGCCACCCAGGAACCATAGTATGTCCTCTTTTCAAGGGTTAAAGCTTCAATTTTAGCTCTGCTAAACCCTGAAATTTCAGACCTTTAACCTATCTATAACACAAGATTGATTACTACTCATCCTATGTTCTGCACTGATGAAAAGAAGTGGGGGCCTACAGCAGAGGAAGGGGTCAGCCTTCATCTACAAGGCAGAAAAGAATGCTTTTTGGAAAGCAAAGTTCATAAAAAAATACAGAGAACTGGAAGCAGCATACAGAGAGGGAGTTTAATAGTCAAGTGCTGGATGCTGGCATCTTATCATACAGATTCCTAAAGGCTAACATTAGCATGTATTTTCAAAAGTGAGTATATATTAATGAAAAGTGTGAGTCTGTACATCCTGAGTCATTTCTGTGCATGAGAGCTGCTAGAATCATGTGTTTCTCTGAAGCTGCCCCTGCCCACCAGCTCTACTCTCCAGTCAGTGAATGAAATGATACACAAAAGTGTTTGCTGCAAGAAAGCAGATAGAGAGCATTCCACATGTGAACCCTGTCATGCTCTGCAGAACTAAACAGAAACACAACGAAAGAAAAAACACTGGATTTAAACTGAGTGTATTTTAGGCAGATAGGGACACTAGGGCAGGGTTTAGTATGCAGACAAATCTGCAGTATATGATCCATGGAGAAAAATTCAAGAAGCATACCTTATAGACAGAGAGGTTTATAGAATTCCCAGTGCCTATGGTACTCTTATAAACACGCCGTCTTTTGTTCCTGCAGGGCTCCAAAGAATAATAAAAGAAAACACAAAGCAGAAGAGGCACCACTGAGTGAGTGCAACAGTGTTTTATTAATCCATGTGATTAATCCAGCATGCTGAGGAAGATTCTTTACAGAATCAAAACGTTCATGTTTTTTGATCCACATGGATTAAGGGAACACTGTGGCATTTGCTCAGTGGTGCTGCCTTCGCTTTGTGTTTTGGTTTTATTCTTTGGAGTCCAGCAGCAACAAAAGAGGGAGCATTTATATGAGTACAGCAGCATGGAGACTTGGATAACCTCCCCTCCCTTCCTGAAGGATGCTGCATGAATGTTTCTGAGGGCTACGTCTCTTGTTTGTGTCTACAGCCTACCCTTCAGAAACCAAACCACTACCAAATAATAGAAGGCTGTTCCTGCAAATCCTGAATGACAGTCGTGCTGCTGAGAGAGCTTTCTATAAATCAGGCACATACCTGTGTAAAGTAACCAGACAATAATTAGAAACACTGGCTACATTCAAAATTTACCACAACACAATTCAGCTGACTTCTTTTTGGCAAGGCAAAGGATTCAGGCATCATACATGGGACCTGACCAAATGCTTAACTCTACGCTTAGGGCTAAAGCCAGACCCAGACTTAACTGCTCCGCATTTAACTTTTTTTGTGCTCAAAAGCTTTGCTGTAGAGAGCCTGAATTTCCACTTGTTTGAACTGAGAGCAACCTGCAACAGCAAGTTTGCTTGTAATAAATCTGGTGTAAGGGACAACCCTTCAGCCTGACAAAAAATTTAGCATCTGATTTCCAGTGAGCCATCCCAGACACATTTAGAGGACCACTTATTTGCTAAGCACCTAGGCAAAAGCATGAAAGAGTTTATAAACTCTATCCAGTATTGTAGCAGCTCACTTTCTGTGGTGGTGTCTGAATTCTCCATTGCCATGCTCCAAAGCCATCAGCAGTCTCTACACCTATTTCTGAATTTTACCTTCAGGCTTTTTTGTACACTCATCTTTTGCTTGTGAATTACTTCTTTCCTACCTCTTGGATCTGGCTTCTCCCTATGACTCCCTAATCTTGCTGGGTTTAATCAAGGTGAAGTTTTTCATGGAAAATTGGCCCACTGTCATCCTTCTTATGCTCAGAACAAAGGAAAAAATTCCACATGCTATCAGATACAAAGGCTAACTTGACCAGACCACGCCAAGAAGAGCAATTCTGTTAATGCAACTCTAAATAATAACATATAAATAATTACGGTCTTTGCAAAGTTCAGGTCTCTGGCAAAAGGCAAATCCTGGAGAGAGGCATAAATCCTGCTTGAGATCTAGTCCCTGCTCCCAGGGAGCTCCAGTGTTTCTCAAAGAAATAGTCTTAATCTTTCCCCACTAGCCCCGCAAAGTTTTCCCTGACACTTCTCAGAAGCAGCATGACTGTTTCAGCTGAAACTGTTAAAAAGACAAGACACTAAGACAGACAGTAAATACAAAACAATTAAATCTGAGAAGTTAGAATGTGTCCTTTTTGCCTTCCACCACTGATAACATAAAATTTAAAGAGTAGGATGGCCATACCTTATAATAATGAATAAAGATTACCATTTTCAGCAGCAATATCCAATAATCCATATATTAACAAAACCTTTTCCCTCTTACTCTAGGTATTGCAGCTTGTTTCCACATTTCACATAGGTTGAAGTTAGTTCATGTAAAAAATTAAAAACCACTCAGAATGCTCCTGGTTGTCTGTTTTCCCAATATTCTTCTTGATGACCATACATCAACTATTTTTCGTATCTGACAGTTTTCTCCTTATGTCAGACATTCAGCTTGCAACCTATACATAGAGGCAGTCTGAGAACACTTTAATACATTATGAATTAATGCTAAACCTAACACAAAAAGCACATTTTCATTTTGCCCTATATATTACTGGAAATTGTATGCATAGGTCACACTTGCTCCGTCACTTTCAAAATGCACTTCAGACCATTCTCACAGCTGCCAGTCTAGAAGACATAAAAATCCAAATTTATCTTAAGGAAACAGCAGACTTGCTAAATAAAGGAAGTCCTCTCCTGTTCTCAGCATGTTTCCAAACACCTACTGCTAAAGATTTGACTCAGTCCCTAAAATTGAGTTTCTTATCAAGACTTCCCTTATGAATCTCTGCCCTCTCTTGGCAATAATCCGAGATAAACTGTAGCACTTAGTCAACCAGGAGAAATTTCCAAAGCACTTGGCATTTGGCCTCACACCAATTCTCCTTTGAAGCTGGAGACTATACAGAAAACCTCTTGCTCCCTATTGAGCACACATTTGACCCTAGACTACTGGGAAGAAACAAACTGGACCTTCTGCTTTTCAGGGTAAGCGAAAAGGTTACACAGCCCCTCCTGCTGAGTCCTAACAACTCAAGGCAATATTCCTAAGTAGGTTCTGCATGCCGAGGTGTCGTCATGGCTCTTTCCAAGACATGGAATACGGTATTCATGGAAATCGGTATGACATGTTTGTGCTGCACTTCCAGCCCATCTCGGAAAAAAATGGAATTTTGTGTCAGAGTCATACAGAAAGATGGAAAAGATTAACCACAATGAAAGCTTTCTTCACCTCTGGACTGCACCATGGCAGGAGAAAAAGGCCCAAATTTTTACTTGCAAAAATTATCTAGAAGGTGACTATCTTTAAGAGATCAATAAATACACGGTGTTTTCCAAAAGTGAGAAGGTGGATGTAGAAAAGCAAAAGGTGCTGCTGATGATGTAGCTGTTGGGAGGGTTGGTTTGGGAGAAATACAGCAGCCTCCTCACTCCTGAGAACTCTTATAATGGAAATTGGACTGCTCTATTTCAATGCTACTGCCATCCACCAAGTGGACTATGAGGAAGATTAAGCCAGATAGTTGAAATAGTTCTTGTTAGCATGAAAAAAAGTGCTGGTATCTTCAGGAAAATTATAACCATAATTTTTTAAAAACACAAGGCCTGCAAGAAAACAATGCAATAAGCAACACATGATGCCTTTATGCTGCTAATAACAAGCAAGAAATAGAAATTCATTGCCATAGACTTTTTAGTCATTCACAATTGTTGAAAATTTAAAAATTACCCTAAAGATGGCATGTGGTGTGATTCTACTGTATGTCTACATCACAAGATGATGCTGCCATATACAATGCAAGAATAATTTTATCACACAAGTATAGTTATAGTAAATAATTTCTCCTTACTTTGAGTCTTATTGGACATTAATCCCTGAAGGGTTTTGCATAAAACACATGCTTATGTGCCCTCACATATTTTTCTGAGAAGGGGAAGCTCCCCCAGGTTTGACTCCCCTGTTTAGCTGGATTGCCCTGGAACCTGGTGCTGAGCCCAGGACCACACAACACCCTCAGCAGCACCACAAATCCAGGGCCAGGCAGGAAGGCTTCTCCTCTCTGAGTACTCTATAAAGTGAAACACCAGTGAGATTACACACATCTCTGTGCATATGACACTGTACTTCTACCCTGAACAAACAGCACTGAAGTAGAGGTGTAAGAAGTATTTTCCACAAAATTCTGCCTTTTTAAAATTCCAGGCATAAGAAGAGTTTATAAAGAGAAAGAAGATATATGTAGTTTTGGTACAGTTTGAAACTCAGACAGGCTTTTCCAGTCATCTGCACTTCTTGTTATCTCACATTCATTTTCAAACAAATAACTTCAATTTCTAATTTTAACATGAGCTTTTTAAGTCTAAGCATCAGAAGCTGGGTAAGATAAGGCCCACAGATTTCCAGGAGCTAGACAGAGACCAATTAAATATCACAGCATGTTGACTGCTGGAGAATCTGTTCTGGTTTATGCAGAGGTAATGTTTATCAAATGCACAGTAACCTGTGCATTTAACTTCGCATGTCAGCCCTCTTGTGTTTGCAGCAGCTCTCACTGAGTCCTTCCCCCAGCATTTTAGGGCCTGAGTGAGCATCTGTAACCTTGACCAGTCCCCTGAGTATGTCAGACTTTCCACCTCCCCTCCACATCCCTCCATGTTTCTCAACCTTTTGGCTGTCAAAAGAGATGCCAATGACTAAAACAAATTTTTTGCCTACATTATGTATGCCAGCCCTACAGTTTACACCTTGGGCATTTAACCCAAATCTCTTGGATAAGCCAGAGAAGCCTGGGAAAATGCAAGGGAGGAGATTTTGGCAGCAACAGGAGGTAAGGCTCATGGAGAGTTCGTGGGAAGAAGTAGCTCAGTGGGAGACATCCCTCCACCAGCCTCCCAAGTCAAGCCTTAGTCTTTGAGCCAGGCTCAGGACTTGCACTTGCTGCAGCTTCCAAGCTCCCGGGAGACTGAACACCCACCTTTAGTATCCTTCTCTGCAGGCTGTCATTCTCTGTCCATAACATGTTCAAAACATTTCCATCACTTACTTGCATACAGATTCCCTCTTCCCCTCTGGATTCCCAAATCCTGGCAAAGATGACAAAAGCAAATGCACTGAAAAGCAGCAAGGGGACCGACTTTGGAACCCTTAAAGTCTTCGCCACTCCAGTTCTCCATTAAAGAAACACTCATCCTTTGTGACACAGTCAAGAGCCTTGCACAGGATCAAGAGTTTTACAAAGTAGAGGTTTATGCTCCTGCATAACTGCAACCCATAAACATTTGAAGTGTGGTATTGCAAACAGTATCTGCCTAATAAATAATAAAGATGAGAGAGAAGAGCAAAGCTGAACAGTGAAATGAGCAATCATTTCCATTCCATGAGTGCCTTCCCGTTTCACCAAATTGGCCTGCAAACTTCACAGCTTCCCTACAGCCATTTTCAGCATCTGTTTTCCTCATTTATACTCCACCTCTATGGCTTTAAAAAATAAGGATGAAAGGCTCAGTACAAGAAAAGAGAGGATGCGAATTTATCGCAATGGATGAAACTCTCTTCTTATAATGCAGGTGGGGGAGGGAAAAATCAATGTAAAACAAAGATCCGAGTCTTTCCAGCAAATGAAACCTCAAAAAGTAAACCATTATTACTGGGAAACTGTTCCTGAGATTTCTTAATTGTCTTATTCAATATGGATGCTTCCTTGAGGAGAAAAGTTTATTTCCCCAAGTAGACAAGCAGTGCATAGACCTGTATTTCTCCTTACAGTGAAATGCAGATTTGATGCCTCCGCCACCAGCCCTCGCTGCGATCATCGCCAGGAGAACTCCACTCTTGCAAACTGTGAGGAGGCAGTGGTCAGAGGTCTCTGCTGGGGGCTGAGGACTCATTTGGCCGCTGAACAAATGACTGCTTTTATTGTTGTTATTAATCATACTGATGATGTCCAAACAAATACTTTTAAGGATGAGAATGACTGCAAGCACCTTTCCGATCTAACCATTCAGCTGATTTTGGTTTGTGTAATAAATGAACAGACCAGAACTATAGGACATGGAGGGTTAAGTGTGACTCATTGCAGAGAACATGCCCTTTTCAATAACACCCCTCTTCTGGTCAACTAAAAGCAAGGCCTTATATATTATACACAATCCACTTTTTAAACAAGGCAAACTCCCACACCACAAAGATACTAGAACAGTAAATATTGATTTTCTTGGCTGATGGTACACCTCATGCCACACAGGCCACTCAAGCATCTGCTTGTTACCAAAAGCTATTCCCTTTGTAAAGGAAGAAAGAAAAGTGGCATTATGTGCTATCAGCTGTGGATTGCAAATATTTAAAAGAAATAAATTTCTCAGAATGAAAGGTACCTTCTTTTGATTAAAAAAAAAAAACCAACTAACTATTTACTTTAGGTCTGTACCCACTCCTAGCACCTGTACTTTTCAATTGTTGGCTTGCCAAGAACACTGTGGTTTTCTTCCTGGCTTTTCCCTTAAATAACTCTTTATTATGCACAAAATATCTATTAAAGATGAACAATATTTTACTAGGAAAAGGAGGTAGCTTGAAAATGCTGCAGAAAACTCCAACTATTCATATAAGTTTATATGTGTTCTGGTACATTAACAAGAGCTACACATATATATGCTGTGAAACAAAAAGCATTCACTAAATAAATAATTTATGCAGTCTTAGTTGTCTGCTTTTTCAGTAGACTTAAAATTACATTTTGCTAAAGTTGCATTTTACTACAACAGTTACAATAAAAGTATATTTGCAATTATATCAGAGTGGAGTTAGAGAGATCAGGTAGCATAATAATCTTTCTGGCTTTTTACAGAGAGTAAAACTTATCACTGCAAATTAAAAGACTGTATTTAGTGGTGGAAAAGGAGCTTCCAAACCTCTAAACAAATAAGAAGAGCCAAATACAAGGATTTCCCCTGTTACATATAAAAGAAAAAAAAAAAACAAAGCTTTCATTAAAAGTTCAGAAACAAGGAGCCAGTAAATACAGAGGATTAGGGGAAAAAAGACAAATTAAAGTCTCTAGTGTTTGGAAAGATAGAAACAGGCATTCGCCAAATGCATCTTAGAAGAAAGTCCTACATACAAAGAACAAGGCTAGAGAACAATGTGTCATTACTTGGCCTAAACTATGGTATAGGGCTTCCTATGGGTCTCCTTTTCTGCTTTATTAATTGGATAAAAGAATCATAATTCAATTACTTAATGATTTATTACAAAATACTTTGCCCACACAAGATTTTTCAGCATGTAAACTCCACGCTATTAGACTATCTACTATTACAGGCCCAGCATTTCAGATTTCATTAGTAAATAAAGCCAGGTTTATTTGTAATAAAGTTAAGCCCTTCCAACCACTGACCATGGAAACCAGATTTTGAAATAATTCAGATTTGTGTTTCTGTTCTTTCTAATTAAGGGTAATATCGGGAAGGACAGACAGTGGGTAGCATTGTTCAAGCACCATGGATTTAAGCAAGAAAATCTGATTATCAGCTCATGTCAGAAGCCAAGCGATAATGCAGCTTAGCATTCGTTTGGGCTTTTGCTTTAGCCAAAAGATAATTACTGTTCGTTAAGTCTTACGTAAGTGTATCTAATATCTGTGGTCCTAAAAATTATGAATAGTAAAAGCACACAATAGGCAAAGAAGAGTTATTGTATCTATTATTTACTTGGGCTGTTCCATCATGATAATTTTATTAGCCAGGAAAGTTAAAATTCATGTCAAACTATAATTTCTTAAAGGCCAAAAAGTTAAACATCAACTCTCATGCAAGTGACACCAGAAGTTACATTTTTTTATGAAGACACAAAAGCCATATTAAAATGACCTCAGGCCCATTGCTGCAGGATCTGTTCTTTGGGCTGTCTGCAGGGTGCCCAAAACTCTCTGCTCACACTAAAGTCAGTCTGGCTTACTTTTAAGGGTTGGAGCCCTCTGACAAAATGCTAATATTTTATATATTTATATAAATATAATAGTACCTAATAATATTTAATAAATCAATAATTATTGTTAAACTAATATTTAATATAATAAAAGCTTGTGCTTTCCTGGGTTTCACATCACTGACACAATGTGTGAAACAAGCTCTGCATCCTGATAACTTCTCATTGTACCAGGCAGCATATCTCATCTGAAGGAAGGAGATGAACTGACACTCTCTCTCAACAGGTTGGAAGGGACTGGGGGGAAGGAAAAGCCCCCCTGACCAGGAAGAGCTGGCACAGTGTGGTGGGCACAGGCACTGCATGCAGCAAAGCACCCTGGAGAGGGAGCTGGGAGTCCCACAGCAAGGGTCTATCTTTGACAGAAACCTCAGGTTATAAAGCAGCAGAGTACATATTTAGATGACTAAATAAGGAGGCTCAGCTGCCTAAATTACTATATAAGTCAAATTGTCTCTGGCAGACAATCCAGAGCAGGGACCTGACTTAGACACTTGAAATTAGAGCAGCTGCTCCCTTAAAACCAGCCTCTGCTGAGCACCACTTGGGCATGAGCCCCTGGGTCCTCAAGGGTGACCTTGTTAGGAAGCAGCACCAAGGACCCCCCTAGCCCACCAGGAAATGACAGGCCAGCTACCAATGTTGAGGTCTGTGGGAATATGCTCTTTGAGACTTCAAATTGCTGCTGAAAAATAGAAGAAAATTCAGTAAAAAGCACAGACTGCCAAACTCCAAGGACCAACCACCCGAAGAGCCAGGAGGTAAATCCCCTGGACTAAGTCATTGCTGACCGCCTGTATTTATGCCCAAACCCCTTCCTTAACTCAAATACAGCCTTTAAAGGAGTTGGCATTTACCCAGCCAATGACAACTGCAAATTCTGTGTAGTGCTTTAGGGTAGCATAAACACCTGATCAGGCCTGGTGTACACTAGAGGTGAGAAGTGAGGCAACACCATGTGCAGGGCAAAGAAAGTCCCTGATGAAAGCATTTGACACCCAGATTAACACAGGAAACTCGTTAAAAACTAGGCAAACTGATTGCTGAGCAGAACAATACCTTGCCCCATCTTCCTGCTAAAAGGTAGGAAAGACTAGTCTGCAAGAAAAACAAGAAGAGTCCTGAAACTGGCTCTGCCCAGGGCCTGATTCAGTATATACAGTCACATCTGCTCAGAGTTACAATTCTGATCACAGTAATCATTACCCTTGAAATAACAAATAAATTTTCTTAATTAAAGCAAAGCACAAACAAGCTGGAAGATTTCTATACCTGCAAAGCATGCTGAGAACTCATCTGAACAAGGTGGTCAATCAGAAATGACAGGAAAAAGGCAGCTTATTTGGCCCACAGGCCTCCCTGTTACATGTAAGAGCAATTTGGAGACAAAGTAAATGGAGGAAAAGAAAAACAAGTTTCCTTATAAAAAAATATGCCGTTTTCATTAATATTAGAGTACTGTCCAGGGAAAACAAAGGTATCAAGCAATGAGAAGCAGGTGTAGCCATGAAACACCACCTTACGTTTACTTTTTATTTGTACATTTTATGGTTGACAGGGATAATTAGGATGACCTACAATGACTTTCACCATAGGGCAGGGCACATCTTTTTAACCCGAATAAAGATTATTTTATAAGGTTATATTAGCTTACATTAATTTACAATTGGTAGCTAAATAATAATTAGTATGAGAAGGCAAACTGCAGTGACCAGGGAGACCACTGCTACTGGTAAAGATTAGCTCTTAAGCATGAAGGACTTCAGGCATTTCCTGGAGGTAAACAGGAGACTTCTTATTCAGGCAGACAGTTCACAGTACTCTTTGGCCCTGAAGATCCTAACTTCACACAGCTCTGAAGAAGTGGCCCTCACCCCATGTTCTCCAGCAAGGATGCTGATGCCTCAGAGGTAATGGACAAGGCTAAGCCCAGCGTGGGACAGGCAGGGTGGGTATCACCCATGTGGCTGCACTGGCCCTTCTCATGGTCCTGGTAACAACATCCTGGAATTAGCACCCCCCAGTGTGTGAACTTCGAAAACCACACTGGGCTTTTCAGTTTTGGTTGCCATTACCATGATACCCAGAAACATTTTATGGTTCTAAAGTCCATCACAAGATATAAATTTCTTCCTATCTAAAATTGTAACACATCTCGTTACTTTCACTATTCTTCATATAATGTTATAGTACAGTTAAAAAGCTCACTGTCATTAATTAAAAAATAGTTGCTCCAAAAATTGATTAAACATCTTTTTTCTTTCTCTTGCAAACACTCATGGCTATATGGTGCCTCATTGTTTTCTCTCGTTGAATAAATGTCTTTTAAAAGCACAAATAAAGAGAATTAAATGCTGTGTCAAACTCCTGGTACCACATGTTTAAACACCTGCTTCCCTTCATCAGTCCTTCATAACATTGTTAAACGATAATTATACATACTAATGAGTAACGAATCAAAATACTGTAATCTATCCTGAAAGGGGTTTTGCTAATAATGCACATAGGCATTAATGGAATATTTAGACTGTTCTTGTTAGAGAAAACATACCTTTCTATACAGAGAAAGAAAAACACTGTGAGCTTACTGCATTTTTCTCTCATCATACAAAACATGGGTTACTATTCCTCCAGGATTTTAAATACAAAAAGAGGGATTTGGGGCTATTCTTATGTTTTGGCTGGAATTATATATTGCAATTTGTTTCACAATTTTTGCTGCAGTAACTGTGGTTACCGGGCTGGGGATACGAGGGTGATGCACTACCCACAGGAGAGGGATGGTGCCACCCTCCCACTCATTGATTCATCTCATGGCCATGACTGCTCAGTCCAGGGATTCAGGACAAACAACCTAGCTGCTCCAGTAAAAACTGAAATAACTTTTATTTCCTACTCATCGTTTCCTTTTCTAACAGCTTTAAAAACAAAAAAAAGTCACAGCAGATTAATTTCTTCATATTTTATCCGAGCTTGACAAGTTGTATAGTTCTAGAGGAAAAAACAGTCCCTTTCAAAATGGTAAATGAGAAATAGGCAAATATTTTACTGCTATTTGCCAATATCCTCTGATTTCAAAGTTTTGGCGTTTTTTCTGCAGTTCTTAATAAAAATAATATGAAAAGCAAACTCCAGACAGCTGTGATGAAAACATGTAAACTAACATACTGTAACCTTGCAGGCTGGCTGCCTTTCAGATCATAGCTGAAATAATTCCCTTCAGAGCCCAGCCATGAATGGGAGTGTCTCAGTGCCTTAAATTCACCTGGCAGATGAATTTAAGTTGCTTATACCTGGAGGGAATATCACACTTATTACCACTGCATCTCTTTTTTCCCCACCATCTATCCCCCTCACACCTTATAATATGTAATAGCCTCATACAATTCTAAACTGCAATTTCATCTCATTTTATCTTTAGATGTGTGATTTTCCTGTGAAGTTTTCCACAGACAACAAATAAACCATCACAGAGTTCATCACTCCAGAGTGGCTCCAGCGATGGGTCATTATCTCATTCAGCAGTATGCCTTAATCCATGCACCTTAAACCAATATAACTGTTTCACACTGTTCACAAAGTAAACTTGGCTGCTAGTTTTATGCTACATTCACACAAATTTAAGATGCTGAATAGGGTGTGCCAATGCACTTATGCATAGTTAGTCCTGTTGGTTATAGCAATCAGCACTGATGGGATTTCCAAAACTTCCACTTTATCTAAAGCCAACACTAAGCATTTGCTTTAAATGCCACCCTATCTGAGCCTGCTGAAAACCTAGGAAGCAGTTTTAATATCTGGGTCCATAGGACTTTAAGCAGGCAACCCAACAGGCCTAATTAAGTTTGTTGCTTTCAGAGATGTAAATGTGGAGCTACTCCTCAGAAGTCAGCAAAATTACACCAGGTCCCACCTGAATCCTGGGTACCTTCACCATGGACAAAACTGAACTGTTTGAACAACAAGGTCATACTTTATAACCTTTGTTGTTAGCAAAACAAAATGATAGAAGCAGAATAAATGTTGGTTTTTGTGTACAAACAAAATCAGAAGTCGTGGAAAATTTTTGCGTTTAAATGGATAATCAAAAGAAAAGGATAAATACAGGATAAACATTGATATGTTAAATATGGATACTAGAAGATCAACATTGACTTCTTCCTCTTATTTTTGGTTCTGCAATACCTATAGCAGTTTGGTTTTAATTTCTTTTTTAATAATATAATCGCTGGTGTATTTTATGTGGAAATGTTTCCCTACTTGCAATACTGATAAAAATCTTATAAAATAGTATCAAATTATGTCTACTGTGTTATTATATAAACAATTTCTCATATAGCTTTCTGTGAGTGAAAGCTAAATTGTAAAATTTCTAAAGAAGCCAAATATTATAGACTTCTGATATATTTTCTTCCTCTAACATAACATATTCCAGTTGAAAGTAATATCCTTTACTTAACTGATAAATTATTCAAGGTAAAGACTGGAGATTTTCTGGTTCATGTATATTAGCCCTTTCTTGAGCTTTTTCCGTGACACTGATATTATCTCATAACAAAAGAGAGGCATCACAGAACAGCAACATATCTGAGTTCTGTTCGTACTGAAATTAATGTGGGTTATAAAAGAAGTAGTCGATATGCCAGAGTATTAATTACTGACAAATATCCGATTGTCCCAGTATAACATTGCTATAAATCTTGATAAAATACCATGCAACTTTACACTTGCAAATAACTGGGGGGTGGGGGGAAATATGTTTTGGTGGTGTTCTCGTTTACTTATTTAATTCCGCTGAATCCCCATATTTCCATTTATATTTCAGCAGCAGAAATTCCAGTGTTCCCATGGAGTTTTCAGAGAAGTGGAAGAATAATAGCAGTGAGAAAGAGCACACAACAAATTCTTACTTCTGTTACTTGCAGTCATCAGGAAAGCACAATTTTAGAAAAAAGTGACCAAAAAAGAAGGTGATAATAGCCTCTATCCTGTGTAGCTATGCATTACAAATTGAGTGTTAATTACTTATTTTGTCCCCATGTATAATACTAAGAATGATGTAGCAAACCATTGGTCTGTGCTACAGAGCTCTTCCTGCCTAGTAACAGTGGCTAGGAGATGTGGAAATAAATCATATTCTCTAACCATCACAAATGTACAAGCAAATCGTTTCCTATACACAATCCGACAGCAGCGTACAGTATGTGATAAAGCTGTCCTGAAGCTCTTCAAGTCGGTGTTTGAATCTGCTGGCAACCCCCCTTCTCTCGCTGGCAGACCTCTTGTCTCCACTAGAGGGTATTACCAGTATATCTATACTGCCATAGGCACACCAGCCCTGCCTCCACACTTCCCTTTCTAGGCTCAGAATTTGCACCAAACTTAGCCGGTTTTGCCCGTCGTGGACCAGCTGCCTCCTCACTGCTCTGCAGCTGGTCAGAGGGACATTCCCCAGCTGCTGCATTACAGACACGCACCAAGAGCCTGCAAGCTCCTGCTCACCTTGGCCAGCAAGAAACCATTTATTTCTAGGTGCTTTAGAGAGTCAGGACTTCAGCTGTCAGGGCAACCCTGCAGACCTTTACACACACCGGCTGCTGACCCCAGCAGCACATTGCACACCTCAGGGCTGTAAGACCATGGAAATTACTTCTGTGTCTGCTCTGGGAGAGAAGAAAACTTACATAACTTCCTTTAAGAGCCATTTATAACAGAGGAAAACACAACATGAAGCTGACACAAATGCTTGGATTATTTGTAATGCAGAAGAAAAAAAATATGGTGACAGAAAGGCAAGTAGAGAATCTTCCAAATGTTGGGCAAATAAAAGCATGAGCCCACTGGAATAGTGATTTGTACTCATATAGGCAAATGTTGATTAGGCAATTCCTTAAGCTAAATTTTACCAAACCATCTCCTCTCCCTCCCAGACAGACTGCCATGATTTTTGTAACTACACAGCTTGACAAACACAACCAAGATCTACCATGTAAAACATCGCACAGAACACAAGTGTCAGTTCCTGCCCCAAAAACCTCACCATGAAATTGGACGGCAGAGGCAGGGAGAAAGGCCTGTGCCTGAGGTGAAGGAACACCAAAGCCAAGAGGCCAGGAACAAGTACTATTCCAGCACTGTCACAAGAAATATTAACAGCAGAGTTCACAAAGGTAGAGGAATAGCATCTTATGGGAGGTTTCATCAGCTGTTCCACCAGCTTTACTTCCCAACTGCCTCTGCCCTAAAAACCTCAGGGCTGAAGGAATGCAGAAAATTTCTATAGCTTGTGACTATCACTGAGAAAAGAGGAAGAAAATGGAGTAACTGTAGCCCTGATCCTGCCTCCTTCTTCTACAGTGTTGGGACACTTCATTGGATCATTATCTGAGGCCAGTCTGAGTCTTTTCGGTTACATGCAATATTAAAGAGCTTAGATGCTGTCCTTTAGTGAGATGCATCTTACAGCTGAACAAAAGAAAGACATTGGGTCCCACTTTCCAGTTCACACAGACTTGAATAAATGAAAGCCACCCAACAAGTTGGCTTTTATTATTAGCGCCATTATTAATCACATAATTATGCATAATAAATTGACAATAATTACTTATATTATTTTGGCACCATTACTAAATATTGCTTCTAAGTGGAACAGCCTTAAGCATCTCCAGCCACAGCAAAGTTGCAATACTCATCCTCAGGGTAAAATACAAAACCTAGAAAATTTCAAACCTAAAAACAAGCTGGGTTCATCTACATTAAAGCAAACACTCCTACTTGATGAGAAAAAATGGTTTTTAATGTAACAGTAAACTGGATTTACATCACTTGAAGTCACTTTACATTTCCCTAATTCACTAGATTAAAAAAGACTTTATCTGCAATGAAAACAAGGTCTAGCAGCTCTTCTGATTCACAGTAATTCTCTATTGATACAGGAGAAGGTCTGTAGAAAGAGAGAGGCAGCACTTCTGCACAGGCATAGTTGACATGGCCCCTGAGAGGGAAAGTGTGGAGATAACAGGTCTGAAGTGGAGGTGAAGTTCAGATCAGAGCAGACTAAGTACCAAAATCTGATTCTTCATATCCTGGTTGAATTTTACTTATTTCCCATTTTTTACTGTGGGCCCCATAGGAAGGCTATGCTGGGGAACACATTTGTGTGGGGAACACAGATATTTTATTCCTGCCCGTGCAAGGCCAGCTGCCCACTGACATTTTGTTACAGTGGCAGTGCCCCAAACTGGCACAGCAGCAGTAACTGCACAAGGCAGCCTGTGTTCAGCATACACCTGGCCTCAATACAAACAGCAATGCACAATATTAAAGGGTGTACCTCTCTGTTTAAAACACTGGTGAATTTAAGAAAGTGCCACAATTGACCATGGCAGATCATTCCCCCGAGGTGCAATTAAGCACTGTTTCATAACACCAAAGCACTGCCAGTTCTCACACAATATGAGTATGTACATATCAAAGGTACAGCATGTTGTGTCCCACAGGCAGACCCAGGCAGGCTAAATCCCTTCCATGCAGAGCAGCACAGGGAAAAAAACATGGACAGAGTGTGTGGCCTGAGTTTGAAGAGTGTGGTGGTCACCACTGAAGGCTTACTCCTTTCACCATTCATTGTAAATAGGAAGGAAATTAGGACAATTAGAACAGTTAAAATGTAAATGAGAGAAATAGCTGAAAACCGTTTTTTTCCCCCAGTTCCTACTTGTTTAAACAAAGCCCTAACAAGCTACAATCAGAGGGGCCTGCAATGGATCCATGGCAACAGAAAGACTTGGCCTATGGCTACCATCTTCCCCAGCACACTGCCATTAATTTACCAGATATACATGTACACATTGCAGGAAAAATCACCAGGCTCAAGCTTCATTCACTGAAAAAGGAGATCATTAGCAAATGAAAGAAAAAATATAACAGGTCAGCAATTTCCTTGATGAACTCATCTATTTATTTTTATTTGAAAGAGAAAGATGAAATTATTCTTGTAATTTTTGGTCTTTGTACCTCTAGTGAAGAGAAAATTGCACCTATAAAGCTGATTTTGATTCTTACAGAGCAGATGAATAATAAAATCAATGCTTCAACATCTATGTATTCCTAAAATATTCTTCAGAGAGCATCTGAATAGCACATTAAATGCAGAAGGTGATAGTACTAGAAATACTACTAGAGATTATGCCAAACGAGGTTTTATTTGTTGTTGTTTTGTGTTGCTTTATAATCCTTGTGTGTGGAAAAGGGGTTATTTAATCAGTCAGAAGATCAAGAGCTATCCAACAGCATAAGAACACTTGTTCCAAACCTGATCAGAACATAAATTCCTAAAAACCACATAAGAAATGAAGTACACACAAAAAATAAGCAAAGCCATCTCCCACAGATATGATGGGAATTTTGGATACGCTGTATGCTACTGATGTAGAAATAGTGCTTATTAAATAATGAGATAAAAAGCAGTTAACTTTGTGGGTGGAAAAGGGAGGCTGTGTGTGAGACTAAAAGTAGGGCAAGCACAGCAGTAAATGTCTCCAACCCGTGACACTCCATTCACATGGGCTATGTAACAAGGGACAGCCTGCAATATATTTAATAAGTAGTGTGGTTTACTTTTATTCTGCTTTTGCAGGCTCAGCACACCACTTCTAGAAGAGATTTATAAAGCAGCTTTCAAAGATATAACAAATCTAAGGAGGCTCTCAGGTGTCACACCAGAAATTTTAGCTGATGTTTTTAGTCTTACCTCATGTGAGTTTGAAGTATGGCAGGGTGATCTGAGAGACAAAGCATGAGATGGCTCCATTATATATTGGCTGATATTCTTGACCCACTCAAAATAACCAATAATAAATAAATAAAATCAGATACTTGTGACTTAACTCGCTGTTATTCTCATAGTGGATTGAAGCCCTGTGTCAGTATTAATTGCTTACCTTTCCTTTTCCAGGCCAAATCCAGGAACTCATCATACATGTGTTCTAAAGCCATGCACAAGGCACTTGCCTTGAGGTACCACCATGCTCTTCCATATTGCGTCTTGAAGCCATTCCAAGCTGTCTTTGCCTAATGAGCAATGCCAGCATGTGCCTACATTTTGGCACTTTTATTAAAGTTCTATCATGCAAAGTGCTAAGCAGACAGAGAGCGGGCTGATGAAATCTGAGATGCCAGTAGAAATTAATTCTGAAAAATCCCACAGCACATGTTTGACTTTCAGCATATGATATACACCCTTGTGAATCACTCTGACAATCAGCACCACTAATTACTCCTGCTAGAGATCAAACAACACATGTAACACACTCAGCTGTGGTGTTGATGTAGGACTCTGATCCTGACTGGGGTTACTACCAAACTACCAACATTATCTGGAAGCAGATAATGCCCTCTGATGGAGCACTGTCACTTACATACTTTCACTAAGTAATAAATACAATTTACTGTCTTTCATTGCAGAAATTCTCTCATCTTATTTCACGTTGTAATTTGTTTGACAGGAACATTATAAAGATAACTACATTTTAACTGTACTGTGTTTCTTTTTCTCTTTTAAATTATCTGCAGTGTCTGACAAACAGCAGTCTGCACAGTCACTCTGGGGATTCTTTTTCACACTATTTATAATCAGGGCAAATGTATTCTTTTAAGGTTTAGTTACTAATAAGGAGTAATTTCTTTATAACTGTAAAGAGACGTTGTGGTTGGGGTGTCCAGCAGGACCATGTTCATCACCATTAGTGCTCAATCTGTTTGTGAAGTTCCTTAAAGGTCTAATAAGGCAAAACAGGAAGGCTGTTGATGGACATCAATACAAAAATGAGTTCTCAGAAGAGCTATAGCTCCAGCTTTAATGCTTGTAGGATCTCCAGACCTTCATGTTACCATGGCAGAAGCAACAGCAAACAAAGATGAGCCAACGCTTTATAAAAGAGAATGTGAAATATAGCCCAGCTATTATGGATATATAACTTAAAATAACCAAATATTTTTTTGGCAGGCAGTCCTTATAAAGCAAGGCAAGAGATATTATTCAACTTTATTTTTCTCTAAATATCTAGGAAAAGACACTACATATGCATGTACATACACATGTTTACATTTGGATAATCTAGCATAATCAGGATTACTGAACCCTTCTAGGTCAAAACATAATATTTTAAAACATTTCACTATAGCCAACCTCTAGGAATTTCTTCATCTGTCAAAACACAACCACAACAGGGGTGGGAAATGGCAACCATGCTAATGATTGACGTAGTTATAGAGACCACAAGTGAAAATGCACTGCTCTGGGAGGGTCTAAAGAATGCTGTCAGCTATTGTCAGAAAGCAATTTGGTCAGGGTAAGATCTCATATCTGCCCTGGGATAAATTCGAGTAAAATCTGAACCACAGAAAAAGTCAGGATCCAGTTTTATCTTTGATTCAAAGAAGGTCTTTCCCAAAGCATATTTTCTGAAGGTCCCAGGTGACAACCAATATTCAGAGAAGAACTGTATTTCCGTGCCCAGAACTACAATAAAGCAGATCACTTCCTAGAAAAATTCCACTCAACATCAGCTATCAGAGCAGGGTGTACAGCTGTACAGATGTATTCCTCCAATACTGCTTTAGAAGTCCCTGGGAGCAGATCATCCTCATGGGGTGAGACAACACACAGCAGCTGAGGATCTGTGGTTTAAACCGTTTAAGACCTGCTCATTCCCACTGATCTTCAACGGCACATGAATATATAGATGCCTGTGAAATAGTATTATCTAGTCAAAGTTTAGGTAGAATAAAACATCACTGCTTTCAATTTGAGTGCTCACCCATCTTGAACCTTAATTGCTTGCAAAACTATGTGGAAACATTAGTTTGCACCCGTACTCTCACAATGAGAAATATGCTTTCTGACTAGAATGACTATATGTCTCAGTATGTGCCAGCTACAGATACTAATCCTGTATAATCACAATCATTAAGGTTGGAAAAGACTTCTCGGATCACCAAGTTAATCTAACCATTCACTTTCTCATGACAATAGAAAGGTATGTAGGAATGATCTCTGTCACCTTGATTAGCATAAAATGATTGAAATAACATGAGTAAGTCTCCTAATCACAAACTGAGGATAAACTAGTAGTTAGAGGTTGACTGTCTTTGTCAAATATCTATAGCACTCCACCTAAAGAAAAAACATCTGTAATATGGGAATGGTTGGGGGCTACTGCAAAGTTTTGACCTCATCATGTTTCAGTTTGACCTCATCATGTTTCAGTCACACGGGTATGATTTTGTAGATTAAAAAAGTATTGTAATCAACAAGGAAAAAAAAACATACTAGAAAGTAACAAGTATCTCAGATATTCATTACTAGCCATTAACCTGATTTTCTAATGAATACGACATTAGGCATTAATTAACAATCATTTGTGTTTATGTGGAACAGTGGCTGTATAATGAAGGTTGATAAATGAATAGAAATGAAACGAGGGAATTTTGGACACTTGTAAAGCAATTAACTTGTTTGGCATTAATTACATATTGAAAAGCTAAACCAAGTACATTTGCAAAGCCACTAGGACAGAGGCACAGACCAAGGGTAGATATAAAGACTAGATATAAAAGAAAAGCTTTATTTCTTTTAAATAAAGAAATACAGCCAGAAGTATGGTATTAATGACAAACAAAGTCCATTTCTAGCAAAAGAAATCAGATTGCAGCCTGCATGTTAATAAAAAAACCCCATGAAAAGTAAAACAATGAAGCCAATAAAACAGCCCCTCACAGTTGACAATGAAGTGCAAACAGGTGGTGTACTAGAGAGTTAATGTTTTTGTTTCTTAAAGAAAGAGCCATACAAGTGCACACACACTTGAATGTATGCTAATAAATGAAACCACCTCGCAAATTAGATGCTAGAAATGAGGGAATATGGAAGCTCATTTTACAGTTACCAGGACACATTCCCTCTAATGAGCTGGTAACCTGATCTTTCCAGGCAGTTTTGACAGCATCATTTCTGCAGTGTGGCCCCAACCCCGAAAACAGATGCTTTCCAGACCCTTTGCCTGCACGGACACCTATTAACTACAAGGGAGGTGACACAGCCTCAGCAAACACTGTCCACACATCTCTTTTGCAGTATCAAAGATCAGGGGCAAAAGGAGGAAAGAGAAGACTGCTGAGCAAAAAATGGGGAAATTTTTGCTTAGCTGGGATTTGCTAAAGTGAATCTCCCTTAGCAAAGGAGAATCGACCTCCCATGGCATATTGTATTCCTTTCCCCAGTCTTCCCACAGCCCACCCCCACAGGTCTCAATGAAGCAGTGCCATTTCACCTCACATGGCAACAATCCAGGACAATCCACAAGTGCAGGAGCTGCTGCCCTGCTGCTGGCTGCCCTGAGAGCTCACAGGGAGCTCCTGTCCCACTGAGAAAGGACTACCAGCAGAGCAGGACCTCAGCTGACAGAGAGTCTGTACCATTTGACCCAGGAAACAAAGTCAGACGCTGCAAACTGAGAACCCCTTGTGCTGTGGCAACAGGTAGAAGCTGATGAGAGCTACCCCTCTTGTGAGGACATCAATTCCCCTGTCAGAGAGCTGGGCCTTCTTCCCTGCCCAAACCCGTGACCTAAGAGCTGCCAGCTCCCAACCCATGCCACCAAGAAGAGGAAAGGTCTTCTCTCTGCCTGTTGCTACTAGAGCAAAGCTAAAATTTTAAGCTTGTCTTCATCAAGGACTCATGCAGACCCTCACACATCCTGAATTAGACCAAGAGACTCATCAGTAGTGTTTCCTGTTTCAAAAGGATTCTGCAAACATTAGGTAAGTAACAGAGTTGCATTTCAGAGAGTTATTGACAGTCTTTCTCTCTAGTCAAATGTTCTGCCATTGGTTCCACTTACAAAATGCCAATCTGATCACACTTACAAAACCCTACAGAAGATTACTTGTATCTGTGTATTTCTCCAACTAAAAGAGCTTTACATGCTTTACCGGATAGCTGCTATCTGAATTCAGTCAGTGCTCTGGATTTATAACCTATACCATAAAATCTGCTTATTCTCTCCTGTGTTGCAAGCACGTTCCCACAACAGAAGAACTAAATAAATCTTATTGTGCTTGGGCTCACAGTCAAGCCTTGGTGGATACATTTGATACTTCATGGTTCATATCAAAGACATGGTCTACCACCAATACATATAGGGAGAACATAATTTTATTTACCTTGGACCACAGCAATAAATAGGAGTAGCCTCATTGAAAATGAGTTTTAAACTTGCTCAGTGTGCTTTTCTTCCACTGCTGTGCCGCTTTGGTGCTAGCTGGGAACTCCGGTGAATTTTCAGAAAGACCCAGCACCACTATAGGAAACCACAAATCCTTAACTAACATATGCTAACTTTTCTCCCCCGAACAAAAGCTGCATCTCTGCTGCCCCCTCAGCAGAAGACACCAATCAAAGGCAACTCTTTTCAGGAACAAATGTTAGCCAGGAACTTCAGTTGTGTTTAATTAAGTTCTTCCGAAAGAAACTGCATGCTGTGGCACTGAAAAGGTTATCAGAGGTCAGCTGCCTGCCATGACTTTGTGACCCCCAAAAGGCAAAATAAAAGATAGTGGTATCCCTGCTGGTAAGATTGGCTTCCGCATTTGTTTCCCTCCCTTTCTGCTTTAATTTAATAGCAATCAGCACAATATGGCTGCTTTTCTTCCAACAATGGGATGGGCAGAAGTTAGATTTACAGCACTGCAAGGGGGAAAGCAGGAGAGAGGGGAAGCACGCTATGGCTCTTGATCTACAATAGGAACATCACTTTGATACCCGTAAATAACTTGCAAACCTACTTAAGATTCATTACTGTCAAAAGCTGACAGATGTGCACTTTTTTGAAATTTAGTATTACCGTATGGAGCCTCTCAAAGACACCCCTGTTAAGTCAAACAACTGACTTTTAAAATGGGAGATAATTCAGATCCATGTTGGATATACAATGTATTGGCAGTACTTCTCTGAGTCACTATTTATAGAAGAGCTATCAACTTAGATGTAAAAATCCACATTTAAACCACTGACACTGTAAGCAAAACTACTGAGGAGGTTGACACAACACTGTCAACAACCTCTTCCAGGTGACTTTGGTCACAGCAATTGTGTCCTACGGTCTTTGTGATTATCAAAGTGTGCAGAAGAGACAGGATCCCTTCTGGATTTCTCCTGAAGATTCCAAGGGAAAAGTCAGTATAATTCCAAAGATTTCAGAACATCAATTATTACACTGCTACCCTGATCATAACTTTAAAGCATTCCATCAATATTCGTGAAAATGCCTCTGAAATTCAGTTATGAGGATAAGGTAAAATGGAGTTTTTCAGCCTTCAAATTTTGTTTATCATTTTAAAGTGCAAGAGCTCTAGACATTAGAATCCATTTCTGTTACTGGCTGAGAAGATGCAAGTTGAGCTGTGGGTTGGTTTTAATTTTTTTTTAACTATTTCCAATCTCTTCAGTTGCTGTCCCTCATGACTATTTCTCTGTCTCACTGCTGCCCAGCAAACTCCATTCTTTGAATATTTCCATCACAGGAAACTTTTCTGGAGCTTCCTTCAGGTGCAGCATGGGATGGCACCAGTAGCCTTGCTGATAAATGACCCCATCACGTCACACCAAAGCCTGACCTTATCCAAGTCCATGTCAGAACTCACACAGACTTCAGTGGAGACAGGACTGATCACAACTCTTTGCTCAAAATCAAGCTCTGCCTCTCTCCTTCTCCATTATGCCTAGTCTGCTTGCTGAAATATGATCAACTTTGTCCTGTTCCTAAAGCCAAGGCAGAGTTGTAAAGGCTTGAAGCAGGGGCAGTCTCAGCCCAGAGAGGGAGCCTGAGACCACGATCACCACAAACACTCAAGCTGCTAACCCCTGTTTGTTCTTAGCAATCGAGCCATTCACCAAAATAGAGAGATAGTTCAACCCCCTTGTTGGGTCACATTCATTTTGGGTTGAGGAGAGGTCAAGTGACAGGAATTGGCTATAAAACTGCAAAATTTCCCACTGATATCAGAACGATTCAAAGTACATTAGGAATACAATGTATTTGTACTGTGAATATTACCTTCATTTGTAACCTCAAGAAATACAGCAAATAACTTCTCTACATTCTAAATGTGTATGATGTCAAATCTCAGGTTATTACCACGCTAAGCAGCACAGAGCAGAAAGTTAGATATGTTACAGCAGGACCCTGGATTTTTTCTCAGTAAATCCCTTTAGCAGCAAAGTATTAGTGGTTTTGTTTGCCAGGTGAATTGCTCTCTAGAAAATGCAGTTGGTCTTCCAAGAAGGATTATCTCTGTACTGCACTGATGCGCAAAATTATTATTGATAACTGCATGAATTCCAGCTGCAAGATGAGCTTTGCAGTTCAGAAACATACATTTGAAAGTCGATCAAAATTAGAAAACCAGATCCAAGATTAAAGTTATCAGAGATAAAAAGACACAAGCTACTGTTAGTTTTCTGTAGCATAAGTCAGTCCTGTTCTTCCCTCTGCTTGAATTTTCTTCTCTGTTGAAACAGTGTAGTCATGAGGCTTTAATCAATACACAAAGCAATTACTGTCTAAAGTAAAACAATCTTAGCTCAGCTAAAGATAATGGAAACCATATAAGCAGTTATTCGTGTCTAAATGCCAAGCTTCTGGTTTCACTTCCAGACAAATCCAAATGACAAGGATACAATATTTGTTTTCCCTAGTAACACAAACTGGGGTGCCACAGCATGTACTTTAACCGAGTACAGCCTCCTGTGTTTATCCTCAGCTTGTTCCACATAATTCAGTAAAATACACAGACAAGTGCCACATCTGGATTTGTTACCTAGGCAGCAAATAAACTTCATCTGAAACCCCACAGCAAAATATGCAGTTTGAAATTTCGACTGGTGTGGCAAGTGCCTCATTTATCAAACTCACAAGAAGAAAAAACAAATCCAAGTGAACAACAGCATCTCACTTAACACGAAGTTGCACTGGGGATTTTCGACTTCAATACTTGAATTTTCTAGCTCTTACTTTCATAAAACAATGGAATATTGAAGGGAGCACTGTAACACACCAGTGTGACCACAGACTCCTGGCTCTACTCAGAGAACAAAGTAAAACCATCCTCACAACAGCAATTATATTAGATTAATATCAGAAATTTTGGTTCTACCTACTGTATCAGGTGTTTTTAATAAAAAGCACATTTTTTTAAAAAATAAGAAAGCAAGTAGAGCTCATCAGTCAGAAAAACCCCTAAGAAAACCTGATCAGTCCTTCATATTTCTGTATAGTTCAGTAGAGGTTAGGAAAACATTTTTCATGTTTTTATGATACTGAATTTAAGACTACTTAAAGAGGTTTACAAATATCTTGGCCTTCAGAAGACTTAGAGACAGTAAGTGAGTACCATCTTCCAGCTCACTCTTTGTTTTAAATAGAGTTCTTTAATATTACTTGCTTCAAAATATTTTTCTGAAAGAAGTGACCAAGCTGCCATATTGAGCCACTGGTCAGTTTAGGATTTTTGTTGTCCCTCTGAAAATAACACGTCTTTACTCTTCCCTGTAATAGGAAGTAATTTATACTTCAGATATGAAGCAGATAACTTGGTCTAATTTCTATTTAGCCTTCTGTGCTGTGGCTCAGGACATGATGCCCAAAATCTTCAGAGAGAAGCAGTACAGTGGGGTGGGGGGGAATCTTACCTCATTATTATCCACTTAATACAAGTGTAAGCTAAGTGGCTTTTCACAGGTGTTTTCAGGTATGAGCTCATCCTGTAAATTATAAACTGAAGGAGGAAGGTACACTCCTGAGATGTGATGAAAGCCCATAAATGTGATTACAGGCATAAAGGCTAGCTGTTCAAAGGACAAATACCAATAAGACTTGAACTAACATTTTGTAGAAGATTATATCAAACCAGTGTATGAAAGTTGAAGATACCATTACTGTTTGTGGTTCATAAAGAAATAGGAACATGTGGAAAACAGACTGTGTACTAGCATTAGTCAGAGATGCTGGCAGTAAATCTTGATTTCTTAGACCTCTCGGGCCTGTACACTATCTTTCCAAGGAGAGTAAAACAACCAAATCTCATTGCTGAGATTATCTAGGATAAACTCAGTAATCCCTGGAGCAGAATTCAAGAGAGTAAGGGGGAAAGGGAGGGTTATGTTTTATTAATAAAGCAGCTTACATCACCTCAGATCATTTTGCCAAGTGGAAAATTTAACTGTGTGAGAAAGAGATGCAATTACAGATCTATTAGCTATGAGTCTGAATCTGCAAATGATATGTGCAACCCCACCTGTACCAAAAATGGTCCCAATGTCCAACCAAATAAATCCAGATTTAAATGCATGCATAAAATCTCGGCATATGCAATGGGAATAATCTGGGAACCCTGGCAATCACAGCTATCTCTACTACAGAGAAAGATATTGGTGAGGGCACCAGAATTATACTGGTATATCCTGAGAGAGCAGGTTTCCTTTCAGACCTCAGCCACTCCATCCCTTCCCTGTTTTTACCCCAAAGCCTTCCCTGAAGAGTCAAAGTCAAATCCAGAACCCTCCTTAAGGGCATGGGTGAGAAAGACCAGTACCACAGAGGTCCCAAATGCCAGTGCCACCTGTGGAAAGAGGAGGCAGAGGAACCAGTGTCCCTTTTGAAGAGCTGGTGGGTTTGCATAGCTGCCATCTTCCAGGTAAACTGTATGTGAGGGAGGTTTGAGGTCCTCAAACATCCAAATTCCTAGACTCCATTAGACACCAAAACTATGCAAGTCCAGAAGCAACAACACACCTGTCAGCTACATTGTCTGACATCCACGACAACTGTGTTCACAAACTAGCACCCACCACTTTTCTTCTGTCAAGTTTTACCCGACTGACAATCTGTTTGTTCAAATTTTCTTGCTTTAGCATGTTTGACTTTGAAAGCCCTGCCTCAGCAAAACTCCTACCCATCCACCAAGGGCAGGGCAGAAAATACTAAACACATTCATTACCTACTACAGCATTTAAAATTCAAATACACAGGGGCAATATATTTCAGAATAAATCCTTTGAAAAGGTAGATAAATAGTAACAAAAAAAGTTAAAAGTGTTTCATTATGTCGCGAAAAGGAAATTATAAGAGTCCACAAAGTATTTATTCCTTGTAATTACATTACAGTAATAGTTCACATTCAGCTCCTAATAAACAAATATGTAACCTTCTGAATGTCAAGCTTTGGAACATGTATTTTGAAGTCCTGGGATATGAGATCATTGTTAGCTGTGGAAGAAGAGATAACAACTGATTTAAATCAGCACATTTCTATCAACCTCAGCAGAGCCATGCTTCTGTGAGAATCTGGTATAAAACTTCAGTTTGAATATTAACACACGTGAATCCTGGGCAGAGAGCAGCCCCTGGGCTGCTTCAAAAATGCCATGCAATTTGATGGCTGGGGTCTACCCTGCGGGCTTCAAATCCCTCCTCCATCGAAGTGGAGCTTGAACTGCACTGCCTCAGCTCACTGCTTGACAAATTCTCTTCTCCCTAAGCAAAGGAAGTTTTGTATCCTTTTTACTTCCTGTAGTCAAGATGTAATCATGTCCAACGATGATATTAAATAATATGAAGCTAAAGTATTCTCTACTAGGACAAATCTTATAAATAAAATACATTCTTTTTCAACATATTCATATTACAATATTCATTCAAACTAGGGGTCTCTTTTGTCGATGTTCTTCAATCAAAAACAACTAAAATTATGAATTTCAATGCTTACATAAAACAAAAATTTACAAAGTTTATTCAGGATGACATCCGGAACAAAACAACACAAGCACCAACTGAGCAAGGTAGCATGGAGACCGTAAGTGTATATTTAAAGCAATTTTTCTACGCCTGTAATGTTAATCACAGGCCGTTGCAGGTGGGGTTTTCCGAAATGCTCTATGTTGGTCCAGTTTTCAGTAGGCCAGCACAGACTGCTCAGTAAGACACAATCAGGGGTTATTTAAGATTATGGAAGGCATTGCCATCGCTGGCTGATTCTTCCTCCTGACCATAAGAGAAGCAAGAATTGAACAGTCGAGTACAGCGAGATCAGGCCACACATCTGCAACTTCACTTATTGGTTTCTAAAATAAATCCTGGTCTTTCTATTTGGAAGTAAAATGGTTGTTTCTTACAAAAAAAAGTTATAAATTGCGGCTGAAAAACCTGGTTGTTATCAGTCCATGGTTAATGAGAAGATGCTTCCCTTACTCCTTACCACTTCCTCCCCATTCCTTTTAGTATGATGGTTTGGGATCAATTTAACACAAGTTTTGAGGATTCTTATCTTCTCACCCTAGACATAAACAACTGCAAAAATCTTGAATTTTCTTTTATCAAAGTATTTTTAGCTGCTTTTCTCTTTTGTTGATCAGTCTTTTGAATAGCAAATCCTCCCTGATAACCTGTGGCCACTTTCCTTGGCTTTTCTCAGAGTGACTAGAAAGGGAGGTACACCAGGAGCATGACAAGAGGACTCTATCCCAAAACAGATGGGCAAGAACTGTGCACCCTGTGTGGACACTCTGAAATGGCTGCTCTCCCAGGTAGGACTGCAGACCCCTTATGACAACAAGGAGCCTCATCCAAGAGACATTTCACACTGAAACCTAGAGCCACAAGGCTTAGCAAGTCCCGGGTGAAATCTGTGCTAAAATAAAGAGAGCCTAAAGTTCAAATAGGTCTTAAGCCTGAAGCTACCATATACCTCATGGTGTGAGCAACAGCTGAGTATAAATCACATTCAGATTCTTAACCCTGTAGCCAACTGATTACAACAGAGACACAGTTTACAATGGCTGGACTCCATGATCTAAAAGGTCCTTTCAAACCTACATGAATCAGTGTTTCTATGGCTGTTCTGATTACTGGCACCCACTCTTCCTGGGTTGCTTTCAACTATTTTTTTTTTTTTAATAATCTTCTGAATTTCATCTCAATAAATGACGAAAAATTTGTTGGTTTTGATAGCATCAGGTGTTCATTCCTCCTTTTTTGCTTTCCTTTTCCAAATAGCTTTATACAAGAGCCATTCCTGGGCAGTATTTATGCAGTTTTTATTCACTGGAAATATTTTGTTCACTGGAAAGGATGCTCTGGGCTTCTGGTTTTGCTCATAATTTCACATTTGGTAAAGTTTGTTCAAATCCCTTTAAAACCTCTAAGCCTATCTGCAAGTCAAAAAGGTACAGCTTCAGCAGGCAAAAGAAATAAATCTCTTTGAAATGCTAATGGAGTGGAACACTTTCTGCCATTTCAAGAAATAATCTATCCTTTTGGAAAATTTGTAAAGGGGTTTTCTCTAATGAAGATATTTTAATTTATGACATGCAATTATAGCTCAGTGAAAACAATATTGCCCTGTCACAGCCTTGTTCCTTGTGTTGTGAAAATAGAAATGCCATTATGAGAGAGAAACTGCTGTTTTTAGGAATTCACAATGTTTCACCAGCCTCGTCAAAGATGAACAAAGCCCTGACCTCTGTGCAGATGGCTAAAAGGTATAGTTTTCTTTTACAGTAACTCTTCAGTTACTTTGCTTTAAGCATTTTTAAAGCAGGGGAGAAACCGTCTAGCATGTGTCAGTCAAAAGCCTTGAGGAACTGGAATGAAAATACAGACAGACAGTACAACACTTGGTATTGTAGCAGCCACCACACGTGTGACAAAAAGCCTACCTAGCACCAGGTTAGGTCTGGTGACGGAGAAAAGATGCTCTGCCCAAATATTGCTCATTGCACTAAGATATGGATCTGGGAACATGAGAAAAAAAAAAAAAAGAAATGTTCAAAAGAAAAATAAAACAAAGCTGCTAAAATAGGCCTGATTATGTGGGTCACTAAGTACTGTGTATTTCCCCTGTAGCATTTCATAGTCGTTACTGTTGCCAGGGGAAGCTTGATCCTCTCATTATGTATGTTTGTCTTTCACATCAGAGCTCCTCTCTTTCTTTCCCTGCCCCAGCACTGTAACAGAAATAAAAATAAGGAATGAACCCCCATTATTACCCAAATACCTACAAAGCAGAGGGAGTGACCCTGGCAGGTCGGCAGGTCAGCCCCCTCATCATTGATGCACTTGCTCCAGCAGACCCCTGCCTTTTGTCACGGGGTCAAAGCCAAGACCTCTGCTGAGTGTCCTCAGTGAAGAATTAACAAGTGTGACAATTTGCGGTCCCTCCTCCCCCAGCCCCCGGTCCTGCCTGTGTGAATGCTGTAAATAGAGACATCTGGATGGAGGCCTTTCACTGCAGTAATTGAAAATGAACATGGATCAAGTTCTGGCCTGTTGTATTCATAAATCTTCAGGCTTAATTACATTAAAGGGAAATCTAGGGCCCGGCTCTATGGAAACGGCAGATCCTATCGGGCACTCAGATCGTGAATCTTTAAGATAAGTGTTTTTCCTCTCTTCAGGACAGTCAGATGAGAAAATTTGATTGGGTCCTTCCAGCGTCAGAAACTCGTCAAAGACCTATAATTGTTCTTTGTGTTTTACTTTTCCATCGTACGTGACGCGTTTCCACCAGTGGGGAGCTGGAGGACTTGGACGTGTGAGGCGTCAGGCTGCCGTCATACCCGGTATTCAGGCAGTTGGTCTTGGAGGGCCACAAACACCCTCCATGTGGAAATTTAGGAGAGAGAAAATGTATAGCTAGCTCAGTATCACAGATCTCACTCTCACAGAGCCCTTGGTCCTGCTTCCTTGTGAAGAGCTGGAGCACAATAAGCAAACAGAGTCCGCAGTTCTGCTTACTTGCTTCAAAAAGAAAAAGGATTTTGAGATTGGGGGAAATCCTCAACACATCTGTCTTTTGAAAATTTAGTTTTACTTGAAGGAACAAACTGATATTCTGAAAAACCAATAAGCAAATAAATCAGTGGCAGAAGGGCAAAATTTTTGGATTTTGAAAGAAGCTGCTAGTTGTCAAGAGGTGGTTGTTTCACAAAAACATTGATGCTTTCAGCAGCATTTCTGTCTCTGAAATGAGCTCCCATCAGTTACAAACTTTGTAGCATGTTTGTACATGATGCAGGTTTTCAATGCAGCAGGAGCTTTGATTAAAAGAACACCCAAAATGGAATAAAGACACATAAGAGGCAAGATATTTTTATGTGAAGGAAGGGTTTTCCGAAATGCTACCCAGAAAAAGTGCTGCTGCAGACAGACCTCTTTAATTAAATTCTGCAGGAACTAATTTGATAGCACAGAAGTTGACTGCTGTCTCCACAGACACCAGACAATGCCACTGATCCACAATACAGCCACGTAAAGTTGACCCCTCCTGCTCATTGCAAGACCAGTGGGATAATATGGCACAGCAAATAAAGAAATCTTATGTCTTGGCCTCCATAAGCACTGTGAATGGTGCTGTGTGGTTTATCTGTGACTATTTTCAAGAGAAAGAAATTACCATCCACCAGAAAAAAATAATCCAACCAGCTCAAAACCAGCACGAATGCTCAAGGTGTTTTTATGAAAAGAAAGGAAAAAAAAAAGGCACCACAAAACCAATTAACTTCCCAATTGCAACTTTGCTTCCATTAAATTTCAGCCTGAATGAACTTCAATATCACAATTAGAAGTTTCCTGTTAATAATAGTAGGGTGAGTTCCATGCAGAAATCCAAGTTCAGTTCTCAGTGCCCATGGCTGCAGCTTCTCTCTAACCACAGGGGTTTCTCCACTCCACTCCTTGCAGATCAGGAGAACTTTGCAGCAATAAGTGGCAGTAGATAGCAAGCAGGTCCTCCAAAACAACAGCTTGTCCTGCCTCTCAGCTTAGGGGCATATTGCAAAAAGTAAAATTCCTAAAAAACATCTTCTGAACTGGCAACAAGAGTAACCCATTCTCTTTAACAAATCTTGACTTTCTTCCAGGACTTGTACAAACTGCTGTGGCAGAAAACTATCAATAATGTTTGCTCTGCAGGAGAAAAGTGGGGTTAGTTACAGCCTTTTAAGAACCAGTCTCCAGTAACAAGTGGTTTTGCTGTCAGCATTTGCCATAGTATTGACAGAAAGGGCAGGGTAATGGCTCAAGGGTTATTTATATGAAACCCAGAGCCAGCAGCACTGTAAGTCAAGGAAAGAGGGAAAGCTCACAGAGCCTGAATGAGAAGGGACACACTTTCTGCTAGCAGTCTCAGGGGCTGTGCTGGGGATCCAGGACAACAGGCTTCCACCTGAGCTCATACATACAGCTCGGAAGGGTGACAACACTGTCAAATAATTCATGTTGCAGTGAGACCAGTCCTCCTCCCTACATTTCATATCTGGCAGGTTTACTCAAGTTCCTTTTGTACTTCTACAGCCACTCTGCTTCTGGATTCTACATTTCACCTGTGTCTTAATTGTAGTTTCAATTTTCAAACCATTTAGGTGTAATCCATTTTATAGAGGTCTTTCTGTCATGTATTTGAAGGGAACTCCAGATTCTAGACCCTCTTTCTGTGGCATTTACTACCATGAAATAAGGACCACTGGCAGTAAAATTAGGAAAGGCACAGAACATAATCCTGGGGGGTTTAACCACCCACCTTGTTAATAGCATTTGGGAGATACCAGAGTTGTTTTCAAATGTGATACATCTTCCCCAGTTCTGAAACTTCCAAGCCATGCTGGAGATTAGGGCTAATTCCTACTACACCTGGGCTCATACCCTGTCCTGTGCCCTCTTTCTCACTGACCAGGTCAGAATTCAGCCGCTGTGCCACACAGCGACTCCTCTAATACGGGCTCAGGAAAGCCCAGAGGGTGGTACTGAAATATGCTGTGGAATGCCCTGCTCCTGCAAATGCTTTGAAAGGAAAGTAAATTAGCAACTTTACATTCCTCTTCTTTCTGGCAAGGAGCAGGCAAAAGCAGCAAATTAATAATAAATTAATGAAATTAACATTATGGTTTTAGTCCTGCTCATGACTAATCAATGTCTGGTTGCTTCCAGAGCTAGTCGACTTCTATCAAGGTATTTTATTGACTTTAAATTATTAAACACACAATAGAAAGCAGCCATTGTGCATGTGTACTGCAGCATTTTGTACCCTTCATTGCTGCCTGCACTGTTGCTGGCTGTGAGTTTATTAAAGAAGGTAAACTAGTGTCTGCTTATTCCCCTTTTTTATTGTACTACATGGCAGTATACTTCTATGAACCAGGAGACATCCTTCCTGCACAATTTTATTTAAGGTCCTTGGGGTCTGAGTGCCTAACTCTCAGTGACATCTTTGACAATATCAGTTTATATCACCTGTTTCAGCAAACACAAAAACAATCACAGAATCACAGAATGGGTAATGTTTGAAGGGACCACAGTGGGTCATCTGGTCCAACTTTCCTGCACAAGCAGGGTCAGCCTAGAGAACACAGAACTGCATCTAACCTGTTCTTCAGTATCTACAGTGAAGCAATGCCTCAAAAATGTAAAATAGGGGGTATTCTCCAGAAACAATGAAAATCAATCAAAAAGAGTTAACTTTTCAACAGGCACCCTGTAAAGAACACCCAGTTGTAGCAGTAAAATTTGATACAACTTTTGTTTACTTTCATTCTTTAGCAATGCTAAATGTACAGCTGTTGGTGGATACTACCACATATAATTCAGGTGAAGAACCATCAATAATATGATGGACACTAATGGAAAGCATCTGTTCCATCACGCTGTACACATCCAGCCAGCTAAAAGTCACACCAGGAAGGAAGGATATAATCTCTCTAAGAGTCCCAATTTCCCTAAACTCTCAGACCTCCCGTATGTTTGTTCACATTCCAGTTATCACATTTATCTATTCACTCCTTCTACCCTCACAGCCAACTACTTTGCAAGAGGAAATTATTAGGGCTCCAAGGCCACAGCAGTAACTTCTTTGCTCAAACTTAAGCCAGTACTTTGGCCAGAGCAGTTTCTGCATGGCATATTCATGCTAGAACAGATCCATTTGAAACACTAGAATATTTGGGATGAAATTACCACCCCTTGTGTGGAGGGCCAGCACCAAACCCTAGTAGCAAAAGTCTTCAGAGGGAACATGAAATTGCAACCTAAATTCACAGGAAGCCTCTGTAAAGATTTCTGTGAATACTGATGCATAAAGCCAAGTAGCGCAGAATACTTAGGAAGCGATTCCATCTCCGTATTTGACACTAACATTTCTTTTATATGATTCTTCTTTTGACTCTACAGACTTCACAGTCCAGCACACTAGGAATTAAACAGAAGATTCTTTATGTTGTAGTTGTATCGTGCCTTTAACACCACAGAAATTGAACATATGTTGCAAACCCAGAAACCTTGAAAGAGAAATTTCAGGGCAGCGACGCATTTAATTTCTCCATGACTGTACTGCCTGAAATTTGATATACCTATAGTTTATATGTAAACTATACATTATGCATAGTCCAAGAACATTTGACACTTCAGTAAAACTTATTATGGCCAAAACATAGAACCCTCTTCCATTGCGTGGAGGCCTCACAGTGTCTCTGCATATGCTGAAAAGTTGCAGTGACAGCTGGCAAGGTCATTGTAAATGAGGGAAAAAGAGAGTCTTGTCTCCATTACCAAACGGCAGCAACTAATCACTGTCACATCATGATGTGGTTCAGGACTGTCCACAGGTTTATTGTGGCCATTAACCTATTCAAATATTTTGCTTGAGGAGAAAAAAGTCTGGGGCACAGTCTGGGTCCTTAGATCTTCTGCAGTAATTTCAACAAAGCTACTGTAAAACATCGCCACATCAGATTATCTCTGCAAAACAAATCCAGTGAGGCAAATTAGAGCTTGAATATATAGTATATTACTGTCTACAGCCCCCATACAGGATTTTTTATCCTATGAGCAATGCAAAATAGCTTTTGCAGCTTGTGCTGAAACAGGGAAATTCACCAGGCAGTGTCTGAGGCTCTGCAAGCTCACACTCCACCCCACAACAATCTGCTCATGCCACCACACTTTCAGGGTGATAGTACTTTATGGCCACCTCCCTATAATGCAAATAATTACCCCAGAGCAGAGAAAGGGTAAAACACACTGCAGGAAGGAAGGAGAGGAATTGCTCGTTTCCTCCCATTTTGGAGTTAAGGACCTCTGTCATATATTTACATTATCTTAACAATAGGGGGTTGATTCCCACACATTTTCTTCTGGGCTGTCAACATTGTTGAGAATTATACATAAGCAGTGAACAGTTTCTCTGTCCACCACTGTTCATTTTAAGTAAGTCTCATGAAATCAAAAATTTGTTAAATTAAAGCCATACAGGTTTTTTATTGGTTTGGTTTTGAGTTTCTTTCCTCAAGGAAATGGACTTCATGAATGTAAGACAAAACAATATTCCACTGGGTGTATGCCTACACTGCATGAGGCTGACACTCTTCACACACTGCATGCAGCCACTACCCTACCTAGAATAAAACCATATCTAGGAACCAGACAGCAGGACAAGTCATAGGTGAACATCACACAAACCTTTAGACACAGAAAAGTTCCTAACACTCTGTGGTGGTCAGACAGAGTGGGAAGTCTCTGCACCTTTGCAGTATGTGGCAAAACAGAGTATATCCTCAAGGGTATCTCAGGGAAGGAGGAAGGTCATGGCACAAGACTGAATTTCAGAAACTGTGGCTTAAAACTGCCATTGACAGGGCCCTCTGTGTAACCTTTGGAATGGCATCAGGTTTGCTTGATTACCCAGCTGTAGTAGGTGCAGATGCACCCCCAGTGTAAGGCCAGCCACTGAGCTCAGGTACTCAGTGGGAGCAGGAGGGGTAGCCTGGGAATCAGCACATGGGAACCTCTTAGGTGGGTTTATTCCAGCAGTCAGTACTGCCATAACATCACCATCAGCAGTACCCAAACTACCTAATGATCCGTGTTCACGTGTCCTTCACAAGGACTTTCAGCTCTTCAAGGGGCAACCAAGACCATCTACCCAAGGAACCTGGGGGCCTCAGTTTGCCCTCCCAGAACCTGCACAGCTGAAGAAGCCATGCTCCTGACTCTGGGCCTCAGACCTGTACATCAACCTGTTGAAAACTGGCTTTGTGATGCACCTCACACTGGAAGCCAGGAAAAAAAAAAAAAATACTGCTTTAGATGCTTGTCCAGCATATGATCACTTTAAAAGCTCAGTGTCACTGCAAATGTTTATGGTGTCTACTTCTGTAAAGATGAGTTCTCAGATGACCTTCTGAGGTGATGCTCCAGCAATTGTTAAAATAATGATCTTTTGCAATAACCAAAGTAGCTATCTCATGGACAAATGGAGCCCTTGTGCTCTTCTTAAGATGTCTTAGAAAAGTATTCAGCACAGAAGAAATTTCCGGGAAAATATCCATGAAAATCTGAGTGATACTCTGTTTCTTCTAAACTGAGCAAGTCAAAGAAATAGATGCAAATAATTTATCAGTGTATGGACCCAAACTCTCCTGCACGATATGCAGGGTATTGCAGACACTTAACACATCTGCCACTCTCTATAGCTGCATTTTATTTAGCGCTCTGGAAATACAAATGCTTGCCCACTAGTGGAACCACATAGTTTCCAAAAGCTGTCTTCCATTGAGAGGACAATTGTTTTCTATAGAGATGAGAAACAAATACCCATGACCCACGTCACCTTGCCCCAGCAGGCTTTTGCTGCGGCTTCCTCTGTGCAAATACAACAAAGTCTGGCAGCAGTCAATCCTGCCAGCCCACACTGAGCCACCACAGAGTGCGGAGCTATTTACCCTTCCTATTAATCTGTCAGTGTTCTAGTCAAACACGTAAAACAATATGGTGTGTGCATATCTTGACTGGTCATTGCTAAGTTACTGAGGAGCAACATGAATGAGTGGAAAACCATGCAACAAACTATAACGCTAGATTTTTAAGGTATGGAATATTGGAGTTTTCAATTGTCAGCACGAAGGAAGCAGCCATGGTGTTCCTAGCATGGTGACAATAATGCAAAAGCCACAAACTATAGCCAGTCTGCCTCTTTCAGCTTACAATAAATGGGTCCTGTTTGTTTTGCTCAGATGCAGATTTAATCCCAACTCTTTCATAGGCTCCCTGCTCTGTGCAGTCAGGAAACAATTAGGAAACTGGGGATCCTGTCCCTCAGCTTACTTCACACAACCAGACTGCTGCCACAGTGCAGAAACCAATGGCTGCAGTTACCAGGGATGTGGCAGAGCTAGATTTTGAAGCATTTAGAAGCTAAAATACTGTTAAGGTACAAACCCTGTAAGAGAAACCCTTTGAATCTAAAAGCTGTGTAGTGGATAATGCCATAGCATCCACTGCAGCACTCCTTACTCAGATATATTCAGCTCACCGGTAGCAATTCTTGCCCAGGAGAGCACCTTTAAGAACAAGTCAGTACAAGCTGTCAGGCTGCTGAGCCAAGCACCCTCCTTGCCCTTCTCAAAGTAATAATCTTATTTAATGATGCTTCAAGGCCCTGTTAGAGCTGAAAATTCACACTGCCTGCTATCTCTTTAATCTGTTTCCAAGCCATGAACAAAAGGGAAGAGTGTGCATATGAGAAAGCAGAAATAGAGGATATAGGTCAAAGAGTATATTCTGAGTGTCAGGAAGACTTTATCTCAAAGAGAATACTCTTTCCACAGTCAGCAAATTCCCCAGAGCCAAACAGAACTGCAAAAAAGCATGACGACAGACATTACAAAACTAAATGACAGTACAAATAATAGTATTGAGCTGTTTTCAAAAACCTTGACTCATTCTTTGTTTTATGGTCAAGAAAGTTCTACTTTGGCACTGCTCAAAGAGAAGATAAATTTTGCTTACGTGCATAAGCACATATATAAATACACATGTCTGAAGGTATCTGTATATATACCAAATTATACCAAGCAATTTATAAAGAACAAAGGCACATTACAGATTCACTGCTGCAACAATTTCCATAGTTTTATATTTTTAACTAGTCCCATCGACTTCAGTAATTATTTATATATGAAGGTATTCAGATGGATAATCCCAAAAGGTTTTGGCCTCATAGTTTCCCTCTTGATTGGCAATAGCAGAACAATACAAAGCTGCAAAGAATTCCTGGATAAGGCTGCAGACTAGTGATTTACAAAGTGATAAATTGCAATAATTAATTATGCTGTAATTGTCCTAGCCAATACCCATTTAGATATGAGGTTCATTGTCTGATTAGCTTCAAGTTGACCAAAATAGGCCATAGTATACATCTCTCTGGACTTCTGAAAGATGAACAGTCCAGAGATGTCCAAAAAAGTGTCTGGAACAGATCCAACGGCAAAGAAAATATCTTAATCTCCATCCATGCTCAAGCAACAAGTAACGAAGCACAAGAAAGCAGATCTACCCCACACAATCAAGCTATCAGTCTTAAGTTCTTACAGGCAAAATATCACCCTTCTAGTAAATTACTGCTGGTCACGCTGAACTTATTTAACCCATTATCACAAAGGGCAGGTAAGCACATCAGCATTTCAAGAGGAGTTAGAGAACCACAGTTCTGCTGGTAACACAATTAAGGTGCTAAATCCTGGACTACACATGGCACTGGAATGTCTTCAAACTCGCAAGGAAAGTGCCACTTATTCAAAACCCTCTTCTGACAAAGCCCACACAAAGTAGGAACAGCAACAGCTCCCCTGCTCCATCTGCTGCTCTGTGCTAAGGTCTAGGATTGATGATGTAATCACCAGCGCACCAAGACAGAACCAAGTTTCACAAAATATCCCAAAGCTTGTCGCAAACAAAAATTTTGGTTATGATTCAGCCAAATGTAACAGAGTAATTAATGCAGCTGTAGATTCTAAGATAAGCACACCTAACTCCCACCAGGACAGGAACACAAGGATATACACTTGATTTGAAATTCCCAGATGATATACACTTACTGTTCTGGTTAGACTTGCTGAAAGGGGTAAAAGCTCACAGAATCAGAGTAATATGGCCCTGCACAGCCATTTCAGTGAAGTTTTAAACAAGCCAAAGCTCACCGAGATCAACAGAATAATTCACTGTCCTTTGATTCAACTCTAAAGTCCATCTAAGCAGCAAAAAAAATTTATTACTGTCATCTTAATACAACAGATAACTACCAGAAAAGGAGGAGTTCTGCACTAGGAAACGATGTTTTGAACTACGGTACTTTAAATTTCAGGCTTAATAGGAGAAGCCAGACCTTTATGAGATTACATTGCAGCTCTAAAATTTTCATACTACATTCTTCTTGTGCAAGTATCTTCAGGGTTCTTGGATATAAACAAAAAGCTTCAAAGCACCTTAAAAAAAAAAGAGGAAAAAAAAAAAGTTCTCCCTTTTTACTAAAGCATATTCAAATTGTTTAGGCAACAGAGCAGATTATTTCATTTATTAAGATAAAGTAGAACATATTGTACAGTTCAACCCTTAGCACAGTGGCTTCCAACTTATTCCAATTTGCAGAAAAGTTGTACAGACGAGCTTCAGATATCAGGCTAGTGATCTTAAAATGCCAAACATTAGTTTACTTTTGTGGATCCCTCAGAAACACAACCCTCTACCAAGTAATACCAAAACCTGGTACAGGTGTACCAGTTCAAAAAGTTAACACTTGAGTCCAGCCTCCCCAGAGAAACAAGACGTGATAGTTCAAGGCACTGAGGAGTGTCACATGACAAATGGGTGACCATGCTCTCATTTCACCACCTCTGATTAATGGCCTCGACAAAATATCAGATCACTTTCCAAATGGAACATGCAGCAATCTTCTCTGCTTCAAGCATACCATATTTCAATCTACTAAGTTGCATGCACAATTACATTTATAATTGAAAAAAGGTAGGAAGAGGTAGGATGAAGTTTGGGGGCAATTGAGGAGTTTTTTTCTTTCCTTTTTTAAACACAGTTCTTAGCAACAGAAATAATTGAGACAATGAATTTTGGATTTTTATGATTTTACCAAAATAAAAGGTTTTGGTAAATTTAAGACTGCAGGAGTCCTAATTAATTGAGGCCAAAAGGAAAAACTGGGGACAGAAAAGGGGAATGGCGAAGGACATAGAGAATAATAAAAAATCATATTAATTTTTTCAAATGCAGAAAAGTCTGCTTCATACAGAATTTTAATTTTGTGAAATAATGAACTACTTCAGCTGTTTTGGAGGGAGTAGAGTTTTCTCTCTGGACAGAGCTCTCCTGGATGCTAATAAGGACCTCCATTACAGGTTTTTAAAGAAAATAGCTGCCTACACTGACAGGAACATGGGTGTTCAGCCCAAGAAGTACTGGGGACCTGGCTCACAATACACCTACTGGAATGAGGAATCTTGGGGTGCAGAGATGTCCCCTTCACCAACCTGAAGTCATTGAGCCAGGGACCTCTTTCTATATGTCCTCTTAATGATATTTTGTTAGTTTATTCCAACATTGAAGAGGAAGATAAATGCCTTTTTAACAGTCTAAAACAGTCATATTTAACTAGTGTCTAGTACCTAGACAAGAAAGTCTGGACTGTAATACTGAGTCTTTGGGCTGAGTGGCATATATAAGGATGCTCCTTGGAGTTCAGGGTAGGTCCTGGCTTCACAGGCCACAGGGACTTGGTGGTCATTTCAGAAGGAGCACCAGGCTCTTCGTTCCTGCAGGACCATCACAGAGCAATACTGATAACCTGCCAGATCACAAGGCTGAACTTTCCCTTTCTGTTTTCATCTCATTTCTCTGTTTCCCAAGTTCAGCATCCTCTAAATTCTTGCACTTATGTTCAATAATATTTCTGGGGCTTTTCCAAACTCCATAGTCTCAGATGAGTTAAAAAAACCACCATTGTGCAGAATTGTGACATGCAGCATAACTTGAAAACATTGTCTTGCCTTGCTATTTACATATACATTTTTTGTTGTCTTTTACAGCTCCCTCTTTGAAAACTACAGGTGTTTGTGGGCATAATGCTCCCAATGCTGTAGAAAAGAGTTTATTGTGAGGAGCCTTTTCTTTGCCACTTGTCCTGAACCTGTTCGCAAAGTGCTACATGCGTTCTGCTGATCACCATAAAAATCAAGGAACAAGAAGTCCTCTGTAAGCCTGCCCAACACCACCACTATGACATTGGTTGCGACAGCTTTGTGACCCTGCCTTGTTTTTCATTCATTCACAAGCTTCTTTCTTTGCTTTTCTTTTTTTTCTTTTTCTAAAAAAAAAAAGAGAGGGGTGAAGCCTTTATAGGCATTTTTATCTACTGTAAAAAAAAGTGCGTGTGTGCTGGCGTAATAGATTTAAAAAAAACCCAACACAATGTGACAGCTACTTTAGAGAGCACTGTGTGGAGTTACAGTAGTTATAGTTTCCAAAACCACCTGCAAACAAGTGCAGATACCATAGCAAACTGCCCTTAGGATTTCTTTTCTCTTTTTCCTTACATGCTCCTTTTTTTTCTTTATTTTAAAGTTCCCTCTTGCTATTCTAAGCCTGCAGTCAGCAATGAATTTATGTGACAGCTATGAAGCTAGTATTAAAATTGTGAATAGTGGCTCACAGTGCTCGAGCCCTCGGTGTTTAGCATCTTCACACAGCAGTGAATGCGGGCTGAGGCTGCTGAAAGGGAGGGAAGCAAGGGGGGAGGCAGGCGGAGGGCCTGGGTTCTGTCTCTTGTTTATCTCTACACCAGTGTCTGAGGGGGGCACAGGATGGAAGGAGCAAGATGTGAGAGCCAGGGCTCCTTCTCGTGTTCATGGTACTGCATGCTTCAGGAGAAAGGGCAAGGCATGAGCACCAAGAGAGACTGGGGCATTTCTGTTTGTCTGCTGAAGAAGGGCAAGCAGTCAAGGAGAGGAAGCGACAAGAACAGGGAGTAAAAGGCTTCACTTTTCTTCTGGTTTTGTGTTTTTGTGGTTTTTGCTTCCATTTAAACACGTTTGACCAGACTGAAGAAGTTGTGACCACAACAGGAAAGGACAGAAAATGGAGTGGGGCTCCCTGACGTTCTCCCTCACAGGGCAGGTGGAAGCAAATTTTATACACACATGCACATAAAACAAAGTTAAGGGGGAAAAAGGAAGAGGAAGAGAGAGGTGCCCAGTGAGGCAAAGAGAGATGTTGTGCCTCAGTGGGTTGGTCTGGGACAGAGGGACCTCACAGTCTCCTCATCCCTGTGCTGAATGGGAAAGAGGGCAGCAGGCAGAGGGGTACAGGATGGACAAGGTTAAAAGGTCTTGGGGAGTAGAGGAGTGATGAGCACCCTTTGGCCCTCCCTCCTTGCAGCAGGATTTCGGCAGGAGAGGGAACAGAGCTGGAGCTGGGTGGGCAGGTGGGCAGCGTGAAGGCTCGCACTCCTCTCCCCAGAAGTGCTGGCAAGCTGCGATGACGGGGCTGGGGACAAGCCAGCGGGCTGGGGGGGAGGGCGTGCGCTATTAGCGGAGAAACCTCAAGACCGAAGTTGAAGCCGAAGAAGATAAAAGGAGCAATATGATCAATATGGTTTCATTGTTGAGCCTCGCTTACCTCGGCGGGAAACCATCTGCTCCCTGTCAATGCATCACCTGCTTGTCTGGCCTGTTGGCCGGGCAACGCGGGCGGGGGGATTAAGGGGGCAGGGGGGGCCAGGGGCCCAGCCAGGGGCTGCTCCCCCGTGCTGGGGCAGGGACCGGGGAGGCTCACCCAGGGTAGGTGGGAAGCCGAGCGGGCTCTGCTATTTCCAGAGGAGGAAATAAAACAAATGCAGCATTTCTAGCCAGCAGGGCGGTTTCAGGAAGGCCCTTCCTGCCCCTGGAAGTCAGCATTTTGCTGCACGCGCTGGATTTAGGGATGCATGAATGAGCCCGCCACAATGGACACCCAGGGAAGAAAGGGCAGCCGAGGGGTCCCCACAAAGCCAGGCACTTCGCCGCCACAGTCACAGAAGGAAAACAAGGCACAGTGCTCTCAAATTCCCTCAACCCCAGGAGAAAATTTGCCTTGGAAGATATTGAAATAGTGCTAACATTTTGTTGGGTCGTTCTAACGTTACCACAAAATCAGGGCATTTACATAGGTTGAATGTAAGGGGGGGATAAAAGGGGAGTCTCTCAGATGTTGTACAGCAATGAATGCAAATAAGGTGTTGAGCCTGTGCAGGTCTGTGCATGTGACCCAAAATTATTTGATTTTTGGATAATTTTGGATATGTTTGATATTAAATACCACCCAATTTATAAGCAGCTAAATTACAGCTCCCTGGACCCCAGACTAGGCAGTATCAAAGCACTTAACCAATCCCACAGAATCTGTCAGAAGAGACACAACGTTGCAGGTGTGGTACCCTTGGTTTTGGCAGGTGAGTGAGGATGGGGTACCTCCCACGCCTCCCTGCACGGGCCACAGGAGCATCTCTGCTCCAGATGCATGAGTACATTGTTCTGTGCTGTATACAATTGCCCTGACTGGGGGGGAGGTTATATATCCATACATGGAGATTCATGTACATATATATGTGCATGTTTGCACCTACACACTCCCACGCACATCATCAACTCAGAAGACATTGCATCTGCTTTACCCACAGCACATTGCCAAAGCAGTGCCTGCTCTCTGTGTTTTCCAGCTGCATCACAGCCAGCCCCAATGCTCACGGCAATCACTGTGTTCAGGCATTTGATTTCAAACCTCATCTATGAAGTAGCTTCTCTCAAAAGCAGGCTGAGGTCCTTCACCCATTGGAATCACTGAAGATCCACATGGAGTTACACTTCTAAGTCAACACCACCAGTATTTTAGGACAACATCACACTCTGCTGCCTAATAAACAAATTGACAAAACCCTTGGCAAGTCTTGGTGGTCTGCTGAGCTTCTCATCAGCCATTTTTTTAACTTTTCTAGCCCCAAATAGGAGGTCCAGGCAGTGATGAGGGATTTATAAACAGGAGTGCAAGAGAAGCCAAGTTCAACTCTCAGCCCTGCAGAGTTTTCCTCTCTACAAATCACCCCTCAGGGAGCAGATTTCTCAGATTAAAATCTAGGAGCAACATTCATTACAAAAAACTGATTTTGGATATTGTCATGCCTTGCAGTTTTAACCAAGCAGACAAAAGCAACAATTTTGGTTTAGAAATACCTCCTCTTACATGGAGCAAGTAAATATTCTGTAGACTTGCTGAACACAAGCAGTAAATGATTTCAGGTATCACACCTAATAGACCTCACTACTAGCATGAATCAATCAGAAGAAATTAGAGTCTTAAAGATGGGATATTTTTTTCTCAGAATATTATTATTCTTTTACCTACCATATAGTCCAGAGCAATCCTCAAAGGAGGAGGATGGAATACTTAATTCTGGATTTGAGTTGCGTTTGAAAGTGTCTATTCTAAGCCAACAAAAGTTTGCTGCATCAATTATAAATAAATGTGGAAGAAATTGAAAGAATCACTTCTAGGAAAATTAAGATAAATAGATGGATAACAAAGGTAAAGTACACGTCATGATGCTGTCTAAAGTAAAACCTTTGCAGTCTCCTTAGTCTCCTTAGAGAAAGTTGTTTGTATCTCCAGTTCTAGCTTGTTTTCCCATTTTTATTTTCCAGAAAGAATATTTCAATTAATTCACTGTCTACAATTCAAGATGTGAAGCATCAGAACAAGAAAACTAAAGAAACATCCTGTTTTATATGTATAAAGGGTTTCTTCACTCTCTTATGCACAGATTCACTAAGGCATTTAGAAGACTCCATCCACTAGGATGTGATATCCAGAACATCTTTTCCAGTCTGAACCTTGGAATTTAGTCCATCAAGACCTAGCCTGCACAAGAGGAAAAAAGTGAACATTTCTGGGGACATTTCTGTGAATAAGTTAGCAAACCCTGGCACTTTAAGGAAAAAGAGCATTGTATGGAATGAACATGACATGCATTAGACAACATAAAGATTCACTGTTTAAACCATAAGTCATCACAGAATTCCTAGATCAAAGCTGGAAGGGACCTTCTTAGATCACCTAGTCTGACCTCCACTTGAGCAGGTTGCTCACTAGTATGTCCAGATATGGCTGACTATCTTCACAGACAGAAACTCCACAGCCTCTCTCAGGTAACTCCCCAACAACAATAACAACAACAAGTACCCCCTTGTGTTCAGATAGAATTTCATATGTCTAGTTTGTACACATTGTCTCTTGTCCTGTCACCAGGCTCAGCAGGACATCCTGCTGATAGCACCAGCTACAAAACAGGAATTATCCCATATTTCCTTCTGAAAATGTAGAGACTTATTTACTTTTATCAGGAGTTTCATTGTTTATACTAAATTAGAATTCATGGCCCCATGTAATACCAGTCCTTCCTTGGACACTATTATTAGACAGTCTCTGAAACGAAGGACAACTTTTGGTCCAAACAAGTTTGTACTACCTAAAGCAGCATACCTTAAAGAAAAAGAACAAATACTGAAATGGTCAACAGAAACAGATACCATAGCATTGGTAAGATTTCTTCATTGCTCCAGCCAGATGTGTGCAGGTTGTCACCCATATGAATTAATGATCATTTACTCTCAGCTAATATTTTCAACAAAAAAAAAGGTTGGGTGTTGACCTAGAACAATCAGCAGCAGCAGTAGCAGATGAAGTATAGCTGGGGGTGGACAAACTATTCACCATCATTGAATAAAACTAAGGGGACATAAGGTGCTTCTGAAAAGTAGCCTAGATACAAGAAATAGGGATGTTGCAGAAGACAAAGTGAAAATAAGAAACAAAATCAGGATATTAAATATGGAGAAATTTGGAGAAATTACCCCAACATGACGGTGATATTCTCCCCATGATGCAAAAGAAACACCTAAGCCGGTACACTGGATGGGACAGGCATTCAGGAAATTACAGAAGTTAAATTAATCTGCAGGTGAAGGCCTGGGTGAAAGTTCCAGCAACATGGACTGGAAAGAGTAGCCTGTCTCCTTGAGACACAGCAGAGAGCCATCACTGACAGATTTAGATATAGCACCAAGGTGAAGGACAAATGAAAACCAAGGTAAAGCCTGAAGGGAGGTTTTGGCAGGGTATTTCATTAAACCACTCTAGACATGGCAAGTAAGACTCTTCCTTTTAAGAAATTGTTCTAAGCACCAGGTGGGAGCAGAAGCCACCTGGCTATGCTAAAGCCGTGTGTGGGGCAGAAAGTTTCTCTCTAAACTGGGGTTCCTTTTCATCAGAGGAAAAGAAAGCCTTTCTTGTGGAGGTCATGTAGTCACACACGTTTGCAGGAAGTCCTTTTGGTTGGGATTACCTATCGATATCACCATTTTATGTAATCATTTTTTTCTGACTCACATCACCCAAAAGTCATGTTCTACCCACGCAATCCCAGGTAGCAAATTTTAGTGAGATCTCTAGAGATAATCAGGCACTAGCAAGAGTATATCCTTCAGTCCTCTGTTAATTGGAGCCTGAATGAGCAGAGACTTCAAAAAATCCTTCTTAGAATACATGAGGATCAAAACCTACTTTATACCATGTTTATACCACCACACCACAAAAACATTGTCTTATATTCTCATTTGCACTCAAAGGATCCATCTGCAAGTAACAGATAAAGCCCATAATACCAAAGCCCTTCTTTTAAAAGTTTAATTTCTAAGAAATTATCACTGGAAAGATAATATCTTGTTCATGTAGAAGCTAGCCCGCAGCTCCTTGTGGTAAATCTGTGTTTTCACCCTCTTACTGCCTTTACTCTGTGGTCAAGGATTTGCTATAATTAATTTTTCGGGGGGGATAAAAAAAATTATCAATTTTATGCAAATGATGGTTCAAAGTGTACTAGGATATGGAGACAGGAGCCTGGAGTTTATTCCCCTTTTTGCAAAATTACCAATGACTGACAAGGAGAAAGCAGAGCCACTTTGTGTCCCCAAGTGACTTTAGTCTAATACACCAGTGCCGCCTCTGCTCTGACTGGAGCCACGAGCATGCAAGCTGAGATGATATGAAACTCTTTCACATATGAAAATCTGCCAGCACAGGTAAATAAAAATATTTGGACTGAGTTTGGTCATGAGGAAAAATGACTTTAAAAGACATTGAGGCAGATGATTAGGTGGTAATGAATGCAGAGCTGCACTTGGAATTCCACTCCAGCACCCCAGGGGTGGGTATGGGCGGGATGCGGAGCTGGGTCTCCACGCTCTTGCCATGCATCACTGAGGCCATACACAGTGTGGCCTCAAGTTGATTATTGCTGCTCTCCAAGAGGTTGTCAAAATATGTAAACTGTCAGCAGGAGACATACTTTTAATAAAACTGCCTACTCTCCAGTGATATTTTTCAGTTATGAAAAGAGCATCCTTACACATAACATGTGCATGTGAGCAAGAGAGCATGTAAAACACTGCAGCAGCATTCCCAGAAAACAGCATTTTCATCACAAGTAGGCAAATTGGATGTTTATGTAAACTAACATGCTCCATGCTGTCTGTTACATACCAATGAGATGATTTACTGTGAACTGACAAATACACTGTATTTGCCATGTGGGTCTGAAGTTTGATACTGTCAGCCAGTCTCAATTTTTTCAATACACATCTTAACTCATTGTTTTGGGTAAGAACATACAACCCCCAATTCAATATTTCTTTGGTGCATGTGAGAGAGAGAATGGATGCGACTGCAACATCAATGTTTTAATGTATCAACTCATAACACTCTGTGTGCCCCAGAACTCTGTGGATTCACTTGACATCATCTCCTGTCTTTCTCTAGGAGAAAAGCTGTAAATGGAGCCCAGCTGGTCTACAATGCCTGTGAAAATAATCTCTGGAGATGTTAAGTATAGAGCTGATATAAGCAAGTCTTTTACGGCCTGTGCCCCATTTCAAAACCAACAGAAGCATTTTTAACAAATGAAAATGTCAGATATTTCTCTGAGATTTAGAACTCCTACATTTGTCAGCGGCTTTAAAAAATTACAGCCACTGCTGGGGGTAGAGGAGCAGGAACTAAAGAGATAGATATAGATATAGATACAGCTCTAGATAACCAGTCAGAAGGGGATGAGGGCTGCCTCCTTTTAAGCAAAGATCAAGCACCACCCACCCTCCATTTGCAGAGAAGGAATATAAATGCAGGTGAGTGCATAGGTGAAATTGCAATCAGAGGCCTAAATGTTGACACACCAGTTCTGAAGGGCTGTATGGGTATGGTAGAAGAAGCTAGAAGCTCTTTTTCTAAGTCTCTTGAATCACAGCACTTCAGTTCAAGAGCCTGGCTTGGGTTGTAGTGACTCGTGCGTACAGTCATTTCATCCTGGGTGCAGAGCAAAACCGGGAGAGCAAATACACACTGACCTTTACCAATAAACAGCTTTTTCCCCTTTATGGTGTATCTTGCTAAAAGCATCTTCAAGACAGCTAAATACGTAACAGTTATTTTGTTACTGCAGTCTACTCGCATGGCCTCTTCTTTTCATGTTCTCCTACCGCCCATGGTCACAGACTCAATAACAGTGTCAATGCTTCCTTAACTAACCTTCAATTTTTTTTTATCTTCTAACAAACAATTTTATTTGAAAACAGGTTTTCCATTACATTGATCAATGCTAGCGGAAAAAATAACAGTAGCCTTTTCAAGAAAGACAAAGTGAAAATGGAAAACATGACTGCACACCGCACAAATATAAGATAATTGAGATATTTGTACTTGCAGGTTTGTTTCTTTAGAATAGTTTATCTAGGGTTTAATTTCTGAGTCTTTGTCTCTTCCATTAACTTGTTTTTCTTATTGCTTTACTCTTCACTTGTGTATCATTCTGCTCCAAAGCATCCTCCACCTACCCCATGTTTGCTCATTGCATGGGTTATTTTTCTTCTCTGAACTGCTACAAATGCCATAGAACTAATAAAACCCCACTTACTTTTTCTTTACTATAAGATCTAAAATCATGTAGAGAAATAAGCTGACAACAAGGGAATTTTTTATTTAAAGGGGAAGAGTTCCTCTAAAGTGGCACTGCCAAAAACAAATACAAAGAAAAGGAATGGCCATATTTTCCCATGCCTCTTCTTTTCTTCTTACTACCAAAAATAAACTCTCATAATCTCTGTTGCCAAAGAGAGCAAGGAGTGCAACTTCGCACTTCAGCATCAATGATCAAAACAAAGCCGGTGGCAGGCAACCCTACACTAATATTTGTCTTCATCAATAATTGCTTTGTATTTAAATTCATCATTTTCTAAGAACTGTAGGCTGGATTTGCTTTTTTTACTGCCCCTGACAATACTTTGAGCAACTCTCTGTCAGAGTGCCCTGAGATTAATAATTCATCACAAGCACCCCTAGGTGAGTATTGTGCTTGATTCCTCAGATAATGGGAATGTTTGTAAATATAGTAAAGAGAAGAAAAATCCCATTATGCTGTCACAAGCAGGAAATTCAAACACGGAAACACCCAGAAGCCAGGCAGGCACCCATAGCAATGGTTTCCTCTCTTTGCTCAGCCAGCTGACAGCAGGAAAAAAAAGACTCAAGCTATCTTCCAGTGCTTTTCTTCACGGAGAAATATGAATGTTAATCAGGAGGCTGATAGACAAATCAATAGACAATGTCTATCAGAACCCTAATTAGCACATATAACCCAGTAATTCTCTCTTTATAAGAGACACTGCTTACCACATTGTTTTGGGAATCATGCAACAAGGAAGGACACTCAATAGGTATTTTCAATCTTCTTTCAGTCAGAAGGAGCTCTGATTTAACCTCTCCCTTTCCTAATGGCTTTAGTTTGATCAGCCAGACTCCTGCCTCTGCCAACGCACCAGTTTTGCACTAAGGTCCTCCTGCTCATCAGTGAGCAGTGTGGTACTCACTGGGACAGCATCCATGGGAGTGGTGACAACAGGCACCTGTACCAGCCTCACCTCCCCTGGCTGCAGGGTCCTGCTTCTCACAAGCCAACCCCACCTACCCTAAATTTTGCGCACTTCCGTCCATGCTGGACCTTGTCCTGCTTTTTGCTTCCTGTGACAACAGTGCAGGTTTTGTCCTCTTTGGCCTCTGACACAAAGATTTCTCATTAGGTCTCAGCCTCTCTTTCTTTCTTGATGTTCTGACTGCAAATCCAGCTCAACCATGTTTCAGGGAACTGTTGATCCTTTAATGTAAATTTCATCCTGAAAAGGGTAATTCTGTGGATTGGCAAAGTCTAGCTATGCTGTTTGGCATTATTTCTGAATTGCTCAACATTGTGAGGTGTTGAGTTCACAGATGCAGTCATGAACTAACCCTCAAAAAATTAGTTGCCTCTCACAATGATAGAAGGTATAACCTCAGCTCATCAAAAATGTTTTATCTCTCATTTTGGTTTCTGATACAGCTTTAGTGTGACATTCCTCAGCACAGTTTCACACCTAGTCTGCCCTGCCAGATTTAACTGAAACTACTGAAACATGCCAGAATATGGAGCTAACTATCACCTACAGAAATAATGGCACTTTTTGTGCAGCCCTCTTTTACAAGCACACACTGCTCACAAGGACAAAATGGTGCCGCATTTAAGGCTTCACACACTTTGGAGCATTTCACCACTGGCAGAGCATTTATTTGCTATTTTCTTCATGGCTTTTCTTTCTGACACGTTGTGATATTTGGGGATGTCATTCTGCTTGAAGAAGCTCTGTATTAATCAATCTGATTCCTAATGCTAAGGCACATAATCTTTGTAAAACCTACCTTTATTTACCCAAGAAACTGCATCCTCAAGGGACTCCAAAATACCAGAACATCCATATGTTTTCCTCTTACGAGGCTATCCTTCTGTACATTCAATTTAAAACAGAGAGGAAATCAGCTCTAGGAAACTTCATTATAAACATGAAGTTCAAGTTCAGTGATTGACAGTGAGGCTGCCTTTACTCTGCAGGCAGTGGTTGCAGGTCACCACGGAGTTTGATGCTAACTTGCTACTTCAGGCACTAAAACCACCCAGGCTTCAGCAGCACAAAACACAATACAAGCTCCAAAGTTCACAAAGAATCTGGATAAATGATAATTTCTTCTGTCATGCTGAGAGCACACTGCTACAGCTACACGGCAGTAGCAACCATTGCAGCGGGTTGAGAGGCAGCTCCACTGTGTGTCGAGAGGGGCATTCACACTGTTGCATCACAGTTTAGACACACTAAATATCATATAAGCAAGGCTTCTAGTTCACCTATTTATTAAACTTCTATTTCCAGTCTCTCAGGAAAAAAAAAAAAAAAAAGGAAAAAAAGAAAAACCAAACAAACTTACAAGTGTTCTTAAAAAGCTGTTCTCAAATGGTCTGTTCACCTTTCAGTGGGATTCTTTTGCAAAGCCGAGTATCATTCTTCAGCTGAAAGCTGTATGATAACATATATACTGCAGGAGATTGTTGAAGGTGATTCAATTGCAGTGTTTCTTAACTCTTACACATCTTTTTCACAACGTTTTTGTTCTCAGCATAATTTGATGTGGCATTTTAAAACAGCTTACACAAAACTAGGAACAGAAGTCTAAAACCCAGAGGCAGAGGCATAATTATCTGACAAGCCATATCTTTAACACAGTATCATGTTCAATTTCTCCAATTATATTTTATGGGAAAGAGATAGCACAAAGAAGATAACTTCCTTTCATCACTGTCTCTCACATCAGTCTGAGAGCAAGACTCTACAAAGCTTTGTTCAGTGGGACCACATCACAAGTTGAAGGTCACAAAATATAGCCTCAAGCCAATATATAGAGTCATAGAATCATTGAGGCTGGAAAAGACCTTGAGGATCATCGATTCAAACCATAAACTGCCAAGTATGCCAAGTCCAAAAATGCCGAGCACTGCCAAGTTCACCACTAAACCATGTCCTCAAGTTCCACATCTATACATCTTTTAAATACCTCCAGGGATGGCTGCTCCTCCTCTTCCCTGGGCAGCCTGTTCCAAAGAAGACAAGCCTTTCAATGAAGAAATTTTTTCTGGTATTCAATCTAAACCTTTCTTGGTGCAATTTGAGGATGCTTCCTCTTGTCCTATCATTTCTTACTTGGGAAAGTTCCTCTTCCCCATTTCCTTCCTTTGATCTCTCCAGTCCTTCCACCTTCCACAGATGGTCTCCTGCCCTGTCTCCTCTTCTCACCTCTCTGTGTCCCTGGGGCTGAGGACAGGTATCAGGCTGGGCCTGACTCAGCATCACAACACCTGTGGAAGAGACCTTGCAGAAATGTCACCCAACAGGAGAGGGAGAGGCAGCAAGTACATGAAACAGACAACATCTGGTCTAGAAAATCTTGGCTCCATTTTGCTCCCATTGAAGTTAGTCGGGGTTAAAACAGAGAACACCAGTAGCTACCACACCAGGCTCCAATTCCATGGTATGGAAAGATTCTTATCTACCCCCACTTGCCTTTTAAAGAGATCTCTTTTCCACAGATTTCATGCCTATTGTCATGATCCAACATGTTCCTGACATGCTGCCATGCTCCATTGGGCTTCTCACGTTATCCAGTGCCACATACACCTGAGTGCTCTCCGTTGTCTGTTCCTGGTTCACCAACTTGCACCAGCCCAGGTTAAGAATACAAATGTGATCTATATTATTCATATCGCTTTCTAATTTTAAGTCATATTAGACTTTAAAATAAGGACCATATTCTACACTCAGCAGGCTCTACCTAGTCCCACTGGCCGTAAGGTGATACACAAGTGAAGATATCTTTTCCCTAACTATATCAAAACTCAAAAAAATCAGCCAGGTTAAGCCAGCCTTATCTTATGTTCAGCTTGCAAGTACTCTCTTTTCTGCAAAGCTTCTCATTATAAGAATATGCATACTCAGGTGAACTTCAGTAACAGTGCAATGTTCTGGTAAGTCAGGTACACATGAAAAGGCAAATAGCACTTTTTAAAACATTTTTAAGTTAATTGGGTACATGTCGCTGAAAATATAATCTCAGCATCTGCACATGATAAAATTTGTAGTTCAGTTAAAAACTTCATCTTCTCATGTATGTTAATTACTGAAAAAAAAGGATAGAAATATGTCTAGGAGTGCTTTGTTAATGATCTAGGACTATGGGGTTTTTTTAATGTTTCAATCTCTAATTTTAAATTTGGCATAAAATGAGCCTACAGATGGTTTTAGACACCTTTTTTCTAAAAAAAAAAGAAGATATTTCAAATTATTTAGTTCTAGTCAACTTCTCTGAATGCTGCAATGAAAAACAAACATGTTTCATCTAAACAATGGACTACCACATTTATATCTAATCCTGCTCTTGTCTGTGCTAACATAAATCAGGACAATAACTAAAGCCAATAGGATGACATGGGGTCAAACCAGTTTGAAATCTGAATGAAGACCACACACTTTTCATCCCTTAGAAACACTCATACCATTTTGCTGTTACTTCTCTTAACTAGGCTTTGCTTTCTGGTTTTTACATACCAAGTATAAGACCAGCACACAGACATTCATGGATTTAAATTGAAATGAAACAAAAGTAAATTCAATTACATGCTTCTCTCCAAGGTTAAGTTGGACAAGCTATAAACTTTCTGATGCTATTTCCTTTAAAGATATACAGGATTATTAAAAAACACTTTTAATGTAGTTTTGAAATTGAAAATTGCTATTATATAAGCTCCTGATCTGGTTATTTTTCACTGCATGGTGATCCTAGAAAGCTTTCTCAGCTTAACCAAGGAATCAAGGGAACAGATCCGTCAGTGTCTGACAGCAAAGCAAGGTATTCACTGACTCAACAGAGGGGGCACTGTCCGAAAGCTCAAATAATTCAGTGAAACAATGCTGATTTGGACCTGGGGTGGGGAAAAAAGGGTAATTCCAGCAATAGTTCCTCATACAGAAAGGCAACAAAGCCACAAGATATGGAAAACAGCTCTTCATCCCACACTCAATGACATCTAAGAAGCATTGTATAATATTGTAGTTTGAGGTCCAAGGCAATACATTAATATTCCACCATTAAATGTATTTCACAGTTTTTATTAGAAGTTTTGCTACAGTGGCAGTTTCTTCCCTTTTTTTTTCCTGCTTATTTTGCCCTTTGATATATCAATGCAGGTGAAAAATGTTAAAGGAAAATATTCAGTTGTGGTACAGTGTGTTTCCCTGTATCATTCAAATTGCCACAGCTTTTTTTTTTCCTTGTTATGTTTTCTGAGATTTTCCTAATTAGCTCTATGCTTTGTTTTAAATTTTCTTCCCTTTTGTTTTAAATATCAGAGCTCATATCTTAGTCTGCTTGTGGTACACAGACTCAGATGGGAGTTTATCATGCCCTTCAACTGCTCACAGTTCCTTTTAAACAGTAGCTTTGTCCTCTTCAGTTTGAGATAAAAATCCTTAAAATCAAAGGCTACTAGTTAGAAGAGACTACATTTGAAGTGCCTTGAAGCCTTTGGTTTTCCTTTCATTTCTGTGGGCCTCGGCTCAGCCTGTACAGTCCCCTTTGTTCACGCATAAGCACAAAGAAGAGATTCTCTTTCATTTATCAGAACCGTAGACACTCAGATAAAAAAGACATTATTTTATGAGGAATGTTAGGGAGTTATTTAATGATTTCATAAGCTAAAAGCTCATTACGTGTCTACTTTTAGATCCCTGCTAAGGATCTGAGCAGGACTAGGCTTTGCACAAGAACAGGGCTGGTTTAGCTAAGCTGAACCCATGTCTGAAGACTCAGACTCATTCGAGCGTGTGGACAGAGTGAAGCCAAGCACGAGCCTGAGGTGTCTTGCCAAAGCCGGTGGGGTAAATCAGGAGCTGGGCTTGGCCCCACGCGCCTGTGCTGGAATCCGAGCTGTCACCGCCACATGGAGCCAGGATTGACTTATTAAGAGTTTGATGAGAGGCACTTGGTATTCCACGAGGAAGGCAGCCTTAGCCTGTGTGTTGGGAATGAAGGAGTTATGGTGTTTCTATGGGTCCTGTGAGCCTTTTATTTCATTCAGCTCTCCGCTGCTGCACAGCATGAACTGACTGAGCCCCAGAAGAGGTTAACGAGCACAACAGCCATCATTTGTGAGGAGTGGGAAAGAGCCATGTGCTGCACCAGCTTCTTTTCAAGGCTCCTGATTTTTTTTTGTCTTCACACTGGCACAAGGGCAAGCACCCAGCATAGCTTGTCTTGGGGAGCTTGGCAGCATTCTCCTCTCCTGGCAAACCTGACGAAGCCAAATAAAGTAATCTGTGCATTGTCTGTTCCTTCGCTTCGGTGACTTTTAAGTTGAGGAAAAAAGGAACAGGGGGGGTGATAAGTCTTTTGGATTTGGGGCCCTGTTACTACTCATTCCACAACCATCTTGTTTGGGACAAACTAACTGAAATTGTTTTTTGAAATCGTACTCTTATTCGGTAGAAATTATTTTTTGAGACAGCTGTCCCTCCACCATCCTCCTCCCCTCTTTTCTGAAGCCATCATTGCATAGATTTATTCTATTCAGCCCTCACATGAGCAGATGTGAATGAGGGAATCTGACTGAGCCTGTCAAGGCAAAGAAAGCCATGAAAGAAGAGAGAGAAGAAACATTACACAACTATAAGGGCAGCAACAATGGAAATATGCTGGCGTGAAAGAAATTAGTGCAATTGCTGCTCTAAGTTCATGGCTTACTCCAAAACCAAGCAGCCCCTGGAAGCACGAAGCTCATCGCAATGTAGGGGACAAACTCTGAGCCACTGAGGAAAGCGCAAGTAAAAAGGCTTTGCTGTGCAAACAAAGGTGCTCTGGGAAAGGGCTTTAGCATGGAACTTCTCTGCCATGAGCTGCTGCTACATGCTGGAGCCCCACTCAGGGACCAGAAGGCAGCCAGGATATCAGGCTGCAAGGCTTTGCCTTGCTGATGTGCATGAATCCTTACAACCACACCATGGGGAGCGAGAGCCAAGCTGGGCAGCCTTCCTCCCTGCTGCCAATCCGAGGCTCCAAACTCTTCCTCTTCTCAATGGAACAAAAAGCCAAAATCCTGAAAAGGTTTGAAAATCAATAGCCATGGGGAAAGAAAGAAGGGGAAAGAAAGAAGGGGAAATCCAGCTGGAATGTTTTCTGTTGATCATTGCAAGTGTGCCAAAGCACAGAAATAAAAATTTCGTCTAGAAAATGTTCAAATATGCAGTTTCAATAATTTGTTCTTTCCTAAAAACAGTCTTTGCTGTAACTAGTTATCATCTCACAGGAAAGAAGAATATTTTCTGGATGTATCTAACCAGGTTTGTTACATGTACACTACACCCATCTATGGCTGACTCCAGGTGTCCCTCTTACCACATATGAGCCACTCAGGACTAGTAGTAGAGTACAACTTTGGCACAGAAGAGCCACTTTCCCACAGCTCACTCTCACTAGTGACTCATGGTAGCAGAAGCAATCGCAATCTTTGGACCCAAAAAGTGAAGTGTTATAGAGCATGCAACACTTTACCAGCTTACACGACAGCAGGTCCGAAACAGGATTAAAAACCATGAACTAATTTGCATATTTTTACCTTCTAGGATTAATACAAACAGGACAAAGGAAGACAAAGGGGAGAAGTAGAAGTTTTCCTCTCTGAGGTGTTACAGTGTAAGAGATACAAAGAGAGACCTTCTGCTGGTCTCAGTGGCCAGACACATGGTCATCATAATCACTCCCCATCTCCTGGACCCGGAAGGCAGAGATTATGCCTTCCGTGCTGGGGAAGGAGTTGCTAAGGCTCCCTCTGACATTACCAATGATTTCTTCCTCACATCTCCTCCATTTCCAGCAGCACCGTGAGAAGACAATGATTTTTATCCTTTCAAGCAATTTGATTTAGTGTCTTCTCCACAGCCTCAGATTTAGGGGTTTCTTCCACCTGCTGCATAGTAACAGCAGTGCTGTGACTCAGTTGTCACTAAATATCCCTTCTGGTAGGGACACATGTATAATTGGTCAAGAGGAATAAACATAACTTGTCCCTGCTCTCTTTGCTCACATCAGGATTTACATTCAAAACAATTTAGCAATCTGAATTATAAATTGAATAGATTAAAAATATTTTTTTTCTATTATTTACAAAGGCACTCTTTATTTTCTAACATCATATCTGCATATATGTGTCTCCCCACACTGTTTCATCTCATTTGCATCTTGTTACCCTTTAATGTAGTCATAGAAGAATGGTGTATATATATTGTTGTTCTATTTATAACTTATCTCCTTGTAGAGATAGAAATGATCCCTCAAAATTCAAAGGAGATTTATCAGCTCATTTTCCCTTCCTTCCTCTCTTTCTTTTTAGAATCACCTCTTTCCTTTGTAGTTATAAATAAGGCTTCTTTTCTTTCCTTTTGTGAATTCTAGGGGAGCTAGCAGTCACTGCTGTAGGTCACAAACTTGATATACATTATGGTGATAAATCACTGTCAGGAGGCAGTCACCATAGAGTAAAACAGGGCCCTGCCCCGTGATAATGCAACAATACATTCAAGTGGACCTGCAGTGTCCCACTTCACCTGAAAATCCTGAAATCCACACAGTTATTTTCCAGAAGAGTCACCAGCAAATCTTTTCTCCCTTCTATTTCCCAGGGCACATGCACATTTCCACTAAACTCCCAGTGCTCCAGGTCAGTCACTGTCAAAGCATGGGGTAGGGAGATCTTGGGGTACTTGGCTGTGTTGACATTTCTGGTCTGGCCCAAGAAACAATCAGCAAACCAGAGGGAAAGAGAGGGAGGGAGGGAGGGAGGAAGCAGGAGGCAGTAGATGACACAGAAAGTCTGGCCATAAAGAAAAAGGGCTGAACAATAGTTTTACTGTTATAGAAAATAAATTAGTTTAGAGTCAGTACAATCATACAGCACTATCAACAAACTCAGCTTGTTAGGAGAAGGTTTGCTGAAGGCCAAAAAATAAATCAGGTATCAAGTGTCATATACCAACTTCCAAATCAGAATGCGAGCCTCAGGCTTTGTACACCATGGAATTAGCTCACATCTCAAATTTTAATTTCAAAAGGACAAAATTCTACATACATTATCCAGTTACCTTATTGCTCCACATCATATGCAGTCCCTAAGGCAGTACTTAAGCTATACAAAAGAGCATATTTTCTTTGCTTCTTTTTGTTCAAAATAGAGTAGACAACATAAACAAGATGTTATAAGCCTACTATGCTAATTAGATTATTATTAGAATGCACAACTCCTAACTATTCGACCAAAAAAAAAAAAGCAGGGGAAATGAGGAGAGCAGCAGCAAGCAGCAGTGTTTGCCAGCTCCCCATTATGACAGGGTGTAAATAGAGGTTAGGCTCCTGCCTCCGTCAGCGAGGGGGTCACATCAAACTGCTTTCACCCCACAGGCAAGGTGAAAACAAGACCACACAGACAAAGAGGAATTGAGCTTCAGCTGGCATGACTGGAACCAATGCCAGTCAAAGAGTTCATTGAACAGTTCAATCATTTATCTTGACAGGATATGATTCTTTTCAGGCTCCTTCTAGCACTCAGGCACAGCCAGCTCCTTAAAACCTGACACAGGATTTAATAGCTCTAATGATCCAAATGAATATTTAGTCTAGAAAATTAACTTTTGATAACAGTGGCTGATATACCCTCTTATGGCATACTGTGTTTATCAAATGTTATGGTAATTTATCACTGGGGAAAACAGAATGTTAGCTTTTACAGACAGACTCCAGCACTTCTTTCTAAATGAAAGTTTAGAGAGGGATTTACAGTGGTCCATACCACACAGGTTGCCAGAGGATGAATTTCATGTCCTTGAACCCAAAACACATACCTCTGCCACTTGAGAGGAAGCAATAGTGCTGCTGGACCTCCCATTCAGCAGGGTCTAAACCATATTTTATGCATCTGTCCTGCTTAGTCTGACTTCGCAACCTGTAACTGTCAGAGAGTTTTCACATTCTCATGAATTGCATTATTGACATTCTTTATATCTCCACACAGGAAAACCAGGACTTTAATAAAGAAGGTTCAGCCAAGACTGAAATTAGACAGTAACATGTCCCAGTTTTCTTGTAGCTTTGGTCTGGCTGAGGAGTTTCCAGGTTTCACAAGTGCTTTACTGCAAGATGGGCCATATAGGGATAGAAGCACATGTTTGTGAGAGGATTTCTTCCCAGATCCATCCCATGCTGCATCACAGCACTGTGCAGCTTTCTGTGTTTCACTATTGATTTTAAGAGCAATGGACCCAACATTAATTATTGTTGTGGTCCTACCTATGATATGTTTAGGCCAACTGACCAGAGCCAGGGCCAACCTACTCCCCCTTTTTAAATCACTCCTTTTCTTACAAATAGCTGGCTCTTTTCTGGCTGTTCTTGAACGGATTTCGGAAATATCTCCTTAAGTCACAAGTCAGTTTTTCTCTCCTTGTTCTGAAACCATTTCAATTATAAGCACAGGTGATTTCTCTACTCTGCTGCCACAGGAACAGTTTTGGGGCTGCAAGGAATACAGTATCCAACCTACCTCATAAATTCAGCCTTGGTATCACTAGCATCTCTCTGGTGACAACCCAAATTCAGATGATTTAAGTGAAATGTGCCATCTTGTCCAGTCATAATTCAAACACACACCTCAGCCAAAATTTACAAAAAGGCTAAAACCCCAAAGTACAACTTGGGCAGGAGTTACAGACCAGTCCTCACAATCCAACCTAAACCCTCCAGCACAGCACTAAGTCCCACTCTTTAGTCAGTAGTTACTCATACAACTGTAGCATCTGCTTTTGAAAGGTACCTAAAAACCTTCCTTCAGTGCCTGGAGAGTGCAGCTCACTCCAACAGATTGCTATCTGGACTAATTGCCTCAACTATAAAAAATGTGCACTATTTTTCTCTTCTGAAATTACTAAGCTATGTTTTCCTCCTACATTACTGCTTTTTTTGTAGAGGTACTACCTAGTACTTTTGACACTAGCTACCTCTTGGCTTTGTATAACTAAACAGATTTAACCTTATGAACCTTGCATAAAGCCACATTTTCCAGGAGCTACATTTTAACATCAGGATGTTTTCATTGGGGCAATTTTTTGTTCATTGGGCCAATTATTTTCTAATATCAATAAAAGTTAAATCTATGTTATTGTCTGTGTGTTCATGCCAGAGTCCATAGCTGCCAATGCTCATATTAGAACTAGGCAAAATATTTGGACCGATCATTTTAGACCAACAAGATCAATACCAAAGTTTTCATAAAAAAACTTAGTTATGCTTTATATTCCTAAAAGAAAAAAGTATTTTATTAAAAATGTTCTGTTTCCCATAAATTTTATATGGGATTTAGGTAAAGAAGTGCTTTACATACATCCAAGCACTCTCTAAACATTGACACAACAAAGAGAAAAAATCCCAAACCCCTTCTGAAGTCAGCAATAACCAGAATGAGAAAGATTTCTTTTGTAAAGGGCTCTCCATAACCAAGATTCTAAGAGACAAAACATCTTGGAGCACCTATCACATGGAAGGCAATTGCAGAAAAGCAATCTAGAGTGCTTGCTGACAAATAATAATTTAGGAAATAGAAAATAAAATACACCTTACCTGGTAGCATAAACTGTACCTTCACCAGGGGGGTTTCATGGTGTTATTAAGTTTGAGAGACAAGCTGAAGTGGTTTAAATAATTGAAGGAAGAAAATACAACTTGCACAACATTATGTCTCAAAGTACACTTCTTTGTATCTAATACATAGGGCAGCCTCACTCCAAATACATTTGAGATTTTCTATTTCGTGTTCTGCACATGATGTTTGCAGCTCTGTGCTGGTATCTAATTTCCAGCCAAAGATAATACATCAGGGGCAGCATGAGGTTATAGCAGCAAGCCAGTCAGAAAACAAGTTATTCAAAGACTGTTCAAAATAATCCTGTAATTCTATCTATTGTGCAACCTTTGCTTTCAAAGGATAGAGCAATACACTGCTCACTGGACACAGTTTTCATGAAACCAACATTATATAGTTTAGATATTCTTACCCAATTTGAAACAAAAGTAATAAATATTTCACTTTACAATATCACTGCCATACTTCTGCAGGAGTCCCAAATGAACAAACACTTCTCATTTCTCTGCCTCAAAGAGCGGAAGAAAGCGGGAGTATATGTCTGCACCAACACCTTGCTTTTGGATAAAGAAATGATAGATTAAATACAAAGTTTTTGTGGCAACTTGATAATACAGCTGAGCACCTTGGCCAAGAAACTGAGACAATAGATTTTCTTACGCAGTACTTGCAAGAATAAAAGCATATGATTAAAGGTTTGTGAATTCTTTGACAGATAGTCTGCTCTTCCAAGGACTGTAGCTCTCCATCTCCATCAGTACTATAGCCATGTATATGACCCAGCCATGCAGGCTCCCCACTGTACTGTAATAGCCCTTTACATAAGCCTCTGAAAGCAACCAAGTGGTTATGGAATGAAGCTCCTCAAGTGAGCTATCAGCTAACTGAAATATAGGAAATGAAGAAAAGGAATAGATTGCTGATTTTCCTCACTAGAGAGAAAATACTGGCCAGGAAGTGAGACACATAACTATGCTGAAAGCATGGGTGAAAATGGAGTTGTTAATGAGGCAACAAAACATGACATGTTATGAAAATGTTTGTAGAGGTTGATTGTAAGGCTAATTGAGTGAAGAGATGCAAGAGTATTTCACAAGAAGCCAGGGTATTGAGCAGCAAATGAAATCCTGCATTAATTCACACATGCATGAAAAAAATAACCATGACCCAAGAACGGTCTTTAAACCGGCATTCATGCTCCATAAATAAATATGGGACCCTTGTGCTTCCCCCTCTGTAATATCAGCTCCATTTTCAAGAGCAGACAGACAAGCGTATACAATGTTAAGATTTTTAAGGTGAATTGAGAATGAAGAAGAAAAAATTCTGTTATATAGTCAGAGAAATCTGTGAGGCACAAACATCTTGACTGCTGTAGGCAGCTTAGATCATCTCATTTCCAAAGCTACAGAGGTGAATCAGAAGATGGTTTAGCACAGAAAAGAGAAAAACAGAGGTCAGAGATCCAGGAAGACTCATTCATGTATGAGGGGAAACTACATCAACTATAACACTTGCATCTGGAAAAAAAATAACAGGGGCAGAGTTTGGAGGGATATGATACAATTTCACAAAGTCATAGAGTATTAGCTATTTCTCACACCCCAGCATCTGACAAAAGGTTTCAAATAAAAGAGCTAAGCTTTTTCAGATAGAGTGCAACTACATTGTGGAAGTCACTGCCACAAGATGCCATGGACACAAAAGGAAGGATATAAACCAGATAAAAATAACTTGTTAGAGGTAGAATCCTGAAAAAGTACTTTTAAAACATTATTCTATATTTGACCTGTTTCTTATACTCTTTGCTAGGCATCTAGCATTGAGCACTCTCAAGAAGAGGACACCAGTCTAAATGAGCCTTTGATTTCATATGGCATGTTGCTATGTTCTTGCACTCTGACATATCTCAAGGGTTAAATTCAGACTAATGTGTTCCTTCAGGAGTTTTGCCAAGAACACAAATTTGGGCATTTTGCCTCTTAAGCACTGTGACAGGAATTAGTTAAATCCAACTTTGTAATGGACACAGTGTTTAAAGCCTTCACTGTTGTCCCCAGTGCTGTCATCCTGGAATGCAAGACTGCCATCAGCACTGTCTCTTTTTTCCCTAGATTTTGGTCTTGAGGTATAACACTACATGAAGATTTCACCCTCACTCTTCTACCATATCTCCTCTTGTTACTTCTTGGCAACTCTGGAAACTTTGCTCAATAATAGCATCCAAGTTTTCATGTGATCGATCCATCAATAGGAAGGCTGCATTTCAGTGATGCTGAATTATTTCCCCCTAGTTCAATCTATGGCTGCTCCACTATTCTAATTTTGCAGAAACTGCATCTAAAACAACTCAGATGCTGAAAATATATAAAGGCAAATCATATACAGGGAACATGAAAAACTGATAATATATATCACTGGTAAGACTTTCCAGAAAGAATCAGGTTTTAGAACCAGACTCAGATAGTATTTACTCACCTAAATAATTATTAGGATATTTTCAAAAGATCTCAGCACTCAGCCTGTTGAAATCTTTTGAAAACCTGCCCGTAATAGTCACAATGGGAACTGAGTTCTTTTGAAAAACTAGTCAACATCTGAGAGTGCTGAGCTAGTGAGAGCTGGATCTCAGACAGAAAACTTGCTTTGTAACACCTCTTGAAATACTCAGCAGTGGTTGATGGGCACAGATGAGTATCTACCCTCTGATTGCAGCCAGCATCAGATAAGCCACAAGTTGTGACTTTTCCATTATATTGATTTTCCAAGAAAAAACCTGGATTCTAAAAGAACCTTTTATGAGGGAAGATACTGATTCAAGGAATGAGTTTGATTTCCCCCTCAGAATACTGGTTCCATGCACTGCAGTTCTTGGGACCTCCAGGCAGCCACTGCTTCCTAGCTTGCGGATTCACAAGATGGAAACCTGCATCTTAGAAAGTGTGAGTCTGCAGAGGTTTGCCTGATGGGACTTGGAAAGGCGATATCCGTGGTCATCCTACACCCTGCCCTCAGTAGCCACACTAACCCTGCAGCTCTTGGCACTTTCAGGTTCCTAGTTCCTCAGAGTCCTTATATCCATAGGGTGTGTTTCAGTTGCCTAGCACTGTTTCAGAGGCCTCCTGGTGTCCCATGTGGCTGCAAGAGGCTACTCCAGGAAGTCGCAGCACTCATTAGTACCAAAGGCATTTAAAGCAGCATTAGATGCCAGTGTTTAGGCACTTGAATTGCTCCTCAACAAAGTTTTAGACAAGCTACTACATTTTTGAGGAGTCCAGTGTGTCAGGAAGATGATTTACCCAGCAGATGAGGCAAAAAAAGTCAACATTTGTATTTTCCCTTTAGTAAAATCTTTTCAACTCTACCTGCAACAAATCAAAGGTATTCAAAATACTTTCTACAAGAAGGAAGATTTTACTTCTTACAGATTCTAGCCAATTTTCTGCCTTGTTCTTCTCAATCACAAACTTCTAAAATATGTGAAGACTTACCTACCTACAATTAAGCAATAAGAAAAAGAGAAGTTGCATTAGCAGAAATGACTGAAAGCTTTTTCACCTCTTATTTACAAAGAAAAAATTTTCTCTTTTCTTTTTTTAAGGCAATTCTTTCAAAAATTCTCTTACTGTAGAATTACAATAAGGAAAAAACCAAGAATTTCCTATTTATGATTTCTATACACATCATAATGCCTCTATTAATTTTATCTCTTTTTAGTATTCTACCTACTCCACACAGACATATATCCCTTCCTCGTTTTCTAATATCTGCCATTTTCATTCTCAAAATCCTTCCAAATCTTTCTGTATCTTTCATGGATACTAGTCAGAAGAAGAATGAAGACAATCTCTGTCATTAAAATACCCAAGCCATATTTTTAATCATCTATTTGGTTTTCTCCTAGGAAGGAGACCAATAATGTAGTTTCCCCAAATGACTCCTGAAGTTTTTATATAACTTCACAGCTGTGGGACAAAATTTAAAAAACAAACAAACAAACTATAACTTGAAATTTAAATTGCATTGTCCTACAGTGCTATTCCTTATCCCTAAAAAACTATGGGCAGCCAGGCAGCATTTGTCATGTATGGACACTCACATGGTACAACCCATGGGGCCTGCAGGGACTTTGGTGTTCTGGCTACTCTAATGTCATTGATGATGATGATGATGACGATGATGTGCAAAAGGAGGATGTTAAAAAGTTGTGAGTGTGAAATAGTCTGTTTTAGCACTGCTTTAACATGGCTCAAGTTAAATGATGTTAAATACATTCTGCAATCACAGAGAGAGAGAGAGCTTGCTGGATGACAGTCTTGGAAGTCTATCTGGCAGGACAAGGAAGAGACACATCTGCAAATACCAGCGCTGGTACTGGGCTCAAAGATGTAAATTATCCCTCCTTAGAGTTTCACATTATCAGCCTTGTTCCTGTTGCTAATAACCTGGGTGGATTTGAAATAACTGCACTGAAGCTTTATTTACAGGTAGGTTTGGGTTTTGGTTTTTTCTCTTTTTTTTTTTTTTTTTTTTAATATTTTAGTTGACAACATTTCCAAAAACTTGAAAAAAACCCAACCAAACAAATAAAAAAGCAAACAGCAGTAAAAACAAGATTTCTACTTTTAAAATTTGAAAACAAGACAAGCACTCAAACTAGAGAGTTTCTATTTTATAACCCCCACATAACCTATGTTTTTCCTCTCTTCAGAGGACTACTGCACAATACTGTCTAACTGCTAAAGTGAATAACCTTGGGGAAGACAATTCTGGACTGTTCATAGTTCTAAATACTTGACTTCTCCAACAAAACTTTCAAAACTGTAGGTCTTTCGTTTTACGTTAGACGTATCCAAAACTTACCTGCTTGTAGGTGAGGACTTTGCACAGTCCTTCACAAGTGCCTCCTGTACAGAGCCTTGCTACACATAGGTGAGCATTTGAGGAGGGTTTTCTGCATGTGTGCTCAACCTAATCTCGTTGCCAGTAGTACTGGCTTTGCATTTTTATGTTTATCTAGAGTTTCCAGTGCGTTTAACACAAAGTGTAGTCTTTTTACCATAGCTTTTGTATAATTTGGAAAAATCCCTGTATGTTTACTTCATCATCATTTTAAAAAAAAAAAAAAAAAAGCAAACTTTGCAACAAAGTTTAATCTTCAAACAAGAAGGGACAAGGCAGAATCTTTTGGATGAATCCTCAGCAGATGTTCCCATGTATTTGAAATCATTCAAATTTCTTACTCGTAGTGTATGTACAACTCTGTGGGAGTCAGGGAAAAGTGAACAGCTCCCTGGCTGCTCATTTTCTAAGATGCAGCATATGCTTGTGCAGGTATCTGACTACATCCTCTCCCTTCTACCTCATATACTTTGTACTCTTTGCAACAGATGACAGTTTCCAAATATCTAGATATAAAACATGCATCATTTTAACATTGCTATAATTACATTTCTATATCTTTATTTTATATGATTTATAGATTTGTTTGTCTTTTATAGATTTATTATATATGTTATGTTAATTTTAAATCCTTTTATATTTATTTTATACCTTTCAATATTTATTTTATATACTTGTTTGCCTTTTACTTTTTTATATATTTTTACAATAATATCTATGCTTTTTATATTTTGCTTTTATGGACTTATTTTCAAAATGCTTATTACACATCATATATTTTAGCCCCTATTTCTTTTCTATATTTCTTTATCCCCGCATGCTCTCAGACCAATTTTAGGAAACCACCCCAGTCTTGCAAACATGTTCCCACTCTCACCCCGAGGGTGGGATGCAGCGGTATTACCCACACAGGGGAGCTGCCTCCCTGCCCTCCCACAGGGCTCTCACAGCGGCTCATGGGGACTCTTGGAGCCGCTTCCAGGTGCGGCTTTGGGGGCTTGGAGCCGTGGCTTGGGCTCTGCTGCCCTCCGGTGGCCCCGCGGGAGGGGCCCGCACGGCGAGCGGAACTAGGTCATCCTCATGGCCCCTTCCAACCTAGAGCATTCCATGATCCTGTGCGCTGAGCTGAAGAGGGGTGGAGGATGCCGGTGGAGAAAGTGAGTTTTGCTCGCCAGCATTCACTCGCACAGGAGCCATCCTCACCCCCGGGGTCGCCTTTGGAGGCACCGACGCACACACACTCTGTGACAGCCAAACTGCAGAGAGGCAGAAAGAAGACACAGCCAAGGCAGAAGGGAGAGTGGCTTGTTCACAGCTTTAAACAATGGAGCCAAAACCAGCCGGAGCTTCCTCCTCCCAAGTCCAGCTCTGTTTCTTACGGCAGCAGTTCACACCCTCTGCTGGCCTGCAGCCCCCTAACACATGCCAGGAACACCGCACTTGGCTCTTCCCAGCAAAGCCAGATGTCCCCGTGCTCAGCCTGTTGCCCTTGGTCATGGCTTAGGGATTTCCATTCTGCACAGCACGTAACACAGCCCTATAACTTGATGAAAACCATGGCAAGTTTACACACCATGAGGAGGAAGACAACGAAAAATAACATTGTGTTATTATTCTATTTGTGGAAATTATGCTGCATTGTTTTCTGCACGATTTTCTTCCTCAATCAGATTTTGGGATGGTTTTTCCTAGACAAGATAATTGGCGGAAATCAATCCACTATAGCCACAAAACCGCACATTTGGATAATGCTGTAAAGGCTGCATTTAAAGGGAGAAAGAAGAAAAAAAAAAAAACTGAGCAAGGGTTGATTGCTCCATATCACTATCTGCAACTCAGTTCCATTTGTAGTAAATTATTAACTATATTAATCTAACTTTTTTTAAGTCTGTCTAGACAAAACAGCCATATTACTCTGCAAGCATACAAGTCTATATAGGCCAAAACTACAGTGAGCTATCTGCATTGGATACAGCAAGGAAGGAAGTCATCAGGTAACAACATTGCAGCAACAACACAGCCTCTGCTCCTGCCCTCAACTCCACAAAATCCCTTAACTCATGGTGCCTGGATTTCTCGAACATCGCCAGTCCTACCACAGCCAGCTGCTAAGATCTGAAATGTGTGTGCTGCTCTCCGTCCTGCTTCTCTACCACAGAGTTAGAAAAATCAATATAATTTTTATAGCACCAGAAATCCATGCTGTACATCCCTCTACCCATCCCAAATCCCAAAATCTCAGGGTTTCCCTAGTATTTTTGCTTTACATACTGCAACCTTAGCAGAACTGCAGTACAAGACACATACAAACAACCCTACTGTCCTTCCTGGATGTTTATAAACTGCAAAATAAGTTTGCTTGAGAAATGCCATCAAGATCCATTTGAGCCAGCTTTGAAACTCCATTATTTGTTCCTAGCTTCCAACATCCTTTGATCACATCTTAAAGCTGAAGCTCCTTACATGCTGACATTGCACAGCCAAATGTTAACTCAAACTACAAATTTATTTTAGTGTATTTACCCAGCAGCTCATAATTGTGATTAATTTTATTTCAAATCTCTGCAAGGAATACATGCTATATTTATACTCCATTAAACATGAGAGTTAATGATTCTGAGGTGTGTTATAACACCAGGAAGAGCCAGACTGTTTAAAAGACCTCAAGATTTTGTAGCAGGGCAGTACCTTCTCCATTTATCACACCATTAACTGGCAGCAACATGGGATCAGAGTCTGTGTATGGTCTATCAAGAATGACAAGGCAGTAGATGGAAAGTAGAGACAGGGACACAAAGATGGCTTTAATATTCCTGTAAGCCACCTGCACTTCCAGATGCAGGTTACTAAGTCCTTTCCCCCACCCCATGGCATTGCTGCCCAGGAGCCCTGCAGATTCATGCCCTTGTACATCTGTCTCACATCTCTACATGGAGAGCACTTCCAAGAAATTGGGGACTTATTTATAAGTCGTGTATCCCATGGAACCTACAAGACCTGGGACTTTACCTGTGCCTTGAGGATGACTTTCATTGTTTTAAGCAACACACAATTATAAAAAACATGAAAGGGTAGCAGAGGCACCTGTGAGCAGCCCCTGATTTTGTGGTCCTTCAACTTTAGAGCACAATACTGATTCTAAACTCAGCCTTACAGCTCCTCAACCCAATACTGCCCTGAAAACTTGAGGTAAATATCATTGTCCAAGTTAGCACCACACACACCACTCTCCTCATGGCTCCCTAGCAAAGCCCTCTCACCACGGCTTCAGCGAGAATGCCTTTTGTTTACAATTTCACCAGCTGAAAGACTCTTTTGAGAACGCAAAAAAAAACCCCCAAAAAACCACCAAAACAGAAGGGAAAGAAAGAAAGCTGAAGAGGCCACTATGAGGATCTAATCTATGGCTAAGACCACCCCTTGCCTGGCAGTCTGCATTGCCATCAGCTGTATGCATCGTGAGCATTGGGGTTTAGATCAGCTGTCTGGGCCCTCTCCCTCATTAACATGGATAAAAGCGGTGGCCTCCGCCGGGTGCGCGGCATTCCTCAGCATACCAGCTGCAGCTCCATCTTAATGCATCCTCTGGGCTTGGAGAATTAATTAGTTCTGATAGTCACCGGGGTTCAAAATGATGGCTGTCATAACCCCACAGATAAAATTACACACCCCTGGCATTTTCCACATTGCCCATTCAGACTCTCCGTAGGCCACCGTTGGCTTCCTCAGATGTATGGCACTGGAAAGATTTAACTTGCCAAACCTTTTTTTTTTTAATCTCTTTGTTATGCTCCAATTAAGTCTGTGTTAATCAAAGGCAGTATTTCCCAAATACTCCCCCCTCCTTTCCCCAAGCCTCGTCCTAGGCAACTTGATGGTTTGTACCCCCCTTCCTCCCACCTACAATTAGCATTCAGACGTTTCTCTTGGCAGAGCCAAAGCCTCCCTCCCTCTAGGAAGCTTTCTTCTTATGAACACATTTAACACATTTTATATTTCCCTACCCCTCTGCAAGGTGCTTTAGCCAGTTTCCAAACAAAGAGCAAAGTGACTTCCCTCAGACATGTGGAGCCTCCAACTGTATTCAAACACCCCTGTGACAGTTTTCCTGCTGTGACTGGCTCTAAAACAGAAGCCACATACAGCAAAAAACAATAATTCATTGATTTTCTTCTGCTTACTTCCAAATTACCAAGTAAGAATATCAAATTTAGCTCAATACTGCCCTCACCCTTGACATTCCCTAAGATTTCACTAACAAGGCTGCACCCCTGAGAGAGGAGCTGAGCTGCAAGTAAGGTAGAACATACCAGGAAAGCAGTACCAGCTTTTATCATGCAGAGCTCAAGAATGTTCAGGCTGCAATGAGTGCTTTGTTTCAAAGTAGTCTTATTTCTTTCTTATTTTTTCCTCTGAAATGGTGCTGTGGCAATATGATTGTGAAATGGCTGAGCTTTGCATGAGTCTCTGAGACCTCATCGTATGAAGTTCAGTCAGCTCTGGTTGAGAGAACTTCACAGTCTGAAAGGTAAAGGGAAGAATATACAGTACAAGATGTGTAGTCAATAATCAATTAAAAATTTTTAAAATGCAAGAAACTGTGTGGTCTTCTAAACAGTGTAGAGGAAGCTGAGTGCTATAACCATCATGTCCGTATCTCTGCTGATTTTTGTTTACTTTTGTACTGACCTCATGAGCCTGGCTCTAAGAAAGAACAACTACCTCATTGTGATGCTGAAATAAGTTGTAGCACAAACACTGTTTTCAAAAACATCTACATAGATGAACCATCGTGTTTTCTCTGGATGGTTGACTTTTACAGCACAGAAATAGAAGCAGTAACCTGGGGAGAGGCAGAAAGTGGACAAAGAAAGTTAAAAGGACAACTAGTTCACAATTACTTAAAGTAGGAGCATCCAGTTTAGGAATGCAAGAGCAGAGCCGACAAAAACTGTGACACACAGAAGTTTTATGCCCCAGCATGTGGTATTTGCAGTGTTAAAGCACACACAGTGAACTCTTAATAATCTTTTTCACCAGGCTGCTTGCCACCTGAAAGTTTTCAGAGGCACAAGGGGGACTAGCAGCTGAGACACAGGCCATCTGAGGAGGGAGGCTTGGCTGGGCTGCCCATGTCAAACTGATCCCAGCTCTCAGGAAGCCAGCTCCCTGGCTGGCTGGCAGACACCCTGCCACGTGCACAGGCTGCTTCAAGCACCGAGGTGCCACCTTCCCATCCCTGAGGCCCCAGGGAGACCCACCCGATGTGCCAGGTGGCCTTCTAGCCTGTACTTCTGCCCAAAAAGCAGGAGCCAGCCAGGCAGTTGTAGTCAGAGCCTGGCATAGTCTGTAACCTGCATGAAGATGGAAAACACCCATCACCAACAGGAGGAAAGGGTGGCTGGTCACTCTGGAACAAGGAAAGCAGCCATCACAGCAGTGAGTGAGGAGGCCATGCTCTGATGAGAAGGGAGAGGAAGGAAAGTGAAAAAGAGTTTACTTCACACAAATGCCTATATGAGAGGCAAGAGCAGATAACAAGAGAGCTGATGCTGTTGCTTTTTATCTCGATCTACAAGACAGGAAAGGGACGTGCTTGATTTACGGCCCCTTTCACCACTGCTCTGTCTGCAGTGGCAATGGGCAAGAGACCCAGCTGACCTCAAGCTGCTGAAGGAGCTGTCAGCTCCTGCCAGCACACACACAGCAACCACACAGACATGTTTGCCCCAGGTGGCACAGACCCCGCCCAAACAGCCACTCTGCCCACACTCCAACGAGGCACTTCTGCAGAAGAGGGAGGGTAATTTTCACTCCCAAACACCCCACAGAGAATGGGATGTGGCCATGGGCTATCACCACAAGGAAGAGAAGATCCTCCAGGATTCTGCTTTTGGAGTAAAACCTGAGCCTTTCCTTCCTCAGGCCAGATTGTACATTGTCTGCAAAGCCAAAGGAACGTGAAAGGCCTTGACCTCAGAAAAAAGAAGCAGCCCTTCTCAGGAACATGCCTACTGTCAGCATGTCCATCACAACCCTGGCTGCTATCATGTCTGCATAAACAAAGAATGATTTATTTTCCTCATCATATGGAAAAAGGAACAGGATCTAATGAGTGCACAGGAAACACCTTGCCCTGCCATCTCTAGCAATTTTGCAGTATTCTTTTAGACCACACAACAAAAGTAGATGGATTTGTACATTATTTTATATGTTTCTCGCCACTGGCTTCTTTAGGAGAACAAGATGGAGTTAGATAAGAAGTTACAAAGCACAGCTCAGTATTGAGGCACCCTTAAAGAGTACCTTCAAATGACAGAAGAAATTCTAAGGTCAGGGGATCAGGCAAAGCTGACAAACTGGAGAGAGCCAAATTATTGGGTATTTGAGACATGAGAGGGCCTGTCCTTACAAGACTGACCAGCACAGCAGCAAAGAGCAGCACTAGAAATGAGCTGAAAAACTCTGAGAAGAAAGAAAAATATTTGCTTTTGACAAATCAAAATGGTAAAATCAAAATGCTTTTGGCAAATCTGAATGTTCTTTCTCCCAGCCATATCCAAGTAATATAGCTGAGTCAATTTTCCTCCACTTAGCTCCAGAGAAACAGTCAAAATGATTTAACAAAAATAGCAAAAAAGGGGGGGAAATGCCCATTTTTATCCAGCTAACCAAAGCTGGAAGATGTTCTTTTGGCTTCCTGAGATAAAGTCAGTGGTATTCCTCCCAGAACCCCACTGGGGGAACCCACCCTTATGCTATTAGGGCTGATAAGCCAACTTCCAGAGACCCTTTGCTCTCCCTTAGATCAGTTAAATAACTGTAATAATAAGAAGCCCAGTAGCTACTCCAGCCCCCTATCCATGCTCACCTAAAAGAAGAAATCATCTTCTGTCATAACAGTTCAGTGTCCTTGGTTTTGTACTATCAACAGCTCCAGAGAGAGGAATAAATGAACAGAGCCCTGTCAGGATATCCTGTCATTCAGTGAGGGAGGCTTTATCCAGCTTTCCAGTGAAAACTTTCAGCAAATACCCTGCATTTTGGAATCTCTCCTGCCTGGGCAAGCTCCACATGCCATATCCTTCACTCATTTACCTTGGGGAAGACAAGACTCCTGTTAAAGTATTTGCCTGAGAATGCAGAAGAAATAGCACCTCTAACCACCATTTTACATCAGAAATTGAGTTTTCGTGTGAGGAGGGCTTGAAAAAGTCCAATTCACAATGGAAAAAAGTCTAGGTTTTTTATTCTTTTTTGCTTTTTTGGTTGCAGTGAAATTATGTTTGACATCACAAGTCCAAGATGAGGTAAGAAGCAGCTTTTTATGTAATGGATTGTTATTTGTCTATATTACTCTGTATTATAGAGAGAACAGTTATCAGATACTGTATCTTATAGAAGAAAAACCCACTTTAACTGGTGGTTACTGGTGTATATGACAATTAATTATAACCTAAGAGCTCTGTAGTTCTGTCCTCTGAAATAACAGAAATGCATCTGTTTATTGTGTGTGAGAATTTGGCTCGAATTATGTAGCATGAGTACACTGAAAAAGTCTCTAGAAATGGCAAAGGTGTCAAAAGACTGTAAATTATGCATTTATCAAAAGAAATTGATTGGGATTTCTCACAAGTCAGGAGATGAAAGCAGAAATTCTTCTATAGTGAAAATTATCTGTTCCTACTGACTACAAGAAAGAAAAGCTATGCTAGACAGGTAAGGAAAAACAGTCTAAGGAATTGAGCTATTTGAAGTAATAACACAAAGTTATAAGTGTAATTAAAGGATTTGTACACTTCTGGGGAAGTGGTGCATTTGTCATGTACAAATACTATGAACCTGTGGAATTTCTCAACATCTGGTTTCACCACTCTTGTAGAGAGGCAGAACACATTTAGAAGAGGAAACAAAAGGACAGAGAGAAATTAGGAGGGGGAAAGGGAAGACACTCAGGTGTTTTGTTGCTGTTGTTGTTGGCTGGTTGCAGTTTTTAAATGGAAAAATATACTGGGAAATATGTTAAAGTTATTCTTTTTCTAAAAAAAAAAAAAAAAAAAAAAAGAGAGAGACACTAAAAAGTCAACTTTCTTCCATTTTCCCTAAAAGCAAAAAGGGAAAATGAGGAAATGGGAGAAAGTGGAAATAATGCTACGATTCCAAAACAAATAGTGGTTTACAGCTGGTGGTAGGGAAAGGACATAAGTTATTTTTATTTAAATGTTCCCTTTTCAAAACTCCCAATGAATGTAATGTTCCAAAAATGAAATTTTGTGGGGTGCCTTTTTGATGACAACCAAATATCTTTTCAAGCTGTACCCATATTATACCCTCATCTGGAAAAAAGTCACATTTTTACTTCAAAGACACCTGAAAAGCATCTACACAACAAAAGGGTTTCACTACCCAAATATTTCAATGTTACCCTGACCAGATTTCACAGTACACTTATGAAGACTAAAATTTGACAACTGAAATGTGCTTATAAGTGGGTGATGGCAATCACATATAGTGGCTCAGAGTTTATGAAGCTAAATCTCCTTATCAGTGTCTCTGATATATCTTCACAAACTTTGCTGCTGAAATGTCTGGCTGTCATGGGGAGAAAATGCTGAGTGAAGGCTTCATCCAGGACCATCACAGGACACGTAGAAATCCTACCCAAGGTGCCAGGGTACCCACCCAGACTGGCTGTGAGGTTCTGCAGAGGCTGCAGCATCCCACATGTGCCCAGAAGGTCCCGTAGTCTCTGGACTGCACAGGGTTATGTTGCTGGTTTTTCAAAACCATACTCTGAATTAGGTCATTTCTTACCATTTGTGAATTATGAACTTACTTCTACAAATGCCAAGAAGAAAGAAGATGAAGCCAACATTAGATGCAGTTCAGCAAAGACTTACTGTTTTAAAATAGATACATAAAAACAGGTTTAAAAAAAAAAGAGGAGGCTGCTCTTCTCAGTGTGCTCTGGTGGGGCCAGGCCAAAAACCCCCACCAGACTCAAATGCAAAGCTAGATGTCATTCTTTGACAGCAATTTGAAAATAACAGCCATAGCTCTTTAGATCACTATGGTGGTGCTGATAACACAAAACCCACTTTTGAGAGCAATCTTTGTTCCACAGGCTGGTGGTGTGGAACACACCTTGCTTAATTTTGCCTTTGAGTGGAGAAGGCACTTGTCAGCAGCCTTGGAACTAACACCCCACAGGATATGTGGTCTCTGTAACCTGGCTTTTAAGGCTGACAAACTTAGAATTTTTGATAAAGCACTCCTAGGAAAAATATTACAGTTAGAAGGGTTTATCCTGCAGTGGTTGGACGTATTTTGTGCAGACAAAGCTACTGCAAAGCGCTAATACGTGGTCTAACCTAGTTTAGCTCCTGCTGAACAGAAAAGAGCTTGCAGCCATGAGTGAGAACAAAGCTGAGTCAAATTTGTCATTTTTCAGCAATGTCACTCAGGGTAGTGCTTTTCTTTCTTTTTAATTATTCTCCTATTGCAGGTGAAGAAGCACTGTGATCAGAAGCTGCTCATTAGAATGAAAACCAAATGTGTACCTTGCTCTTTAAACCTTGACACCCAGTGCCCTGCTGGTTACACCAAAATTACCAACGGGACTGGCACACCAGACTGCAGGTATCTCCTCTGTCAGGGCTTTTCTCCATGAATATTGTTCTCCATGAATTAGAAAGTATTAATTCATATCAAAAATGCTCTAGTCTATGCAATTTTCTTATGGAACATTTGCCATTGGCTTCACCAACTCCAGAACTCAAGCTGCATTCAGAGTATTTGAAGCTTGAAGTGAATCATCAAGTGATATGAGGAAAATAAACATTGTTATCGATGGACCATCAGATTTCCTCTTGAATAACATCACAGAATCTCTTCATTCTGCATACTTAATATGAATGATACAAAAATATATGATAAACATATTCACATATAATATTAACATTATTAAATATATGATAATATATTATCATATAATATTTATGTATTAATCTTATATAAATAATGTATTTTTCAAACTCCTAGATAGGGGCCTTGTGGGCATGAAGGGCAGGAAGAGATATCTGTAAACCAATTTGAAATCTTGCCATTCCGATTGGAAAGGAAAGAAAAAGCTGTATTTTAGAGAAAACGTAACTATGTTGAGCTTATTTAGCATTTAAAGAACCCTGATATTAAATAATTTTTAAAATAATTTTAAAACAGTTTCAAATCACAACTTAGAGAAAAGTGCTGTATTTAGGTTAGGATGGGAAGATAAATACACTGTTCAAAAGAAGCAGCTCCAAGGGTCTTTTTAGACCTTGATGTTCAATGTATATTTTAATGAAGAAGAAAAAAAGGCAGATCAATGCAACTAAGCTTAAAGTGCTCTTGTCTGACACTGAAGGGAAAAGAGGAAGTTAAGAATTTCCTTTTTCTCCACAAGGGACTGTAAGTACTTTAAAGCAGCTCTAACTTCTTTTCCACAGGTATTACCTGGAAATTAAAGCATACACACTTTCTTTTCCGGGCTGTCGGCATCATTGTGTGAAGGAATTTGAACAACCCGAGTGCTGCCAGGGACACTGGGGCCCAGACTGCATGGGTGAGTTGGTTTGGTCTTTGGGGGTTTTATTTTCATATGGAATTCAAAGAGAAATAAAGCAGTGACTTTTCATCTTTCTAGAAACTACTGCTGTGAAAAGTTTGCTCCTCAGAGCTTGTTATAGAAGCAGAAATAAATAGCAGTTTTCAGCTAAAACTTGGAGGATTTGAAGGAAAACAGATATTCAAAGTTTCATTTAGAAAGAAAAATTCATTGAAAAATTTAAAGAGCCTCAGAAAATCTCCCTGATTTTGAGATTTTCAAAACAAATCATTTCAGTCAACGCCTGAAAAATTATTTCATTTGGGAGGATCTCCACAATGGGTTTTAAAAATTAAGATTTTCAAACCACAAATATTTAAATGTTTGCTTTTAGGTCAAAACCACCCTCATCCACATGCGCAATATTTCCAAATCTCTTTAATTCTTTGCTTTGTGATGCAGGGGTGATCTTTCCTTTCAGTTCAAAAAAGAGTTTCTTGAACTGCCTGTGAATGCTGAAGGCCATTACTGAAGAAAGGAAATCAGGAGTGCCTCCCCTCCTGCTGCCCCTTCCTCAGGAAAAGCTTTTCAGCATCTCTACAAGTGTATAAAATGTCAGGCTACCAAGATGGGCATCCAGACCCACAGGAGAAGTTTCCCTGCCCAGCCAGAGTGTTTCCTCCTTTAGTTAATGGCCTCAAGGTCTGTTTCAATGCCTGTGAAGTCCCTTGTCCAAAAATTAGATTTTAAAAAAAGTACAATTTTAGCCCAAGCTATTACTTAAATACCAGTCATTTATCTGCAAAGGGAAAGCAGTCCAACTGCATCTCACAGCTACTGCAAGAGAAAAGGCAGGCTGAGAGCTGAGTGCCGAGTGTGTGCTCATGTCTTCTGGAAAGAGTGACTTGTGTGGTGGTTTGCATCCCACCACCAAAGGCAGCCTCAGTGCTCATCCTCCCATTACCAGGGTGCTCTGGGCAGCCACACAAGGGGCATCAATATTTCTGGAGAGGGACAGAGAGAGTCCCCTGCCCCAGAGTCAGAGCTCTCCCTGCACCACTGTGTGAAAAAGGCTGAAAAAGCAAGGAAGCCCTCTCTTGCTTTGGACAAACTTCCTGACCCAAAAAAGCAAAGAATCAAGGTCTCAGCATTGTTTCTGCTTTCATTTGGAGGAAAAAAAAATAGCTATCTCTATGTTATCACAACCTCTGCAATAGTAATACTGCACAACTTGAAGTGTTTGGAGGAAAGACAGTCCTTCCTGAGGCCAGGCAAAAATCCCTGACTAGGGGTTTACTGCACATTTAACATCTGATGGCAAGGACAAAATTAGGTCTTAAATAGCACTCGGACTTCCTTAAATGATAGCACATGCTGAAACACACATGTGAGTGAAAGATCTTTTGTCCCCTTCCCTCCCCACAAAGCACACCAAGTCATCCAGCTGCACACCAATCCCTCTGTAAAAAGTCATAAAGTCAGAAGTAGAGGGTCAGAAAAGGTGCAGGGGGGAAGAGCACAGCCTTTCAACACTGCCAGTATCATCCAGCCACAGGTACTACAGCGGGCAGAGCTACTCCCTACCCCAACACAACTTCCTGCTCTGGGCAAATATTTCTATGGCTCCAAAGAACAGCCTGGGTACCAACTGAAAGGTTTGTGGCATGACCAACCGAGTAGAAAGCAGTGGAAGAATAAAGCAAGGGAAAATTGGGAAACTAAAAATAAAGGCCAAGAAAAAGATACTAGATTTAATGCCATCAAATTATACGGTCGAAAATACATCTTTACAAGTACTACTCACTGCTTCAGCCTCACAGGGAGTCAGGTGAAGAGAAGTATTTTAAGAGGCTGCATTTGACAATGCTTGGAAAGTGCTGAATTTAACTCAGTGAGGCAAAACAATAAAGCTGATAAATTTAGGCTCTTTTGGCCTAGATTCAAAGATTTGGCCTTCACACTCTGACAGATAAGCAAGAGCATCTCTTTCTTACTGCTTTTCAAAAAGCATCCTCGATAAAAGCCAAGGTCTCCCCAGAGTGTCAGCAGGTGACTGTGCCAGCACTGCTCCAGTGTCCCGGAGCTGCCTCCTGTGGCCCTGCTGGTTGCAGGAATCACTTTATCTGCCTGGCCAAACTTGTACAACAATATGGTAATTTAACCAACTTCTGATAAAGCTGCCCCTTGGTGCTGGTATCGAAACAAGAGATAAGATATAGTGAAGACAAGGAGGAGTGCAATGAATACCAATGGCAAAAAAACCCTGCTTTGTCAACAATTTTAAAGTAACTTTTCCTAGGAATTATACCATGAACTCTGGTTTTTCTCTATCCTTGCATGCTCAATAAAAGCATCAGTGCAAGTAAATTTTTTTCCATTCTGCGCAAATATTAAACAGTTACCATAAGTCCTAAAGATAAGATTTAACTATCATACAGTAGCCAGAAAACAAGATTCACTAAAAGCAAGTTTAAAGATTAAAGTATATGTATTTATTACTTTCCCTCAGTTGTAGTTACTTAACCTAAATTCTTAAAACAGCATTTATGAGATAAACAGCACTAAAATTTTCATCTTTAAATGCATTGGTTTTTCACAAGAATCTTACGGGATACAATAGACCTCAGGCTACATTAAGGAATAAATTAAGAAATTTTAACAGATTGGTATAAAGCCAAAGCTTTCAGTGGAATTAGGTGTACACATATGCACATGCACTTATTTGCTCACCACTCTGTCCAAACCAAATTCATTTTTACTAGAACTTCCACATTATCTAAATCAGGATTAACTTAGGCAGGGGGAGCATAAATCTGGTGCTGCCCATCTCCACCCACACAGAACAAACTCTGAGACTCTTTATAAGCAATAAATCTACCAGTAAGGTACAGCAGAGTACCTGTGAGGCCAGTAGGAGTTTGGTACATTTAGATGCCACCTGCATCAAAATAATGGTACCTAATGGGAGTTCTAATTACAGGAAGGAAAGGCTTATGGATAAGAGTTAATACATCATTTCCAAGGAGGGGCAGGACAATTGTGGAAAAATAAGGGTATCCACACAGGAGAGAAAATTTGACAGAACTATCTGACTAAAAACCACTGTAATATGCATTTCCTGTAGGCAATCTTTCAGTAAATCTTTGAATCTTGAAACCTTTCAGACAAAAAAAAAATTAAACTATTTTTATTGGGAAATACGGTCATTTTTTCTTATCTCATCCTGCTGGCTGGGGTTTTTGTTCAGACTCTCTCACCTTCTATACCACTGCTTGTAACCATGGTTTTAGAACCAGAGGCTCTGAAGAGCATAACACACCTTTGGCATTCAAGTTTGAATAGCGATCACAGTTCCTTGGACAGGATTTGGTTGTGAGATATCTGAATTTCAATTTCCAAGACCATTTGAATCAATTATCACAGTCTTCTGGAGATAGCAGGGAAAAGGAAAAAAATTCCACGTAAAGCAAATGTAATTTTTGGTGTGGGGAAAAAAAAAAAAAAGGCTTATTAAACTCTAACTTGGCATCAAATAAAATCCTGAGAACAAATTTTCAATCCATCAGAGTTATACCTACACACAGGAGTGGTCAGGCAAGCTCCACTTGTATCAGAAAAGCCAACAGCTTAGGATGTCTGCAGACAGAGGTAGATCAGCAGGGACAAAACCATATGCTATTTAGAAAAAGAGAATTATTTTTTGTTCAATCCTTTTACTTCAGTCACTAGCCTAAATTCCCAGGTAAGAGAGTGTGATGGTCTCTGCTGATGTTAAGACTCTGGTGAAGAGATTCAGGTAGCTGCAAAACAGCAGCTGTCACCCAGGGTCCCTGTCTGGCCCAAAACCCTGCAGCTGCAAAGGCTGTCACCTGTAGGGTTCAGGGGGAGCACATGGATCAGAGCAAGGTGACTGATGGCTCAAACACTGTCATTTCCAGCATGTCCAGGAGGAGCTGCATCACCATGCAATGGGAGAGGACGCTGCTCACAGGGCATAACTGGGAATGGAACATGCACTTGTCAGGTACATCCTTTGTTTTAAATGAAAAAAAAAATACAGCAATGTAAGTTGTGCTGAAAAATAATGCATGTTCCACTGTATAAATACTTTAAAGGAAAGTATTCCAGAAACAGCAGAGGTGATCAGCTTGGAGTTCATTCTTTGCTTGAATTGCACTAATGTTCACGCTATTACTTCTACAGACTTGAGAAAGTTTGGGTGAAATTATAAAAAGTTCTTTCATCTTGCCTTCCTGAGACAGGTGTATTGACTTCCTCTATTTTTTTTAATTGTGCTATTACTTGTGACTTTTTTCCCTAAATAGAAAGTACTTATACATGGGGCTATACTCTCCATATGTTGTTCCTTTGCTGAGAGCGCAACGTGTAGTGCTTAAACTCAGGCAAAAAGATTTTAAAGAAATAATTCAAATTAATCTTTTCTACCTCCCCCTCTACTGGTTCATCCTTACATCCAAAGTCCTCTTCTGGGGACACAAGAAAAAGAGACAGAGGTAGAATTAGCCAGAAAATACAACCCAATAATTGTAAGCCTGATTTGGACATTAGGCCTGATTACAATACTTCACTGTTAACTTGACATTCAGAATATCTGATTTGAAGATCTACAAATTTTTTTAAAAAAGATGTGGGGGCAAGATTGTTCAAAAGACCATGTTTTCTAGATTGTGGTAGCTACTGATTGAAACTTTCACATTATTTTCTTTTGGCAGCAAAAGATGCTGTTTTCAGCCTGCTAAGCATACATCTATCTGTCTAGACATAGATGAGAAACTTAAGTTTTGATTTCCATTGTGTAATTCACAGAAAGGGTTTGGTGGGACAGCCTGTGAAAAATGTGCTGAAGACAATTTATTTGGTCCTGACTGCACATCAGGTAAGTTTGAACTTTCTTTACTTGGTTAAGGAAAAGAAGGGAGTGAAAGCTGTATTCAGACTCTAAGAAATCACAGTGAAATGGGTAGAGGGCCCAAAGATTTCCCAGTAAGAGCTGCTGTCTGCCTCAGAGAACATGATGGGGAAAGGAAATAGAGCTCTTCACTCTATTCTGTGCCAGGGAGATACATAATTCTGTCAGAAGTGTGAAAAATGGTGTGTTCGGTATAATTTTGGGGTTTGGGTGGTTGATGAATTCACTGATTAGCCATGCACGTATCAAAAGTGGAAGTCTGAAAGTTGTGTGCACTTTGTAGAATGTACTTGTATCACAAGTGTATATATGCATGTAACATTTTCCACTTTTGCCTGTTTCTTAACAGTCTTTACTATTTTAACTTCCTGACCCTTGCTGAAAATTACACTGAAAAACCAGAAAACTGCCTGAGAAACATTTTTAAAACAGTCTTATTCTTAAGTAGTAATAGTTGTTTATCTCTAAGAAACTCCTTTTGTTCCCTCAAGATCTACACAATGTTACTTCTAAAGAGTCACAAATGGTCTCAATTTAAATAATCTGTGTTGGCCTTTCTACACTAATCCTACACCACTGCCGGCTCAAAGGCCCTTTTTCCACCAGCTGTCCACTGGATGCCAGTGTTGATACACAGAAATGTAACTGAGCAGACATTTTCATGAGAATAGTCTCCTTGAATGGATTCAATATCATAAATGTAATTCTTTTCCAAGAACCTACTGGAGGATTCAGTTACATATTAGTTCAAGCAATATTTTACACTTCAGCTTTCAGATATTTGCACTCCTCCAAGTGTTCTAAAATAAATAAAATATAAACAATGTTCGTTTGTGGCTAACTGCTTTTCAGTAATACCTTAGACATTCCTGGTTTTTATATAATGACTACCAACATCGGTAGGAAGTTATTAATTAATTAGTGCAGGTGATTTGCATGAAGACAGGCTATGTTTTTAAAGGGAAGAGGATATGCTACGTCACTGCAGCTTAAACATGAAGTCAGCAATACAATTCTGTACATCTTTTAGACTTTTCCAAGTGTAAATCTAAATGGCCTTTTTAAAAAGCATTGTTGCCATAATTCAAACAGTTATAACTACAAAGCTTTTTGAGTATACTTAAGGCTTCAATAATTATTTATAGAAGGATCTCATAGTCACCTGGACTGTGAATGCATCATCTTGTATGCATATTGTCACTGGGTTTATAAACAGAATATAACCAGAAATGAGAGAATATAGGAAGAAAGAAGCCTGAGATCTCCACAGTGATTAATTATGCTTTTAACTAAATAAATTCTGTTTGAGGAGGGGAAAAAAAGTCACAAAACTCATCTTTTCTTGAGGTGCTTGAGCCATACAAACAGAGTTGAAGCAAAAACAAGAAATAGGTTAACCATTATTAAAGTTGTCTGTATTATACATTATATCCAATTTTAGCTTCAGACTCAAATTTTGTCAAATTTTACAAGTTTTATGGCATTAGCAACAAGTTAGTTTGGTGCTTACAGAGTACCTCCTGAAGATTTTCAGACCCTGGGCTCTTAACTGCCTTCCAAAATTAGTGCGTTATTGACTGCTGTAAGCAACAACAAGTATTGATCCTCACAGTAATGGAAGCCTATAAATTCAGGCACTTGGGTCAAAGCTTGGTTTGGCCAAAGCTGTTGGCCAGGACACTCTTTGCTATGAGTAGCCACTAATTATGTCTTTCCAAACACCATTATTATTCAGTAAAGCAAATCCATTTCTGCCTCCAGCTTGTGACTGTGTTCATGGAGTATGCAACAGTGGAATTACAGGGGATGGAAGATGCACTTGCTTGTCTGGATACAAAGGGCTCCGCTGCGATCAGCGTAAGTAGATCATTTTCCACAGGAGATGTATTCAACAGCTGTGATACAGTTAGAACTGGGAAGGATAAATCAGTCTCAGGTTATTCATGCAAAAGCAGCCAAACCTACACTGAACCTCAAAGCCTCACAGCGTGCAGGCACAGCTCAGCCTGTCCCCTCTGTCCCTCAGCGATAGCCGAATGCGAGGCGCTGCAGTGCCCTGCGAACTCCAGGTGTGCTGCCTCAGGGGAGGATGGAAGACAACTTCAATGCATGTGTCTGCCCAGCTTCCACGGGGACAGTACACGGTGTGAACGTGAGTAATTTCCGTGTCTGCCCAGTTCTTTGAACATACCACCATTAGTGTTACAGCTCGGATAAGGAATGTGTATTTGAACCACATCTCACCGTCTAATTTTTCTGGGGTTCATATCCCAAAGCACAAACTAGATTCCTTCAGGATGAAACTAAATCCTAAAATGTGCTTCAGAAGCACATCCATCCAATTGCTAACAAGTTTCAGCCCATGCAACCAGCCTAAAGCTAGTAAACCCCCTTGAAATACGTAAGGTGGATACTGGGTCATCAGGGCTTACAAATCCACTCCTGTCATATGCCTCTGCTTGGTAGAGCTCAGCCTCATAGCTTGCTTCCATAAAATCAGCAACAGCAAACAAGGACTTATATTTATTGAGCATCCATCATGTGGCAGCTCAGTTCCATCAGCAAGGACAAACTATACAGGCAAGTAAATTTCATTTTAGCGTTCCTGTTTTTCATGAAACAAAGCTAATAGCATCTCAGCTAGAGGTAAAGGCTACCTTGCGAGTGTCTTTATAGACTCCTCTACTTGCCATTGAATGCCCAAATTAACTGCACAAGAATCAGATTTTCTTTTCTCTATTCACCTTATGGCTTATAGTACCTGTTCTTCTTTCTAGACCAATTGCAACAAAGAATATTGTTTAATTTGATGCTGGAAGAACAATTTAGTAGATGTTGGCTCAGATCAGTCCCAACTGAGGGGGAAGAAAGGGAGAAGAGGGGAAAACAGTGAGAAGCACCACTTTTTAGGTGTGTCCAGGGCATGCCATCTTCTGGATAGGATGTGTGCTTAACCTTAACCTAACCTGCACACAAAGGTGTGAGAAGATGCTCTGCAAGCACTGCTTGATTTTGAAAACGAACAAGCAGTGCCATTGCCTCAAAAATGGTTCAGGGAAATAACTAGAAAGCTTTTAGTGCAGTCCTGAAAGTAGAACAGTGTGGAAGACTAAAGCATTTGCTGGCCAGTTTTCCATACAGCTGAACCGATGACATTATATTGTTTAATCACCGGAAAGAAAACAGTGAAGGCCTGTTGTATTGAGAAATATTTTCCAACTGACCTAACATGCTTAAAGCTTGTACAGACCTCATATCTCTCCAGTTAAAATCCACCAGAGAACAAGGAAATAGTTGTGATATTTTAATGAGCACGTTACATGTTCTAATCTGTTTATGACTCGATTTGCCTAGTTAAGAGATCATTTCTGCTCAAAAGCAAACAGTTGGTTGCTACCTTAGCATAAACACATTCCTCCCTTCCATCTCCATGCCTCCACAATACTTCAGACTTGGCTGTTAGGAAAAGTTTAGCCTGCCCAGGCTTTGTTTGGCATCGAGGTGCTCTATTAAATCCTTGTCTTCAATTTTAGAACTGTGGGCAATGATTCATTCACTTCACTTCTTTTTTCACAAGCTATCAACCCGTGCTCCAAAAAGGTCTGTGATCCTAATGCCAACTGTGTTTACCTGGGGCCAAACCAGCACAAATGCACCTGTCGGGAAGGTTACAGAGGGGATGGTCAAATCTGCCTGCCCATAGACCCTTGTCAAGCAGCACATGGGAACTGCCCTGCACAGTCCAGCATTTGCATCTATGATGGTCCAGGAAAGGTGAGTGTAACTGCCCGAGAAGAAATAATGCCTTTTCTCCGAAAAGAAGCCGCGAGGGTATGGAAATAGGTCTCAAGGAAATCAAATGCTACTCCTAGTTTTGACATAAACCCTGCTGGTGATCAGGAGGAAGTCCTTTTATCTCCCCTCTGAAAAGAGAAATGGCAATAGTGTTCTTTCTTCTGGGAATATTTTGGCTACGATTTGCTTCCCCAAAACGGAGGCATTGAAATAAATCTCCCAGTTAAATTTTGTATCTCTGAACCCAGAGGACTTGCAGGACCAGTATAGTCCTTATACAGGTACCACAGATACATGTCTAAATTTAGTTTATTTAGGAAAGAAGCAATCTGGGTCTTTGAAAGCAGTCAGTGAACAGCACTTTATAAAGACTGCATATTATTCATGATGTTGGGAACTGGCTCCAATTTCCATGTGTAATATTCACACCATCAAAAAAGCAAGACTTCAAAAAGCCTGGTTTGCTTGGACAGCCTGAAGAGCCAAAAAGGGACTTGATCATCCAGGGTTGTTTTGCAGTTTGTGGTCATATTTCAGTGAAGTGCACATGGCTGAAACCCAGGCTCTTGTGTACAAATATAAGCTTTATATTTGTGTCTGAACTCATCAGGTAATTAATTAAGACACTGTGTTCAAGCCCTAGTACCAGAAATCATGCTGAAATCCACAATTTCTGCATGGCTAATGTTCTTTCCCCTCTCACATCCTTCCGATTCAGTCCCACTGTGAATGCAAGGAGCATTATACCAACTTTGTACCTGGGAAAGGCTGCAGCATGATGGACATCTGTGAAACAAACAACACCTGCCACAAAAAAGCTAAATGCTTAACAGTTGCACCGGGACAGATTGCGTGAGTCTTTTTGCTTATTAAAGTTTCACACCATTTCTCCCTCCTTCCCTAGTAAATGGGCTGCTGAAACAAATCCTGTGGATGAACACCTCCTGAAGTTATCTTTAATGGCTTCTTTATCAAGGACAAATCACAAGATTTAATGGGGTTAGGGTCAGCCAATTAACATAGTGTTAGATTTCATCAGTCCATTTGGTAATGCCTATTAAGTTTTATTTTTAAAGCACTCAGAGGTCATTTCTACACTAGTGAATAAAAGGGACCAAAACCTCTTTTCCTCAGGGCAAGCAGCATTGTCTGTCTCACAGCTAAAGTCTCTTCCAAAACAGAGTAACTGCCTCTTGGCAGCAGTCCCTGGCACATGCTATCCCTTCAGCTGTGCCTGGGCACTGCCTGGGAAAATGCTACTTGGTGTGGGCCAGAAACACACCAGGCAGCATGCTGAAAATTAATCAGCATTAATTATGGGATAGCACTGGAGCCCTGCCTCTTCTGACTATACTAATACAGATACAACCTGGGAATCTGCCCCCCCCACCCCATGCTGTAAAAGTAACACCAACCTCAGCAGACTCCTCATACCATTGAGTCAAGCAGGTGGGAAACTGAAAAACCTCAGGCAGACTTTGCTTTTCCTGTACAGAAATATGCTACACAGATGTTAGGAAGAAAGTCAGTCTTAACACTAAACTCAACAAAACTCTCTTAAACTCTCTCACAGAATTTGTCTTACATGTTTCTATAGGCCAGTGATGGCAGGTACTGGGTTAAAGAGTCGTGCCTGAAATATCAGGTTTTGGGAGCTGAGAGCTTGAACATGAAGGACAAGACAGGCCATTCACTGTAAGTTAGGAACTAATCATCATATAGATCTGTAGACAGAAAGCATTCACTCAGCAGAGTATTCTTATTGCCAGTCCTTGTGTCATCATGCAGCTTTTCCTTGCAGGGTAATATCAACATCACTTCTGTGTAAGCTATTGTGCATTTCAAACAAGTTCATCTAGAATATCCCCAAGTTCTCTTCTATGGCATAGTATGCTACTCAAACTGCTTCATATAGACGCCCACAATATTTAGAGTACTACCATACTGCACAACATCAGCCAAAATTTTGAAATAAAATTTCGCATCCAAAATCAGGAGCCTTTTTTCCTAATTAGTCGCTGTTTCACTGTTACAACATGGTTTTGAAAGCCAAGAAAGTTTTAAGAATTTTAGAATGGGAAAATTATAATTTTATTACTGGGAATGGAAAAGAACAAAAAAATGCTTTGCACCTCATTTAATGATATTTAATGGAAAAAACAAGTACAGAAGAATGGAGTGGGATTGAGATCAAACTTAAGCTAAGGAAAATCCATTTATGAAAGAGGAACTTTACACAGAAAACTGTTGATTTGTAAATGTGGGCACAATAAATAGATTCTGGTAAGTGGCAGACTGTATTTTGGCTGCATCCCAGATTTTAAATGTATTTGGGAGGGCTTTTTTGGTTGGGTTTGGTTTTTTTTCTTTTTCTAAAACACAAAGCTATGACAGAGGCCACAAAACTGCATTGTTTCCTTTCTATTTTTGTTTTGGTTTTTTTAAGGATACAGTTGTGCTATTAGCTTTCCCCACATAGACAATTCTACTTTCTCCAGAACCAAGTTTTTTGTACAGGAATAAATCTCTCATACAGGCAAAGATGTAAAAAACCCAAACATTGGACTTATGAATATAACACAGCAACCTCCTCCAAAATCCCAATTGCCTCTGTCTTATGTTCCCACAGAGATCTTTCCTGAGTAAGTGCTGATACTTTCCATAGTGTTGCTTCAGCACAGTAATCATGTTCAGCCTTGCCCAGAAGCTATGAAGCTTCAACCAGTGCAGAATTACACTGCATATTAGATCATAACCTCTCTGGTTTCCAAGCAGAGCTACCTTTCCATCAGTTAAACTCTATTATTTTCTCTCTTAATCCCATTCTTATTTTTCTTCTAGGTCTCCAATGCAGAAATTAGCAGCTTCATAAATCAAAACTCTATTATAAAAGGCTTTGGTAAAATGGAAACAGAAAGCTGAGCTTTCCTGTTCTGGAGCAATACAGTTTTTCTTCCCTGAGTAAGCTGAAGTGGTGACAGTTCCTATTTTTTCAGTCCTGCCTATGCTGTCTGTACAGCACACCATGAAAACATCAAACAGCTGAGTTCAGGTAGTCCAGCAGGGTTTGGTGTAAAGCTGTTCTCTTTAGAGGCACCCAGCCCATACAGAAAGCTGTGCATCCAAAGAAAAACCTCTAAAGCCATAAGAGCTATGAGTTCCAAAGCAGGTCTTCCAGACAAAGCTAAGACAAAACAGATCTAGTCAGTCATCCAGCTGGTCCTCTCCATGCCCAGCCACAGAAAGTCAACTCCTTCATCAGAAGGAGTGAGGAAACACATAGGCTGAAGGGTTCAGTCCCATGCAATAGGTGCTAATCTGTAATTGCTCAGTGTTTTCCTCTGGCACACAAATCCAAACTATGTTACTTGGATGCCCACGCAGTTATAAGCAATATTGTCCTCAGAAGGGAAGTTTCAAACTGGGCAGGCATTTCTGCAGTTCACTGTGCCCCCAGAAATGATAGCCAAAAAAGTTATTTTGTTTACCCACCTGCTTCTTTATGAACATTGGATGAAAAAGAGAGGAGAGCTTTATTTTGAAACCTAGATCTGATTTGTGCCATATTTCAAGGGTAGTTCCTTTTTTCTACTATGTTATTTTGCAGCTCCTCTGAAGCCTCAGTTGTTTTCTTCTCTGTTCAGAAGTGGAAGGGGGCTACCTTCAGCAATACAGCAATACTTACCCCAGCAGAAAAAAAAGGATCAGCTCCCAAGGAGCAGCTGCTCCTCACTCCCAGCTGTAAACCCTTCATCTCCAGGCTCCATAGCCATACTCTCTCTGCTCAAGAGATCCACTTAAAAAGAAGTGGATTCGCCATCAGAATAGCATCCTAAAAATTTAAGATGCTTTTAGACTGCCATTTTTACCCAGGATCAGAACCAAAGCTTGAGCCTCTTGGCCAAAATCTCAGCACTCCTCTGAGCCTGTATGCAGCGCCCCAGATTGCAGGGACTTGTGGGGATTTTCAAAAAACATTGCTCTCACCAGAGATACAGCTACAGCAGAGACCATACATGGGAAAAAAGAGAGGGTTTGGCATCAGGCTGATACTACTGTGGGGTGTGAGTAGCAAGTGTGTGTTTTTAACAACCAGCACATGCAAATGATTAGTTATAGAGAGGGCATCTTTTGCTCATGTGAAGTAATCTTCCTTCTCTAGTGATACCATTAGGAAAAAAAAAAAAAATCCAGAGAGATGAATCATCATGGGTAGGGCTTATATGGATATGGAACATGCTGCAGACTTCACAGGGAAAGGCACTATTAAAAGCCAGTGTCTGTCTGTCCATCTCATGGGCACCGTGACCTGAGTCTGCTTTAGACATCCAGAGTGCTGGGTCAGGTGCACATCACTGGGAACTCTCACAGGCTGGAGTCCCCAGGAGACAGCCAGGGTGTAACATGTGAGATGCTATTTCCACAACAGAGACAGCAGCAACACATACATCTAAAAAAGCATGAGACTTTGTACTGCAGCAGAAAAAAAAGATAATGTTAAAAGTACCCGTTCTATTGCCCAAAATGTTGGCATTGCTTAAAGGGCAGGGTACCAAACTACTTTGCTTTGTTGAAAGGACTGACACCAGACTGCTTTTTCTACAAAATCCATGCAGCTCTTTCCAAGGAGTGATGAGCTGCCATCACCCTCCTTAACCACCATTAATCCTGCCAAATCCCATGTCACGAGTGAGGTCTTCACAAAACAGCCTCCCTGCTGCAAGAATGGCAGTGCACACATTTATGCTGTGCTCTCTCCTCACCCACAGACAGGCAGGTTCAGTGGATTTCTGGGTTCCAGCAGATTTCTGGGCTCCAGCAAATTTCTGGGCTCCAGCAACCACATTTTGGGAGCAGAGGTGGCACATAGCCTCTATTCAAAGAGGTCCTGTGGGACAGACACCGCTGTCTCCTGGCCCAGCTGACAGGAGTCCACCACATCAGGCAAGCAGCCATCAGGCTGCCCCACACACTGACACACTCCACAGCATGCAGAAGCAAAGAATTACCTACAATGCACCAGTACTTCCTGAAAACACCTTCAGAGAAGCAATAGGTAACACCTGGCACTGGTTTATTGAGAGCCACAGCTAAAAATCCCAATCCCTTCACAGGTGCACGTGCCAGGGGGGCTCCGTGGGGAATGGGTTTGTGTGCTACGGGAACATCATGGAACGCCTCCAAGAGCTGAACACGGGAGGACAGTGGCAGGGCAAGCTGACATCCAGCCTCTTGCTCATGGGTAAGTAACCACACACAAGTAGGGTCAGCTTTTTCCCGGGGGGCTGATCCTGCCCAACTGATCCCCCAACACCCCCTGCCACAGGAAAGTGCCACCCACAGCATGGCACAGCTGCTGAATGCAAAGTCCCTGAGACCATCTAAAGCTGCTCTGCTCATCACACCATGAATGCAGTCTGCAAGAACTTCCAGGCAGAAGTGCTAAACATGTTTCCACAACCCCTCACGCATCATTTGATATCACCTCTGGATTTTGCCCCACAGTGTAATAATTGGGATTATCCCACTACTTCTCCCTGCTCCCACTGCTTTAGACAAATGAGATTTGGTCCAGAATGACACACACACTAGTCCACCAAAAACACTGGCATTCCCAGTTACCTTGTGAACTTAACAATCTAACTGCCTTCATCATCTTCTCTATGGCCAAAAATTTGAGCTATGAACAAACACTGCTAGAACTGAGCTGGATCTTTGAGTTAAACTTGTAAATGTGGGGAAAAAATACTTCTGTTTAATATCATTTGCTCAATCCCATGGAGCCCAGCAATTAAAATAAAGATCATGAATTCCTGAACAGAGTGGAATAAAAATCCCCCATATCTGGCCAAGGACAAAACCTGGCAGTGACTTTCACATTCAGAAGTGAAGATCAATATTCATTGCCTCAGCAGTGAGAGTTCAGTTGCAGTTTCTCTGCGCATTTCTCCTCACGTGTCTGAAAAGCACCCATCATGCTGGGCTATCAACAACCCAGGTTTTCTGTTCTTCAGATAATTTTTGGACATAAGTGTGGCATATGATTTACTAACCAGAAGCTACAAAGACATTAACCACAGAGGTTATCTCACAATATGTTCACTACACACTGATGTCTTTCAAAAGCTAAGAATTTATAGATTTTTTTTGTAAGACAGCATATAAATTTTGAGATGCATTCTCTGTACAATACAGCTGTAACAACTGTAAAGATTTTTTTCAGTTCTGATTTTATACCTCTAGAAAAAGAGCTGAATATTAGAAATATTTAATACCTTCGGCTGCAGAACCAGTGGTCTCTCACGCTGCTGTCTTGGATACAGAAATAACCTCTGCGTAGTAAATGAATTCTAATTAACTTTCAGTGCATCAGTTTTGATTACCAGTTACGTGTTTGCTGATAGTTGCTGGACCAGCAGGTTATCAGCAGTATATTTCTCACCCCATGGAGACTGAATTGATTTAAAGCAGAAGGCTGTCTTCCTGTAAGGACACATCTCCAAAGAAACTGCTGGTTTGGTGTCCTTGCTCTGGCCTGCATGCCACAGGATCCAGGCTGCCAGCAGCATTCTGAACGTTTTGCCTCATTTTGTGTCAAATATGCAGCAGCACCTGGATTTCACATCTCATCTGTCTCTCACCTTTTAATGTCTTGGACTCTGGAATCTTAAATTAATATTTAATCATCACAGATAGCATTCTTGCTTATTCCTCCCTCACAGCTTTGCACAGTCCCTTTGTGGAATGAGCTTTTCAATAGGCATTTAAACTTTTTTGTTCCTTCCTCTCATAAGAAAATACCTACGAATGGCCACTGAGCACTCTGGGACCATTTACTGTGCTTGTACCAACAAACAAGGGACTCAAAGGTACAAATGTAAGTAAACAAGAGAAAGGGTTTCACATCGGGGGGATTTGGCTTCTGCAGAAATCTCATCTGTGTCGTGTTTTGATTCAGCAGACACAGATAATTTGCTCTAGTACACTTCTGGTCACATTTAAATCTATGGCCCACAGACTGCATTTTTCCCACTTGAAAGAAAAACAAAATAATTTGGTGTGTTAGTGTAGAACAATGTCACACCGCAAGTAAGTTTTGGACTGTCTTACATGACTATACTCAAAGTCTTTTCATTTGGCTGAGACAGGGATTGAACAAAGCTCTGGATTGTCAGCAGGGAGGCCTGCAGGTCACCTTTTACATAAGGGGGATAAAGAAAAAGGCTTTAGTAAAAAAAAAAAAAAAAAAAAGAGACTGATATGTAAGTAGTCAGCACCTTCCACTGACATCAGGACAATTCTGGAGGCACCTACTGCTCATGCAGGAAAATAAGGGTATAATGTGAGCTGAACTGAAACCCAGAGTGGTCTCCACTTTGTTCAGACTCCATCACCTCACTTCGCAGGAAAACATGTAAATTCAGAATGTAACAGCTGCAGAGACCAAAAAAGCATTCACCCATGACATTTTTTTTTTTTTTTTTTTAGATTAAGCCTGCATTGAAATAAATCTCTGTTCTTCTGCTTTTCTAGATAAAGGATCTTCTGAAAAATAAACAGAAAGCCCAGTACTTCGTTAAACTCCATATTATTGCAGGTCAACTGAACACCAGTAGCTTGAATAATACTAATGTAATATATACTTTGACTGGCAAGTCAGGAGAGATGTCAAAGGGAGAAAAGGTAAGTGGCCTTTCAGCCTCCCACAGCAAGAATAGTGCTCCCTGTTCCCTCCACAAGGAGTAGGAAAGCTCTTTCTGCCAGGAGATATCAGGGTGAAGATAACTGTTGGATTATGAAAAACCATAGCTGAGGCCACATGCTACAAGGAGTTCAAGCAAAACTTGAAACCTCACTGGCATCAAAGTTCCCAGTAAAACCAGTGAAAAAGTAATTAACTTTAGACATGTATCAGCCCTGAGTGACTTGGCAGACTAACACAGACTGGTCTAAAATGTTTGCTAACATTATTTTAAATCTGCAGGTATGACCAACAGAGCTGGGGGGGGGGGGGCAGGGGAGGGGCATTAAGAGGACCCAGGTGAAGTAAGAGATGGAAAGGGGAGAAAGAAGCCCGGAATTTATGCTGGAAACCTGTGAGTACTGCTCACATGGAGCAAGCACTACTGAGCTGCAGACCCCACCTCCCACTGAGCATCAGCAGCCTCGGAACAATGCAGCAAATGGAAGTCTTCAGCAGAGACAGAATACATGGCAATTAACCATGGAAGATACATAGCAGAGCTCATCATTAGCCCAGATTATCCAATGTCAGTAAACATCAGGGCAGTCTGAACACACAGTTTAAAAAACTTGTTCTCTATGGATGATACACTAGATTTTATAATCTGGAATTACTGTTCTTCGTCCACTATGCGTCTCTTAATAGATTGGGCCTATGTGGAGGCTGAAATCAAGAACTTCTCATGTTTTGCAGTATATCAGTGGCATCTGAGAAGAAATATCTATCTTGTATGTTTAGTGAATACACACTCCATTTGTAACAGGAAAATATCATTGCTGTCTGAGCCCTGTTTGTTTCCTGCAGGCTTCAGTACAGTGCAGAATCAGCAACATTTTGTTTTTTTAAATAACATAGAATATAAGGAAATGGGTTGTAGTCCCCTAAGATTACAGGAGCTGACCTTTGCAAGTACAACAATATTTTAAATCATTTCCTGGCAGATTTTTATTACTAGCAGTCATTAGAACACTTTCGGGTACCCTGAATTCACCACAGGGCCTGTCTCTGTTTCTCTCCTGAACTTTGCTGTCCTGAAACAAAAGAACATTCCAGATGAAAAGGAATTGTTTCCATTTCCTTGATAGGCATTGGAAGCAATCTTTAGCCTCCCCAAATTTAAATTGTTTAGGTGTTGGCAACAGGAGGGGGTCTTAGACTACGTTCAACCTGTGTACTTACTCTGCTGTCATTTTGTGTAAAGAATTCACTCGCTCTTGCCTGGCTTCTTTCAGGATAATCAATTAAGAATTAGAATCCAAGGAGGAAGGGCAAAAGGAAAAATTTTGCAGGGAAACATTATTGCTTCCAATGGAATTTTGCACATTATTGACAGAGCCATGGACAATGTGGAGCCAACACTTGAGAGCAGCAAAGAGGTGAGCCATAAGTTACATACATACAATGTCAAAGTTTCTTCTAAAATAGTTTCACATCAAGTGGATGTGAAGGAGGATGACTGACAGAAACTAAACAGACTCTACTGAGACATTGCACATCAGCTCATAGAAGCAATACTCTAGGAGAAAGGTAATGACACAGTTTCCACAGAAAACAAACATTCACCCTTCTGCCAAGCTGGTCCATGGAGGGTACGGATGTTCTCACTGCATCTGAGTGGCTCCTTGGAAAATTGGCAGTCATAATCAGTGAGTTTCACTGAATGCCAGAATCACATACTGAAAGGAGGGACATCTGGACAGACAGGAGGCAAGACTTGTATTCAAAGTTGCAATTTCTCCCCCCAAAAAGTCTAATATTAAAAAAAATTGATTTTTGAATGCTTTGGTTTTTGGTGCCTTGCGTATCATGCTCGCTTAAACATTCTCTTCCTTATGTTGCATTTGTCAAATATTTTATTCCTCTACCTTTTCTCATTGGGGATGAAGATGTAAAAACCCTTTCCCCATACACACACAGCTTGTGTTTCCTGTGACTACACAGTATTTCAGGACAATGACAAAATCTAACTATAAGCCAGCATAGCACCAGGACTGAAGTGCTGCCATCTCAGCCATTTCCAAGCACCACCAGCCCCCCAAACGAAATGTATTCAATCTGTAACAACTGAGATTCACACAGTAAGTCAAGAAATGTCTCATAAGAACTGGCATTCGTTTCATGTTCCCAACTAAAACAAATTTTACTTCTATCCCCTTTCAGAAAACTATAATGTCAGTACTTCAAGCTAATGGAAGATACAGCCAATTTACATCTTTGATAGAGGTAAGGATCCAGAAAAGCAATTACATAAAGATACTTTCAGATGTTCTTTGACATTAATATGTAATTTCTCTTTTATTTTTAAACCGAAACAGAAAACTGGCCTAGGAATGGATTTACAGCAGGACAACCAGGCTTACACAGTCTTTGTTCCAAGTAACCAGGCTCTGAGTAATATGAAAGCTGAGGTTCTGGATTATCTGCTTTCTGCAGAGGTACAGTCCCCTTCTATAAGTCAAATCTTTCTCAGATAGGAGATGCATACCTGTATTGTCCAATCTAAATTAGCTCCTATTATCAAGGTTGAAAAGCCATTTCTAACAGTTAAAGATCCAGACAATACCTAGAGAAGAAGAGGTTTTGGGGTCTCCCATCACATATTGGGATGATATTCCTCCACACCAGGCCCCTAACCCTCTGCTTTTGCCCAGACATCACAGCCTGGACAGAATGGCAAAGCCCCAAAACTTCTCCTGGAATGCATCACCCTTGGTGGGAACAGTCAAGGGAAGCAGCTGCCACAAGGGCTCCATTGGATGGGAGTCACTGCTGATGGGGTCCCAGGAGGTGGATCTCAGTGTCCTGTATCCTGGACACCTCCTGCCTGTCCCAGCACACATGCATGTCATGAAAGGCCCATGTCAAAATAAAACATGGTGTAGGGGTGAGGGCATGGAATGCCAGGGTGCCCGACACAAGCTGAGCACCACCTTGACCCAGAGGTTCCTGGTGCACCAGCCAGTGATGCTGTTTCCATCCCCATGTCCACTCAAGATGCCAGGCTGGGTTTGTGAGGCTCATGTTGGGCTAAAACAGCCTCTTTTCTGCACTGGCAGGGTTCCTGGAAGTTGCTGGAGCTGGTCCGATATCACATTGTCTCCAACACTGAGGTGAGCGCAGCTGCTTTGCCAGCCCAGAGTGTAAGAGCAAGAAGCACTACCAGGGGGTATTGTCAGGACTGCAGGCACAAGTAGCAGGAAAACGACTTGCTGCCATTGAAATCAAGCTCTCTTTGAGCCTATTCTGCTAAAACCAGTCTTCTGCTTTTCAGAAAGAGCTGGTTTTTCATCCTCTAAACAGGCTCCCTGCTTTTCCTGGGGGGGAGGTCCATCCCCACCCCAGCCTCTGTCGTGGGGAAGGAAGGAAAGAAATGACTGTATGCTTAGTGAAAGGCTCTGTTTACATCATCTGAGGTGGTCACACTCCCAGCACAGAGAGTGGGATCAGAGGGAACATGAGATCCATGTGTACCTTCATGGTACCAGCACTACCATATCCCCAGTGGTCTATGGATGCACAAGGGGCTATTTTTAGAGACAAGTATTAATTTTAATTAGATTGGTTGTTATAATTGGAAGAAAAATTAATATTCTTTCGAGCAATAAGGTCCTCACATGCAGGAACCAGCAAGCTCAGTCATGATTTAATGACACTAACTTTGTTACAGAAGCAGATTAATCAATGGGAGGCTGAGCACATCGATAATAATTTTCTCACCCCAGAGAAAGTCTTTCTTGTGAAATCTGTCTGGATTTGTAAAGAGTAATGATATTACACTTCTCTCAACCAATTTATATTCATTTCAGCTAGAGGTTGCCAGCCTTGTCTCAATAGAGCACATCAGGACCATGGCAAAGCAGTTCATTCACTTTAACAGGACCAGCGCTGTAAGTCACAGAGCTCACCTGTGAGCAGATCACTCTGATCAAGTCAGCTTTGCATGCAGGGGGAATAAAAAAAGGGAAAAGGGGAGGCATTAGCAGAGGAATTTCTTGCTGTAATAAGGCAGGAATTTTCAACTTCCAATTCCCACCTACTGTTCGCATTAGTATTATAAAGGATGCAGAGCAAATGATTGGTATATAAGGACGGACTACAGAGTTTTTGCCCTTATGATTATCCACAGTCCAGGAATGATCCTCATTTATGCTCTGTCTAATTAAAAAAAAAAATCTATTTAAAATATTTAAAATCATTCTGTTACATATTTTAGTAATTTTAAACACTTATCGATGCACACAAAAATTATTATTCTTTTTATCTCTTTAATGTTATAGTCTCTGAACCTGGAGTGCCCTAGTTGACACATTTTTAAACATGTCATTTGTCAATACTTTTGAAAACCAAACTGATCTGTTAGGTTAACTTCCTTCTGTTCTGGAGTAGCACCTATAAAAATTCTTGTAAGGGCAGAGCAGCTGCAGAAGTAAATGCCAAAAGAATACTTTTTTCCTCTCTCCTATGAGTTTGGATAGATCCCAGATTCTCTCTCACTTCCCCCATCCTCTGTCAGAGAGGATGCCAAGGCATGCTTATGCCCACTGAAATCAGTGCCTGAAGTCATCAGTAGCCTTCTCATTTTGGCCAGTCTATTATTCACCAGTTCCACAGGCTAACAGTGAAGATTCATAGAAAAACTTTGGATACCTCTGTTGAAGATCAATATTCAAGAAAATACACAATATACGTGTGCTTCTTGTATAAGCAAGCATAATAAAAATAAGGTAGCAAATTCAAAAGAAGTATGACTAAAAATTTTAAAAATTTAAAATTAAATCCTCAGAAATTGAGGTGCTACAAACAATTCATTATTAATAATAATTTATTGTTTCAAAGGGACAAGTCCTGGTGAGTGGAGAAAAAATGGAAGAAACAGATGTAGTTGCAAAAAATGGGCGCATTTATACCCTTGAGGGTGTTCTCATCCCACCCACAATTGTTCCAATCCTACCACATCGGTGTGACGAGACAAGAAGTCAAGCCACAAAGGTAAGAAAATCACAATGAATCTGTATCTCCAACTCTTCCATACAAGGCATTCCAGCCTCCTCTTTACTAACTTTCTCTGATACCATCCATTCAAAAGAGGTGCTTTTGGAAATTAATATATCAATGGCCACCAGACCAGCAGTACTGCAAACAGGGAACTCGTATTAACACATCCTATACCATTTAAAAAAATCTAGTTGTTGCATTAACCCTTTGAAATATATTGTCTCTCCAGTCCAACTCTTTCCTCCAGTTCTTGAATTCCATCTGTGCATACAAGTACCTGGGAATGTACAAGTATCATGTTCTCAGGGAAAACTCTTCCCTGTTTCTCAGGGAAACCACTCCAGATCAATATTTTCATTTCTATTAAATATGCAGGGAAAGGAAACAGCAAGTTAGAATATTAACATAATAATTTTATATTTATATATTAGAAATACGTAATTTTTAGCAGCCACAATATTCCCTAGCCCTGCTTTCCTCCAGAAACAAAACTGTTCCTATTTAAAAGGGTGGATTTTGACAAACTTTGCTCAGTTAGGTAGAACAGTACAGGCCTTTACTCGGTAACACTCAGATGTTATTTCTGGTAAGAGGGCTGAGTGTCAGTCCAGTTTTACACTTGGAGTAAGCACAGCTCCAGAGAGCTGCCTCTGGACCATGTTCAAGTCCATATCTGGGCCACTAACAGTTCCGGTACAAAAGGAAAACATTTAATGTCTTAGCTTACAACAGTCCAGAACCACAGCCTTGAAAGAGGTTCCCAGCAGAGCTGGACAGCATCAAAATGTAATGAAGAAAACACTGTCAGTAAAGATCTATTGCCTCAGGCAGTAACTACAAAGTGCTCTATGTGCAATATAATCATAAACCAGGCAGAGCTCCACGCATCAATCTCTGATGCAAAAAGCAATCCACACCCTGAACACTCCAGTTATCTGAATTCCTTACCAAAAACCTACCTAAAAATCACATCCAACATCAATCAACCCTAAAGCAACAGACAAAAAAAATATTTAAAGAAAAAACAAACACTGTCAGGCACAAAAATTATTCCCCAAATTTAAGTTAGGCACTTCTGTCAGCCTTGAAAGCTTCATGCATAGTTAAAAATATGGTTACATATTCCAAGATTTAAGCAGAGCACTGCTAGCCAGGAGAACACAAACGAGCAATGGCTTGTGCGGTTCTGACTCTGCACCAAGCATTTCCATTGCTCTCAGAAAACAGAAGTAACACCACCTAATAAATATTACTTGCATTTAAAGAGTTAAAAGACACAAACCTTGTAGGAACTGGTAGATCTATACACATACAAGAACTTTGCATCCCTAAAGATGAAACCTTTAGGCTAATGTATACTTATCTATGTAACCAGACCCAAATGCTGAAAGCTGCACCTGACCCTAACTGAAGGACAGCAGGGTTTATTCTTAATGTCACAAAGAGCACAGAAGGGACAACAGGTCCTCAGTACCTGCCTGATGTGTGGACCATGGCTAATTTTGATGATCTCTGACAAGTGGTGCTCGGAGCACTGAAGGAACAGCTGACCCCAGCTCCCTGCTCCACCTTCTCCCAGACATCATCACTCCTGTGGCAGAGTTGATGGGAATATATGTCTGTGCTCCCATTACTTCTCTGTAAAGGCAGTGTATCAATCTACTACTGAAAGTAGGCAGAACTGACCTTGCCTGCAGGTGCAGACAATTTTCTCTGTCCTCTGTTGGGGCATAGCAGAAGAGAGAGACCAGACTCCCTTCCTCAGGGACAGGAGGGAGCAAGTACACATCAATGGCTGGAACCATTTCAGAGAGGGAAAGAGACTGAGTAGGTGACACCAAGTGGTGCTGAGCAGCAGGGAGAATACCAACAGAGGGAAACATTGCCCACAACAACCAGACAGATTTTTAAGTTCTAAAGAGGCAAAGGCACACTTACAGAGATTTTCAGAAACACAAAGGCAACACCCTATATCAGCTTTAGACATGACTACACAGCTTATAAAAGAGCTTTTACAATGTCTAAATGCATTTACCAAAATACATCTGACCCACAGGCCTTTAAAACATAGTAGTGGTATTGGTACCTCAGCTATTTGCTGCACAAATGCTTTTGTAAGTCTGGTCTTTTATTCCTTTAAGTCCTGTACAACATGAGGGACTAGTAAACCAGTACCTGATTCTTTTCCCAGAGCTCCAGCAATAAATCTGTGGGAGAAATGCCATAATTCATGTTTATTATCTCCTGTCCAATGGCTACAAAACACAGTCATGTAGCACATCAGATGCTGGCTGTAGGATTTATGGTAACTTGACTGAAAAACAAGACATAGTCACAAGGAGCATAGCTTTGACAAACTCCATATCCACACTCTGAAAGGTTCAACCTCTCTGAAGTTGTGTGTTGAGCTTGCAGAGAACTCACCCTTAAAACTGCCAATGGAGCTTATATCTCCTCAGTAATGTAGCTGCCAACCTCTGTCACCACCACATGGTGATAAATTGTCTAGTCAGGAAAAGTAACCACAAGGTGAAGACAAAAATATATCTATGTACCAGTGGATCATAGTGGAGTGCAGGATCTACAATGTGGAAGCAAAGAATATTTTTCTCTTTGCCACCTATACACAAAACAAATTTCTCTTCACACTGCCTACATTCAAGACTCAACTAAGCAGTGGTTTTCCAGGAGGAAATAAAATATTCTCATAGAAGTTAAGTGTGTAGCCTTCACTAGACTCTCAGACAATATTAGTTATCTTATTATACTGAGCTGAGTAGAGGACATCAGTGCATTCATGCCCTTGTTTTCTTCTGTTGAGGAAGCTTCATATTCCTTAAAAGAAGGGAGTGAGGGAAGGAAAAATAGAGGAAAAAGGGAGACGGTGGAAACAAACAACCATTCTGCAAAAATCAGAGCCAGAAGATATAGCCCTGGTGCTGCCCCTTGGTTCCAGATTCATTCTCTAACACTTAGAGGTCATAAAACAGACATACTTAAAATGTACAGGGTGTGCTGTCCGTAAGTATGCATCTCAGCAGTTGGTATAATGCCTTTTCAAATTCCTATCCCTATTGTTCCCACCTAGGGTGTGTGTGCAGGTTGTTTACCACACACACTGGGTCCCTGTCCCCAGGATGCACAGCCCATCATGGGTGACATTTCCAGACAGGCTCAGCAGTTGCAGAAAAGGCACAGGTGGAAGGCATGCCCATATGTTGGTTACTGCTCTCCCAGTACAGTGAGCAAAAGAACCAGATATGAATACAGGAGACTGCATAAAAATACAAATATAGATGGTACTTTCATCTCTTTTTGGCAATGACTGAATCATCTGGTAAGTTCAGCATTTTTTTTTTTTGCTGTTGCAAAATTCCCTGTATACTTCATAGAAGCTCTTATTTGGTCCTCAGGTTAAATTCTATTTCAGCCAAGGAGTGATGTGAGGAATGAGAATCACTGTGATGATGTTTTGAGAGTTAATAAACTGAATATGTTTAAAATAGACCTCACATCTGTTAAAAGTTTCCTTTTGATTAAGCATCCTCCCTGAAGTAACAGTCTGCAGACACAAGTTCAGGAAGGATTGAAGAGCTCCCATCTGCTTTGTATCTAAGAGATGCAAATTTAGCCACACATCTCTCCACATACAAAATTCAAGTCTAGCTATCATGGGAATTTTATTCCCCATTTTATAAAAATTCACTGATAGTAGTCCTGTGAATTAGTAGACAGAAACAATGAAAAGGAATTTCATATTGTGAAAAATACATTATTTAATAAAAGTTTAAAATGCAATAGTAGCAAGGTGCTTTCTGTTCTCCAGGTAAATTGTGCTGTGGTATTAAGACTGTGTCACAGAATTCTACATAGTTTACAAATAGTAATGCTTCCCCTTTTGTGCATGGTCCAGCCTCTCTCAAAACAGAGGTGCATTATTGAACACCCAACCTTTCAAAAACTCAGCTGTGCTAGAAACTGCAATATAACAGCAAAGGTATAGAATTACAGCTCCTTAAGGTGAAGCGTATGTAAAATTTTCCAAAATACTGTCTTACACATGGTGAACTTTCCTTTTGGAGTTGAGAGATGTTTGGACATGTCCATGTAGCTTCCATACACTCCTACACCAGGCTGAGAGGAGCTAGTGTACATCTCGGAGCTAAATATCCAGAAAAATACAGATTAGCTGTCCTGTGTTATTGACAACAGCACACTCATGCTCTGCCATGCAGGAGTTTACACATAAAGCTCCAAGAGCAGGTGTATTCATTTTCCCACACAGCTTCACCCATGAAGAACAAGACAACTCATCCCCTCCTGGTCCCAGCCACTCCTCTCCCAGGATTTCCCATGATATTGGGTAACAGTGAGTGGGAAGCACCCATAGGAGCCATGCCCTGACTACTGCTTGGCAAGTCTGGTTCTTGCAGAAGTCATTAGCCCCCAAGAAGTACTTATACCCTTCTGGCTTCTGGGGCTCCTAAACAGGCTTCTGCACTTCATGAGCACCACTTGGTAACAGGCAGATAAGTCTAAAAACTGTAAACTTTGTAAGCCTTTTGCTGATTCCTATTTCCCTTGAATCACACATATAAATGAGTCTTTTCTAATACACTCTCTCTTCATAAATAAACAGATCAATAAACCAATTCACAAATGAAACAAGAGATACAACTGAAAAGGCCATATAGAGCTGCATGGTGGCTAAATCCCACCCTGGTGCAGAGGGGAAGGAGGAAGACCAAAGCTGCATGTCTGGCTGCCACAGCATCTCCCTGGGGTGAAACATCTTGAGGTTCCTGATCTCAGATGCAAAGGAGACTGCCTGCATCCTAATGGCACTGCGCTCCCACTGGCAAATAAGAGAGTGTACACAATATGAGCAGATACACACTGGTGTGTTCATAAGTGGGGACACGATGGGGATTTCTAACACTGAGTCTGATAAGAACAAGGGCAATATCTGGTGGTCTGTGCATCCCCTTATTGAACTGTCAATGCCCCTCCTGGTTTTTAAAAAGGCCATTGTAGAGCTGGTTCTGGTTCAACACAATGCTTTTCAGAGACAGTTATCCCTATGGGCCTTTCCCAGAGGGCCAAAACACAAAGATTTGGTCTTTGTGCCCTGCCTCTGCCCTAAAGCACTGAAAAAGAGGATATTCCCTTTATTTTGCAGGAACCAAAGTGTTGCAAAGGCTTCTTTGGCGCTGAGTGCAGACCGTGTCCAGGAGGTTTCTCCAAACCCTGCTCAGGAAATGGGCAGGTAAGCAGAGCATCCAGCAGCACCCTGCACTCCAGGGGAAGAAGGATGAGCTATGTCCCAAAAGTCCCAGGAGCATTTCTGCACAGCAGGAATATTGGGCTCCACAAGAGCAGCCCCCTCCATCTGTGTGCAGTGATGGCCATGAATTTCAGGTTCTGTTATAGGCAGGAGGGAAAATGAAACTGTCCCCTCTCAGATGTCCAAATTACAGATTTCTAGGGTTCCAACACACAGCACACAGGCAAGGCTGAGTGGCCCATTCTCATGCTTTTAATTTGTACAGCACAGAGTAATGGCCCAGCTCACTATTCTCACATAGAAACTGCACAGAAATATAGAATATATAGCAGCAAAGAAAAAGCATACGGTTTTTGCTTTGAAACACCTTTTTCAGCAGAACTGGGGTTCTTCCTGAGAGTCTATCAGAGTCACAAAATATCAACAGGCATATAGTCTCTTTTCTAGGGTAAAGACTTGTTTGAATTCATACATAACAATCAACTCCCTTCCATACCACAGTGCATGGATGGCCTGGGTGGAAATGGCACTTGTGTTTGCTCTGAGGCATTTCAAGGCTTGAGCTGCCAGTTCTGCTCAGACTCTGGCAAATACGGACCTCAGTGTGACAAAGGTAAGTGCAGCTGTACAGCCTCAGCACAAGAGCATGGGCTATTTCTTTTGGACCCTAGTGATGTCCAGGTAGGAGTTAACTGGTTGCTAAATAGTCCCTGTGGAGGATGAGAAAGATGTTCCTGGGTTATTTTCATTTCTTATTTCAAATGGACACATCATAAGCCCAAGGTCAGTGCAAATACTCTAAATTACTTTTCCCATGGGGCATAGCTTGTTGGTTTTTTTTAATTTCTGTCTCCCTCACTTAAGTAATTGAAAAGAAAATCTTTGCTATTCTGTTCCCATCTGCTATTGCCCACAACAGAACAGATTCTGCCTGCAGTGACAACCATATGTAATCTAAGAAAAACCAGATCTATAAACAGGTCGTGTTGAGGCCACTTAACTACCCTTAATGAATAATTTCTGATCTATTTTATAGTTTATATTCTGCACTGACAGATTTAATCCTACTGAGCCAAACCATAATACATTTGAGAGTTTACAGCATACATAACATCAAACATACATACATTCTGCATCTACAAAACAATTTTTAGTCTTTTTTGCTATGAAACAGCATGCCATTCATGAAGCATGGCTCACTTGAAGGTTCAGAGGTACATGGACAAAAGCTGAGACACGAATTCCATAAGGAACTGTGGCAGTTCCTATACTCCAGTCCCACCAAAGTAGTAAGTGTTTGCTTTACTGGTCACCACTGGCACTACTTTGGAATGCACAAAGCTTTCCTGCTGTGTCCTTTGGGTACACTGCTGTGCCTCCCAGTAGCACTAATCCACCCAGTCCTAGAAAAGTGCCGGTAGGTCTGTGCTGCTGCTCTGTGTACCCAGCACTTTGCAATCTGTGGGCTCAGTGTTTAAAGGCTTACCCTACCACTGAAAGCACAGCAAAAGTCATGCAATTAATAACTTTAATAGTCTAGGACATAGAATTTTGTTCCTACTTCTCTGAAGCACTTTGAAATTCATTGATAAGTGCACTGTAAAAATACAACAGGTTTTAAATAGTTACCCATAAAACACACCGGGAAAGACATGGCTAGGATTAACAAACAAGTCCTCCATCAAAGTGAGATTAAAAAATACAAAAGCTTAGATTCTTCAAAAAAATGGGAAGAGCTGATTCATAAGAGATTGTAAGGATATCGTAAGGATAAATGCCTTTTCCCACTATGGAATTGCACATTGTAATTTATCTCTGGTAGAGTGCCTCTGCCTTCATGGGAAGTGTGATAACCGAGTAGACAGCGATGGGACCTGTCTTCCTGGATCATGCAGAACTGGATACACAGGGAAACTCTGTGAGGAGCAGATTGTTCCCTGCGAGCCCTCCCTGCAGCTCTGCCATGCACATGCATACTGTCATCTTAGCAATGGCACAGTGAGGTAAGTCAATAACTTGCTTCAAATTAATATTCACTATGCTGCAGCTCCTTCCCATTTGTCTGACCAAAACTGTCCCTGGCAGCAGGACACACACAGCAGTCACTGCAATACTGCTATGCAGCAAATATGCAATCATGCACCACATCAGCCTTGAGTTGCAAGATAATAATTAAGAGTTCTCAATACCCTGTACCTCATATATTTACCACTGAAAGATAGTTGCATGCAGATCTGATCCTCAATTAAAAGGCTCCCTTCCTACCAACATCTACAGAGGCTTTTAGGAAGCTCGTATTTCTAACCATCCCTTAGTGATCTGGGAGTTTAAACCTTGCTGAAAAATAATGAAATTCTCAGTTTGGGGATAGATATCTCACACTCTGGTCAGCTCTGGTACGTTTTTCATGGCACAGCACTACAGAATTCAGCACAGGTTCCTCAGTTCTGACAGGACTGGTCACAAAACTCTGTCACTGCTACAGCTGCCTTGCTCTTGCCTCAAGTTCACCTTCACATGCAGCAAGTTCGCCTCTTGGTGCAGTGTATCCATAACAAGTCACAACAAAGCACAATGGGGGATGCTGCAGAACCTGAGAGCTTAAGTAATTCCCTCCAACAAAGGTTAATCCTGGGGAGGGACCCTGGGAGACAGGGGGACTCACTGTCTTGCATGCATTTCAAGGAGAGAGCCATCTTGTGTCGCTGAACGAGAGCATAGGCAGCCCATAAATAATTTAGAGCTGTTAACTCAACTTTGCAATGATAACATCAGCTCAGAATTAATTTCACTCCCTATCTTGTACATAGAGAATGGATCCCTGATTTGAGTCAATTAACCCAGTCAACATTTTGGAAAAAAAACCCATAATGTGCACACTTGAGCTACTTGCATCACGAATCCAAGGTTACTGATTTTAAGCTGCCTATAAATAGCACGTTGCAGTGGAAAACAATCACTTCACTTTAGAGCTGTCCTGTCACGCCTAACGCCTCCTTCCTCCTCTTGTCTCTGTAGCTGTGTTTGCAAACCTGGCTATGAGGGAGATGGCTTGAGCTGCAGCAAAGTTGATCCTTGTGCTGCTTTAGACCCTGGTGGCTGCAATATCAACGTAAGTATGTGCTTTTCCCACAGAAAGGTAAGCAAAGGGGAAGGTATGGCCAGAAACTTTTGCAGAAGAGTCAAGAGTTTTCATTGGAGTTCCAGGCTCTTTCCCCAGACACCACTATGGCTTAGACAAGCCTTATGGCTAAAGCCAGCTGTCCCCTAAGAGTCCTGAATGGATGCCTCTGCATGTCCCCCAGGCTGAGTGCATTCAGACAGGCCCGGGGGAGCACAGGTGTGTTTGCCAGGCAGGATGGACAGGCGATGGAAGGGACTGCTCAGCCATCAACAACTGCCTGCTGCCCACCATGGCACGGTGCCACAAGAATGCCACCTGCATATACGTTGGGCCAGGTCAGGTAGGTCCTCACATTCAATGCCACCTTCAGCACAAGCACTCAACCATTTTGCTGTGCCAGAGCTTGCACTTCCTACCCTCTTTTCTTCCCCAAATCCTCCTCGCCCTCACAGCCACAATGTTATTTCTACGTGGTGCTCTCTACCCAAAACAGTCTCCCTAAATTCCTATCCCAGTGCTCCCTCCTTTCTATGTGGTGGGGCTCTGGCAGCAAACACATTTTTTGTAAGTGCATTAGTAGATGTCAGGAATAAAGGTCTTCTGGAGATATTAATCAGTGTCATTCCACTGAAGTCAGTGCTAAGCTACAGAAACACAGAGAAACTAATTCACTGTGTCTAGAATATGCACACTATTTTAATCATTTTAATGAATTGCTGTGTTTTGTCAAAATGACAGAATGACTGTAAGTGTAAGGATGGATTTCAGGGGAATGGAATTGAATGCACACCCATAAACTCGTGCCTGGAACAAAATGGAAAATGCCATCATCTGGTGAGTAATTAATCATTCCCCGAACAAAGTGTTCAGATACATATCACACCTCGCCTCCTGCGCACACCATAGAATTTATTTGCCATTTCAAACCTGCAATTTCTGTTTGAGAAAGCATTTCCCAAGCAGTTCTACAAGCACAAAAAGCTCTGTGTGAACCACATCAGTATGGTACATGAGCTGAGGACAGGCTGCAAAGGGCTGCTCCCAAATCTGCCAGTAGAAGGATTATCTCAAGCCTGCAATAAATAAATGCTGTTTCTCTACCAGCAATTACAACATGGATGCATTATCCTGTTAGGATATTTACCCAAGGCAAGCATCTCTACCCAGGCATCTATCAGCTTTATCAGTAGCTGCATGTGCTCTGCTGCAGCCTTTAGTCCCAGCCTCAGGTGGGGCACAGGGACAGAGCTGAAGTGAGGAGCACTGGGGAGCAGAGCATGGATCTGCATAGCCAAGTGAAAGAATAGGGCCCAGAATACGTAGGGAAGAAATAAGAAAAGGGGGAGCAAGGGTTTAGATTCCTACAGACTTTGTGCACGGTGGGTAGGTGAGGGGGTTAGTGCCCTGGGCTGATGGAGTCTATCCTATTGGAAGGTGAGAACACCCACAGAAGATGGTAAAAAGATCCTTTGTGAGTTTATGCTTGTATATAAATGGGTCCTAGTAAGAGGCTTTACAGATCATCCTTGCTGGAGTGGTCTCCTGAGTATTTGACAAATTCTCTCTTTCTGGTTTGAAGGCAACTTGTCAGTTTGAGTCTTCTCGTGGCTGGGAGTGTGTGTGCCCAAAGGGCTACGAGGGGGACGGTAGAATATGCTACGGAAATGCTGCAGATGTAAGTAAGGTGGTCAATTCCTCTGGGCACAGGACCTACTGCACACTAGATCTTAACCACAGAGAATGGCAAAGCCTTTATAAACAGTCAGAAAAACATGATGCTCACCAATGATCTCTGCAAAGAGTGTTCCAATGGGAGACACTTGACTGACCCATAAATGATCTGTTGTGTTTAGAAGCATGGCTTGGAAAGGGGCCTAAGGGAGCAGAGCATATTTCTGGCTTCAAACAAATTGAAAATTTGAAAGTGAAAACAAATTGAAAAATGCCAGTCCCAAAGTCCAGACCTGCAGAAGTGCTAAGCACTCACTTCCCAGCTGGGAGCATCAAGCAGTCAGCTCTTCTGAAGTTCGGCACTGCAGTCTCTCTCAGTGGAAATGATCAATTTATCATGTTGAAACAAACTGTGCTGACCCACAGGCAGATACAACCAAAGCAAGTCAATTGGTGAAATAAATATGTATTTAACAGCACAGGAGAAATGGAAGTGTCCTCAGTTTCAGCTCCTGGCAACAATCTTACATGGCTCTCAGCACTATCTGCCACCCGTGCTTATACTATCATCTATCTCTGTTCTAAGTACTGTGGCAGAGTAAGGTACAAATACCAGCTAAAACAACATATATTTCAATTAATTTTGCATGGAGTTAAGAGAAGAATTAAGTTTAAAATCACAGGAAATTAATGCTTAGCCTGGGGTCAGCACATATGTACCAAGATCAGGTACACACCTAAGCCCTAAGCAATCCATGGCCTGATTTTCAAGAGTTGGTAACTCACCATTCCCATTACCAGAAAGTATCAGGATTAAAAAAGCATTTATATCCTCTCTTTTCACACACACTGAAAACATCCTCCTCCATGTCACATCAACCAGGCCGGACACAGTGAGTTACGCCAGAGGCCAGAGCACTTTGGTAATAGCTTACAAACTCACTCATCTCTCTTCTTTCTAATCAGGAGCTATCCACTCTGTCAGAAGCATCTGCTTTTAACCAGTGGGTTAATGTAAGTACACTTCATGGTTAATTTTTGTAGAATGCTCAAGTTTGCAGAAAAACATGAGCCTTGTAGAGTTTAGAAATGGGAACCTCACAGCAATATCTCCATCAGAGAGAGGAAGCTGAAGATCAGGAGAGACATCAGGGTGCCTTTCCCACCAGTCATGGAGGGGTTGATCATCTAGTTCCCTATTTCTGCCTGAAAAACAACTTCTGAACCCAAATTCAGCAAGTGAAGCTCCATAAGCAGCAGAGCTGGTTCCAAGCCTGCTCTCTGAGGCAGGGAGCTACATAAGCCATGCCTAGCTTTGTATGAAAACACACTGCAGGCCAGATGACCAGCAGCAGGGTGCAAAAGCAGAGACTGAACATGACCCCAGATGGCTCCCCCAATTTCTCTCATTTGATAAAATGACAGGTGGGAAGGGAAGACAATGCCTTACCCTCCCTATTTTCACTGTGCTCCACGGCAAGAAAATGCAAGTGTGTGGCCAGTCAGTGTGCTGCTGGCACAGCAAGAGAGCAGGAAAAAACTCAGTCTGTGCAGGCCTGACTCAGGTGCAAGAAATAGAATCATAGAAGGGTTTGAGTAGAAAAGGACCTTTAAATGCCATCTAGTCCAACCTCCGTGCCATAAAGCAGGAACATCTTCAACTAGATCAGGTTGCTCAGAGTCCTGCCCAGCCTGACCCTAAATGTCTCCAGGGATGGGTCATCCACCACTTCCCTGAGCAACCTCTTCCAGTGTTTCACCACCCTCACTGAAAAAAAAAAAAAAAAAAAAAAAAAAAAAAGTCTTTCTTATATCTAATCTAAATCCATCCTTTTTCAGTTTAGAACCATTATCCCTTATTCTTTTGCAAAAGATCTTGCTAAAAAGTCTGCCCCATGTTTCTTACAAGCTCCCTTTAAGTACTGAAAGGCCACAAAAGGTCTCCCTGGAGTCTTCTTTTCTCCAGGCTGAACAACCTCAATGAGGAAAGAGATTAATTTGTTTGGCTCCAGATTATGGAAGAAACACCAAATTAGTTTTTGAACCCCGAAGTTCTGGATACATTGGTTGTCACAATCTACTTTCTATTTTCACATGCTGTCATTTATTACTGGGCCAGCAGTAACATGAGAGGTCCTACCCTACTGTGATTGGCACTGTATGAAAAAAGGTCAAAACCGGTCTCTCACAGAAAGAGCTTAAAACCTAAATATAAGAGGGCTATAGCAAATACATGGCAAACAAAAAAGAACAGTGATGTGTTAATGAATAGCATCAGAAGAAGTCACAGCACTTAAGTTGTTTTCAGGCTTTTCAAACGTAGATGGCTTGGGGATCATTAAAGCACATAACAGCAAGGAACACCTCAGGGAGCTTCTTAAGAGAGCTCAAAGTGCCTAATTCAGGTCAGTTGTCTGCCTGGCCCTGAGCTCAGATTGTGGCACTGGACACTACAGAGAAACGAAAGAATTTAAAGGAATTGGGCACAAGAGGAAATGCTGCTCACCTGTTAACGTGCTCTTCAGATAATGAGGGAACAAATCAGAGGGAAGATTCTGTATAATCTACTGAAACATGTGGAAATTTCTGCTACACTTCAGAGAAATGCTATCACTTAAAATAAACATCAGTAACTACAAACATGAGCGAAATAGGGATATCCATCTGTGGGGTTTTAACTTTGTACTTGAGCAGGAATGTGATGTTTACCATTTTTCATAACAAATATTTTTCTTGCTAGTCAGGAAGGATGAGAAGGGGAAGTTTGTTGCTGTTTCTATACTTAAATATTTGGAAGGTGATAGGGATGATGGCCAGAAAGAAAGATGATTTTAACAGAGACAAAATTCCCAGCTATTTAAGGGACCTGATTCCCTTCTTGACTTAAAACCCAATATGAGTAATGAAGGACTATCCAAAGCAAACCATCTTCTAGGCAGCATACCAGCTGCAAAAGGTAGAACCCAAACTCATATTGCTCTCTCAAGTTTTGCAGTATCAAAAATGGCAAGTTGTGGAGTCTGTGAAAAGTTTGGAGAACCCCATCTTCAGCAAGATCACCTGTAAATATTTAGCTCTCCATTTTTTACTCAAAAAAAAAAAGTTCCACACAACTGGAAAAATCCTCTCCATTAGAGGTTCTTTCCATCCTTAAGGCAGCTAAAAACATGGAAGATGAATTAATTCATGCACACCACAGATCTCACAATCCCCATCTAAAATTAGATCTGTCAGCAGCAAGCTCCACTGCAGTGCTTAGTGGGCACAGATAACTCTTGGACATCTTGAAAAAAATCCCTGCCATGTTAAATAGTCTTCTTCCAAATGGGAACATTGTGTCACAGGAGTTTCTTATTTCATGGTTCATAATCGTTCTATCTATTAAACAGCATGGAGTGCTCTGTAAGATCAAGTTACTTGAATTTATCAGTAACCACTAGCATTTATCACCACCATGTTTTTTTAAACATTCAAGTGCATAATACGAGATCTATGAGACAGGCTAACTTTTGTGGGAGTCAAGTTATGTGTGTCCTAATAAAAAACAATCCTGACCTGAACATTATTTGTGCCCTTTAAATGCTGGCAATCTATTTGGTAAAAAATAGACACTCATTTACCATTTTTGTACAGCTCTAAGTGCTGCTGTTCAAGTCATTGCTCAGTATAATAGTTTTTCCTTTCCAGGCTGGTCACAAAGCACGTCACATACTCCACCTTGTTTAAAATGTCACCAGCTACTATTTATAGACCATCCTTAGAACGAATTATTTTACCCTCTTTACTTTCATGCAGGAGGCCAAGATAAACTCAATGTTGTCCACAACCTCAAACCTAACTGTGCTTGTGCCTTCTCTGCAAGCAATTGAAAACATGGATGAAGATGAGAAAGCCTTTTGGATGTCAGAAAGTAACATTCCAACTCTCCTTATGTACGTTAACGGTTTGGGGGGTTGGGTTTTTTAATTAACTCCTTTTAATGCTGGACAAGCCTTTGGTTTGAAGCCACTAGAGCAAGACAGGTATTTTGATTTTAAAGGAAGGGCATAGGATTCCCTTTTTAGTTCCAGTGGTATAAATCTCTGTAGCAAGTCCACTGGGAAAAAAGGCATTATTTGTATTATGTCAGAAATGTTTAAAGGCCAAGCTAAGATCAGAATATGGCTGAACAAGGTGTTGTAGAAGCAATTCCTGTTTAAAACCACGGCTTTAAAGCACACTAAGCATACCTATCTGAAATAAGAGAAAGAAAAAAGAGAGAGAAAATACAAAACATTCAAATCCAGTTAATTTCCTTTAGGTATCATGTGCTGACAGGAGCTTACAGCTTTGCTGATTTCCAGAATTTATCGTCCTCTGACATGCTGCCAACATCGCTACAGAGCAAATTCCTACACTTGTCTAAAGAAAATGGGGTGAGATGACCTGCAAACCACTGTGGTATCACACACCAACCCTTGACCATCACTGCCACTAACTTTCTTGTATTACAAAACTATGCAGACATTATGCTTTTTTTAAAAGAGACCATGTCATAAAATTAAAGGCATAGTTCAAGTATACCGGGTCCTCTGGCAGAAACATTAGCTTGTTTGTCTCCACCACTTGACATCACTGAAATTTGTCCACAATATTATTTATTTCTAAAGTCCCAGTAGCTGCTGCAAACACTGGACAGTCCTGTAACCAAGTAGAAGGGCAGTCTCTGCCTGGAGCAGCCTTTTTGAGCTAAATTAAGACAAAGAGCATCAAGGAAACCAGACAACTGAGTTCAGGGAACTGGGAAGGTAGGAGGAAGCAGTGATAAGACATCTCCACATATGCAACTTCATAGTCCTAAACCACCTGAAGGTATCTTTAATGGTAAATAACAAATTACAGCCCTTCCCCCTCAGCCTTTTTATTAGGTAAATTTCACGTTAGGAGGAGGATTTCCTGGAAATACACAAGTCACATTTAAGCACTTCATCCCCATTAAGGGAGGGGGAAGTTCCCCCCACCTCCAAGCAACAAAGGAAAAGTTATGAACAGGGTCCTTCAAAACTGCACAGAACTGGGAGGGTGTGGTGGGGGCAACTCCACCTACCCCAGGTAACCACTCCAGGGCAAGCCAGCCCAGGGCTTTGCCAGTCTGCACACAAGGAACAGCAAAGAGTCCTAAAGTGCCCTCCCCCGTGCATGATTCCTGAGGGTAACCCAGCCTCTGGTGGGGACAGGTGTGAGCGGTGCCATGGTGCAGCCCTAGGCAAGCATTTGGGAAGGTGTGGAAATCCACAGGATGAGCTGCTGGGAAAACACCACCCCCACAATGAGAATGCAAACCCTCTCTCCTCTCGCTTTTCCAGAACCTGACCCTCGAGGGCGCTCACTTTGTGGCCAGTGACATCGCATCCACAAACGGGGTCATTCACGTAATTGATAAGGTATACAATATATTGATAAGGATTTGCTCCTCTGCACCACAAGCAGTGCAGAACAGTTAACCACCCAGAAACTACTAACAGGCTGAAAAACCTGTTTGCACAGAGCAGCACTTTGTCCTGCATCTGATGCTTGCAGGCGATGTGGGATATCTGCTCCTTTGCAGGTGCTGACCCCGCTGCGCAGCGCTGTCATGCCGAGGCTGCTGGCCCGCCTGGAGCAAATGCCTGACTACTCCATTTTCAGGGGCTACATTATTGTAAGCTTTCACATCATTTTCACGTGTTTTTAGGACAGAGGAAGCTCTCTGCTTTGTTTGCATTTCGGACTAGTGTCAGACTATCAGTGGTGATTCTGATTTTATTTAATGTGTTTCACAACAGCAATACAACCTGGCTAATGAAATAGAAGCAGCAAACACATACACAGTCTTTGCCCCAAGTAATGATGCCGTAGAAAATTACCTAAAGGACAAGAAATCTGCTACTCTGGTATGTACTACTCACAAGGCTTGTCCTAACAGCTCAGTATTTAATCTTTGTTTCAAGTGAACGGGTTACAAGGACACAGATACAGGAGGAGATTTGTTTCCCAGAATTCCAGTAAGTTAGGTTTTGTCTAGAACACCAGAGAAGGTGAAATGGGATGGATCCACCTATATTTTCCTGACTTGCTAGAAGAGCCTAGCTATTTGTTCTGTGTTTTGGCCTTCTTTAGATTAAAAACATGGTGATTTCCAAGACCTCTTATCAGTAGACTTTTTTTTGGTTTGGGATTTTGAGAGAGTTTTTTATGTAAAGAAGATCAGTACAGGAGTGATCAGGAAAAACACTGAAATGAGTTTACTGGGTGACTGATGTCCTCACACCCAGAGCTAGCTTATATTATTTTGACAGCATACCTCAGGCCGGTTTATATCTCTTTATTCTTGTGCCAGGAAAATGTTTTAGCTGCAGCAACTCTCTCTCTGGCATTTGTACCCTGACACAGTTACAAGTTCAAACCCCCTTCTCAACCCTATTGGTTTCCTCCCAAGATAAGCTATCCTTTTTCTGCATCTTCCCAGCAGCTTTCTTCGTATTTTCTCCAATTTGGTACAGCTTTATGGATTGCCCATATCAAGAGCCACGCACCTTTCAGAGGAAGCTTCACCCATGGCTTGCCCAATGGCATTAATTCTTCCCTATCTCTTCCAGAAGTAGTTACCCTGCCACATTCTATCCCTACTTGCATGGTCTTCACACTTACAGCCAGGAAGCTGAGGAGCACAGGGTTCAAATGACTCGTCCTAGATCATTTACCAATAGTAGACCCATGGCAAAATCCCATGTTCACAAGTGATCAAGCTCCATCTGCTCAAATGACTTGTGAACACTATTTTAGTTGTTTCCTGACAAAACATCATCATTTCCACATCACTACAAGAAGAATTTATGACAAACTTTGAGAGACACATAGGACATCAGTCCCAGTAGATCTGGATTACACACACACAAATAATTTTCACTTCCACTACTCACCAATGTTTCTTCAATCTTTCTGCCATCCTCCCAACCTTTTGTGACATGGCAATCTGGCCAAAAAAAAAAAAAAAAAAATCAGAAAACAACCATAAGGTTAAGTCTGCCTGAGGCTTAACCTCCTTGTGAAACCCCTGGGACAACTCTAGTGCAGAGGGAAGAGTTTGGCACAGGGAGGAGACCCCATTTCTTGGCCCTGATGAGGTGAGATATCCTAACTCTCCTGGTGATTAAAGACAGAAATCAAGATGGATCAGAGTTAGATTTTCTTCCAATTCATCAAATTCAGGATATTAAATTGGGCTGGACACTGATGGAGATTAGCTCTATCTTAATTCCCACTTTCTCATCTGCAAATATTTCTTTGCCAAATCTATGGAACAGGGCCAGCCCTAAGAGACATCAAGGCCACTATTTCACTCTGTAGGCACAGCCAGACAACATCACAAATCTCACATCCTGGAGCTGCTTCATGCTTTCACACACTTTTGAAGGAGCAGAAGAGCCAGGAGCAGCACAGACATTTGGAACAAGGGAACAGTGAGAAACAGGATTTCCCACAAGGACCTTTTACTGCAAAGTTGCAGCAACACTGTCTGTCAGCTAGGCAGCTCCTAACCTCTCCAAATGCCCCAGCTCCTCTCACATTGGTCAATCTCTCATCAACACATCCTGCCTCTGCTTCCTCCTCCCAGTAGGGTAGAGTTCTGGGAGTCTCCTGCTTCAAAACAAGATACAGAAGCCTTGGGAAGCTCACACAAAATTTTGGTGTACAGAGAGTAACTTCATCACTTTTCCATGAAATACAAATACACTCAACCAACTAGGCATAGAAAACTTTTCAATTAACAGACATGACTCTCAGTCTTTATTGACTGAAGATGCCTTTAAAGATTATAGATATATATATATATATATATATATATATATATAAAGATTATTCTAAACAGTCACCTACAGTTTATTCCCTTATAGGTTATTCAGGGATTCCTAAAGGAATAAGGAATAGGTATGGAAAGATTACAATAGCACTCATGAATATACAGCTTTTGATGTCAAAATAACCCATGAATTTCAGAGGCCTAAAAAGTCATCTGACTTTTCCCTGAGTTTATTAGCCAGCCTTATGCACAAAAACAGATGTTTCAGGCTCAAGCAAACCTTGGTCCTCCCAGTTCCATTGTCTTTCACCCTCCATGGTCAATAAAATTTTCATTATGACAAGAATGCAGGCTCTCTACAGGAGGAAATATTAAATACCTGCCTACTGGAGAAGCTTCTCTTTAAATCCAGGCAATTTATGTTTGGCTTAAACCCTTTGGAAAATGCTTTCCTTAGTAACTTTTCAGGTTTTGTTACATAACTCTGAATGTAACTGTGTGTTGGCAGGATGAGGGCCAAATCCGCTATCATGTTGTGCTGGATGAGAAGCTCCTGAAGAACAACCTGCACAATGGCATGCACAGGGAGACCATGCTGGGGTTCTCCTACCAGGTTGGGTTCTTCCTCCACAACAGCCAGGTACTGCAGTCTGCACTTGCTGGGAGAAACAGGTTTCCTGCTTTTTACAACTCCAGCTTCAACTTTAAACTGACATGCAGTCAAAAGGAATTGTGCATCCCTCATTAGCTTCTGTGACTTAACAGCACAAAAGTTGTTACTCAGATGCAAGGCCTGTCTCAGACCTGCTCAATTCAAAGTCACCCTTGAAGGTATCTTTGATTGAATTTGATTTCAGTAGTGCTGTTCACATTTAGATTGAATTTTAGACATCTGTCCCTAGCAACTACAAGCCTGCATTGCAAAGCAGTCATTAATCTGACTTCCAAGGGCTATTAGAAACCTGCCCCCAATTATAAAGCATTAATTGTATCTTCTGGGGATTTAGTCCACTTTCAATCCTAGGAGCTCAAAGCACTGGGCAACAAATATCAACTGCCTTTCAATCCCACTTGTGGAAAAATCAGGCACAGCAAGATTAAGAGACAGGGCCAGGAAGGGAACTTGGTCCTCCTTTTCTGTCCTGGAACTCCCTCTGGGTATAGGCAAAGGAAGAAAGCTCCTCACCAACAGAGTTTCAGCCCTGTGCTTTGCTCTGGTCGCAACTGAGCCTTGAAAAAGCACCTGCAGTGGGACTGCTGCTGGTGAGAGCACGATGGGAGTGGGGGGTAGCATCGAGTCAATTAAAGTCCTCCTTGAAAGAGCAGCTGCTGGAAGGGTTTCCTTGAAGCCCCTCATGCCCCAGACACAGGAAACCCACCTTTTTTGGCATGCTTTTGCCATGCCTTCCAATGCAGTGAAGCAGTTAAATGGAGCAGCTGGAATAAGAGCAAGTGCCTGATGCTAACTACCTTTGTTGGTTTTGCTTAAGTGATCCCTATGCATTTCTCTTTCTCCCACCTCCCGCTGCTCAGGTTACCACAGAGCTGTGGAACACCTCTGCTGCTCTCTAACTGATTGCATGTCTTTTGCAGCTATATGTAAACGATGCTCCTATAAGCTATGCAAATGTTGCCACAGACAAAGGAATTATTCATGGGCTGGGAAAGGTCCTGGAAATCCAGAAGAACAGATGTGATATCAATAACACTGTGATCATTGTAAGTGGTCCTGTTTGTATAGATGCTTAAAGGCCCCTCAGAGAAACCTACAGCCAAACACAGCTCAAATGTGTAGGACACGTGATATTGCTTCCCAGCAAGGAATGCACACATTTTCCACAAAGGATATTCCTACCAGAGTTTTAGCATCTCCTAGGACAGCTTTGGTCCTGAAATCAGTGTTCCGACAGCCTGGATAAAATATAGTCAGAGCAGCTCAGGAATAAGACATTCCTGAGCTCTAATATTCAGATAGTAATAATAATAATGCAGTATTCTATGTCTTTGTAGCCAGGTTACTTGTTTATAAAGTGGGAAGCATCACTTTAGAAGAGCAAACAAAAATGACCAAATGATTTTTCCCTCTTCCCCTTGGGGGAAGAGTATTCCCACAGAGGCGCTCGTAGGGATATCCTTCCTTGCTGAGCAGGACAGCTTCCCTCACCATCTTTACCTGATAGGTTATCCTAATAATGCCCCTCAAGGACTAGATTTAGAAATATGGCTGGAAATCATGTTTTTTCCATGAAACAACCTACCTGCAGCTCTGTACAGTCTGTTAACTACCTCTCCTCTGTGTTGCTTAAGGAGAAGTGCAGAATTTGTTCACAACCATCAAGTTGTCCCCCAGGAACAAAAGAAATAGTAAGTATTTTTTTCATTAATGCTAGGGTTGTTGACTTTTTTAATATCAAAACTGACTACAGATGCATTCAATCCTGGTTTTAATATAATTGCCTCAGTTTCAACAAAAGATACAGTATTTACTTCAGCCTGCTACATATAATGCTTATAGTCAATAGACTCAATCCACCCTGACCTTAGAGATTTTTTTTTTTTTTAATCTACCTGGGATCAAGGTAGCAGAAGGGCAGCTTAAAGATAAAACTAATCTTTCAAGGCCGGTTTCTCATATGCACTAGGACAATAAAAGACTCCTCAAACTGCAAAGTTTACCTCTACCATACAAAACTTAAGGGAGTTAAGTGTGGTCTGAAATATGCCTGCTCCAGAAGGAATTACAGAATCAGCTTTGAGCCCTTCAAACCAGAGATGTACAGAAGGGCAAACTCAATCCCTCCCCAGCAACATGCTGTGAGTTAGGGTCACAAGGAGACTTGGAGATTATAGAGACTTTGGATTCCCAGGTCCAACACATGGGAACTGCAGATATTTAGAGTTTATTGGTACCTAACCTGTCCGCAAAAGCCCTTCCACTGGGATTACATAAGTATATTTTCCTTTATTATTTATTATTTTTTAATTAATTATGCCAGTAATGGTATTTCAAAGCAGATCAAGTCCCATCCACCTCATCAAAGTACTTGACTGGCAAAATCAAATTTAAGTCCTCATGGGTAAAACTCAAAATCATTAACAATTCCTTTACAATGAAAGGCTGGATGGATGCTTGTCTCAATCTCCTCACAAGGGTATACTGAGATCAAAAGCTTTCTTCAGCCAATAATCTTTCCCAGTTGCGTTCATACCTGGAAGATAATGTTTCAACAGCTGCTTTTGCAGAACTTCATAACTCAGTTTTCCAAGAGGAACTAGAAAGATCAGAAAATGTGAAAAATGAAAAAAAAATGTTTGTAAAACTTCTGAGTAGAATCTGTTCAGTTCTGAGCAAGGCAATTTTAGACATCTTTAAAACACCACAAGACACTGAGTTAAACTGATCATATGCTCACTAGAAATTATTTAGCTAATACATTTTTATCTCTATAAGTATTTCCTTCATTTTAATTGTGAACATGCGAGTCAGTGCACAGCATGCATAAATTTAACATCCCATTTTTTAACACGTTTGAAAGTAGCTGATCAGTATTATTCAGAAGTGTATCTGTTTCTCCAATATTTGCTCAGGCAGGGGAGAAGAAGTACTGTGTCCTCACAGAAAACCACATGAGACTGTACACCATCCAGATCGGGTGCCAGCCCAAGTGTGCTAAAACCATCATTGTGAGTTCACTCTTTCTATTGGGGTACATTTCTATGGTGGTGGCCAGGAACCCCCTTCCCTGAGCTTCAACCTCTTCATAATTCCCACTAAGCTCATACAGCACGTCAGGGCAGTTTCTGGCAATATGTTTATTTGCCTTTATTCTGGACACAGCAGAGGTTGAAAGGTTAAAGCACAGGGAAAGCCAGGAGCTGACATGGTGTAGAAGACAGAGCACAGGTTTGGGAAGGGTAACCCTATGCTTGTCCCTAGAAATTCTGTCCACATTTCCCTGGGGTGGTGAAGAGTACCTGGGTCCCACCAAGGACTGGGGGTGACAGCCTGAGTCCTGGCACGTTGAGGAGTGTCAGTGATCACAGACCAGCAGAGCTGATGTACTGCTAAAAATCACTGAATCAAAGACTAGTTTGGGTTGGAAGGGAACTTAAATATCTTCATTCCCACCCCTCTGCCATGCCCAGGGACACCTTCCCCTACACCAGGTTTCTCAAAGCCCAATCCAATCCGGCCTTGAACACTTCCAGGGATGGAGCATCCATAATTTCCCTGGGCCTCCTGTGCCAGTGTCTCACCACCCTCACAGTAAAGAATTTCTTCCTTATACCTAACTAAACCTACCCTCTTTCAGCTTGAAGCCATTCCCCCTTGTCCCATCACTACAAGCCCTTGTAAAAATCCAGATCTCTCATTTGCCCTGCTCGCCACCCCGACCCTCAGCACAGCGTTTCTGGGTTTCCAGACCAGGGAGTGCTGCGCGGGGTTCTTCGGCCAGCAGTGCCAGCCCTGCCCGGGAAAAGCCGGGAGCGCCTGCTTCGGGAACGGTGTGTGCCTGGATGGCATCAACGGCACGGGCACCTGCCAGTGCGAGGAGGGGTTTGTGGGCACGGCCTGCGAGAGCTGCAGCGAGGGCAAATACGGCCCCAACTGTGACCAAGGTACTGAGCCTCCCCAAACCACACAGGAGCTTTGCTCGCCTCGCCAGGAGTACAAACCTTCCCCTTTTATCTTCTAACCACGTCCACTCTAGATTCTAGAAAGGTACTGCAATTTCAGGGTAATAGGCCAGAGTCTTAAAAAACATCATTAACCTCTTTTCTTTCCCCATAATGGTGTTTGCTCTCTCATCCCTTGGCTGGAGACAGTGTCTTCTACTCTGGCACACCACTGACTTAGAAAAGAATCCAGCAAGAACAATCCTCTTTAGCACTGCTATTTCTCACTAATTCTTTCCCATTAAAATACAGTTTCAGACCCTGGGAATAGAGGAAGATAAGCATAGTTTGAATTTAGAGTTATTGTGTCATTAGAAACCAAAAGGCACAGACAAAGCAATGAAACAGCCTAGATGCTGTTTCACAGCAGAAGATGCCATCAGCAGGTGATGTCTGGGCCACCCCCACTGTACTCCCTGCCCCTTGCTGCCCACACTGCTACACTGCCAGGCACAGTGGCTTCCCCCACCTCTTCCACAGTGTGCACTTGTGTCCATGGGAAATGCAGCAGCGGGATCGATGGGGATGGCTCCTGTGAATGTGACGTTGGCTGGAGAGGAGTGACGTGTGAGACTGGTGAGTGTCCTGCCTTTTTTTACCTGAGGTAAAAAGTGTGCATTTCAGAAAATGACAGAGCTACAGCCACGATCAGATCCCAGTGCAGCTTCCCCCATGCAGTGAAATATGGGTCACTTTCCTGTGCTATGGCAATTAATTACTGTATTATTAGAGAGACAGCTGAGATACTGCTCATGACACTGAGACACTTAGCTAATTCTCTACCTGTGTCACCCTCTATCTGTCCCAAAAGAATATCCCATTTATTAAAGCTATATGTTTTCTAGAGCAGGATTACCCAGGACATTTTGACCCTCAAATCAAAAGCCTCTGAAGTGCTTCAATAAGTTGATGTAGCTGTACAACACCAGATATTAAATTATGTTCTTGCTAATGTGATTTAAAAAAATTAGCAAATAAATCATTTTGCGCTGGCTTAATACAGCTCCTATATCAAATCAAATTATATTCTATTTAGACATAATTAAAATTATGCAGTAACTATTTCAAAACCCTACCTATAATATAAAGCAAAAACATGTTACAAACACATTAATAGTAACATTCAATATCAGTTTTAAATTTTCCCAGGGAAATAATTAGTAATAAGCAGAGTTTTATAAGAGGGTTGCTGTAGTTACTACACCTGAGCAAAATGTCATTTCCTTTAGAAAATGTACCCTTATATAATTCATATAAAAATATATTAAAAATGGGATACTTAAAGACCAAAGCACGGAATTCTAACAGCTAAAATAATATCATGCAAGATTCACCAGAGTAAATACAGATCAATGACGACAGGTGAAATATTTTCCTGACAGTATGACACAACCCTTCCAAGTGAATTTCAGTGGTATCCACTGATCTACACAGACCCCACAGATGGAGTCTCTATAGAGACTGAGAGCACAGTTGCCTGATGCAGAACTCAGACTCCAGCTCCACATGGTAGGAACAAGAGACTCTGAACCTAGGAGTCAACATCTGACCCAAAAGGTTCTGATCCCTGCTTCAATTTTTTTCTACTTGCAGAAATCGAAGACGACGCGTGTAACGCCTCGTGCCACACCAGTGCTAAGTACGTATGAAATGTACTTATTTAGAGGAGAGGGGAGAAAAAGGGGATCTCTTGCAAGGCAAAAACCATAGTCCACCTCACTCATGACTTCTCAGCAGCCTATCTCACAGAGATAAGGAGCAATGGAAATCTAATGCAGATGACGATGAAGACAAAAAGTTCAAAGCTCTCCTCTTCACATCAAAATATACAAACGACAACAAAAGAAAAATGCTCTCACCAGTCCAGCACCAATACTGGGACACTAACTAGTTTTCAAAGGAGCAAGTGAGCCCCACTGAGCCATTTACTGAAGTGCATCTGTCCCCTCACCACTGACCAGACAGCAAGATTTACACTAGCCAAGACATTTCAAAAAAACAAGGAAAGGTGGCTACAAAGACGCCACATTTTCAGTCACAGTTCTTCTGTAGGATTTGAGAAACCAGAAGGGCAAACCCCCTTTTTCCCAGATGTAGGTCATTCTCTCCCCCGTGTGTTTGTGACCTTCAGTTCATAGTAGCAATATTTTACCAGGCTTTTTGGCAGAACGACACTCTCAGATTTGCTTATGGGGACCCCACACACTCTGGAATCAAGACTGTGTTTCTGACAGAAGCAGATTGTTCTTCTGTTGTGTATTTTTCATCCACTGACATACACCTGTAAGTGTGAGGATAGGTGCAGGCATGGCAAGAGTAGGGGGAATGATGAACTCTGCTGGATGCATCCTCCCATAAATTGGGTGCATACAAACAAAAATTGTGCACAGCTCTTTGGATGGATAGACATGCAAATTCTGGAGTTCTGCACCAAAAAAAAAATTGGGATACTTAAAGACCAAAGTATGTAATTCTAATAGCTGAAATAATACATCCAAAATACGTTTGAAAAGCTTGGTCCAGCTAGGTCCATTTTTATCATTTTAGCTACCTCTTCTACTGTATGGTTAAATGCCTTGTTATTTCTATGCAACATTACCTTCAGAACAACTCACAAAAACGAGGGCTGTACAAAAGGCCTGACCAGTTTTTTTTCCCCTCTTTTAAATGTTGCCTCCCTCCTTTTTTTTCATTAGCTGCCTTCTCCTATCAAATGGCACTGCCTATTGCAAGTGTGCAGCTGGGTTTGAGGGGAACGGGACATTCTGCACAGGCAAGTGAACTTTGTTTCTTCCCTTTTAGGAAAAAAAAAAAAAAAAAAACCACCAAATAAGAATGCTTGAAGCACTCTCTGGTCACAGTAGAGTTGGTGAGAGATGAGCACTTCCCCATGCACCAGTTAAAGAACAGGAATTGTTGCCAGTTCCCTCAAAACAAATAGCAGCCCAACAGGTGTGGACTCATAGCAAACAAAGGGCTCCAAATCTCCAAGTTGTGAGGTATTGTGCTGAGGGAGACCAGAGAAAAGGGAACATGCCGTGCACAGCCCCAGCCCATTGTTTGCAGAGAAATGAAACCTGGTTTGCGACTTTTACTCCCTTTCCCAGCACAGCCCAGCAAAGGGAGGCCAATTCAGGGCACAATAACACTTCCAGCTATTGGAAGCTGTGTAGCTCTACCATTTCCTCAGCTTTCTGATCTTGCTCAGATTTCTGGTGTGGTAAAACCCATTTCTTTAGACTAGAGAGATTTAAGAGACCCTCAGAAAGGGGCAATAGCACCTTATCCTAGATGTTGCTCCAAGAATCTGGGTCATCCAAAATAGACTACTTCCAGCTACAATAATCATAATTGTAATTTTTCTTAATTCTTAACTAATTAAAACACTAATTCTTTTCAGAACAGAAGCCCATTTTTCTACTCACGATGGCTTGCAGGGTCCTGATCCCAAATTTTGCCTCTCTTACTCTGCCTGCTTTAATTTTCTCTTCTGGCACAAGACAGACAAATCCATTTTGATCTATTGGGGGGCAATTCTCCATGTGCAGGAAGAGCTGGGTGACACAGATCACCCAAAGCAACTCTCCACTCACCCTTGTTCTCCTATAGAGGACTCCTGGGCAAAACTAGATGCAGAAAAAAATCAACTTCCTCATCTGACATTGCTGAAACAGCAATTTAGGGTAATTTGAAACAAAAATTAAAGCAATGTTCAGGTTGATTTGAGCCACACTGAAGACCAGACAGGGCTCGCTCTCTGCTCTCAAGTTATGAGCATCCAGCTCATCCAGAGTTGGAGAAACAGGATGAGTATCCACCTGAATAAGAACCAGGACTTTCTGTCACAGGAGGGCTGGGTGGCATTGTGTTCTAGACTTCCTGCAAGAGAAGTTATATGATCTGTGTGCAGAAAATGTCAAGCTCAGGAAATGCTTAAATGGCCATTTAAACTAGAGAAGAACACAAACATCCCTTTTTTTGGTGTTTTGTTGAAATGGGCAGAATTGGAAGATGGAAAGTTACTGAAAATCAGTCTGGATGAACTCTAACATTCCAGACTAGAAACATCATCTCAACTTTCCCTCTTGAAACAATAATGGGTATTAAATATCTGGCACTAATGAAGTCTGTGGCCTCTTAATTCAGAAAGATTCTGTGTGCTGAAAGCGTTAGTAAATGCCTTTAAAAGATGGAGACAGATCATCATAAGAAGCAAGAAGCCAGTCCAGCACATTGGTTTAATCTCTGCTGTTGTCCCTGCTCAGCTATTGATGCCTGTGAGAGCAGCAACGGGGGCTGCTCTGCCAAGGCAGAGTGCAGGAGAACAACACCAGGAAACAGAGCCTGTGTCTGCAGTGCCGGCTACACCGGAGATGGGATCGTCTGCATTGGTAAGCACTGGCCCTGTCTCATATATCACACAGAGGAATAGCACGGGAGCAAGTTTTCCTGCAGTGGGATGGCCCTTCTTCCACTCTGACCCAGAAATGTGATCCCTTTTCCTGGTGTTAAAATCAAGAGTCAAACATGGTTAGAAGTGGAAAAGGGATTTTACCTTGGTATTTATTTTAAGGATCCTTAGGTGCACCATGTCCAGGTCGAATGCACTGAAATGCACACCGCAGTGCACAGCCCCAAAAGATTGGGTATAACATTATAGGTTTTACTAATTAGCATATCTATCAAAGATTCCCCAAGGAGAGGCTCAAGTGAGCCCCCCCCTCCCCAAGGAGCCTTCCCCTGGACGGTTCTATCTCAGTTTACAAAATGTGTTCTGGAGAGGACCTTGGGGTCTGGGGCACACTGATCCCGAGCTACGAAGCTTCTAAAATGTTTAGTCTCTCAGCTTGACGAACAAGTCCAAGAATATAGGCAAAAAGTACTAGAAATACAGAAGTTGTAAAAAAGGTATAACAGGGGTATAAAAGAAAAGGCAAAAAGTCATCATGGCATCAAGTACAACTTGCTGATAGCATATCCCCAATGCCAAAGGCATCTCTTCCTGCCACATGGCTGGTACTACTTGGCAAACCACACACCTGCAGCAGCAAAGAACAGTCTTATCAAACAACATCTACCTCTAGCAAGGATAACCCCATCTCCAGCAGCCTGAAACACACTCCTCTGACCTTCACAAATTAAGACTTTTAGATACCATACCACACCTCCCCAGGTTTGGTTTCAGAAATGCTGCTAGCAGGGCTTTAGCATTCACCAAGACAGCTGAAGACCTAGACTGAGGTACTACATAGCTGGGGGAATTAATTTTGTCATAAATCTGAATTCCTGGTATGCTTTAACTTCTTCCTCCTTGGGTTTTCAGAATTTCTCTCTTTATTACACTGTTTCTGTTTTATAAAGAAATCAACCCTTGTCTGGTGAACAATGGTGGATGTGATAGAAATGCAGAATGCACACAGACTGGACCCAATCAAGTGAGTACTTTGTTAGTGAAGATAAATAGGCCTGGTCAAGTGTTTATTATGGGTAAAGAAAGATTTCCCCTTGTCAACTTTGTTTTTTACGTAGAAAAGTGAATTTCATAACAATTCTGAAAAGTATATGCTTCCCTCAAAAAGGCATTTGAAGGGAAGAGCAGACAAATTTTTAAAAAGTCAATTTCAGTGAAAGAAATCCAAAACTGCAGAGGAAAGCAGTGTTTTGCTATTTCAAGTGGTTGTTTCTCTCCCTCCTGGAAGGTTTTGATGTGAAAACCTGTCAGTTTGAAAGTATTGCTAGATTATGTTTCTTTTCTTGTTTTAGAAACTGTCCATGGAAAAATTCTATTTTAGACTAGCCCTTCTCCCTGCACAGCTCAAATGTATTCACAAGGAAACAAAATGGCCTAAATCATAGCTCTTGCATAGGGTTTACAGCATTCCAGCATCCACACGCTCCTCTGCTGATCTCTTCTCCCACACAGAGGTACCACATACTCTCCAAAGAGAAAGGGGAACAAAGGAGAAGCAGATCAGTCAGGACAGTGGAGCGACACAGATTAGTGATTTTATTTTTCTAACAGTTTCCAAAGAAGCTGAACTCCCTGGTTGTAGCACTTCTTTTCATCTTCCTGTCGTTTCATGTTGGCTGTTGGCAGGACTGTAATCCTCCAGTGAGAACTGCACAATGGTTATTCTTCAGGATCAAGGCAGGAAAAAGAAAGCAGGAGTCAAAGCCACCTCCTGCCTTCCAGTTGTTCAGGGACAGAAAGGACAACAAACCCAGCAGCCCTTTTTGCCAGTCCAAACAAATAACTCTGCCTCCACTGTCCTTTACAAGTCAGCACATTTCTGGTAGGAGGACAGAGTCACTCAACCCCTTCCCCCTCCCTCTAGACAAGACAGGTGATTGCTATTTTCTTCCATACACCCTCACTGGGGATAGAAGTAGTAGCTGTTTATTTATTCTTCCTGTTGATTTATTCTTCCTTACCTCTGAGGATGTAATTAACATCAGAGTAATAACAACATCAGAGTAATAACAACCTCCACTACAAAATCCCAGCACTGCAAAGGCAAATTTATAGGAAGGAAATGCATCTGCTTTCTGTAGGACTCTCACTCATCCAGGAGGTACAAGAACACTGCTATTAGACTACCTCCCAGTTTTATTTCTGCTGCAGAAATCTCATTGAATTTTCACATCCCTACATATTAAATGTAAATTCTAAATTGAGAACCATTAAGCAGTGAAATGGAAAATACAATTCATTTCTTTGCAACTATTCATCATCTTCGTGATAACTGCAAGTGCAAAATAAAGTAACTAAGACAAAGTGTCAGATGCATTTCCACTGCATGGGAAGCTGCCAGTAACATCAGGACACAATTCCAGGTGTGTTTTGAAGGTACATTTCATGACTTAAAGAAAGCAGGGGGAGGAAAGGGATGAGAGGGGAATACCAACTTATGCAAAAAACGTGAGGAAAACAAATTAAGGTTTTAGCCTGTTTTGTCAGCAAGAAAATAATGTGCAGATGTCAGAGGGGTCATTTCAAATGACCAGGACAGCAGAGAGGAGACCAGAGATGGATAGGCAGGGAAGAGGCAGATAGAGCCTATTGAAAATTGTTACTTCCCAATCTCAGTTTATGGTTGTTCATACTGGCCAAGAAATTACTGTGGGAGACATGATGTACTTTTATCTTAATAAATTGCACATCATATCACCATGAAATTATCTGGTGAAAAAAAACAACTATATATATGTGTGATGGAAAAAATTTCAAGCATTTTTCAATGTATGCATGTTTTCTGATTTTGCTTTGTAGGCAGTATGTAATTGCCTGAAGGGATATTCTGGAGATGGCAAAACATGCACATATATCAGTCTGTGTTCACAAGTGAGTATCCATTTAAGGAGACAATTTAAGGTCTTATTATAATCATTATACTTTGGAGGGTTGTACGCATTCTAAACTAAGTTAGGTGTGCTAAGAATCAATTTACATTAACTTGGCTAATCTAAAATGTTCTTGGTTCAGTACATGCTTTCCTGTTGTCACTATGAGAGAAACTAAATATGCAGGAAGGACTTTTCCTCAACCACAGCCTGAACAGAACACAAGTGAGGGCCTGGACTCATCATTGAGTCTTAAATAACCCACTTCAAATCCAAGCCAGAGAAACAGGCCCTGGTCTGTAGTGGTAAAACCTAAGTCAGCAAATTATTTGTCATACAGAGTTCCTATAAAAAGCCAACAAAACCATTTCCTTCCACAACACCCAACCCAGGATATCTAGTGGCATTGCCCATTCTGTCCCTCACTTGACACTGAAGGCTGAAAATTAGCTACATTTGTTTTGCACAGGCTGGCTCACACTGCAAGCCACATATTGGCAATCAGTGTGGTTCTCTGCACCAGCTGCACTACTCTGCCTCTTGGCAAGCTGCAGCAGGGACATATCCACTTTCCCGTGTACATTAATCCTCTGTGCTCTGAGCACAGTAGCAATAATTCTCACCCTCCCAGCCTGGCCTGTCAACTGTTTTTCTCTAACCTTGAAAGGTTGCAGAGATGAAAGAGCAAGGGCAAAAACAGAAGCTGGAGTAAGGGGAATTTAAAGTTATGAGCCACTGCTCCCTATGGTTTTGTATTCTTTTGCTTTTTCCTATGCTGTGTTCCGGCAGCTCTGCTTCCACTTGACTAATTATGCCAGGCTAATTATATACTAAAAAGTAAAGATCGTCTTGAGAAGCACCAGAGGCTAACCTGGCTCCACGATGACCAAACCTCTGTGCAGAAAAGTTTCACAGATAGCTGAAGTTGCCAACAGTGTGCCTAAGCCAAGCCAAATCCATAGCAAATCCGGCCAAACCCACTGCTTACAGCCAGGCGTCTCTCTGACCTGTCAAGTCAGACCCCACTGGCAGAGCCCCACTCCAGAGACCCCCACTGCTCCCTCTCATGGCCCATGGGAAAGGATCTCTGAGATGATCAGCAACAAAAAGGACACCATGGAATAAGTACAAAATGGGAAAACAAGAGAGCTTCTCAGTTTTTCCCAATCTGCTCTCAAGCCCAGGACAGAAATTTATTTGCAAGCTGAGGTGCTAACAGAGGAGCACCTACTAATGCCTGAGCAGAGCTCTGAGCTCCAACATGCTGCTCCTGAGTGAGGAGCACATCGGCTTAGCACAGGGAACTTTCTGGAGGCAGGCAGATGGGTGAGATGCATCCACTGCTCCAAGCCCAAATTTGCTCTGGCAGTGGACTCAGATGCAGACAGGAGATGTCTTAGAGACAAGAACAAGGCAAGTCCCTGTTCCAGCTGACCTGGGCCATCAGACAGACAAGAAACAATAGTTCTGTGCTGATGCTCCTCCATAAATTCAGGCTCCTGGCACCATCACAGTGATTTACAGTATGTAAATAGTTCCCTTTAGAGTAAGTCAGTGCTGCATTGGCAGAGAAGCTAAGAGTCATCCCTAAGGTGCAGAGTGAGACTTGCATGCAAATATTTTGCATCCTTACAGCATCATGAACTAAGCATATGAGGAGGAAATCAAAACTACATCCTCTGCATAAAAGGAGACTTGTTTTTTTTACAAGCCCTACATGCTCTTTAGTGCTTGCAAGAAAATATATGCCATCAGATGTTCCAGAAAGATGTTGTTTCAAGAAGATCTTGTGATTAAGCCTTTTTAAATTATACATATGGGAGGGGGAAAAATGGTGAATTGGAATTGTTTTATACACCTGGCAATGAAGGAATTATATATTTTACACTTTGTTCTTACAAGAATAATGGAGGCTGCAGTGAATTTGCCATTTGTAACGACACTGAGCTGACAGATAGGACCTGCACTTGCAAACCTAACTACATTGGGGATGGATTTAAGTGCCGAGGCAACATCTTCCAGGTAAAGTGCTGCACATTTGCTGTCTCTTGTTTTTCTTCACATAGTTACTTAACACAATGGTTGAAATGTGCCATTTTTTTCTTGGACAAATTTGTACCCCAGAATTTGAAATTATCCCAATCCAAGAAACCGGGAATAGGAACAGGATGCTGCAAGATAACCTTAACTGCCAAAACAAACAAACCTTAGTGGACAATCATTATGACTGCAGAACTAGGGAGTTTTAGGTTTCAAAGAAGCCTGCTGTTTGAGAGTAAGGTAAGAACAGAACAGAAGCAGTACAGATATGCAGCACTTACTCCAAACCAGAAGTTCCCTTGCTTTTCTGAGAGGTGCATTTACAGCAATGTTACAGAGTCTTGTTCTTAATTGCAGGAACTTCTCAGGAACTCAAACACATCGAGGTTTTATTTCCACTTAGAGGTAAGAAAAGGTTGAGTGGTTGTGGTTTGTTGGGGTTTTCTTGGGAGTGGGGTTCTCCTCCCTTTTTTTTTTTCTCCGAGTGTATACAGGAGAGAAGCAGGCAAGAATCTGGTGTGTACCAACATCCTTCAATGTAATTGGGAATGGGTTTGGATTACCAGTCACTAATGCTCTAATTTAAACTATTAACTGTCACTAAAACAGTATTAATGATCTAGAGTATTAATGATCAAGACCAAGGTCCCAGAAAAATGTAAGGCCTCCAGACTAGGCATAAAACTGAACCTCTCACCCATTCACAGTCTGAGATCTGCCAGCATATCCCTCATGAAGTCTGAAACAAGAACATACCACTCATTTACTACCACTTCTGCATCTCCAAATGGCAATCTTTTCAGCTGCCTCCCTGAAACATCACAGGGTGCTCTGTGTCCATGCAGCCAACTCTCACTGATTTTTGAAGACTGGCAACAGCAATTCTCTGTTTACCAGAAGCCTCAGGGCAGCACAGACCAGCACACTGGTCTGCTAGCCCAAAGACTCATATTTTAGTTTCATAGTCTACCATAGTAGACAGCTGGCTTCCTCTTGCTTTAAGAGAGCTCTCAATTTAGGTTGTCAGTGGTCATTGCAAAGTGCCTGCAATAGCCCAAGTCCATTAGTACTCCTAATCTAATTCCCTTGTCTTCCATTTGTTATTGCAGAGGAGATAGAGATGTGGCTACAAGTCAAAAAACCAAAATCTTCCATTTAATACATGTGAGCAGAGGTGACAGATGAGGCCAGTCAAGATGAGGAGTCAAAGCCCACATGAGGAGTTTCTCTCACCCGTGCGTTGCAGGGAAGAGGACTCAACATGTGGCAGCAATGGGGCTGCAGGCACCACCTCCCCCTCCACAGGGCAGTGCCTGTGTGACATCACAAACACTAACTCATTGCTACTTTATCCTCTTAAACTTGGCAGGCCTTGTCTATGAGAGATATCGCAGGCCCCGGCCCTTTCACCCTGTTTGTCCCTCGCACAGACATCCTGAACAGCGACCCACGAGTGAGTAAAAGGGGCAGGCATTGTGGGTGAGCTGGCCATGAGTTTTCTGCTTCAGATGCCTCTCTCAGCTGCTTCTCAACTCCTCCACTTCCCACTGCAGGTCAATGATTGGGTTGCCAAAGGAGTGATGGCTCAAGTGCTCCGGTACCACATGGTGGGTTGTGCCAATCTCTTGTACAAGGACCTGACAGCAATCACCAACATCACCTCTCTCCATGGTGACCTGATACACATCAGCTACTCCCAGGTAACCCAACATGGAGAGACAGGGAGCAGAACACTAAGCCAGTCCACTCTCATTCACCTTTTATAAAATCTTCAGTGGTTCCCTTTCCTCCTCTGATGCGCAAAAATAAATAAATGGGTTCCAAATGAGATTGCCTGTTCACCTGAAAGGTTCAGCACTTACTCGGTATGCCAAGAGTGGAGTTGTATAACCCTTGCTTTGACACAAGCTATTTTATCCTCAAACTCTGGCTTTGTGAGCATGAGGAAAGTTAAAAGCAAAGGACAATTTATTAAAGATGAAAGTACTGTTTGCTGCAAAGAAAAGGTGGTCTAGGCCCATTATATCAAAGCAATTCCGCGTCAGCCTCACTTTCCCATAATGCTTCACAAAAAAAGTTTTTGTTGCCTTTCCAGAACACACTGGTTTTGAACAACAAAGCTGAAGTTATACTCAGTGATGCTGTTGGCACAAATGGTGTGATCCATGTCATAAACCAAATTCTGGTCCCATCACATATGCAGGATTTCCCTCTCAAGAAGGTATGTGCAGCTTATCACTATTCCCAACCCAGGGGCTTTTCCACAGTTACTGTCAGATATATAAATCATACAAGTCAACAAGAAGAAAAAGTGACACTTAAAAGACCTTATACAAACATTGTCTACAGTGCTGAATAAATTCAATATTACTTTTCAAATTCACCAGAATTACAGCTAAAGTAAGGACAGTATAAGAGGATTTCTGCAGAGGGCTTTTACAGCAGCTTTGATTTTATAACAAAAAGTGACTTAAAGGGAAAAGCAAGCCCTTCTCTGCTTTTTTAATACCCAAATAATGTACTTCTTAGGTAAATTACTTGCTTTTCTTTCTTTGTAGGAAAGTCTTAAAATGGTTGCAGCCAAACATGGGTACATTCTGTTCAACACTTTGCTAGAGGTAAGGACACAAGAGACAGCAGCCACTGGGAAAAGGTTGCAAACAATTTTTTTTAAGACAAAAGTGCACACACAGAGCACATGGCACCACTGGCAGGATGTTGTTCAGGAGAACCAAAGGGCTCACAATAGAGTACACAGCAACCCTGGTCACCACCAGTGACACTCCCACAGAGGTGGGGGGATGTCAAGCAGACCCACAGTCACCTTTCCCTTCTCCATTCAGCTCTGTCCTACTGTATCTCAAGCTCAACTCACGTAGCTGGTTTTTAAAGTCAAGGTTCTTGCAGGCTTTGACCAGGCAGCCCACAGGGCATTACACTCCAGTTATACCAGACATTCACTCCACAGGGTCAGCATCCCTTTGGGCAGAGGATTAATCTTCCACCCCAATAACCCCTTCTGTGTTGCAGAAGAACAACCTGCTTGGACTGATCAACGATCCCATTCACAAACCTGTCACGCTCTTCTGGCCTACAGACACAGCCATCCGTGGGCTGCCACAGGAGCAGCAGGACTTCCTCTTCAAGAAGTCCAACACTGACAAACTGGTGCAGTACCTCAAATTCCACATTGTCCGTGACGCTGCGGTAAGCCCTTGTTTTTTGGGAGCGTTGCCACAGCCAAAATATGCAAGCCCAGATATCTATCTCCCCTTTTCCTTCCCAGGTGTTGGCCTACCAGCTCCCCAGCTCCACCTCACTGAAGACCCTGCAGGGCTCCAACCTCAGTGTGAGCTGTGGGGATAACGGGGAGATTGTAAGTGTTCACTCTGCTGGCACACTTATCTCCCTCACCCCTGCTGCAGGATCCACTCCTGCAGACCACACCATGCCTTTGCACGGCCCCCACGCAGGGTTAGGGGCACCAAAATTCATTGGTCATTCCCCAGTACATGACAAGAGCCACACCAACAGATTCTAGATGGTTTGCAGGACAGTTTGGAGCTGTCATTTGCTCTGTTGTAAGACGCTACTCATTCAAAACAGCTCTCAGTTAACTTGAAACTGAAATAGCAGCACACTTTAACTTCTACACTAAAATACCAGTGCAAAACCACCAAGATCAGCTTGGTTTGGAACCCCAAGAATGTAGCATCTGCATGCAAACTCTCGCATGTAAGCGCTTACGAGCTAAGATTGCAGGCACACACATAGCCTGTTAAACTAGAGCAATGTCACATTTTTCTTTGCAAATGTATCAGATCATACCTGGCAAGCACCTAAGTCTAAGTATGCAAAAGGTTAACTTGGGGACATAGACTGGCATACTCTGTCCTCTTCAGAAGACAAAAACATCATAGAACTATAGGATGGTTTGGGTTAGAAGGAACCTTGAAGATCATCCAATTCTACCTGTCCTGTTATGGGCAGGGACACCTTACACTAGACCAGGTTGCTCAAAATCCCATTCAACCTGCCTTTGAACACTTCCAGGGGTGGGACATCCACAGGTCTCTGGGCAACTTGCTCCAGTGTCTCACCAACCCCACAGTAAATAATTTCTTCCCAATATCCAATCTAAACCCACCTTCTTTCAGTTTAAAGCCATTACCCCTTGTCTTATCATTACATTCCCTTGTTAAAAATCCTTCTCCAACTCTCACATATCCCCACTTAGGGACTGGAAGGTGCTCTAGGGTCTCCCTGAAGCCTCCTCTTCTCCCAACTGAACAGCCCCAGCTCTCTCAGCCTGTCTTCGTAGCAGAGGTGCTCCTCTGAGTATCCTCATGGCCCTTCTCTGGACTTGCTCCAACACATTCACATCTTTCCTCTGTTGGAACCTCAGAGCTGGACACAGTCCTTTAGACACAGATCTGCCCATTATAGCAGGTTATATATGCCCAGGTTGTAGCATTCAGCTATAGGAAGAGAGGCCCCAAAATTTGGTTTGAGCCCCTATAGCTATCAAGTTTGCTTACAGGATAGTTTGACACACCACCTTGTCCCAAGAGCATTCCTACAGAGAGCAGGAACCCAAGCAGGAGCGGGCCATGACTCCCCATGTCCCCCTCTCCCCATGCCATCTCCCAGGGCGCCCTGTTCCTGAACGATGGACAGTGCAAGGTGGTGCAGCGGCAGCTGGAGTTCGACGGGGGCATCGCCTACGGGATCAACTGCCTGCTGATGGAGCCCAGCCTGGGGGGACGCTGCGACAGCTTCCTCACCGTGGAGTTCATGGTCAGTGCCCATTTCGGATCCCTCACCCTGACAACGACACAGCCCAAGGGCCAACGTCCACCTTCACCGGGCCAGCACTCCCTGCAGCTCTGGTGCCCCTGCCAGTAAGCCCCAGTGCTGCGGGGTGGCTGCAGCTGCTGCACTGCCTAGAGAGAGATTAAGAAGTGCAGCACAACGCCTGAGAGGTGCACAGCAGAAACCCTGTATCCACATGAAGCAGCACACAGAACAAGTGGTTTCAGTTAAGACCATAAAAAAAAAAAAACACCTTCCACATGCAAGCAAAAATCTGAGCAAGGACAAGTCTTTCTGTTGTGTCTTTAAATTAGTGGAAGTTCACACTATGGATTTGTCTGTAGAGATGGCATTTACAAAGTTCCCTATTACAAAAGAACAGCAGCACAGGGTATGAAGAACACAAGATAGAGAACTGCCTACTCTGTCTCAGTCTCTGGCATTTCTTGTTTTTAACACACTTGAACAGGCACTGTTAGCGTGGAGGAAGTTTCCTCTGGGAACTTTGACGGGTCCCACAAATGGGACATTTTGAAAGACATCTTGAAGTGGTTTCAAAACCAAGTTGACTTCTGTTTAATTTGAATGTATGAAAAAATTACCTAGAAGTACAGTAATTTTCAGGTATTCAGTGTTTAAAAAGAGGTTATCGGAACATATATTTCAATCATAAAACCAATAATTGTGTATATCCCATCTGCTCAAGTTGCCTCTTGTTTATGATTTCAGTAAATGAAATTAAATAGATATAATTTCCTCGGACCTGGTCAGTACTTCCTGAGAAGTAAACATTTTTCTATCCTCCAAGTTAGACATCCAGATCTGATACAGATCATGTCAATACTTGTTTGAAGAACATTCATCATCTCTTCCCTGTTTCTTTAAATCCAGAGCAGTTTCTTCTTCCAGAACTTATATTCTGGTATCAAAACTATTTTCTTGCATTTTTGTGGCACTAAATTATTCCAACTATTTTGTTGTCACTCTCCTCTGTCATTTCTCCAGAATTTTCTATTAATTTTTTAAGTGCAATAAGCTTTACCTTTTCTCTGCTCATATTTTCTGCTCTCATAAAACAGACTTTTTGTCAAAGCCAAGCGGCCTTTTGTAGCCATTATTTTAATATGCTTTTTTTTTCCCTTTTCCAGGGGCATTGTGCTAGCTGCTTCAGTAACACTAAATGCCCTCCAGGGACAAAACCAAAGGTAATACATTCAATTCTCACTTGTAAGCAGTCTAACCTGCTCTTCTCTGTATTTCACAACAGCAAACCAGAAAAAGCTTCTTAGAATAAATAAAAAGAGAACCTTCAAGAATGCTACCACACAATTAAGTGGAAAAGCTGTCCCTGGGCAAACATCCAGGTGCTGGTGGTGGGGAATGCTTGTTGGTCTCACACAGCATCCACTGTAAAAGTGCTTCAGCTGACTCCAGAACAGCCCCTGCACTTTCATTAACAGTGTTTAGCATGTCAAGAATCAGAGAAGGTGGGGGTCTCATACCCACACTCTCCACACATCACATTTTGAGTCAATGAACATCAGAAATTATAATTTAAAGAGGAAAAAAACCAAACCTCCACACAGCACTCCTTTCCCTGTGTTTTCCCCCCTCCTCTCTCTGCACTGGCACATGTGACACGCAGGAAGGGATCCACTGGTGCACCTACGAGTCCTATGGGCTGCGGAGGGATGGTTGCCGTAGGAACTGCTCCATGGTCATCCACATAGCCAAGTGCTGCAAGGGCTACTTCGGGCCAGACTGCCAAGGTAGGATTCCCACCCACGTGGCCAGCCTGTGTCCCTCCCCTTCCCCCTCCCCAGTACAGCTGTGTAGCTCCCAGCAGACAAAACTGGGAGAATTGGGATAAGGGGCATGAGGAGAGACCAGCTGCAAGATGAAAGAACTTGGTTGCAAGAGCTGAAGAACACAAAGTGTTAACTGCCTTTTCAATTCAAATTATCTCCTTTTCACATTTAGAGCAAGTTTTAAACTCCATAGTAGCAGGTGAATGCTATAGAGAGTAAATGCTGTCCTGCTGAGCAAGTCACCAGCTGAAAGTCCTTTAAACACAAACAGGCTCAGGTTCACTCAGCAACACCAGAACACACCTGAGAACCAGTGCATGATTGCTCAGCCACAGACAAGTGCACTCATCAGCAGAGTAAGCTCAGAAATTGTAGTTCTGAGGAGCTGGAGATGGTTTGGGAGGCTCCATCTCAGCAATTTGTTAGCAGACGCTTCCAAAGTGTGCTCATTCACCTGCCAGCCCTGTAGGGGAACAGTACCAGGATCCCACCAGGGCACACAGGGTCACAATCCAGGTCAGCATCTCTGCTGGCAGATAGGTCCAGCCACACATAGCCCTGCCAGCTTGCTCCGTCCCAGTTTCACAGAGACACATGCAGATCCCATGCAGTTTTGGCCATCTCAGCCTGAGCCACCCTTTGGGGTTGTCCTGACAGCACACAGACCCAAAGAGATGCACAAAAAAAGTCTTGATTTAGGCAGTGCCATTCACAGATGGGTCTGAATGAGCAAGCAGCCAGATAACAGCACCCACAAGTCAGGGCTGGAAGGATCCTCAATGCCTTTCCGATAGGAGCTGTCAAAGCACGTCAAGGAATTTAGAGCATGAGGCTCACAGTAGCCGTAAGTGTCACAGCCACTTCTGCACGCCTCAACAGAGATGCAGTTACAGGCACTCCCTGCTCAATGATTTTTACAGACCAGTAGGTAACCAACAGCAACAATGAATAAACATGCACCTGACCTAAAGAGCCACTTCTCTTTTTGAACCTTTCAGCTTGCCCAGGGGGCCCAGAGACCCCATGCAATGGCCACGGCTCCTGTGACGACGGGTACACGGGGACAGGAGAGTGCCACTGCAACAGCGGCTTCAACGGGACGGCGTGTGAGCTGTGCTTGCCAGGCAGATACGGCTTCACCTGCAGGCGTACGTTTGAGCTCCCTCTCCACATCCATGCCCATGTCAAGCCTAAACTAGTCTGTCAGCAAGGAGTTTCTCAGTGAGCCAAGGAACGGTTCCCTCTTAACACAAACATTTTTCCTTGGTGCCTCCTCACACCAGGGGATGGCACAAGGTCTCAAGGCCAGGAGTGCAGAGGCTACGTGGCTGTGTCTGCACAGGACCTCCTACTCTTAACACGGTACATAAGTAATAGAATAGAAGCAGAGCCTCCACCAACAAGTGGTTTAGCTGCAACACAGCTTTCTCTTCCATCCCCACAAAGCTTAAGAGTATTTTAGCCATGTGGTTCCTCAAGGAATGCAGGAGGCCAAGGCCATGCACTACTTCTGCAGAGAAGGAAAAGGACACCAAGATGAGGGCAGTTTGTGAAGAGGGACAGCCAAGCAACTGCTCACAAAAATCCACCTCTCTGTGGTTTTAAACGTGAACTAGGTGGGAGCAGGATCAATATCTCCCTTTAAACTTAAATTCTTTCCTGACATAAAGCCTTCAGATAAGAAGCTACAACATTAATGCTTCCATCCTAACCCTGTGCACCTGTACTGCTCCTGGGGCACATGGGATAGGAGGGTATAGGCAAGACAACAGGCTTGGACACAGATATTCAGGATTATGCTTACCTACAAATCATCCACTTTATAGCACACCATAGCATAAAATGTATGAGCCATGAGCTTGAAACCAGATTATGAAATTTAAGAGAAAAACATTTTATAGCCCCTTCTTTTTGATGTAGATTTAAGTCAACCAAAAATTAACTAAGCAGGTGAAATTTTAAAAAGCCAGCAAGCAGAGCTCCTTTTCAGCAGGACAGGTATTCAAAAAATCAGTTCCACCAATCCCACATAATTTTCTTCTTTAAACTACAATACTTCAGGAAGAAGGATAAGGCCATAAAGGATTCTACAGCATTAAATTATAAAATAGAGAGCCATGAATAATTTTTTAAGAAGGATTTAGCACATAAGTTATTGCAAGGCCCAAAGAGGAAGGGGAAAAAACATCACCTATAGATTAAATCACACCTCAGGTTGGAGGGCAGAAGGAGCAAAGCCTCATCTATAAAAGGAACTGAAGGAATCCAAAAGTTTTTAGTCATAAAAATATCTGAAACCTAAAAAAAAAATATAAGTAACTTGTCTACATTTTACAGCAAAGCTCACTAACCTCATATGTGGCTTCCTTACTCAGCTGGACCTTCCCCCACACAACAACCAAGCACTCTCCCTCCACGCACCTTGTTTTTCTCGGTCCTCCCTGCAATTAGCAGCTGTTGCTCATTAGGACTGATTTGTCTGGTGTTGTGGTGCATGGGGTCTTCAGCTCAGCCATTAACTCTTTCCTGCCACAGTCCTTTGTGGAGTTTGCTACTCCTCTGCAATGTGCAGATCAATACTCATTTTCATTGTCAGAGGCACATTGAACTAATGCCAGTCATAAAATCATAGAACTGCAGGATAATTCAGATTGGAAGGGGTTTCAGAAGGTCTCTAGTCCAACTCCCTTCTCAAAACAGGGTCACTTCTGAGCTCATGTTGTTCAGGATTTATCCTGTCAGGACTTGCAAACCTCCAAGGATGAAGATTGCTCAACAACTCTGGAAAGTCTGGTCCTCTGCTTGACTGGCCTCATGGTGAAATACCATGAAGTTAGGCTCAGATAAATTATTGCTGGATAATACTGTATCTAAACTGACATGATTGTGTTTCTCTAGAGCAAGATTTTCCCCTTTGCCACTCTGCAAGTGATTTCTGTGCTTCTTTTCCAGCTTGTGAATGCAAGAACAACGGGCAGTGTGACGAAGGATACTCAGGGACAGGACGATGTTTCTGTGAAACAGGATGGACTGGCCGGCTGTGTGAAACCAAGCTAGGTCTCTGCCTGCTCTCACCAGACTCTGTCCATGGAGCCATGGGTTGAAAGCACTTGTAGTTCATCAGAAGGTTCCCATAGATAAGAGAGAAAGGGTTAATAATGTTAGGAGCCATCTAAGAACACTTAGGGACTCTGCTCTGGACTGAGGACAAATCCTTTCAGCCCACTGTCTCCTCTTTTGTGACATGGCAATAGGAGTTCCCACCTCCCCTGTGGAGGGGCTTTGGGCTGTGGCAGTCAAAAACTAAATGTCTTAGAAGTTTCCCAGTTAACCAGACTGGTATGAAGGGTTCTCCTTGTGCATGAAACAAGGGCATGGTGGTACAAGAGCTCTTTCATTCCAGCTGTCCTGCCTTCCCTGCAGCTCTGCCGCCAACGTGCTCCCCGAGCTGCTCGGCCCACGCCGTCTGCACGGAGAACAACACGTGCCAGTGCAAGCCCTTGTACAACGGGGACGGGATCACATGCACAGGTGAGCTCCCACCCCCTGCTCACAGCGAGAAGGCAGCTTCTTCCCTCCTCCACATGCACGTGAACACAGTTACTGCCCACTATGACATGTTGCCTGTCCAACCTAAAAACTTCCACTGTGCAGCAAGTGAAACAAAGTTAGGATATAGAGAGTTCAGCTTTTTTCTGAATCAGAAGGCTGCCTTCTCCAGACTTTATCAAGCAGGACCATGGGCAGCAAGTGCCCTTCAGTCAAGGTTTGAACACAACAGGGTTTTAAGCTGGGTTTCCCTCAGAGGATTTACACTGGGACTTGATGATATCAAAGGGTTTTTCCAACAAAAATGATTCTATGATTTATTTTTATGACTGTAGGCAAGGCAGTTCCCTGGTAACACTGCTACAGAAAGAGTTGTTCTTTCTCAGCCAGGTGTCTTACATCTTCCAAACCTGGCCAGAAGTCTGAGGGTTGGTACCATGTCCCCTGAATCAAGAACATCCTGACAAGGCCTTCAGAGGCCTAAGAGATAGACTTACAGAAATTCAGTAATGCCTCAGGAAACGGAAACAGCTTTTTTTTTCTTAAACAAGTATTCCAGTAGTTTTAGTGTGAAAGGACTGGTGATGGTTTGTCTTTATGAAGAACATCCTCTTTAAAAGCAGACTTTACTCACTTATTTTCTTTCTTCCCCTGCAGCTGCAGAACTGTGCAAACAGAACAATGGTGGGTGCCACAAGGCGGCTGAATGCACACAGCACGGGGTGAAAGTCTTCTGTAGCTGCCAGAAGGGATACAAGGGAGATGGGTTTACTTGCCTTCCAATAAATCCTTGTGCTGATGGGTTCAACGGAGGCTGCCACGAGCATGCCATTTGCATTGTCATAGGCCCTGTAAGTTGAATGGTTTCAGTCCCCAGGAGGGAAGTCTGACACATTTCTCCCTGGTGCCAGCAGAAGTCTCCTCTGGCTGGATGGCACTCTGTACCTTTCTAAATCCCTGTTTTCCAAAACAACTTTTACTTAGCTCCAACCTACTTTCCACATCAGCTTGGTATGCTTTCAGCTGAAGGGTGAGAAGCAATCTGACATCTTTGCTCTGGGGAATGGGATAACACAGAAGATGAGATGTTTTGCATAAATAGTCTTTCTGTCCCACTCTTAGCTCTCCCTAACTGGATATCCTTATTTGCTGTAGGAATTTGTTAGATCAAAATTAAATACATTTTGGAAGCTAAACAAAGTGACAGCTGGGAGAATAGTGTCACTTGTTCGTTGCTTGAACTCAGCTTAAAAGCTCCACAGCCACACGATACAAATTCCATGACCCACATAGTCGGTGTGGTTAGGGAAAACTTGTGCAGGTGACTTGATCCAGCATTTGTCCTGGTGCTTCCAGGATCACTTCTCCATTCCACTGGTGTCTTGCCTGAGCTGTCTTCCAGGAGTGATCTAGAAAAGTCTTGCTGATAATCCATTCCAGCTGTCAACCCTCGCAGTCCCTGGATGTCACCAATTCCTGCTTGGTTTATAGCTCTCATTTATTACTATCAGTGGGCCATTAAATTCCATTCTTGCTCCCATGCCCAGCCATTTAAATACCATTTTGATATGTTTGCCATCCGTTTTTGTGAATTATGTGTCGTATAACCCTCCAATGCACGTTACTAACTTTGTGGATGAAATTATGCTTTGGTGTTAATTCAGCAAAGCACCCGAGTACACGTGTAAATGTTTGGCTTAGTTGTTAGTAGCAACTTTTCTGTTTGTCCATTCCTGCTTACATCAAATGAGATTTTCCCAACAGTTCAGAATGTTGCCTGAAACACCAGTTTTAGGTCAGCTAAATGCTTGTCTTGGCCTTTTTCCTTCTCTCTCTGAGCAGGACAGACGTAAGTGCGAGTGCAAAAGCAACTACATTGGTGATGGGCTGAACTGCTCCGTGATGCAGCTGCCCCTTGACCGCTGCCTGCAGGACAACGGGCAGTGCCACCCCGACGCTGACTGTGCTGATCTGCACTTCCAAGGTGAGGAGGGCACACCTTGCACACCACCAGCCCTGTGCCCTGAGGCCAGTGGCACTATTAGCTTGCTCAGCCCTCTACCTCTGTCCCTGTGAAACAATGAGATTGCAGTTGGAATGTGTGCTTACATACTTGGCAATACCAGCTCCATGAAGCAACATGTGAGGGCAGTCCAGGTGGGAATATCCCTAAGGAATCAATCTGTTCTAACTACGTTTCACAAAATTCACGGGTATTCATATGGCACAGCTGGCTCTGCATCCAGGCACAGAAACCCCTTCAGGAAGAGCTGGTCCTTCTCTCTCTTGCAGACACCACGGTCGGGGTGTTCCACCTGCGCTCCCCCCTGGGGCAGTACAAAATGACTTACAAGCAGGCCAGGGAGGCCTGTGCCAATGAGTCGGCCTCCATCGCCACCTACAACCAGCTGCTCTACGCACAGAAGGTGAGGAGGCCTCTCCGAGGGAGGAGATCCCCAAAGAGCACTGAGTCACAGTGTAAATTGAGAGGGAGGAACGAGGGGGCTGCTCTGCGCTAATAAGCATAATTTGCCCACCTTTCCTTCACCTATGCTCCCTGGTATGTTTGGCTGGGAGTAGTTTTCAGACTTTTTATTGGTTTCATGCCTGTTCACACAGCACTGGAACCACTTGACAAGTTCTTGTTTCCAGTGATGATGGGGTGAGAGGTAGAGTCAGACTTTCAGAGTATCTTCCAGGGGATTTTAATTATTACCACTTCTTAAAGAAATGTGCACTTCAGAATTATGCTTAATTTATTTCTTTAAAGTAAGTCTCCAGGAATCTTTTTCTCAAATGCTGTTAAGTTAACAGACCCATTTCCACTTTGCTTTCATTGAGTACATTACAGGCAACACGTTGTTGATGTCAGTAGGGTAAGCATCTCAACTCGGGTTTGCAAAACTTGTTTTAGAAGAGTGGGTCAGACTGACTGTCTCTTTCTAGCTCCTTCCAACTATGGAAGGAAGAAAGACACTCACTGTTTAGAGACACCTGTAGCAAAATGTGAAGCTGGACCACAGCCTGTACATCAACCTACTTCTACTGAAGATTCAGACTGCAGCCAAAGCTGCAGGTTCTCTGTGCCCCATAGTCTAAATGTTTCCCTCAAAGCAGTAAAGTCAGCAATGGGGCTGGCTCGAGCACTCCTGGTCACTTACATTGTACTTTGTGTTGGTTTGTCAGCCCTATCCACACAGGCAAAAGGTGGGCTGGCACACCACAGAATTGCGCATCACCTTTGGCTTTCACATCCTCCTCTGATGCTGCCCCACTTTCCAATCAGGGAGGCTTTTCCAGGAAAGGCTTGGTTGGTCCCCTTTGGCAGAGCTCAGTGCAGGGCAGGCTGCAGGACAGACGGATGGACAGAGCCCATTCAGATCCACAGGAGGGGTGCTGGCAGGGCAGGTGCTGCCTGAGCACCCCAGGGGCTCTGTTCATTCCATCTGCAGTTCCCCAGCCCCACCACACAGCTTTTCCCCTGCGCTTTTCCCTTCTGGCTGTGCTGACCGCAGGCGAGGTACCACCTGTGCTCTGCCGGCTGGCTGGACGCTGAAAGAGTGGGCTACCCCACCGGCTTCTCCTCCCCAAACTGCGGCTCCGGATACGTCGGCATCGTGGACTACGGGAGAAGAGTCAATCTGAGCGAAACCTGGGATGTTTTCTGCTACAGGGAGAAAGGTAAGAGGGTCCTTTGCCACATCTCTCTGTGCAAACGGGGGCAGCAGCCCCGATTTTGGTTCCTTCCATCAGCCACCGGCTGCTAGACAACACTGCAAGAGACTTTGCCTCTTTTTTAACTTTAAAAAAAAATCGTAACCTGTTGCTTACAAGTTGTTTTTCAGGCACAGAGCCACCTAAAGCTTTCTTGGCAAGGGTGTTTGCCCATACAGCTCTCCATGTTTGTACCTTTCAGAGGTGAACTGCACCTGCAAGCCAGGCTATGTGGGAGACGGCATCTCCTGTAGTGGGAACTTGCTGCAAGTGCTGATGTCCTTCCCAACTCTGACAAACTTCCTGTCGGTAGGAACCAAGGATGGGGTGGGAGTGCAGCAAAGCAGGCCCCAAATGCTTTATCCAGGGTTTGCTTTACTAGCCCAGCAAACACAGGCAATAACAACACACCAGTGAAGCAAGGAGGAGTGGTCTAACTCTGCACCCTCAAAATCAAAACTTAGTTACTATTTTAATTACTTGCCCCAGAGAGGTTTCTGGATTCTAAATTCAATTGGAATTAAAAGCCTGGTGCAGCTTTAGCTTAAAGGAGACTCTGCACAACTTCTTAAGCATCACAAGGAGCACGGTGCTTCGGAACTTTATCAAATTGCTGCTGGGAAAAGGCAAAATGTTAAGAGTTCCTTTCTTGTCACTACTCAGAATGTGTCACTGCTTGTCACTACTATATGTATAAGCAGCCTCAAAGACAACAGGGACCCAACTTCTGCAAATCCGCTTAAGATGTGTTCGTCAAATCAGCAGCTAGAGCTGGGTTTTGAATACGAAATTGCTTTCTAAAGTCACTCCAGAGCTGCTTTGTGGCTAATAACAGAAAGTTCCTTTGTTGTCATTCATACGGTCTCATCTTTTCCACTCTCCACACAAGAGTGCACAATTGTTCTTTAGTAAAGCTGGATTTTGTTTCTGCCTAGGATATCATGGCTTACTCCAACACCTCTAGGAAAGGGAGAGAGTTCCTGCGGTACCTCACAGACCTGTCAGTGCACGCCACTCTCTTTGCTCCCAATGATAGTGGATTAAAGGAAAATGAGGTCAGGGGTTTTTCTTTTTTTCCTTCCTTGTTCTATTAACACTTTTTAAACAGCTATTATGAGTTTCTGCATCCCATTAAAATTTAAGCTTAAAAAAATAGTATGATGTGACTTCTGTGTAACCCCATATAATTTAAACTGTACTCACAAAAGACATGAATTCATTGTTTCCATTTCCCTTCCATGGTTAGGGGCGCAAGGTTATCGAGTGTTCAAGTCACTACAAAGACTTTTCCATCAGGCATTTTAGTTACCCTGTTATGGAGGAGTCTGCCTCAGATGAAGTCTGCTCCAGCTCATTAGCATTGAGCACAGTTACTTGAAGAAAACAGCACACAGCTTTGGTATTTCCCACAAATACATTAAAGGCATCCATTCCTAACTTTGTTCCTATGCTTACCCCTTTTATTCTTTCTTTCCTTCCTTCGATCAAACACTGTCTCAAACAATTCACAAGGGTTCATGCACTGGTTTACATCTTCAAGCTGTTTGGAATATCTCTGAGTCTCATCACATCAGGTCATCCTACAGAGGAATGAAATCCTTTGTCCTGCTGGAATTAAGGTCCTGCCTGCTGCAGGCAGCCATCAGAGGCCAGCAGGGACAGAAGGTCCCACTGTTCCCATGCAGATTTCCCAATAACCTCTAATGCTACTGCACTTGCTGCAGCATTAATAGCAGAGGGGGAAAAAAGGGTCACAGGCACTTAGCCTACTAGTAAATCCAAAGGATTAATGAGATCCATTAACACTCCTTGTATTTTGCCCCTCATTTGCAGACACTTTCTGGGAGAGACATTGAGTATCATCTATCTAATGCCAATATAATGTTTTATGAGGACTTGACCAATGGAAGCACCCTTCTAACTCGTCTAGGGAAAAAACTCCTCATTACAAACTCCAGGGGCCAGGAACATCAAGTCCCCACTGCTGATCAGGTACCTTTGTAATAAATTTCCCATCTTTGTGCTTTTCCCCCTCTCATGCTATACCCTGTGATGGGGTGGCACACGGATCTGGAGGGCATTTTGATAAGGTTAGAGTGGGCAGCAATGAGACTGAGTTTAGAAGGCTCTTTCCTGTCCAGAGACTGAAGGATAGGAGCTGGCAAACTGCAAATTTACAAACTTGCAAATGGACATGCTCTGACCTGCAAAACACAAAGGAAGCTGTTGAAGTGGCTTTCGGGAATGGAAAAATGGGGATATGGGCTTCATTTAACTCTTCTCTCAGCTTGGCAGGATTATGGGGGAGATGGCTGTGGGATGAAGAGATGAGAGCAGCAGCTTATAATTAAAAAAAAAGGTGTTGGCATTTGTAAAGTTTCTTGGTAACTTTCTGGGAGAGGCAAGAGACACCAACTCAGCCGTGCTCACGGCAAGCAAACTCCAGCCAGCAAACTCAAGTGGCAAGTGGCTTCCTCCACAGTGAAAGTGGCTGCCTGGCATCAGGAATAACAGCACTTCTAGGCAGAGCTTGGCAATTTCCCAAAGATCACAAAAACCTTTAATTAGAAAAGAAATAAAAAGGACAGAGCAACATGAAGGCAGCACGCAGGTAATGATGATGGCTACTTCATGCGCAGGAGAACCATGACCAGCCTGGGGCCATCCCCAGCTGATGTCCAGGGAGGCAGCAGTGTGAAACCCCCTGTATTTTTTCTCTCTGGGTGTCAGCAGCTGAGGTGGGGAAATCATCTTAACATCAATTTCAGTACCAAAGGGAGAAGGGTCAAAGCTCAGCTCTCATTCCTTCTTTCCCTGGTAGAGTGAGATCCGATATGTGGACAGAAGTGCTATTGTTGAGTGGGATATAATTGCTTCCAACGGGATAATCCACATCATTTCAGAGCCTCTAAAGGCTCCATCAGAACCTGTAAGTACATAGTGATTTAGGTTTTTGGGGTGGTGAGAGGTAACTGTGTCTTATGTCACCCTAAACTCCTTGCTGACATTCATATATTCCCAGTTTCCCTGACATACAAGCAGCTTTCAGCTTAAAAGGTTACTTTCAAAGAGAATTAGAAGTTGAAAACAAGGTACCAGTGATACCAAAATATTTGTCTGAACAATTTCTTCCCACATTTATAAATTTATTTTCTTTATATAACATAGTGGAGCTCATGTGTGTAACAGAGATTTTAAAGTTCCATTTTAGTTCTTCCAAAAAGACCTTTCAAGATTCTAAGGAGCATTGTTTACTCTTGCTTTGGCATTCATTCCAATCCAAAACAACAAGGTTTTTTGAAAACAGATACCTTTTGCCTGCATGAATTCCTGCAAAGCTCCCAGTTATCCAGCTGTCTCCTTGGTCCACAAGGTGTAGTGATGGACTCAGCAGTGCTGGGTGAACGGTTGCACTCGATCTACTTCAACATAAACAGTTCTATGATTCTGTCAAAAGGTCACATTTAGATGTCTCTAGGGAACACCTACCAGGAAACCCAAACACAAGAACAGCTCAGGACTAGAGCATAGCTCAAAGGGACCCTGCATGGGTGCTGTAACCTGACCAGTATGCACCCATAGCTCACTCACCCTTTCCCTTGCTTCCAGGCTCCTCTCCATGCCAGTACTGGGACAGGAATATTCTTTGGCATCTGTCTAGTTACTGGAATTGTGGCTCTTATTGGATATTCTTACCTCAGGTTCAGGAAGAAAAACACAGGCTTCCAGCACTTCAAGGTAGGCGGCGGGTGGGAACACGAAGCAGGGGGTGGACAACACTTCCCCAGACCCACTGCACTTCCCAAATCCACAATCTCCAGTTTCTCCAGGGGTTTTAAGCTAGATTAAAAACCCTCATCACTTACACTTGAACTGTTCAGACAGACACAGAAGAAGTGGGGAAGGGCTCACACACTTGCCTTGGGCATGAGCTTACAATTGCCCTCAGACCTCTCCACCCAAGTGTCTGCTCTCACAGACACTTCCAATGCCAAGGACTGGCCCAAAGCTCATTTAACTACACCACAGCAGTGCAGAAGTCTTTGCCTCCCCAGAAAGCTCACCCTTAAGGAAGCAGGCAAATACAACCACTGAAAGGGCACCTGTCCTCCATTGCTATTTATTTTGTTGTTCTGGAGGTTGAAACGTTTGATAGAACATTAATAACATTTCCTAAACTATAGGAAAAAAGCCAGACCCAAAAAACAAACAAATTGAAATGCCTGTAGAACTGAAATGTGCAGGTTTTTATACTGATGCACTTACATGCTTGATTTCTCTTAACTAATTTTGCTAGCAACACATAGATGCAAAACCAGCCAGCAACAGCCAAGCTACAGAGAGGAGGGATGAGAAAAAAATATTACAAAATACACAAGAACCAAACCAAAAGAAAGTCTACCTAGAAGTGAACAGAAATCCCTTCCTGTTCTAGTCCCTGCATGTAACGTGAATCATCTTCTAGAAACAAAGCCCAGGAGTCAAGAGCCAGGGTAAACACTTGCATTTTTAAGTGGTGTCAGTGAGAGCCCTTAGGACTAACCAGATGCTTTTTACTCCAAGCACAATTTCGGGGCCACACTTCCTCTCCCATTCTTCACTGAGGCTTAAAAATAACAAGGGAGAGGAAAAGAGACACCAGTGTTAAGTGACCTGAGATAATACAACAGCCAAAACCACAGTTCATGCCCAGAGACAGGTTTAGACAACAAAGCCAGTTCAATCACAACACTGCACCAGCAGTTAGTGAAGCACAAGTGCCCCACTTTATGCACTGGAGGAAGAAGATGAAACTTAAGTTTGGGTTCTCTTGTGTAGTCAAAAGATGACACTGACACCACGTCGCTGGACAAGTCACAGCCTTCAAATATCACCAACCCCTCATACGAAAGTCCTTCAACAGCGACTTCACCAGAACCTACTTATGATCTTTTCTCAGTAAGTGTTCATTTTGCTTTGAGATTGAGACACTACTAATATGGTGGTAAGAGGGAATGACTTAAGTGAAAGAAAAACATCTAGTTGGAAAATAAAAATTAATGCAAGAAGCCAGTATTTGAGTTCCTGGCTCTCCTGTCTCCCTGCTGCTGGAAATTGGGTTTGTCTCACCTGTAGTAAAATCAAAGCTGTGGTCAACAGCTGCATCTCAAGTCCACCTTCAAAGACAGCTGAATTAAACTGGACTTCAAATGCCACTGGATGACAGTGACATGCCCATACAAACTTAAGAAGCCTTCTAATTTGTCTTCACGTCTCCTTGCTGAGAGCCATGCTGGCACTCCAAAGAATTTGAAACACAGCAGGGAGGGGGCTGGGAATGCAGGGAAGGAAAGAGCACATCCTCACCAAGGTACAGAGTCTAAAATCAAAATGCACCGTTTTGCATCCAGTAAAAGGACTTGTTTGGTGCAAAAATGTCAGGTGCCAATTCTGGCATCTGTATGGACAAATCTGCAAAAAAGTTACTTTTGTTTCTTAATGTAGTGTTCAAGTCTGATTTTCTTTTTACTCTATTTTATAGGACTCAGATGACCAACAGCTTGTGATGAGTGGTCCTCATGATCAGAATTAAAGACCAAATTTGGCATTAGTCAGCTAATAAACACATTTTATTTACACTTACTGTGAAAAAAAGAGCACCTACATTACAGGGAATAAAATCTTGTTACAAACTAAAAACCAAAAGAGCACAGCTTTGTTTAAGATGCCTTCTATATAGCTCACAAAGATACCAGCCTCAGAAGTGTGGGCTGAATCTGAGCAGTACCAACTATGAGTGCTGAAAGCAAAACTGAGTCTAAACTAACCAGCCCAGAAGCGGACACCTCTCTGGGAAAAGCAGCTGATTTTCACTCACCTGCTATTTAACTGCTTTTATTCTTCTCCACAGACTTTAAAATGGCCACAAGCACACAGGGCTGTTAACTTGGCAAATATCCTAAATTTTCTAGTACTCCAGGCCTGTGCTTTCATTTTGGCTCAGTTGCAACTAGAACAGGCAAGTGTGAAATAGAACATGTGGTAAGCCTCTATTTTTAAACGGAGGGGATTTTTTTGCTAGTTTACTTTCCTGTTAGATATTCAGCAGCAGGAAACCACCATCCTGTCTGTCCCCTTGCCTCCTCTAGCTTCTCTGTCTTTCCTTGAACTTGGCTTGGTGTTTGGTTTACATCTCACCTCACTATACAAAGGGAAGCAGTAACTGAGGCAGCTTTAGGAAGAAATGCAGGTGTTAGGAAAGCATCCAAATGAACCATTTTTGTGAAGAGTGGACTATGAAGATGAACACCCCCTTGCCATGCAGAGTCTGCATTCGGTTCTTCAGGTCTGAGAGGAGCAGCAGCAGCAGCTGCTCCTTCCCATACTGTATTTTTACCAAGCACAGTAGTAACAGCTGCCACTGTCACCACACACTATTAGAAATGGATCAAACTTGAGTTTGACTCACTGTCACCTCCTTCCATCAAAATATTAATATCATCATGATAACGTGAGAACATGGAACAAACCACAAAACAGAAAGAGAAGATTTTCTTGCTGGCAGTAGTAACATCCCCCCAACATGTAGGGGGGCAGGAGGGAAACCCAGGAAAGCTTTAGTCACCTCTGGGAACTACGCCAGGAGGCCTTCCCTCAGAGCAAGGTGGGGGGAAAAATCCAGGGTTGTTGATGCACAAGGAAGGGAGTATAATGTGTAAATACACATTCATCTGGATGAAACAATTTCCTCAGCTCCTTCCCCCGTCCCCCTACACAAGCCTGCTTGTTTTCATGGACATTAGAAAATTTAGAACACAAATGTGCTTAAACACACAGTCACATCTAGGAGAGTTTTCCCCACAGAATTTAGCAATTAATACAACACATGCTCTTTCCTTCTCCCCAGTCAATCAAAATATTAAGGCTCACAGAGACCAGAAGATAAAGTCCAAGCATTTATTTTTGTAATAATCATTAAATATTTTTATCACAAAAAAAAAAAGCTCCACAATTCATTAAAATCTTCTCTTACTGATAGGCTATTCAGCTCTATGTTTTTGATAGACCAGAACAAAAATTTCTTCTTGCTTTGGTGTTCAAATGAACCATACTTCCAAAATTAATATAGAGACACTGCCCATTAAACATGCCTAAAAATCTCTTCGAAATCAGTAGCATAAGGTTAAAATAAGTAATGCAGAAAGCGTCATGGTAAAATCATTTAAAAAATGCAAGACATTTTTAAAAGTTAAAAAGCAGCATTTTAGCACTGAAAAATAAATAATACACTTGAATATTCTCATTTAAATTTATATTATATATAGTTGGACTATTTTAAGGAAATATAACCCTTCCATAATTAACTTTTTTCATGCAACGTTGTTTATTTCAACAAGTCATGCAATATAAACAATATTTTACTTCAGCTGGCTGTTGCAACATAGCCTGGTACAGAAGTTTGATTTCTAAGTTAAGAGAAAGGAAGGGTGACAGAAGAAAATAATCTTGAAACAAAACGTGCATTATGTGCATAACACCATCCAAGCCAATGAAACTGTTCCTGCCTAACACAGGATGAATGTACAGTGGTTTGGGTGGGTGTTTTTTTTAAAGAGTGCATTGAAATCTCTGGAGCATGAGAGGTGCTACACACCAAGTTCAGTTCTAGCTGAGCATTAGGATACAGAACTGAAGGCAAATCAGGATAATCCCATCTTTGTACTTCATTATAAAGTTATGCTAAATATTTCTTGCACAGCCCCACTGAGTCATCTCCTGATACAGTCAAACTAATTTCCTGCAACACTAAACAAGCAGGACAGTCAGATGAACGTACTCATTTCAAGTATATTCACCTGTTTAAACACAGAGGTGTTTAAACCACACACTTCAGCCAAGTTTGACATAGGAGCATAGAAAAATCATAAAATCTAAACGATCTCTGAGAACTTCATACTGATTTCAAGCATACAGGAAAACTACTTACAAAATTGTGCAGGCTAAATTAGAATACATTCTTTACTTTGCAAACATGCTTTCAAAAACATGAAATATACTGTACATGAAATTCACTCTAGATACTTGCACATACAGACAGGTTAAAAAAAAACCAAACAAACAAACCAAACCAGAAAACTTTTGGTCAACAAAAGTTTGTTTGCCTGACAATCATGACAGAAAGCAAGTGATATCCCTAAATGAATACCAAATACTATGTATTTTGTTAATTACATGCTTCTAAAAACCAAGGCTTTTATAACTAAAATTTGAAAAATATTAATCATATTATGCCTTCTAAAGTGGCTGGGGTGAGAAGCACCACTTAAAAAAACAAATATATTTCCTTTGGATTCAGAGAAAGGAAACAATTCTTATTTAAAAACAACTATATAGCAGTTCTATAAAGTGCCTCTTTGAGGAAATACATCAACAGATGTTTTCCTTGTGCAAAATAGACATTTTTCAGCTCGAATCTTTGAAACACATATGCTACCCAGAGTTTGTGTTCATACATTACCTTCAATATCTGTAATTCAATAAAACTTCTAATCTATACCAAAACTATTTTTCTTTATTCAAACTGTGTACCACCCCTAATTTAGCTTTCAGAGTTTGAGCTAAAAACATGTCATCAGAAAACTCTGGGTTTCACTTTCTCATTTCTTAGTTTTTCCTTTAAGTCCTTTGCCCCTTGTGCGTGTTTACTTTTGACTGTAGAGGTCTGTTATGGCAGGCTGTATGAAATACATTCTCTCCTAGGGAACAGCAAAGCCACATTGCATACCACTGGAATAAGACACTGTTAAAATCTTTAAAAGCAGCATTTAGGATCAAACTAAAGCCTGATAGAGAGATCTGTCTCCACTTCGAAATGCAAAATGCAAAACCTCTTGAAACTACTATTATTGGAGAGTGGATACTTGAAGTGTCCTGAAACTCAAAAAAAAAGTTACCTAAAAGTTAAGAGAAGGAAGCTGAAGCAGCCCAAGCTACTGCAAGTTTCAGCTGTAGGCTCGGGTCCACCTGCAGCCAAGCACAGATATGGCAAGAACAGAAACTGCACAGACAAGAGAAAGAGCCCAGGAGCCTGAGCCCAGTGCAGCAGAGCCAGGACACTCCAGCCCTTGGCTCCTCACAGGTAAGGCTCTGTCTATAGCAGCAAGGAAAGGTACAAAGTGTGACCCTCCCTCTCAGTCTCACCCTAGGCCGGTTACTAATTTGTATCGCTGAATTACTAATACTGGATTTAAGCTCTTCCACGCCAAGTTCCATTATAGGCTCCAGCTGGAGTGCTGAAAAGGGCCAGAAGAGAGAGCTTAGGTATTTCTTTGTAAACCACAAGGCTGCAGATAAAAGTTTCCAATGAACAAACAAAACTAACCACCCCAGAACACCAGCAGTCCTCCCCCTCAGATGTGCCCTCCCTCCTGGCCCACTACTATTTTGGCAGCCCATCATCTCTTCTGTGTGTAAGAGGAGTTTTCACATGTCTGAGCAGGAGAGGAGGAAAACAGGTACAAAGCTTATGAGAAAAAGTATGAAATACATATAAACCAAAGTAACAGATTAAAGTGACTTAAATATAATACAGGTACATTCAAGAAAACCAACAGCTATTTGTCCATTTTAGAGAGGAGCCACCAAGAGTTTATTTGATCTGAACTGTCTCTTGTAGGAAAGGTATTCTGAATGTACCAGTGCACAGCTGGTCTGACCAGCCAGGAAGTTCATGCTGCAAAGGAGTCCTTCTTGGATAAAATGTGTAATCAGGCTCGTAGTTCAAGAGACAGCTCAGTGATGCCATGTAGATATCCGCAAATCTAGAGAGACGTCTTAGGAAGTAAGTTGGATTCTCATCAGTTCTGAATATGCTTCCAAACTGTGCATTGAAGAAATTCCTGTTCATCTCCCTGTCCCCCCAAAAAAGAGAAAACAAAGACAACGACGTGAACAGACCTGCACACATCTCTTCACCAGCTGGCATCCATAACCTGAAGCAAGCAGATGCTAATACCTGTTCTATGTATTATTCTCTTGCCATTGTACTTCAAAACACCAAAATGTGCCACAGAAGTTTTTTACCTCTTGTGCATATACAACCCAGATCTAGAAATCACAGTTGTGAAGAGCCTCACACTTCTCCCACTAGAGATAAGTTGCTTCTGACATCAGAAACATGACATCTCAAGCCTTCTTTTCTAGAGAAAGGCAGAAGTCTTCTTCACATTCTCTAAATCCTAATGACATCCAATGTTCCAAAGATAAGAGACTTCTTAAGAAAAGGCAAATATTGGGCTTAACACACACCAAAAGCTTAAACACATCTCGGAATTAACTTCTGTCATTAGTCACTGCCAAGTAACATTCCCATTTTGTTTATTCCCACATTTCTGGGGAAGACTGCTGGTGGTACAGCTGCTGGCCTTGCCAACTGTGCACTTCACACACCCTGAATTTAGGGTTTACTCCTTCATGATAATAGATTATTAGGACTTTTAGCCCTATTACCTATCTTTGTGATATATCCATTGCTAAATCCAGTCTAGGGCAGAGCCCAGTTTCTATGTATTCTAAGATGTATCACATGTAATCTGCAGAAATCAAGTAAAAAACCTGGAAAAGTGACCTACATCTTGACAAAGAAATACACTCTTTATTCATGCAGAAGCTGTGTAATCAACAGTGACAGCTGAACACACGTGGACAGAAGAACCAAAATGAGAAGGAATGGGACTTGATGTTACCTTTTCACTGAAAAGTTACATCTGTTCTAAAGACAGGGAACAGGGAAAAGGGTCCGTATGTACAAAGTGTCAGAGGGGAGAAGAGCCGCACAAGAGACAGGTAGAATATCACTTTAAAAATGTTTTATAATATCTGTAATTACCAGGGAATATAAACCAGGGATGGAGAGAAATTCCAAAGAAACCTGTGGAAGATATTGTATAGAACCCTTGGCTACTAAAGAAAGCTGCAAATTCTTCCTCCCCTGTGTCTTACCTCATTTCCTTTCTTTCCTTCTTCCATTCTTCTAAAATCATTTGGGAATCAGGATCACGGTGAACCTGAAATGTAAAGTATGGATAACCTGTAAGTAAGGATAAATAAGCCTTTCCATTAACAAACCCTTATCAGCTAACAGGACACAAGCAACACTTCAGAGGTCCATATAACAAAGTTATCCATGTCCATTTTAAACAACCAAAAGCAGGAATTGATCCAGGCTGACCAGTGGAGAAAGGAGACAAGATTTTGAGAAAACTCCTATTAATTAACCACACAAACAATTGCATTTATCTACAGTCAAACACTTCAGTGAGACTGAAAGCACTTGCAACATCAATGTCCAGCATTTAGAAACTTGGCTGGATCCCTTGGGCTCAACAGAGCCGATTACACACACACAGAACAAACCTGCATGTGTTCCAATAATCCTGTCAAGGTTTGCAGCCAGGTCATGGTTTGAATGTACTTCTCTGTGTTCATGATTTTAATCTCCGATCGTAACTCGGGAATAATCGCACCAGTGCGCCAGCCATGCTTCAGGGTCAAGTCCTATTCACCAAGAATTACAAAATACAGATCTTAGTCTTAAACAGAACTACTTAAAAGAAAAGAATCTGACTACTGTTTATCCCAAAGTGGCATTAATTTAACTGGTTTTTATGTACAAGCAGAAGTATAAAACAGTGGGACTTGACTGTGCTAATGGACAACAGAATTCAATTTCAGATTAAGCTTCAAATCCTACATTTTTGAAGAGAGAGAGATGAAGAACACACAAGCACTTGCAAATAAACACTAATTCCTTAGGTTTAAACCAAACAGCAGGAAATTCCTGTGTAGATGAGAGCTCTGCTGCTGCCAGCAGTACCTGAAGGAACTGTGTGCTGGGTTTGTGCTGTTTACCCACACTCCCAGCTGACAGAAGGCTACAACCAGGAGCCCCAGCTATTCAAGCTCCTCCTGACAGGTACAACACAAGGCAGCTGCCACCTGTGGTCTCTTCTCCATTGTGCCAGAGTAGAACAGAGCTGCATCCTCCTTTTGGCCCTCAATCTTCTGAAGCACCCAAAGTTACTGTTATTTTTAAAAGCAGACTGAGGAAAAAATGTTAACATCTGCTGCTGCTGCTGAAACGTTACCAGAGCTTGGCAGCGGAAAAGTCACGTGCAGGCATTCATGTGAAATCAATTACAAAAGGGCCAAGTGGTGGTCACTTCCCTAAAGTAACACTTAACAGAGCACTTGTTCATAAGGTGACAAAAAAATGCCTGGATAGTGGGGATTCAAATCAGAGCAAGATCTTGGGAAGAACGTTTACCATTAGTGACAGGAAGATTGCCTCCTGCATTCAAAATAGAGGTTCATTCCACTCTCATCCAAGTCAGGCATATCCTGTACATTTGGATCTCTGTGTTTACTCTCTGTTACATATGACACAATCAGTATCTGGATTGGGAATACCATCTCACACGTTCCTGACCACAGTTAGTAAACAACTTAAATGCTACAAGTCAGGTGGAAAATATGGTTGGCATGTTACACCCCCAGTGTTCTTCACTGGGGGGGGAAAAAAAAAAAAAAAAAGGCAATATGGCTTAACTACCAAATTTTGTTGTATTTTAAAATCTCAAATGAAAGTGTGTTACATTGAATAACTGGGGAGGAAGAGAAGAAAACTAAAAAAGCCTCATCTTTTCTCTGATTTTGGGAAAGCAAACTACTTACTGCCAAGTCACTGTATATGTGGTCACCAAAGTAGAGAACCTTAGAGCCCCTCCAGCCAGTAAGCTTCAGAAACTCATACAAGTTACCCTGCAGAAATAATGACAGGGACATTGTAACAGCATGTGACCTGCACCTTCACAGGCACAAAAAAGGAACTTGGTACTCCACTAAAAATATTTTCATATCACAAATCTTGTCCTCATCTTATACACCATAAATCCCAAATTTTACAGGTGATTTCAGTGATAGTAGCACTTCAAGAAGCAAGGACATACAATACCGACAATGAATTTGTACAACTTCAGACATTAAAATAACTCTCAAAGAACGCATCTGCATTTTAGAAGCCTTTATATGCAAAGAAGCTTGGGATTCTAGGAAACAGGTATTAAATTTGAACAGAAGGAGTCTATTGAAAGCATACCTGTTTGTAAATCTGGCCTTTCTGAAGCTTGTGAATCTTGTCCCAGAGCAAGACTCCCCTTTCATTCACCTTCCGAAATGGTCTAGAATAGATATACAATTGTTATGTTGCTGTAGAAATTCTGTCACTTCTTAGGAAATTAAAGTCTTAACATTAAAAATACTCATCTGTCAAAAGGAAAATTCCCTCTAGCATTTGAATTTTGTAAGAGAAAAAGCAAAACTCCGAAACTTCCACCTTAACCAGTGAAAAGCAATGTATCTCTCCAGTATACCTATGAGATTTATAAATACAGTTTGAGAACAACTGCTGAGAAGTAAAGCAGGGACCTGCGGCAGAGCAGAAGAAACAGCATGAATTGTCTGCCACTAAGGAGGAGAGAAGAGAACATAAAAAAAAACATGTGTAAGAATCCCCCAATCCCTCATTTTGTACACTTGGACAACTGAAGATGAGAGAGCACAGAACTGCGGCCAAGACATAAAGCAAAGTGGTTTTTTAATTAAATGCAAAAAGTAAAGGGAAAATAATCCCACCTCCCTCTATTTCACTTTCAAATCATAAGCACACATAAAGAAACAGGTCATTTTCAAGGGTAAAAGTAGAGCATACACAATAGAAATGTGTTTACTTAATCACAACTAGTCCAAATATTCCAGTCTGTCAGCCAGACAGATGCCTTTTAAATATCATGTGTGATGAAGAAAAAAAAAAAAAAAAAAAAAAAAAAAAAAAAAAAAAAAAAAAAAAAACCAGAAGAAATTTCCAGATAAGGGTCTGATCTGAAAGGCATCAAGATTTCTCAGGTTTATTAGGAAAGAAGAACACTTCATCAACGTGCAAGTAAGATGTTAAAAACAGCTTCTGTGGCCCTAAGTCACTCCAGTAGACCTGTGACAGCTCCTGAAACTTTCTTAGGCAAGAAAAGGTAAATATTTAGACTTCAGCATTAGGTGTCACTGCATTTTGTAATGACCTTACATAGGATTTCACCAAATATGATTTCATTTTACATTGCAGCCAAATGAAAATATTTCATAACACTCTATAGCCTTATATGGAAGAGCTGCTTGAATCATTCTTTACTGACTACACACCCACCTTCGCTTATCATTGAAAAAGTTTGGTTTTTCAGCCTGCACAATGACCACATCAAAGAGATCCCTCCAGTCCTTGCCAACGATGAACTTCATGCCTTTGTCCCTAAAAAGGACAGAGGGATATTAACAACAAAGCATAGCAGAGGGCAGTTATCTGTGCAATGTAATGAGTTACACTAGAGAACTTCATCTTCCCCATCCTTAAAGAATGCATAGTTAAACAGCAAACACTGTTTAACAAACTGCTCACTTACACAAAGCTGCTGGGACTGTTTGTGATGAGAAACATCTTCTTGCCATGATCAGCCAGCTTTGCTAACACTGCACGAGTTTGTTCAGCATAGCAGATGTATTTCTCTGTGAGGATTGGGGAAAACACAGCATCAACTGAAAAATTCTTGTGAAAAACTTTGTCTGCATTCAACCAAGGGTTCAGAACACAGGGTTATACTTTAAGGCACCTTTAACAAGTGGGAATAACTCTTTCAAGATTTAAAAATTTACAATTTGTAATCTTTATTTAAAGAAGCCAGAAAAATCATATACTATCAGTAAGAAAAGCTTTGATAGATTATACCATTAGTACTTACCAATATCTGCTTCAATTGCTCTGTACATTATTCCTTTGATATGAACATCTCTGATTGAATCCTGTAAGGAAAGCAATGAGCAGCAAAGAACTTTATCTTTTCAAGTGTAACATCCATGCTCACTGCATAGCAATAGTTACTTGTTTTTAAAACAGCTCCTTTCTTAACACGTCCAATTTTACAGAAATGCCATGTAATGTAATGTTAAATATATAGATAGATAGATATGTGTGTGTGATGTCACCACTAGACAAAGAGTAAGCCTGTCCTCCAAGAAATTAACTTCATTTTGGGAAGTACAAAACTGTACAGCAAAGAGGCTGTTTTACATAACTGTGAGAGGTTGCTCAGAAGGGTGAAGTGGGGTGAAAGCCCTCTGCAGAAGCAGAGTCATCACAGATTTCCAGTGACCTTTGGAGCAGAACACATTCCTTTCCCCTTGCAAAAAAAAAAAAAAGTTGTACATCTGACAGATTTTAGATTACAATCACTCACAAATGCCCTGATTATTTACATAAGAAATTTACGCACAGATGAAAGAAGCTGAACGCTTGAACAAAGTATTTATAAGGCGCTCTGGAGGCATTGAACAGCTCTCCTCAGCCAGCTCTGCACCAGCCAGCTTTGTTTAGAACAGTGCCATTTTGGTACTTACATGGGGTATGTCCTCAAAGTCCTCAAAAAATACCACTACAGGGTTTCCAAAATGCTTCTAATACTGAATAGTGCAGAAATTTCTATACACACTTCAGCAGAAACTACAAGAAGTGGCCTTCTCTGTGTTACATAACCATAACATAAAATTATCTCCTCTGCAGGACACATCCTGAGGAATCAAGAGGGTAAAATTATTCTAGACTAGTGCTAGAGTTTTTCTGGAGGAGGAAGAGAGGTAAACAGGCAAAATAGATAGCCCAAAAGCCCAAGATAGCAAATGATTGCACGTTAGCCAAGATGCAGTAAAACTGAAAGCTCCAAATGGGAATTCCCTATAGCCTCTTACATTCCCTATAGCTTGTTAAATTCCTGATAGTGTGAAAAAATATGTTCAACAACAAAAGAACTTTTATTGCCTTAGAAGATCTTCTTAACTTTCCCCCTATTCACCCCTCAAACCTACCAAAAGAGCAACAGCCCTAGAACGTCAGCTTTCAAACATATTTCAATTGATTCTTTTCCAAGCTCTACCTTATTCTACTCATGTTTTTATGGCTGTATATCCATAATTACTCCATACAAAACCTAAGGTGAGGTATTTCACTGAGGCTGACACAATGGGTAGAAGCTTCCTGAAGTGTTCACAGAGAAGACACACAAATATACAAGTTAATCTAGATCTTCAAGACTTGACACCTACCTTGACATCTTTGTACAGATGAACAGGTTCATAGTCTATGTTGTTTTTCAGAAAGTATTCATTCACACAGGAAAGGAGTGTCATTTCTGGCAAGGAAAATATATCCATGAATTGCTTCATTGTATTTCCTTGTGAGCTCTACAGTGATGGGAAGAAAAGGAAAGAAAAACAAATCAGGCATTTCTCAGATTAGAACAGTTTCATTTGTTCAGTATAAACACTTCAGCTTAGTTGCAGATACTCAGTTTTTGCCATCCCTGTTCACATTGCTACAGATTCTTTTTCAACAAAGACCTTCAATAAAGTACCTCCAAAAAAAGTGTTGTGATCGATTCTTCAAATAAATCCAACTCATTACTCTTAAGAGCAGTATTTTAATTCATAAAAACAAGACAGTGCTCAGCTAAAAGTCAAGAGAAGGCCTTCACTAGAAGTCTGTACTTCCAAAAACAAGAGGCACTGATGGACGAGGGATGGAGGTTTTCTTATTAGTTTGGTGTTTTTTTAAGTAAAGTGGAATAGTAATGAGGATTGCAAAACAATTTACCTCCTTGAAATGAGAAAAGTTGTAAGGATCTACAATAACCAGTGCAATAACAGAGGAAGAAATTTCTATTCTGCAAAAGCTGTAACAATAGTTATGTTTCACAGAAGTAGAGAATCTCATTATATAACAGCAAATACAGCCCAAATACCTCTCAATAAGTAGGGAGGTAAAACAAGCAGCTTGGGATCAGAGTAACACAAAGCAGAGGTTGCAAGGCCCCGCTGGAGGTCATCTTGCCCAAACCCCCTGCTCAAGCAGGGCCACCTAAGGCCAGCTGCCCAGGACCTTGTCCAGATGGCTTCTGTATCCAACCACAGGGACTCCACAACCTCCCTGGGCAACCAGCCTGTGCCAGTGCTAGGTCAGCCTCACAGCAAAGGAAGCATTTCCTGATGTTCAGAGGAAACCTCCTGTGTTTCAAGTCTGTGTCCCTTGCCTCTTGTCCTGCCACTGTCCTTTCCAAGATCAAAGAAAGTATAGACCTAAACAGACCAAGGCATCTGGGAATGCCAGAGTGATATTCACAACTGCTGCAGAGTCTAGATTCAGGAATTCTAAATTCAGCTCCTTAAAATAAGAACAAGTACAAGAACAATAAAACACATCACAAAGAAGGGCTTTTCATGTCAACATGGAATTAACATCTGTACACAAAAGGAGTGAAATAAACTTGGCTTTTAAGCAAAAAGTCAGCTTCATTCTTCATTTGGGAAAGAGGAAGCAACCCACCAGAGGGAAAAACCAACTCTCTTGACAAAGTTCAAGATCTAACTTAGAAGTTTCATCTTCTATCACTCATCTTTTGTCAAATCCTCTTACTGTCACTCTGACAGTTGCATGCAGGAGTTGCCTCCATGCATTTTCTTGCTGCTACACCACCTAAGCCATCAGACTACCAGGAAAAAGTAAAGTACATGAACCACATATGGTTCATTTCCCAGCCTTTATCAGATTGTCTTTGCAACACTGAGCAAGTCACTTGATTTTCTGTGTTCCACCACTCTGTCTGTATGACTTGGTAAGGCAACAGTCAGAAGAAACTACAGTGAGCAGGAGAAAGAAAAGTTATTTGTCACTTTCGAGGGCAAACTTCACATACAGCACTGAACTAAAGTCAATGATATATTGAGAAAATGTAACTGGTAGTTATAATGAGAACAAAATTTAAACACCACTATCCTCATGCCAAAAAAAAAAAAAACCAAATCAAACAAAAAAAAAGCCCCACAAAACGAAAAAATAAAAACAAACAAACAAAAAAACCCCAACCGATTTTAAAAACCATTTTGTGGTTTTACCTTTCCATAAAAGTCACTCATTTGTTCTAAAGGGACATGGGAACCATCATACATTGCAATGACTTCTTCATCTGGGACAACACTGAGGCCTCTGGAAAACAACACTAGCTTTAGCTCAAAAGTCAGAGTAAAATTTTCAAGTAATCACCAAACTCTGAGAGAATAACACTTAGATCTGGATCTTATTAAAACAATAATAATGTAACAGAAACACTTTTGTTTTTAAGTTAAAACAGCATCTTTCCTTACCAAACAAGTAACATTTTAACAGGTTCATGCATGCAGAACACATTCCAATTTTAAGTCATTTCTACTTTCTTATGGGAAAAGAGCTTATTAGTCTCCATTAAACCTATGCCTCAAGGGGTTTTTTAAGAAGTGGTTGGAACTTCCAGTTTCTTAACACAAAGTAATTCCTCACGCTGCCTTTTCTTTTATACAGCTTTGATGATATGATAGTGTTTAAACCAGATTATTCTGCAGCATGACCTTGAAGATTTAAGGGAGTGAAAAATATACACAACCCTTAACTAAATAAGAATTTCTTTTAAACTGTATGAAGAGTTCAGTTTCTCAAAACTGAAAGTTACTTGAAGGATAGCTGATAAATAATTAAAACATTAAAATATAACAACAAATGGGAAAGAAGAGTTTATCAACTATTAAGAGATTAAAGGCTTTGGTTTGATTATGAATGTTTACAGTATCAAGCATCTTGCTCTAAAGCATCTCAAAGACCGCAGGCATGCAAACATCCTCACAAGAGGCCACAGAAATGTTGAGATTTTACTTGAGATTTAAAAAAACACTAATGAAAACCAGATCAGATGGTCTCTTTTTTCCAAACCTACTTATGGTGTTTTGCAGCCTTGTAAAACAGACCATTATTTCAGTGCCTCCCTTTCTTTGGTCTGACCAAGAAGCGTTGCCAGGCATTAAAAAATAAATTGATTCACAAGCCTAGTGCTTTCAGTGCTTAGAGTCCACACCAGCTTTCTAGTGGAAAGGCATGAACATGAACTTCCTCAGGGCTTCTGTGGTGGCAGAGTCCCACATTAACCAGCTCCTTTACTGCACTTCTGTCCCCACACCAACTGGTACACAACTCTGAGCTGTTGCTGGCAGGACTCCAGCATTGAAGTCGCTCTTGTGCACAAACAGGGCAGATAATACTTGTGTTTTGTAACATACAGAGTTCCATCACCCCCTCCACAGCAGCAAACACAAATGCAACCAAAATGTAAACCAGATCCCAAGTAACACCACCAGATTTGAGAAGGTACCTTCTGGTCTGCACACAGCTATACCAAGTGGTATTTGAATACTGCTGGAAAAAGCACTTGAGCATCAGGAGCTACTTAAGCACAAATCAACAGAGCACAACAGACAAGTGAAAACCACAGTGAAGAGATGACTGCCTAGGCAAAGCTGTAGATTACTTTTACCACAAGACTCACAGTCCTGACACAGTTCACAGTGCAGCTGTATAACCACACATCATCTTGACATCAACCCTCAGAGCCTTCAGCTTCTCTTTTCCTCCCCTCATCCCTGTACAGGTGTTTGGGGAAACAGCATGAAGGTGGTGCAAACCATCATTTCCAGGTCACACCACCTTTTGGACCCAAACTTGGGTATTTTGTCCTCATGGTGGGTGGTGGAAAACAACTAAGAGTGCAACAGAATAAACTTGGGTAAAAGTCTTTTTGTCCAATGACTTTATAAAGGTGCTCTGGCTTCTGGTTTAACTTAAAATCTGGTACCGAGTGTGGTGCAAGTTTGATTTGGTTGATGTGTCCAAACTTAAAAGCTCTGTGCAAACACAGCAGGACCTCTCAAGTGTCTCCACAACCACACCAAAGTCATGCTAACAGGCACTCTGTGACAATTATTTACATAGAAAGCAACAGCAGAGAAGTCATCAGGGTATTTTTAGATGTCTTTCAGCACAATTTAACAGCCGGAAACAAAGTGAGTCAGCACTATGTGACCAACCAGCTTGCCAATTCTCCCAGGGCTGAACTGGGCAATCAGCTGTGCTGGGTCAGGCAGTAGATGTGTACACGTCTGTGTGTACACAGAGAGGTGCAAAGAAAACCCCTTCCAGCAAGGCTGCAATGCTCATTCGTGCCTGTGCTCATCAGGGCACAGCTCCTGGTAAGGATCCAAGCTGTACACTAATAAATGCAGTTAAAATACTCCAAAAATAAGAGCATGTATAGTTATCATAGAGAGAAAGTAACTTTACCCACCTGTAAACTGTTCCCAGCTGAATATAATGAAAAGCATCGATCTTCATTAATAATGCCTTGCAGGTCAGAAAAAAAAAAAGAAAATAACAATTTTTATCGCATCAACTATTTGACATGAAATTACAAGAATCAAAGCAATTTTATCTACAACCTTTCTGTCTCAAGAACACCTGAGCACTCTCCCTTCAACTTTCTTCACAGCTTGAAAATAGTTTTATCAATGACTTTTACCTAGGTTTATCCTGTTGCACCCTTCCCCACCCACCATGAGAACAAAATGCCCAAAATATTTCCTACTTAAGAGCCATTTAAAAAACAATAATTATTAATAATAATAAAGCTTGCTATTAAAGACAAAAACATGAAACAAAATCCTTACACATCAATGCAGAGTGAAAAGTTAGAAGGCTTAAAAGCTCTATTTATTTTCTTTGGCCATGTTCTCCACAGTACATAACTCATCACAAAGTTGTTTATACATACCCGGTGCACATCATAATGAAGGCCTCGGATGGCAAAATTGGGATCATAATCATATTTTCTTATTTCTGCAGGATACTAAGAAAAGAGAGCAATGATTTGATTTGAAAACCATAATCAAAATGAATAAAAATTGTTTCTGCAAAATTTTAAAAGTCTAAGTTTCCTATGCTTCTCATTTGCTCTAATCATTTAAGAGAATTTTTCATAGGCTGGTGAGATTTGCAGGAACATATGTACACAGTGCAAGACAAGTCAAACACTTTTCCAAAATCCAAGGTCATTGTTTTAAATTTAAGTCCATCCTGGAACCTGAACATCCAGGTACTCTGTAGTGATTACCTTTGAACATTAGCCTCTTGTTCAAAAAAGTCAATTTAATATATTATTAATACATTCTTAATACAGTAAAAAAAATTTTCTTTAGAGATGCACTTGAACTAAATGTCTGTCATGCACTCTTCCCTCAGGTTCTTTATATATAATGTAGGTAGCTCACACCATTATACATTGTGAGCTGTAGTCTAACATTTTTTAGTACAAGCCCATTTTCAGTCAGCTCTAATTTTGTCCTGCTTTAAGCACAGGTTGCCATGAAAAGAAATGTTAGGTGCATTTCTTGGGCTAAGGGTTTTGTCCACTTGTTTTTAAAGGGTGAAATGTTTCAGTGGCTTCAATAAGGCCTGAGAAAACTATCATTTCTTTGATTAAGCCACTGGAAGGCAATCCTTCATTTTCCTCCCACAGGTTACATCAGCCTTAGAACCTGATATTGTTTTTCACCTTCCCTACAACACTCTCCATACATATATGGCTAATTTACAAGCCTTCAGGGAAAAAGTGCATTATGCAGCTTCAACAGAGCCTCTAGCTACTTTTACAAGAAATAAACTGCAATTTCCCCCCACAGTTATCTTGCTGAAGAGGACTTGCTCTGCAACTGCTGTAGATTGCATTTGTACTGAGTACAGGCACCTGCAGTTAAAGAAAACAGTCCTATCATCCCTGCTACCACTTCCAGAAGATGTGGGGCAGGCTACTGATCTGAAAGAAAAACAGCATCAAAAGCCTACAGACAGGTTGGAAGAGGTGTGGGTTTGATCAGGGAACATGCAGCAGAGACAGAAGGGAAATCATCAGGGAATGATAGAGAATGTGATCAACTGAAAACTACTATGCACTGCACGTGCCCCAAGGCAACCACATCAAGCAGGTACAATGAGATTTATTTCTGACTTTGTTAAATTTCCGCACACTTGACTTACTACTTTAATTTATTCTACTAGAAAGTTGTCTTTCCAGATACACGTCAGTACGCGAAGAAAAGATTGAGCTTATCCTGGCACACAAATCAAAGCTTCCTTGCAAACCAAACAAAGAAATGATGAAAATGGTACTGTTTGCTTACCCCAGTTTTGGTAGGGATAAGCACAACTGGACTGAAACAGAAGTCCTGATAAAAAGGCACAAGGCCTGTGCATCAGGAAAGAAATAAACCCAGGAGCAAGAGCTTACATAGAACACCTGCTGCCAGCTTCGTGATTAGCATTAAATTCATGTTTATTCTCTTGGACAATTCCTTGCTTCCTACACTGCATTTTGCAATTTTTGATGTATTACCTCACACTGCAAAATTGGCCATCTTTTAGGTTGACTGTGACAGTCATAATGGACACTGTCTAGAGGGTTTTGTTCTAATGGTAAAGGCAAAAAAAATATTAACAAAACAAGCAGCTACAGAGATAGCACCAATAAAAACTGCTGTCCCTCTAAATTCCAAAAGGAGACAATGTATTTCAATAAGCTGTCTCAAAAATTAATTACAGCTTTGTTTAGTAGAAGTCAGGAAATTTTAACTGAGACAAACTGGAAAGCTATTGCTACCCAAATCCATTCAAATAGTAAAAGCAGAACATGGTTAGAATTTTTGTCTACAAGAATTAATCTTGACTCCTACAGTAGCATGGGTTTTTCCAAGAACCACGTAGCTTTAATAAAGTATATTTACACATTCCACAGAAATTGCTATCAAGACATGCCAAAATTGCAGGGAGATAAAGCTGTGTATGCTTGTAACACCCATGAAGTTTTGTTTGTTCTTCCAAGGATATTTATAGGTGTTTATATATAGCTCCTAACCTTTAGATTCAAATACGAAAGTAGAATTACACCACGCATTCGGATTTAGGTTGCATAAAAATACACAAGCAGTTTCATTAAGATACTCCATGGACTTTTTGTCTTTTGCTCTCCTGCAAGTCCTACAGTTTAATTAATTTTGCTGCTTCTAGTTCACATGGGGCTTTTTCCAGTCGTTCTCCCAGCATACCTTCAGTTTCCAAAGTCACCCATCTCCACTTCCTGACACATGGGAACTTCTCCCATCCCCAAACTTGACAACAACCAGCTCCAAACTGCCTGGATGTCAACTGGTCACCGATGCAAGAACACTGCTTGGAGAGGCAACAGGGCAGTGCTCTGAGCTGAACACTTCCTTGTATCCAGGCTCTGATTCCTGCACACACTGCCCCTTCAGCCAAGGCAGCCGAAATGCCAGGAACACACACAGAGCACCTCGCAAGCATTCAGTGCAATCAAAGCCCTGCTGAGAAGTCCAGCTAAAAATATTTCATAGGGAAATTAATTGCTGCACTCACAGCAAGGGAAAAAACACAATGATGGTAACTTTTAAGCTTCTTATTTATTAATGTGACTCCAATAAGTGACATTCAGGAACAAACAACAAACCTCATGCCCCCATTAAGAGATAAAACAAATATAACTGTATTCCTTAACAGACTGCTCTCTGCTCAAAACTGCAGCTGAGAATAAAACAGGGCTTCTGCTGTGCATGTGTAGCTGTTGTACAAAATGTGCTATAAGGGAGCCAAGCTAGGACTGAGGCATGAAAAGATGATTTATGCCTCTCAGTCAAAAATGATTTATTATACCCTTCAATCACATATTTATTGTTATTCCATTAATTTTACTTACCCGATGCTCATTAATAAGAAGATCTCGAGCAGCATTGAATATGAGAGTGTGCAGGTGTTTAGAATAAAAGACCAATGTGTAGTCATAATCGAACCCATAAATCTCAATGTCTGACAGGCTCATTTCATTGTTTGAAAAAATAGCATCTGGATTCAGCATGTTACTCATAATTGAAGGAACCAACTCTGTGAACAGGAGAGAGGAAAAAGAAGTTACATCAGCCTTGCAGTTTTATTTAAATAAAGACATAGAAATCCATTAGCAATTGCTAAGTACTGCTAAATGATGATGGAAACTATCAAATTAATTCACACTAACCAGCTAATCCTTAAGAATAAAATGCTATTGAACATGCTGTCCCTAACTTGTCTTGGTGATCCATAGTTTTTATTCAAAGCACACTATTCTCTGCAGTCCAAGTTTGAAGAGAAGATGCATTTTGGCATCTTGCTTATCAGAGAACACCAGACAATTTTTTGCTAACTGCGTTAACACATTTATTAATGCTTTTGAAAATTAATTTGGAGTTGAAGAATATTATTATATTATTATTACTACTACTCTAGGAGCCTTGTGTTCTCCTCCCATTACTTAGTCTAGCTCCTGCCCCTGAAGCAGAACTGACATTGTTTTAATTTGATATTGCTTTAATTTTTTTTTAACCATTTTAAGGTTATCACACTACTCAATTTCAACTCACACAAGTAAACTTTATGTGACTGTGTACATAACTGTCACATACACATTGCTGTGCTTATTAAATTCCTAGAAAATCAGAAAAACAAAAATATTCTGCTTATTCTCTGCACACACACAGAGTGTGTAAACCACTTCCATTTTTAAGGGTATGTTTCTGTTGATATTTGATGGAAAAGTACACTGAGAAGTTAAAACCGTAATATATTAGGTAACTTTAGGACCAACACCAATGTCAGTACTAAACACTGAGAGTGTTTATATTCCCTTGTTTACAAAACTTGAAAAATCAACATTAGGAGGTTAAATGCTACTCTTCTGGCAGCATAAAACATAAGCACGTTTTCCTTCCTTCCCTTCTCATATACAGTCTTTATACTCCAGACTGCTCTACTAGTGGAAAAAAAGGGGAACATTCATCTTAAATCTGTGTTTGAAAAGGTGAGTTTAAAGGGAATATGCTTTGTTTGGTTACTTTCCATATAGGTCTAAAAGGCATTGCTGAAGCTTCTCTCAAAACCTTCAGCTCTGAGGACAGATCCCTACATGCTCCACCATTGAAAACATCTCAACAAGGCAGGTAGGTGTGCGGACTTCAGATGCAGACACTCAAGTCTTTTAATTTTCAAGAGAGGAAGAAAAGCAAATTCACTGAGTTTAATTCCAAACTTCAAATAAAGCCCAGCAATCAAATCAAATGCAATTTGACCTGCTATGGTTAAGGCAAATACTCCTACTCCATAGAAAGGGCCATGGAACATTCAATTTACTTGAAGCCATAAGCACACTTTTTAAAGAACTTCCAAAATCACATTACAACACCTATTTCTGTATTATAAAGTATTTTTTTAAATGTCAATTGTGCAGATTGGTGAGTCAACACTTGTTTTAAAAATAAAGATATTTATGTAGCTATATATAGATAAAAAGATACTTCAGCTGAAAAAAAGCTTGACTAGTTGCTGGCTGAAAACAGACAGTATAAACAGTTGGCTATTAGACATTCTGGCCAGCAGACAGCATCACAAGTGCTATAAATCTTGGGTCAAAAAACAGGAGACCTTTGTCATCTCAACACTGTAACTAACTGAAATATCATATATATGAAGCCACTGGGTAACTTAGCTTGTAATACAATACTCTGAAATATTCTAGAAGCAGTTGCCTCATCTTTCACCAATTCACACCCACTGACCAACTTATTTTCTCACAACATTACCCTACCTCAGCACTTAAATATTATTTAGGTGTGGGTTTGAACAAGAAAAAGTTAATTCCAAAAACAGGAAAAGAAAAAATAGAATCAAAATAAAAGGCACTTCCCTTCTTCCTATCCCTTATCTCACCCTCCAAAGCCCACAGACCTCTCTTGAAATCACTAACATAGCTTTTAATTTCACTTCTAAAATGCTGACGCTATTTTACATTCATAAATGCTTTGTTTGCACCCAGCAGTGTGAAGTCCCAGTTCACATTCAAGACTCCTAAGTGAGGATAACACAATAATTTCTTTTTTTAAAGGCAAAACATGCAATATAAAGCACCATCCATTGCCACTACAGGACATGCCCTCCACTTGGTATTGTGGAGCACACTGCCTCTTTTTCTTTCAGCTCTCAGAAAAGACCACATACTCAAACAAATATTATCTTGGTAATACTCCTCCCACCGGAGCAAGGGCAGAAGCAAGAAAGCGTTTCTCCCCTATCTTTTTGCCTGGCTAGGCTGAAGAGCAGGGCTTCCTAAGGTCATGTATGTACCGTGAGCATTTTATAATGCCTCACACAGTGTTAGAATAGAACCACAGGCAGAATTAAAAGAGTCGTCGAAAACTCCACAGCAATTTAACGTTTTGGAAGAGCAGCCTATTTCAGAATAGTTGTGTATATATATAAAAGTCATCAAAGAGATGACCAACTTCTCGATATTCTTTCTACATTGCTTTTCCACACAACACACCTCCACCTTGCCCGGCCCAAGCTGCGCTGTACGAAAGGCGCTCCGAACAGCCGCGGCCCCGCACGGGCGATGGTGTGACGGGCTCAGCCCTCCCTTCGAGGGGAGGATGAAGGGGCAGCCGCCCCCACAGCCCGTGTCCCCGGGGTCCGGCCCACAGGACCCACCCGGTGAGGGTCTCCCCGCGCTCCCGGTTTGGCCCTGAGCACATCACGGGAGCGCAGAGCACACGGACGCCGCAGCCGCTGCGGGACGGACCCGCGGCTCGCCCCCTGGACCCTTCCCGCTGCCCCCACAGGCTTCGCCCTGGCCCCGCTCCCAGCCGCCACCACGGATCCATTCCCTCCGGGAGCGGCGGCGCTCCGGCCCGCTGAGGGAGAGCCGCGCCGCTGCCGCCCGCGGGCGCCGCTCACCCTTGGTGACCCTCTTGGCCTCCTTGTAGCGCGACCACAGGTAGCTCTTCATGTCGGGCGACGGCTGCTGCTGCTGCTGCGGGGCCACGGTGCAGAGGGGAGCGGCCCCCGCGGCGGGCAGGACGCGGCCCCGCCGCCCGCCCGCGCCCGCCCGCCCCGCCGCCAGCAGCGCCCGCGCCGCCACCGCTGCCATGCTCCGCGCTCAGCCCCGCCGAGCCGCTCTACCGCCGCCGCCGCCGGCTGAAGTCACTTCCTCGGGCCCCGCCCCGGGCCGGGAGGCGGGCCCGGCCCCGCAGCCGCAGGTAGCGGCGGGAGGCAGGGCTTGGCTTCCCCGACGTCGTGTCGCCTCGCCCCCCCTGCGCCGGGCGGGCTCGGCTGCACCGGGAAGGTGCCTGAGGAGCGGAGCGCAGCCGGCGCGGCCGCGGGGGCTCAGCCGGTGTGGTCGGGCCCCGCGTCTCCCATCTGCCGTCCCGAGGAGGGAAAGCAGCGTCCCCCCATCCACCGGCAGCGCCGGCAGTGTTTTATCAGCGCTGCTGGGCAAGATCAAGGAGAGCTGCGTGGGGAATATACCCCGATCTCATGGCTCTGCTGCTCTTCAGGTCTCTGCTGTGCTCGAGCTGCCTGGGATTCTTTCACCACAAACGCCACATCAAAAACAAATATTTACTTCTCCAGCCCGCGTGCACTTCCAAAGTACTATATACACCTGCTGACATCTGTAACAAAATTAGCTCAAAACGCAAGCTGCATGTAAAATACACAGACGTTCTACTGCTGTTTTGAGGCCCTCGTTACCTTGTGAGACACTAGCCACTTGATAGCTGTAGACCCTGGCTGTCGGAGAACTTGAACCTTATCTATTATTACTTGTAAAAAAAAAAATAAATAAAGTAAATCAAACTATGCATGGATGAAGAAGAACAAAGACCAGACCACTGCCATAGCAGAATGGTTACAGCTCCACATGCAGAATCACTGTGCGCAGAAACTTTTTACAACAAAAGAAACATATTCTTTTTCCAGTACACTAAACATCGAATACAACTTGTTCTTATTTCGAGGAGATCTACATAACCCATTGTCACTTATGTCTGGAAATTACTCAGGCATTCATCCCCATCCATCTCTAAAAGAATAAACAATCCTACATAAAACTGAAGGATTTCAGGTGAAGTACTACTCCGAGCACTCTTTCCCCCCTCCTCCCATCCAAAGACTGACACCTTATTTTTACAGGCAAAACCACAACAAACTGAAAGAAAAATAATCAACTTTGGATCTCAAAGTGTCTGTCAGTGGATAGCTATGTGCTCTGTCCTTTCAACCAAGGCTGAGTTCTTAACTGACAGTACAACCGAGATTGCCAAAAGTCTGATATGCTACAGACTTCCCAGACTTGGTTACTGGTGGAGACCAGACACAGCTTTCATCAGAGTTCCTACATTATCCTTTATGTTGTTACATTGTCATTTCAGTATGTGATTCGGGTATGCACCACTACATATCCATCATAATAAATTCTGGGAACAAGGAGAGAACAAGATGGTCAATATTTAGAAAACAGAGAAGGTGAGAGGAAAAACAAAATCCTAGAGAATTATTAATCTGGTACTTGCTTTCTTTGATGTTTCTAGTCTGAGAATATTTTTACAGAACCCTGCAGCAGAGAAAATGAAAACTGCCATTTAACTTTGAGCATCAGATTTTCCATGTACAACTAAAAAAAAAAATTAAGTCATCTATGAAATTACAAGGCTTGGTAAAAGTCTGTATTTATGGCATAGTAAATTCTGAATTTACTATGTCATTCTGAATTTATGGCATAGTTCCAGAGTATTGTAGGTTTTCTTGTCACCCCAACTCTTCATCACCTTCTACAAAACAAAAATATATAATAACTGGACAGCTTTTTTACTCCAGCCTATGAGATAATTAATCCCAGATGCAATTCAGTTGAAATTAAAAGAAAAATCTCATTGTTCTTCTCCTGAACACAGTCTAGCCTGGTCTCCAAGTCCCGAGACTATAAATACTGTGAACAATAACCACTTTGGTAGGTGAGGCATTCTCAAGGAAGAATTACAAGAACTGCTCTGAATAATATAAGAAGGAGCAGTAATGAAGAAGACATTTCCAGCAGTCAGTGTGTTGACAAAGTTGTTGTTTGTTCTGCCATAAGCAGTAAGAGAATACTGTAGAAAAAGGGATTTATGTTCCCTTACCGGGACACCAGCATTAAGGTTAGAAAAGTTTAATAGAAATCTGGAAAAAGACAGTACAGTGCTCTGTAGCACTATCACTCATCCCTCGAAACCTGAAGGCTTTAAATTTTCACATTAATTTCTTTTTTATACTATCAGACTAGAATGTCAATACTTCTATTTCTTCTGCAAGCATGTGCAAGACAGCCTTGGATGTGCAAACTGTTATTGTTGGCAGAAATCCCGTCTTTGCTGCAGACAGTTTAGGTCCCCAGATAACCAGGACTAACCTATAAAAAGAGATGTGTCCTCAAGTCTTTAGTCCCAGTGCTTTCAAAGATCATTCTCCCTGCATATCAGACAACATGTTTTTTTAATGCCTGAAGTATGCAATACAAATAAAAAGAAAAAAAAGAAAAGTTGTTTTCTTTATGTAATTCCATTAGCTAAGGCAACTTCCATGGGGTGTTTGGCCAGCAAGGTATTCTCACAAATCAAACTAATCCCTAAGTGTTAGCAGTGAGACAGACTAGAGACAGAACTCAAACAGGAGGTAATGGTGTTTAAAAATAAGTTGTTAAACAACTCAGCTTCAGACAACTCTGTTCTTTCCTGTGCCTGCTAGTCTCCAAGTAATGGTTTAAATGCTGGAAAATATGTGATAGTGTAGACTGGTATGAAGTAGCACAGGTGGAAATTAATTTGTCTTTATTTGGGGTCCACATTCCTTCTTCCAATACTTAAATCAGCTTTTATTTAGCAGAAGAGAACATGCAGAAATAGAGGCTGTCAACTTCAAAAATTTTTTCTAAAATGGCACTTAACATGAAATATGATCCTGCAGGCTAATGTTACTTTAAATACTTCTTAATCAGATCAGTCCAAGTGATCCTGAAGATGACTGTGATGACACAATGCACTAAAGAACCCAGACTTTCCCTCATTTTATTGTCAGTGTTGACCACACCTATGATACTTACTTGGTGCAAACTGAAAGGTGTTTAGGTATGTCTGACAATTAAAAAAATAAAAAGAAAAAAAGAAAACCCTATACCCAGCATAAAGAGTTTCACAGAAGAATTACCCTCCAAAGAAGAATCTCAGAGGGCTGTCTTACTTCATGGACTGAAGAAGAGAGAGCATGGGCTAAAACCAAAATGGCATGAGTTTAGTTATGTACATACCATGTAGGCTGATTTATATGTGGTATCCCACTACTATTCATGACATGTGGAATTAACTAGGACCTGGGTGGGGATAACATACACGATTTCTTGCAAACTGAAGAGAATATGAACTTATGAACTGTTTCACTTTTGACTGAATGTTGTGACCAGGAGTAATTCAGAGAGAGGCTACACAGTATCCTCATTCACAAACAGCAGCTCTTTTAGCACTGCTGAAGGTTCGGGACACAGATGCCATGTGACCTCCGTATGTGCGTACATCAAACACCTCTGAGAACCTCTCAAGTGTTTTGTGTATATTACAGCTGACAAGTCAGACACCACATCTAATTTTTTGGGTTTGAAAGTGTTGTTGACACAGGGAAAACACACAAATCTCCCTGCAGGCTGCTCAGCCCTGCCAGCTCCTTCTCACATATGAGATCACTGAGAGTGCTCAACACCTCGGAAACCACTTGGCTAATAAAGACACTCCCTGCACTTAAGTCACTGAGGGATGTATTTCTAATCAGCTTGTACAGCCTTCAAGTAAAGCCTCTGACTGGGCTACCAGATACTGCAATTCATTAAAGCACCATTAAATGAAATTAAAATGCATCGCTAGGAAAGCTGACAATGTCTCACTGCAGCTTCTGTGGTGCAGTGTTCCAAACAGAACAGCTTCGTTAGCAATAAAAGCGTTTGACAGATTCTGTCAGACAGGTTTTCATCACAGAGGTGAATGACCTTGGACTGACAGAGAATGGGCAAAGGCAGCACAGAAACAACCTCCTGTAAAAGAATAAAGAAAGAACAGTCTTTCTTACCACCTTAAAGGATTCTGAGGAATGTTATTTTCCTCATCTTTATTGTATTTCCTGCTTATGTAAGTTTTCCTAAATGTGTTCGCAAAAATTATTTTGCTTTTTTACAGAACCATCAGATGCTATTGACCCAAGTCTTCTTGGAAAACATACCCTTTTATAGTCCCTTTTGTCAGACTACCTCTCCCACCAACAAATGTTTACACATGGAAAATTTTTGCCTGTTTTTCACCCTGATATGCTTTTCATTTTGGTATTCATATGTAAAAATAAGCAGAGTTGTGTTTACGTGCAACTGTTTGGTAAAAGCATCTAACTCTTTGGGAAAAAGCTTTTTTCCTGAGCTATATGCTTGCTTCCTTTGCTTCTATTTCAATAATAATAAGGCACCATTTCAAATTAATTTGCTACATCTATTGTGGAAAAGCAAGAATATAAGCACATACTATCTAAGCATATTAATACATGGTTAAAATGAGAGCAGGAAAATAAAGCAACTGAAATCAGAAACGTTAATGTCTGCACTGTTCCTCACAAACTTCAATATAAAGCAGATCTGAATACTTTCAGTGTTACACTTCCATAATGCAGCTGGGTAGAGAAGACTCTGACTATTTAGTTTTGCCTGGTAAGCATTTGTCAGCTGTCCCTCCTCCTAGAAGAAAATGTATAATCCAAACAAGTTATGAGATTTCCTGGTAACTGAAGTGACACAATTTTACTAACTAGGCACCTTAGAATGTGAATTCTGAGACATTATTCCATCCACCACATCAGATATCCTAAAACTTGCCCAAACTCTCAGGATGTTTTAATACAATTTGAAATAGCACACAGTTTGTATAGACTTAAAAAAAAACCACACACACCCCACAACCTGCCCCCCCCCCCCCCCCCCCAAAAAAAAAAAACAAACAAATCACTTTCTTTTCACATGAGATACATTTTAAACTATAGATCCACTTAAGAGCAAACTTAGCAGAGGAGTCAGAAGCCCATCATTACTCTCTGTTAATACCACAGGCTACCTGCTGAGTGACAGGTGAGCACTTAGCTAGCATCTGGTCCAAAGGAGAGTCTGAGTCTGCAAGGTAAAAAATAAGCAACCTTGAATTATTTTGTACCAAATCTCAAAACAAAAATGCTGGCAAAGCAGGCACAGCCAAGTGTGCCTTTATTTAAATCCACAGTGGACAGGAAATGAAAAGAAACCCACTACAGAGACCATCACACTGTCTGGAAGGTGGATCACATCCTAAACACCTGTCACCGTCATCAGCCACTCCCATTGGCTCTTGGACAAGCTTGTCCAACCCTCACAAAAAATATCCTGAACTAAACCAAGTCCACCAGGCACTGTTAACTACATCTAATTCAAATTTTGTGTTGTAAACACATCAAACACCAGGCCAAAGAAATGTAGATATACCCTTGATTTGGCCAAGGCAGTCCCAAAATGTAGGTATCACGTTCCTAAGAGTCAGGACACGATTTCATCGTGCCTTACACCAGAACAGAGAGTTTTCTATCCCCAGGCTCAGTATGTGTCTGGTAATTCATCCCCAACATGACAGAATGGAAAAAAAACTTACACAATTCAGCACTTAAACCAGGTCACAGCTTAAGGAGGCATTTTTCCTCCTCCAGCATGAGTTTCTAGAGGAACATCTTTCTGGCTTTGTCACACGTGATGCTACAGAACAAACTCTGGCCAAATGACAATCCCCAAGAAGCAGGGCCCACACATATCTAGCAAAATGGTCTCTAGTGGATAGAATGCTTCCAACTCATCCAGCTGCAAGAGCCTAGAGTTCCCATGGGCAATCTATTCTGCTCCTAGGTCACTCAAAATATCTGCCTCTGGACAGAATAAATTAGCCTATACAGAACCTGGTGCTGTCACACCAAACTGCTTCTGGTCTCATAGCTCAGGCATCTCAGTACTACACCAATCTGAGTTAGAATAGCTCAAATAGCAAAGAATATTTTTGGATTGCACAGACAAGGTGTCATGAGCCAGAGTGTTTTCTAAATTACTCCAGATGATGCTGCCCTTTCACGCTCAAAAAGTCACCAACAAGGAGTTCCAAGTGCAGGAGCTAGGAAATACATCCCACAAGGCCTGCCTCACATCAGGGCTGCAGAAAGAGATGTCATAGCATTTTCTGTCTTGGCTCTCCACCACTAGGAGGTCACTCTTTACAGGACTGACCCAATTATCAGCTTAACACACAAGCATGTCACATCACATTATGAGACTAAGCAGAACTGGGGGTTCCCCCCCCCAATATACCCAGCCAGAGCTCAGTAAAAACTCATCCTATGATCTTACTTTCAATGAGTTTATGAGCAGGGGAAAACAAGAGGCTGTAATACATCAGGCTGGCTGGATTCCCCCCATGCCTGGGGAACTGGGTTGTTGTCACTTACCCAGCCAAAGCCAGGACAACACATTAAGAGGCAAAAAGTTTGAAGAGTTTGGGGAAACAGCTGATAATCTTTAAAGAGGCTAATGAAACTCAAATAGGGTTTGAAATGTATAAAAAACCATTATTTTCTTTACAGACAAATGTAGGTGAAGTGATCATATAATATGTCACTTATTACTCAACACTTTATATATAGCCCTGACTTTTCTGAGATGACTTGAAAACTCTGCCAGCTGTACTTGACCTCCAAAAAAAGGATTAATCTTGCTATGCAAAACGTAGCTTGCATAGAAGCAAAAAGGGGAATATCCTTCACCCAAAAAAATCTGAAGACTAAAAAAATAATTTAAAAAAAACAAATATGGCAAGAAGTGAATTACTAGAAAATTACTAAAAGTCCATCGCATTGCATTGCACTGTGGTTGTAACTAAGTTTAGCTTAACTACACCATGTCTGGAACTTGCAAAGATTTATGGATACACTTGACTTAGGAGTCTCCTTGAAGTTTTAGCTCCTTATTGCACAAAGTCATTCCCTAAGGTAAGTCTTCATAGGCACAAGCTCCAAGAACAGAGGACTCACATTGTGTCTTGCCAGGACACAAAGCTAAAATAGTGATGTGCAAGTTGTGAATGACATTCCAACAGAAAAGTCAATAAAAGAATGATTCCGTCCCCCATAACTTTGTCCATAATGTTACTAAGCAACACGAATTTGCAGTCACTTCACTGCTGCAATTTCAGTGATCTCTCTGATAAAATTGGTACAGCTTCAGTCTGCAGTCTTGAGTAATTTCTGAACCCTGTAATTAGTTTTATCAGAAGAAAGGCTCAGACTATTTCACTTCACATAGAGTAAATAGTTAATTTACAGTGGTTTCCATGTTCTCTACATTTTCTAATATAAAATTAAACACATATTTGCTCTTGTCCTCCATTTTCGATATTTTAAGCAGCAGATTCCTATTCAAGAAGTCTCAATATCCTAAAGAACTGAGCACCATAAAGCCAATCAGCCTGTTTATTCTGGAAACTCCTTACTGATAAGAATTGTACACAGAAGAAATGTAAAATTATAGCCAGTGTGGCACTGCCATCTGGCAAGTTCATGGTGTCTATCCTGCATGAATTAAACACTACAGACATTTTTTAATGAGCCTCTCAGGAAACATTATCACTCTTTAAATCAATGATAATTCACCCCACATGAAGAACCTTACTTTCTAATCTACCCTTAGTTTCTAGTGTATACAATTCAAGAAGTTCTTATGGAAATCCCTTTTTGGCAAATAACCGAAGGTATCTTCCTGTCTTCTCTAGATCAACCTTATAAAAATTGGAAGATTTATACAAAACTTCTCATGCACTCGAGAATTCAGAAAAACACATTATCAACAGAGTTTTTATGATAACAGAGAATAGCACGTTAAACTAGGACAGATCTCTCATTGCAGTGTAACATACATGGTTAAGTGCCTGTATTATCAAGTAAGACTTAATCATGCACGTCTGAAATCAACAGAAGTTTTGCCTCTGTTTCCTTGGGACTGAACCAAGAGTTAATTACTACAGGTGATGTTTCTAGAACTGTTAAATGCTAAGCAGCTATCACTTAACAACAACAATAATAAGGAATTGTTGGGTACAGACTGAGTTTGAAGTCTTGGTTAAGATTTGACTCTCATGTCCTACTGAGCACTTATATCTTTTAAAAATCTGGATACCTAGTAATAGATCTAAATTCAGATAATGGAGGTCTTTGAAATCATATTTCAAGAAATACAGCTAAATCTATTACAACCTAGTAACACATCATTCTTAAAATACAACTTACTCAGAGAATCTAAAACCATAGACACATTTATTCTTAAAAATCTACTGCAAATCCTTTGAAAGATTTCATTAGTTTCCTAAGATCAATAATTTCACCACACCATCCACTGAATTCCGCTGCTTCTTTAGAAGAATGGTATATTTAGCACAGCTATTAATAAAAATTCATGGCAATATGCATTTATTTCCTTAAAAGTGTCTAGGTCTTGTAGCTGAAGAACTTCTGAATCATTTGTTACAAAACTATTAAAACAGATTTCAGCCTCTTTTGCTTGTTTCTGTCTTTTGAGAGAACGCAGAAGATTCACTCCCCCTTATTTCCCTGTAGCTTTAATGAGCCAGGCACGACAGCATTTCATCTTACACAGCATCTTGTCAGATCCAACGTCTATTTCTCTATCATAAACTTTATCACTGTCTGCTTTTGTTACATAATCACTCCTATAGGCATTTTCATAACCTGTTACCTGTTGAATACAAACAGAATGAATCCTCAAAAAATCCTCAAAACTACTTCTTTATATTCAGCCCTCCAAATGCATATTATAATTCAGAATACACAACATTGATGAGAGAACACCTAGTGCATGAGGGTAGCAAGGTAGCTAGGGATGAAACACTTGTACATTGAGATAGAACAGAGAGTCAAATGAGTCATCCCTGACAATGACTGAGAATGCCAGGCTAAAAGCACATGAGAAAAGTAGTTGGACAGGCAATCCTGAGTATTTAAACAAGAGATAGTCTCACCCCTGTTAAAGCTGTTCCACTTCATATGCAATGATTAAATAATTTGGTCCAGGAACAGAAAGGATGGTCTGATGACAGAGAGAAGATCTGAAAAGAAGTTTTGCAATTTGTGTACTCCTGAACCAGGAAACCAAGCTTTTCTGATACTGAGCTTTTCTTCTCCAGTGGAGAAGAGTAACACACCCTAGAGAAAAAATAGCTTTGTCCTGATCAACAAATATTTCATTTTTTTCCCCATATATTATCCAGTAGCTTACTTACCAAGCTGCTCATGCTACCTGATGCTTTTACAGTGATGAAAGTACAAGTGGTCACTGGAATTTCCTGAATTCACACCATAATAGCTGTAAGAAGAGAGAGATTTCATACTTGTCTGCATAGCTGGAACACCTCAGCCAGGGTATCTCACTATCCTCTAACTTAAAAAGGAAATACTTCACAACCAAATTCCCAGGCCCACAAAAAAGCTGTAACTACCTTGAGGAGCCAGCAGCCTTTCTTCCATACAAAACCTTTGTTGTTGTTGTTGTTATTATTGTTATCATCAACACCCCCCCCTCCCTCCTCTGAGACTTCAGCTGCCAGTGTTCAAGCCACTCTCTGATGTAGCACAGCTGTGTAACCTGGAGCAGGGTCCTGTGAGAACAGCTGTGAGAGGCCTTGTCTGTGCTTCCACCCACACACCTCCCACCCTTTGGCTCCCAGGCTGCATTTAAGCTCAGGATTGTGCCTTAGTTTGCTTCTAGGCTGTGCTCTAGGTATAGCTGGCTTGGTTGAGGTGACTTCCTAATAAGTCTAATAAGGAAAAAAACCTGTGGTGTTATCCTCTAAATTAATTTCAGGGTCCCAAAATAAGGTTCTCCCTTCTATTTAAGTAAATTTAGACATACAACCAATATGCAGGTTTTACATTGATATAAACATGGATTTTACAAAGTTAATTAGATTTTTTTTTCTAACCCACATTATTTTAGTATGTATTTCCCAGGTACATTACATTTTTCCTAATATATGAAAAACAAAACCCAGAGATAACTAAAGTATACCTCCAGCTATTCACAGAGATCCTGGAACTCCTTTCTGTACAGTTAATAGGTCTAGAATTCCTAGGCTACTGCAGTTTACTTATGTCTCTGAATGGAGGAATACTCTTTCTCCTGACATGAGTGCTGCTGAAGGGCTGTCTATCAACTTTCTCTGGCAGTAATGCAAAGTGCCTTTCTGGGACACAAGAAGAGAGAAGTCGTGACATATTTTCAAGAAGATGGCAATTTGTGTAACCACAAAAAATATATTTTCCCTATTAAAAAGATAAATACTTATTTAAAATACATGCACACATAAATACGGATGTGCAAAGAATAGCTGAAATATTTGAGAAATTACTCTTTCCAGTCTTAATTTCTCTATGAGGGGATAAACATATAAAGGTAGTGCTGAAAGGAGAATACGATGATGAAGTATTTCTTAAAAGGAGGAGGAACAACAAATACAACGCAGCCGTGTGTGCACGTAAGGACCTGGCAGGACTCATCTCTCGGCAGGCCACCAGGGTGAGCTCTCGCCCAGCAAATCCCGCCCCAGCCCTGCAGCTCCACCACTCTGGTTCTTCCCTCCTCCCGTGCTGCCCAGGCAGAGAAGGGCAAAAAAGAAAACACGCTATTTAAAGCTTAATGTCTTGTCTTCGAAACCTTTTATACCTTCATGCCTCTTTTGCGTTCTTGAGCAAAACGAGTGCCAGCGGGCAAAAATGGTATTAGCCACAGAAATAGGTTGCTGCAGCTGTGGATTTCTAATGATACTGAAACTTACAGAGGTTTCACTATTTGAAGACTCAAAGAGAGCTTTATAATGACCAAAACATGGTTGTTTTATCTGTACAAAGCTTATTCTGGATACAAATCTTCACCTTAACTAATTTTGCCCGTGGAGGTAGGCTCTTTAAAATCCATTCTCTTCTGTGAGTTCCTCTACTGTAAAGATATACAGCACCAAACTTCAAGGAACACCTTGCAAATTTCAAAAATATTTGATGGGCAAGGACACACCACAGATTACAGACTTTTCAACAGTTCCAGCTGCAGTGCAATCATCAGTGTCCAGAGGAATGGGATAAAGACAACTAAAACCCAAATAAATAATACCTGAAGAGCAAACACTTTCCTCCAGACTCCAAACAATAGTATTTTAATCCTGCTTGTTACTGTTAAAATTTTATAATATTTGGATAATCAGTTTGAAAAGCTAGCTAATGGCAGCATTTTTTTTTGTTTCATATTCACACTCAGTCCCAGATGTTGCAGAACATCTTATATAAGTGGCTATGTCTTCAGTTTGTGCTGTACACACAGTATTTAGTCCCTGATGCAGACACTGCAGAGGAAGGGAATATAAACTCTCAATGTATTGTTTTAAAAGATACCACTGAAGTTTGAATTATAGGGAATGCAGATAAGTAGCTCTTCATATTTCCAACGCATTGTCATGGAAGAAAGACAGGACTCAATTTGGTGGTACAAACTTCAGACTGCATTAATTATTCTCACATAAAATCACTTACATGACTTTTTCAAATATAGTATGGCCATAAATAGCTAATTAGCAGTGACACAAAGCATTTTAACTATCCATGAATGAAAACGTAACCTCCATTAGTTGCAGATTTCAATTTAACCGTGTACTGAGAGGAGATACTATGACATTACAAACTCATTGTTTAGTTTTACGGTTTCCTTATGTTTGCACCTATGTACAGTATCTTTGTCCTATGTAATCGACATCCCAGGTTCAGCTCACCACCATGAAAACCAGGATATCACCTTCTCTTAGCCATAGACTCCTGCTCTTTACCATGCTCCTGTCTGGTTCAGCCTGGACCTGATATAAGCTGATTTAACTACCAAGTATTTTGCAGGGCTAGAGAATTAAATCAGCTCAGGAAAGAGTCTGACAGAGCCAAAGCAGGACAGTGAAAGGAGGGCTGGCTCTCTGTTACGGATGGAGCCCAGGAAGATTAGCTGGCTAATTTAGCTGGTTAAGTCCAATACCCACAGTTGGGTCTTATGAACTCCTCTCAGTTTATCTCTACAGCTATTTCTGTCAAGGTTATACTTCTTGCTAGTTCCAACTCTGAGTTGGAATCACGTGGCCTGCTTCAGAGAGGTGACTTACACACTGACACATGGATGACCTGATAAGGTTGCATTCAACGCACTGGAGAGGGGCTCGCTCTGCTATTTGCATGCAAGGAGGCACTGCCTGTATTCTATTTCTCTTATCACCACATGCCCCTGAATTTTTACTTAACAGAACAACACAGTGCTAAAATAGATTATTTCAATGGTTATGCATGCAATTATCATAATATATCTAGCTTCTTTATAGAACTCTGTAATGCAGCTAAGTTGCTGAAGAACTCTCACCACTTGACAGTTACATTTTCCCTCTGGTATTAAATCATGAAAGGTGATACTCAGACTTCTTTTGAATGGCAGCAGTAATGGCAGCAACTAAGAGCTTAAAAACTCCCTCAAGTTTTTTAAGTAGAAATTAAGCTGAAATTTTCTTCAATTTACAGCCTCCTTGTAAAGACAATAAACTTTCTTTCTGAGAGCATAAGTACTCAGCTGCCTCATTCTTGCCTATCAGTTTTGTCCTGGGTAATCCAAATGGGCATTCATGAAAGCAAACAGTATAATCTACACCAAGCAATCAATGCTGCTAAACCCATTGCAGTTCTTACTAGTCTGGCCTTTAAATTCAACAGACAAACACAGATTGATCAGGTTTTGTATTTCCTTCAAAAGCAATGTTCTACACTCTATAATCATAGAGGCAAAGTAACCAATAAAATTTGAATTCCACAAAACTTAATCTAAAATCTCTGTTGGTTTAGCACAGTCAATAACAGAACTGGTTTGCATTCTTACTATTCCAGTTACCAAAGTTCAAAATGATTGTCACGAGGCGTTACATTTTCCTGCCTCCAGCAAAATGATGACTAAACCAGAAATGCCAGAAAAATCTCCTAATGCAAGAATTCTACAAGAAGGAGATAACTACTCTGCTTATCTCTGTGTCCCTCAAATGCCTATCAACAGTCGTAAAGCAATATATCTCACTCTGGGAATCATAGAGGCACAATTAGGAAATCAAATCCTGAACTGCTTGTAGATGAGTCTTAGAAAAAGATAAACTTTCTCTGCTTAGACTCCTGAATAATGAAATTGTATTTTCAAATAAGTAAGACTACTCCTTGGAAAATAATTCTCCATGTTTGAGTCTCCACAAAAACCTGACAGATGTTTCTTTTTTTACTTACAACCCTAACAATTCTCCAAGTTCAAGTCTCCACAAAAACCTGACAGGTGGGATTTTTTTTACTTACAACCCTAACACTGACCTCTCACATTTATTTTTCACAGTCATTCTCACATACGTTTTGGAAGAGTAACCGTCCTTTTATTTTCTCATATAATTTGTGATATGTGAGGAACAGCTATTAAAACTGCAAATCATAGAGAAAAGTTTCATGAGTCTTTTTAGAGAGGTCGCAATTGAATTTTGCCCTCTTGTGCTGGTATTGGCTAGGATAGAGTTAATCTTCTTCACAGTAGCTAGCACGGGGTTCTGGTATGGATTTGTGATGGAAACAGTGTTGATAACTCAGGGATGTTTTCATAATTTCTGAGCAGTGCTTGCACAGAGTCAAGGCCTTCTCTGCCTCTTGCACCACTGCACCATCAAGGAGGTTGGAGGTGCACAAGAAGTTGGGAGGGGACACAGCCAGGACAGCTGACCCCAACTGACGCAAGGGACATTCCATGCCATGTGGTGCCATGCCCAGTGTACAGAGCTGGGGGAAGAAGAAGGAAGGGGAAGATGTTGGGAGTGATGGTGTTTGTCTTCCCCAGTCACTGTTATGTGTGCTGGGGCCCTGCCGTCCTGGGGATGGCTGAACTCATGGGAAATGGTGAATTAATTCCTTGTTTTGCTTTGCTTGCATGCAAGGCTTTTCCTTACCTCTTAAACTGTCTTTATCTCAGCCCACGAGTTTTTTCACTTTTACACTCCTGATTCTCTCCCCCAGCCCCTGGGGAGGAGTGAGGAAGCAGCTGCATGGGACTTTGTTGCCAGCTTGGGTTAAAGCACAACACTTCATTAAGAAGAACCCAAAGATAACCATTCTTTACTGCAATAAAAAGGCTCCTTTCCAGTTCCATAAACATTAATTATTAGGACAAAAATGTACAACACTGAGTTTTAAAGATGATAACCTTATTTTTGCCAAGACCTTCAGCTACTGATAGACTAAGCTCTGTGTTTGTGAAGTTGTAAACACAGTGAGGGCTTTTATATTTTGCATGGAACATCACAGATCAATATCTTTCAAATACATTCCTCTCCAAGTACAAAGTTCATCAAATCATTGCTTGCAAGTTTGTTTTTTGGTATTTGGTGGGGGTTTTTTTCCCCCAATCTAGTGTTAAACATGTAAGATGAAACAGGTGACTGGCACATGAAAGCCTGGGCAGATTTTTCAGGATGGTGAGGGGGGGTTATAAGTTATTTATATAGCTTATTAACATAAGGTATTAACAGCAATGCACTGCAGAAGTTGCACAGGCTGCATTTCATGTCCCAAGCTGCAACCCCTGCCAGGGACACGGAAAAAGCACGGGAAGGTCTCATCTGTGGAGCAGCGGGGCTCCCTTTTAGTGTGCCACAAATCGCAGCTGCCCTCACGCTGGCCCTGCCCCGCAGGGTGGCACTGGGGGGCAGGTCCCGTGTCCCCTCACACCTGAGGCAGCTGCTGGAGCCGCCACTCCACAGGGGGAAGGGAGGGCCGTGCGCGGATGAACAAAGGCCCCAAGAGTAGTCTAAGGAGGGCTAACGAGCTCCTGGGAGAATGGCTGCCCTGATGAGCGCTGAAAACCCGGAGAACAAGGACACCTGGCAGACACTCGGCTTGGTTTATCCTCCACCAGCACTGGGAGTCCCCAAAGAGGCTCGGCTGAAGCCAGCCGGTTTCTCTCATGGCGGTGTGAGGCACTAGACACGCAGAGAGGCGCGGAGAGCCAAGGGCAGGGCACGACGACAACAGCGGGATCGTGAGGCCCCGAGTACCTGGCGGGGACCCTGTCATGGAGCCCCCCGCGCACCTCCCGCGCCGCCGCGGCAGGGGGCGCCATGGGGCACCGACGGCACGAACTACAGCTCCCGGCATACAACGCGCAGCACCGGTGCATGCGCCCATCCGCGCTCCAGCCCCCACTCGGTGGGGCGGACAGCGGGATTCGCCAGTGCCGCCCTTCCCCTAACGGCGGCCCAGGCCTGGCGCTCGGGCCCGCTGGTTATGGCCTTAATCATGACTTTTCACACCTCTTGGTACCCAGGGGTGCGGCCGCGACCGGAAGTTCCGTTGCCATAATACACCGTCTCCCCAGTGAGCATCCCGGGTGTCCCCGGAAGCGGTCGGAGCTGGTGCTCCGTGTGGAGACGGTTCCTGTCGCTCCCGCGGCCGCGCCCCACGTGGTCCCGCCGTTAAACGCCGCCGATCATTCATCGCAGCGCCGCGCGGGGCCGCGCTGGCCAGGCCACCCCGCGCACACCATTGGCCGAGCGCCGCCCCGCCCGCCAATCGGCGCCGGCCACGCTCCGACCGCAGGAAACCGCACATGGAAAGTTACGATTGGCGGCGATGGCTGCAGACCCCGCCTGCCCAGGCTTCCCATTGGCTGCGTGTTTGGCGTGGTGCGCCGCTATTGGTCGCAGTGGCGCAGGCCCCCCCCACTCTGGGGTTCATAAGGCGGAGGGGGAGGGCCGCGGCCGCTCCAGCGGGATCGGCGGCGGTGCGGGTCGGGCTCGGCAGCGCGAAGCGGCGGCGGCGCTGGGGGCTCTTCTCTTGTCACCGCGGCCGCCATGAAGTCCGTGTGGGCGCTCGCTCTGGCCGGTGTGCTGCTCCTGGCCGGTGAGTGCCCGCGGGCTTCTAGAAGGTTCTGGCGGAAGGGTGTCGGGGTCCCGGCCAACAGGCCCCCCCCCACCCGCCTTCCCCCGCCGTGTGCTGGAGCGAGGGGGCCGGAGGCCGCCGAGGGGAGGTGGGGTGTCGGGCGGGACCCCTCGCTCTGCCCCGCGGGGAGGGGAAGCGGTGCTCGGCCCCTCGCCTGCTCTGCCCGGGCCTGGCCCTCTCCGGCGGGGGGAGGGGGCCGCGCGGCTCATGCGCTGTCACGGGCGGGGGCGGAGGGGGGGAGAGGGCCTCCGCTTGCCCCTCTCGCGTGTCTCCGGTTGGGCTGAACTCCCCTGGGGAGGGGGCGCGGGACTGGAGCGGCAGAGCTGAGCCTAAAGTCGTGGGGAGGGCTGAGCGGAGAAGTTGGGTAGTGTAGCATGGAGATCGGGTTCAGAGCGTTGGTTTCCTTGTTTTCCCAGTGTCGGTCAGAGCCGATGAGGTGGATGTAGATGGGACCGTGGAAGATGACTTGGGCAAAAGCAGAGAAGGGTCTCGAACGGATGATGAAGTTGTTCAGAGGTTGGTATCTGAGGCGTCCTGGTTTTGGAAGGGTCAGTTTGAGCATCAGTTATGCCTCAGGCCTCAGAAGCAGGGAAGGAACGCTATTCAAAAGGGTGATCCTGTCAGCTGGAGGAAATAAAGCATTTCTGGAAAACACTGTTTTTCCTTCTAAACTGAAACGAGCTTGAGAACTTGGATTCAGGAAAGTTCAACTTGTTTTTGTCGAATATCGATAACTGTTAATTGGGGTTTACTCGTGCATGTCATAAATGGTGTCAGTTTAGTGCCTGGGGATGAAATTGCCCTATGCCTGTGAAATGCCTTACCTCCTGTGAGGTGCACCACATGCTGAGGATTGCAGTGGCTTCAACATTACCTGTATTATTCCCTGAATTTTTAATGAAAAAAGTCTCACTTGCAAGCATGAGTTTTCACTCAAGTTTTGAATTAAGGTTATGCAGTTGAGGATGGCTATTCTTGGCACTTGACTCACTTGATCATGTAATTCTGTGCTACATCAGCAATTAAGCATTTTTGCTGTTGCTTTGTGATAAAATTAGTGATGCTGTTTGTGGACAAGATTCCTTGATAGGCTTTTCATTGTCCTAACAGAGAGGAAGAAGCTATCCAGCTAGATGGCCTAAATGCATCCCAGATCAAAGAAATCAGAGAAAAATCTGAGAAGTTTGCATTTCAAGCAGAAGTGAACAGAATGATGAAGTTAATTATCAATTCTTTGTATAAAAATAAAGAGGTTAGTGCCTTTATCTGCAGCTCATGTTAGAATTTTGGAGGGGTGTGTGTCTGTCTCCTGGCATTCCTGACTACTGGCTTCTATTTCAGATTTTCCTGCGGGAACTTATTTCAAATGCTTCAGATGCTTTAGATAAGATACGGTTGATATCATTAACTGATGAAAATGCTCTCGCTGGCAATGAGGAACTTACAGTCAAAATCAAGGTAAGAAGCATTAGATATGAACATCTCTTTTAGAGACGTGGTGGAGGAATGTGAAAAGATTAAATCTCATTAAAACATTAAATCTCAGTCCTTGCTTCATTAAATCTCAGTCTTTGGCTTAATGCTGATGCAAATACAAACTAGGACCACATGAGGACCTTTGCAATTAACTTTATCAAAGACTACTTCTCTTTTAATGGTAAAAGTACATTTCTGGTTTTATAAAGAGCAACTGAAGTATTGGAGTACTTCAAAGGAAGGTCTTTCTCATTTCTGGTTACTGCAAATTCAATTTATTGTAGCCAGGCATGATTGAATTTGATAACTACTATGTAGCACTTTTCTTCGGCATGTATTAAGGTTCAGAGTGAAGTCAAACTGCATTTTTCTCTTTTTTTTTTTTTTTTTTTCAGTGTGATAAAGAGAAGAACATGCTTCATGTTACAGATACGGGTATTGGCATGACAAAGGAGGAGTTAGTTAAAAACCTGGGTACCATTGCAAAGTCTGGTACAAGTGAATTCTTAAACAAGATGACTGAAATGCAGGATGATAGCCAGTCAACATCTGAGTTAATTGGCCAGTTTGGTGTTGGCTTTTATTCTGCTTTCTTAGTAGCAGACAGAGTTATTGTCACATCAAAACACAACAATGATACTCAGCATATTTGGGAGTCAGATTCAAATGAGTTCTCTGTGATCAATGACCCAAGAGGGAACACCTTAGGACGTGGCACAACCATAACGTAAGTATTAAGTTTCTTTAGTTTTAAAACAGAAAAGGTTGTGTGGGTACACTTTGCTTATTGGAATATGTGAGTGACTTTAGCTTTGTGGCTAATTTAATTCTTATAATACAGCTTTATTCAGTTTAATAGAAACTTGCAAAATATAAACTGGAGCCAAAAAGAAATGTAGTTTGCTTCATGTTGTGTTTGATGAGCTAACAAAACTATGAATGTCTTGACAACTGTCACCAAGTAATTCCAAGCAGTTCAGCTGCCTTCAGGCTCATTCAGTCCCTCAACACAATTCTGGCCTGGCAAAACCTGTACAGGGGCTGTAGAGCTTTGTCTTGGAAACTAGCTGCTGTATATATACCAGTGAGGCTGATTTGATGCAAATTTCAGACTAGAGGTAGTTTGCCAGTCCTATTTTCATTGCTTTCATGAGCAGGTAAATTTATTTGGCCTGGGTTTAGAAGATGTCTTTCTGGAGGTGGCACTTAGTGTAAAAAAGTTGATCTTGGTGCTCTAGTTTGAGGTAAAGCCCATGAGGGTGCATCAAGATCCTGATAAGTATTGATATGATTTGCTGCTTTCATTTAAACTTTTGAATATTGTGCTCTGCCTCAGAGAAAACAACTGCTAGTTGAGTAAGGATTGTATTTTTTAAGATACTTGGAGTTGTACTAATAAAAGCTCACTTGCATAAATATGAATTGCTACAACTGCAGCAAAAATCAGATTGTTCTGAATTGGGACCCACAAGGATCATCAACTCCACCTCTTAAATGAATGGCCCATATGTGAATAAACCCCCAATCTTGGTTATCAGCACCATGCTCTGGCTCAGTTGGTCAATCTCAGTGGCATAAGAAATGTATCTTTTGCTATGAAACTGTCAAAATACTTGTCCAGCACTTTAAAAGGTTTGGTTGGGGTTTTGTTTTTTATTTAGCCTTGTCTTGAAGGAAGAAGCATCTGATTACCTTGAGCTGGACACTGTTAAAAATCTAGTGAAGAAATATTCCCAGTTCATAAACTTCCCCATATATGTGTGGAGCAGCAAGGTAAGTGTATTTAACTGAGTATTGCACAGTGTAAGCTTTGGTTATGACAGCTGTCTGGCCAGATCTTTCATGAAGGCTAAGGTGCTGTCATAGAGCTGCCACTTGTCTAATTTCTAAAATTCTTTTGTTCCTGACTTCTTGGCTAGTGTTTTACTAGTTGTTTTTTCTCTAAATGCTAGTCTGTTGCTAAAATCACAAACTTTAAAGGAGCTTGTTTTTATTCTGACTCGAAGATTATCAAAGGAAAAACATTGGTAATTACTTAGATGGATCTTTCTTACACTGGCTTTGGTAGATGGAAGCTTTAAGCTCTCAAGCAGAACCATGGCTAGGTATCCTGAAAAAAACAGAGCAGTGTCTTAGGCCTGTTGGGATGCTTTCTTGGTGTAGCACCAACTTAAAATCCACCAAGTCTTTGATCAGCATTATATGTAAAGCATTGAAAAACTTGAATTTGAGTATGGTGATCTCACAGTGTATTGAAGGAAAGTATGTGTTAATGAAAAATGCAACTGAAAAATATTACCTATAGAGAAGTTTGCAACAGAAAAATAGCAGAAGTCAGGCTAGTGCTATGAGATTAAGCTTTTTGAGAGAATACTAGAGCATACCTAGTAGGAAGTCAAGGTGTTCAAATCCCCACCTTCAGTTGTCTCTTTAGACAGAGACTGTTGAAGAACCCATTGAAGAGGAGGAAGCAAAGGAGAAAGAAGAAGAAACAGATGATGAAGCAGCAGTTGAAGAAGAGGAGGAAGAAAAGAAGCCAAAAACTAAGAAGGTAAGCTTTGTTAGACTTGGGGTCCTGCAGCTCATGTCAGATAGATGGCAATTTTCCTAGATAGTCTTGCAGAGGTGCATTTCCATAGTGTGTGCTTTCAAGAAACAAATCCTTTTAAAGTGAGATGTGAGGAAAGAAGATTGTAAATGAAACAGACTTAGGTAGAAGTCAGGCAGATGATTGGCAGTAGCCTTGTGAAGCTGTGGTCACAGCTAATTATAAGTACTTGCATGAACTGCTTGAAATGGAAGCGGAATTCTGAAGTCTGACACTGTTGACAAGTTTAAATTTAATATACTCTGCTGGGAAGATTTTTCCAGAGTGGCATTAGAACAGAAATACTGGTACTCAGTGAATGTGTTAAATATACATGGGACACACTACAATGTAGACTAAAGTTTTGTTCCCATGTGTTGCACTCATGTGTACTTAAAATGAGAATGTCCAGGCCATTGCATAATTTTATAAATTAGAAAGAGCATGTTTGGGATTTTTACATGCTATTTTGTTTTGGCTTCAGTGGAGTGCCCTTAATTCGCCAAGCATGAAGTAAAAGAATGAGAGTTTTTTTATACTGTGGTGTTTATTTACCTAGGTTGAAAAGACTGTCTGGGATTGGGAGCTCATGAATGACATAAAACCAATCTGGCAGAGACCGTCTAAAGAAGTTGAAGAAGATGAATACAAAGCTTTTTACAAAACCTTTTCCAAGGTGAGCTCTGGGCCTCAAGATGATTCCAAAGGAAGAGGTTTGCTGTAGTATGTCTTGCTATGTAAATAAAAGAATGCTTATGGATGGACTGTTTCTGAAGACTTAATTAATAGCTGTCAGTAGATGGAACTGCAGAGAAGCCTGGAAGGTATAACATCTCAGTCAGAGTTAATCTTTTTTCCAGAGAGAAGGTACTGCCACCCCAGTGTTGATTAGTCTAGGTTTGGGAAGTATTATGTTGCAGCGCATGTGGAGCTTACTGATGTGTTTCAATGTTGACAGGGAAATTTGTATTTAGTCAGAGGGTTGTGGTGCCTATTGCACGGTGGAAGAAAGAGGGAGACAGAGTTTCCTAGAAGTGTTACCTTTGTATCATGTGGTGTGATGATACTCTATTGGTTATTGTGCTGTTGGTAACTTATTAGCAACTGGCTTGTTAAAATCCAGCAAAACTTGGAAGGTTTCCAGGAAGGTTATTTTTACATGAGTAACTCTGCTCTTGTAACTTAAACTTTTGTCTCCATTATAGACTCTAACAAAGCATGGCTACATGGATTAGTTCTTAAATAATTGCACTTATTTGCCAAAAGCATGTTATTTTTAGAAACATTAACTCACTGGTATTTTCCCCACGTCAATTAAAAGCATTCTCTCTTCACAGGAACATGATGACCCAATGGCATACATCCACTTCACTGCTGAAGGGGAAGTAACTTTCAAATCCATCTTGTTTGTTCCTAATTCTGCTCCACGTGGACTGTTTGATGAATACGGATCCAAAAAAAGTGATTTCATTAAGGTAGGACAGGAAAGTGTGTGGTTATGGTTTTGTGGAAAAGAAAAAAACCCTAAAGTAACTTGGCTGCTCTCTTGTAATTCAGCTGTACGTTCGAAGAGTGTTCATCACTGATGACTTCCATGACATGATGCCCAAATATCTTAACTTTGTTAAGGGTGTTGTAAGTATTATATATCTTACTTGCATTTAATTTTTTTTTAATACTGCCAGGTATACTTAAAATTTTCTTTCTCAATTAGGTGGATTCTGATGATCTTCCTTTGAATGTATCCCGTGAAACACTTCAGCAGCATAAATTGTTAAAGGTAAGCTAGTTGTTTTTAATTAAAACAATTAAATTCCTTCATTGTAAGCACACAACAGCAGTAAGATTTAGAAGACTTAATAGCATGATGAATTTTGGTACATGACTCTGAAATTAACATAAAGGAAACTCAGGTATTGCTGTTTCCAGATTACCTCTATGTCAGATCAGGGATACAAAGTGGAACCTATTCTTTGTAATGAGGTTGCAGTGAGGGCTCTTCCAAATACTTATTGTTGTAACTCGGTATTGCTGCTTTTTTTAGGTGATCAGAAAGAAACTTGTTCGCAAAACTCTTGATATGATCAAGAAAATTGCAGAGGAAAAATACAATGACACATTCTGGAAAGAGTTTGGTACTAATGTGAAGCTTGGTGTTATTGAGGATCACTCCAATCGTACACGACTCGCTAAACTTCTGCGCTTCCAGTCTTCTCATCATGAAAGTAACCTCACCAGCCTTGATCAGTATGTGGAAAGAATGAAGGAGAAGCAAGACAAAATCTATTTCATGGCTGGTGCTAGCAGAAAGGAGGTATGTGAGAGTGAAAGAAAGAGGGAAAAGGGGTACAGTATATTATAGCTTGTAGTTTTAGTACCATAAACATTGTGAATTGTGTATTTATGGCACAAGTGGAGACTCCATGCTTATGTTACTCCTGCAGTTCAGTTTTTCTGGTACCAGTATTTGTCAGATAGTTGTACAGGTTTTGGTAACTGTTGATACCAATGCAATTAAATTGACATCCCAAATGTTTTCATCCTAGGCTGAGTCCTCACCATTTGTTGAGCGTCTGCTGAAAAAGGGCTATGAAGTGATCTATCTAACTGAACCTGTAGATGAATATTGTATTCAGGCTTTGCCAGAGTTTGATGGCAAGAGGTTCCAGAATGTAGCAAAAGAAGGAGTTAAGTTTGAAGAAAGTGAAAAGTCTAAAGAGAGTCGGGAAGCCTTGGAAAAGGAATTTGAGCCACTCTTAAACTGGATGAAAGACAAAGCTCTAAAAGACAAGGTAAAATACTGTGTTATTTGTAATGATTATTTTTACTTGCTGTACTTGCTACAACATACCTTGCAGATTATTTGAACACAGATTTGACAGTAGCTTCTCTGCCTTCATGGGGTAAACCTTTATGGATAATACCTTTATTCAGGAAAACAATGAGTTAGACTGTCATCTTAGACATTTTTCAGAAATTCTTGAATTGACAGGGAAGTTCAGAGTTATTTACTTTATTCACTGTATAAGTTCTGTGAACTAACATTAAGGTGTTTTGGGGGTTTTTTCTACAGATTGAAAAAGCTGTGCTATCTCAACGTTTAACCCAGTCTCCATGTGCTCTTGTGGCTAGTCAGTATGGCTGGTCTGGTAACATGGAGAGAATCATGAAGGCTCAAGCTTACCAGACTGGGAAGGATATATCTACAAAGTAAGCTTCCAGTTCTGTAGCAGCAGACATGAAATGCAGTTGACTGCCTCCCTTGCTTGGTTTGCCTGTAACAAGCTTCCACCTGGTTCAGATGATCCTAAGTGTTTTAAAGGTCATTTTACAACCAAGTTACTCTTCATTATAGCCTTACATTGTTATTTCCAAGCCCAATATGTAAAACTGCCTGGTGAGCAAGACTAATCAGTGGCATTTGATATCTGTCATTTGGTGACAAGATGAACTTATTAACTTGAATGCTTCCCATAGTTGCACAAGTATTAAACAAGGGGAATACACTTGTTACTGTGACTGTAACCAGTGTATGTGGATTTAAAGATATAATTGGGTCCTGTACTTTGAAACTTAGTGCTGCAATTTTTCTTCTCAGCTACTATGCCAGCCAAAAGAAGACATTTGAAATTAACCCCAGGCATCCACTGATCAAGGACATGCTGAGGCGAGTCAAGGTAAATAAATAAGAGTAGTGAAACATTGACTGACTTTGCTGCATACAACCTGCTTTAACAAGTCTGTTTTGATTTTCTTGTGTTCTTCCATGTTAGGAAAATGAAGATGACAAAACTGTTTCAGATCTTGCAGTGGTATTGTTTGAAACTGCAACTCTGAGATCAGGATATATGTTGCCAGACACTAAGGAATATGGAGACAGAATAGAAAGGATGCTTCGTTTGAGTTTAAACATTGACCTGGATGCAAAGGTTAGTTTGTCTTCCACTTGGGGCAGATAATTGACTTACTGTTGCTCCATCTTAAAAAGTGCAGCTGCTTGATTTACTTGCATAAAATTAAATGTATCCAGCTTCCTGCACTTAAGTGGGCCACCAGAAGTCCAGCCATGAGTCTGTACTTACTCATGGTCTCCCTTCCTTGCTTTTCTTTGTAGTTTGAGATTCTGCTGTTTTGTTATGCTTCTCAAGTATTGTCCTGTCCTTAATAAAAAAAAATACAGGAGTAAATTGGGCACACAGGCCTTTGAGCCCTATCTCTAATGGAGAAATTCCTAAATTCCTAAGTGGGTGTAAGTAATCAAAGTTCTCATAATGCTGTGCAAGAACTGCTGGCTGTTTTGCTGGAGTGGATCAGTGCTAGACAGGTCTTACTTTTTCCTTCAGGTAGCTTGTGGCAAATGTTAGGAACTGGTAGTGAATTCTTCCATAGCCTGTATTTAGCTAGTGCACACCTAGTTGAAAAACCTAAGCAAGTAAAGCAAATTGCTTGTGACCTTTGTGTACAGGTGGATGAGGAACCTGAAGAGCCTGAAGATGCAGCTGAGGAGGCGGAGCAGGATGAAGAGGAAGTGGATGCTGATGCTGAGGACAGTGAAACACAGAAGGTAGGGTCCCAAGTTTTATGCTTTCTTGCCATTATTTGTGCAACTTTGCCTGTGGGTGCTACCTGGCAATAAAGGTGTTCACTTTGCCTTTCATGACACTAGATTTTAGTGTGAGGTGTTCCAGGCTTTTCTTGGAGGGGAAAAAACCTGCAATACAAATTAATTATTAAACTATATTGTGAAAAGATAACACTTAGATATGTTCAAAGCTGGAGCTAAATTATGCTTAAGAGATTGTAAAAGTGCCCTGTGGCAAGAAAATGGCAGCAAATCCTCTAGCGAAGACAATTATCTGTGGTATTTCCACAGCTTGTGGGCAAAAACATGAACAAATCAGCAAGAATATAGTTTTAAATGGTCACAGTATAGGCTTGGAACAACACTCCAGACAACACCATTGCTTCTAAACAGTTCACCTGCCATGTGAAGTCAGCCTTCACTTAGCTCATGTCTGCAGTTTTAAGGATTGATATGCTGAACTCTTCTAATACCATAGCTTCAATACTAACTTGTAAAGTTGTTTGAGGTCCCACCTGGGCCTGCTTTCTTGGGTTGCTTTTGGAAGAGACCTGCAAGATGATGTCCTGTGACTTATGCAAATATATAGCTTATAGCAATGTGATTTCCTGCTGTTATGTTATGTAATGTCAGATTAGGTAAGAATGAATTTGAGGAGCAGTATTTATTGTACTATACCTACTTAATTTTGATGCCCCTCCTGTTAAGTTTGCACAGCAGTATAACCTGCAATAACAGTAATAGAAATTTCTGTTCTTCTGGGACAGTTCTTGTAACCTTTTTCTGCTTTCAAAAAGTAACATTTTGATTCTCTTTTTGTCTTCACAGGAATCCACAGATGTGAAAGATGAACTGTAAACTGCACTCAACTACTGTCCTGCATTGGGGGGTCAAGAGGGAATGTGAATTAGATTGTTTTGGTTTTTTCCACTGTAAAATGTTGAGGGATGGTATGGGGTTTTAAAGGGTAAAGGAGGTTTTTTTTTTTTAAGTTCACTTTTCTAAAAACATTCCTCATGAATGTAAATTTGTATTATTTAACTGACTTGGTGTAAAATCTTGTCATGTACAAAATAAAATGTTCCCAAACACCACCAACTCTAAATTTATACATAGCAAGCTCATCTTGTGGGCTGGCAGAAAGAAATTAAGGTATGGTCCTGCATGTTGAGGTCCTTTGTGCAAACAGGCTCTTTGTTGGCAGTCCTTGGGCCTTTCTGTGCTGGCACAGCCACACCTACTTGTGTAGTGTCTGCCTGTGGCTGGGATTTTTACAAACCTGCTGTGCTGCTTAGCCAAGTACACCTGGTATCTGAGAGCTGTACTGAACTTGCTAATTGAAACAAGTATTTGAGTTAGGTATCCCCTGCAAGCCTAAGGAAGAGGAGATAGGGTGTTTAAAGATGGCATTGGAAGTTGAAGGCCTGCCAGCTTGTGCTGGAGTCTGTGACTTGACTCCATAGAATATGCAGCAGAAGCTTTACAGATAGGGGGGGAAAAACATCTCCTTTGATTAAATATGTGGACAACTCCCACCAGAACTGTCTTACTGCCTGTGAGCTGGCACCCTCCTCCCTGGCACTTGGAAACCGTGCCTTTGATTTGTGTCACTACAGCAGTTCTGTTTTCTACAGGTGTTTTTTAAAGGTGGAAGTTCTTTTCACATATTCTTAATGCTGTTTCTCCTAGACATTTTCACTCTTGTTCTAGGTCTCTGTAGTAGGGCAAAGCACTGTAGATACTTAATATGACTGAAGCTAAATCTGGTTAGTTGTAGACATGTTGAACTTCTATTCATTATGTTAACTTTATCTAATGGTTGGATGAAGCACTACACTTTCTCACTTGTGCCTCTACTTTAAAACATCTTCACAGACGTGGTGGAAAGTGTTTACATTGAGGGGTTTTGGGGTTTTTTTTGCCTTCTTCTGTGGAAGAAGGACATAGGAGTGATGCTTCTGCATAGTGATTCTACTTAAGAACCAATCTCTTCTGTTTTGTTAACAGAACTTCTGTGAAGTTACAAGTTTCTGCAGTCTGAAGCAAAATAAGTTTTCTTATTAGGTGAGGGCACTAAACACTGACCTGAAGAACTTGCTTTTCATTTACTAGGCTTCTATATTGCCCAAAATATGCCATGTATCAGTGTGGTTATTGTGTTAGGGTTTAGTGAGTTGTGTTGAAGTATGCTGTTTGAGACAGCAAGGAAAGGAAGCTTAGTTTGGGGGGGGTTCTGGTTCTGCTCACTGCAGTGGTATCCTAGACAAGAGCCTTTTGTTACTGGCCCAGGCTGAGTGTTCTGAGTGTCAGCAGCTGCCAAGGTCAGTAAGTTACTGAACAGGGCAGGTGCACCATTTCTTGGGACAGTTTGCACTTACTATAGCAGTGCAACTTTGTGCTCTGTAGCAATCAACCTCCTAAAGTATCACTTATTTTTAGTGATACACTCAGAAATCTATCATTACTACCCACACCTCACTGTTTGACCTCTTGAGTAGCAAGTGTTGCTCACACCTCCTGTATGGTTGGGAATGATTTTGCCTAACAAACCAAAAGGGAATACTGGAAGTGTAGGGTGGCCTCCTCCAGTATTCTTAATTTGTAAATTACTTGTAGATTTAAGCAACCTTCATTCTGTTCTACAACTGAAGTTCTTATTGCTTTGATTGGCTTGAGGGTGACAAAACTTGATTACATTTCAGAAATAATAAAGAGCACACTTGAGAGTCATGCTTTGTGCTTCTTCATATACTTCAGCTGAGAGTATCATGTGCAACATAGCTGTGGTCCAGCTGCTTTCTCTACACGCTGGAGTGACAAGTGTTTGCTATTAATAAACACAAAATGCACTTGTAAGTTTACCTTTTTTTTTTTTTTTTGTCAGCTCTGAAGCAAAATGGTGTCAGTATGGGAAGTGTTTCCTGCTTTTCTCAGTGTTTCAGTTGTGTTTATTCTGGGGCTGTCACCTCTGCTGTTAAAACTTGGTGTATTGTCAGCTTTGCTATTCCTAGACGGGCACTAACGAGGACATTTCCCTTGGTGCTAGAACAGGCTGAGCTCCCTGCTGCTCAGTTTTCAGTAGCAGCAGGATACACTTAGAAATCCAAGCCTAATTAGTAGAAACTTCCCTCTGTAGCCTTTAGATCTGAAAAACCTTTAGAAAATAAAGAGAAATGCATCTTTTATGTCAGAAATCAACAACATAAGAGGTGATGGTCTGACAAAGTATGAGTAACAGTGCAGAGGCTGGTGAATTCTGGCTTGTTAAAGGGAACATCCAAAAACTGCTGTTCCTGTCCCATTTAGAACAGAAAATACTGCTGAACTGTCCCATTTTCTGTTCAATAAACCTTATCTTCTGCTGAAGTGGAAGGTTGCCAATCTCAGCTTTGTTTAGGTGCAGTAAAGGAAAACGTCTTTTCACCAGAAGTGGGCCTATTAAGATGTTCTCACAGATTTTGTTTGGGCTTAACATCTGTGTTTTACTAGAGCCTTTCTCTCAATGCCTGCTGTCATTGATGAAAGTGCCTGAGAGAGAGGTTGTGATGTAGTTACATAGTATGGGCACACATGGGCACACAAGAGCAGGAGAGGAGCTCATCCCACCAACAGCTGTAAAACTGGGTGAGAGCAGACACATACACATGTATAAAAACTATGTGAACCTTTCTTCCTAGGAAAACCACTCCAGCTTAAGCAGGCATAAATAAAGTAATAGCTTCATAGCCAGGACTGATGTAAATGTAGCACTTTCAGTGATTATTTCTGGATCCCCTCTGCTCTTACAAGACTTCCAAGTACTTTGGCAGTAGGAATTAGGGAGCTTTCTGTTTCCTTAATGGGTAATTTTTCAGACTGTGGTTTTTATGAGTTAAACTTAAGTGAGAACTGAGGATGAAGCCTGTGCTTTTTCCTGGCATCCTTCTCACGGGAAAGTAATCCCAACATTCCCAAGCTCTATTATGTACCATTCAAAACTGGGTTATTGAGTTACCTTTGCAGGATGCTGACTGCATCTTCAAGTTCCTGGTGTGAGTTTTGTGGTGATTCTATTTCTGGACTGAAAGGAAAACCTGCTCTTGTTATTTCAGAGTTTTGCATATTTACAGCTATCAAAAGCGGCCGTAGACAAATTAAGATGCCCGAATGAAGCTCAAGCAGATATGATTTCAGTGTAATCTGTATGTATTTGCCCCATTTTAACTAAGATGAACAAGCTGTAGGATTCCAGCCTTACAGAGGGCCAAAGCAGATTTCCTGTCAGTGATACATCTTTGTCATGGTTTGTCACCCTTATTCTTATAAGGATACATACAATGCAGTCAAGATGTACGAACTTACAAGCATTTTGGCATGCAACTGATGAGACTTTTACCAACAGCATTCACTGTATGTTTATTTTTAATGCTGCCTGCAACTCTGCTTAAAGGAAAGCAAAAAAGCATTACAGGAGCACAGTATTTCACATATATATTTCTGCAACTTAAACAGTTGAGTAAATATTTTATCAGTTCTAGTGTTCACAACAAAAATAAACTCTGGTCACTGTTGCGAAGTCTGAACTTTGCTTGATCTTTCTTTTAGACCCAATAGTTCTGTTTTCAGTTCTCCAGGCTTAGGAGGTATTTCAGGTATGCTCTGTTAAAAACAGAGAAAGATGTCAGTGTTGTGATAGAGGAAAAATTAAACTCCCAGAACAGTAAATGAGCTTACTCTGCAAGAGCATGACAGCTAAACTGTGATTTTGTCACCCTCTTTTCTGAGCAGAATATAATTCCTACATGCAAAACACCTTAAGAATTATTACCTTTTTGTAATTTGGCTTATTTTAAAGTAGCAAAATTTAATTTGAAAAAAAAACAAGATGAAAGGAAGAACAGTCAGTTTGTTTTAAAGGAGCAAAGCTTCTTTTTGCCATTCAAGTGAGTTTGGTAGAGATGTTCTGGCACAGTTGAAGTCTCCACACATATTCTTGGTGACAGAAGAAAAAGTTTCACTGCTTCTACTGTCCTGATTTAGAAATTACGCACTGAAACTGGATATTAAATTTTAAAAAGGCACCAGAATACCATGGCATTTCAAGAACTCCATTCCCTCAAAATTCGTGCTACTTTAGAGGTACAGATCATTTGAGCATTCTGAATACATATGTCTATTTGCCTGTAAAGAAAGCTACAGTAGGGTCACCTAGAGTAGGTCACACAGGAACGCGCTCAGGTGAGTTTGGAATGTGTTTAGAGAGGGAGACTTCACGACCTCCCTGGGCAGCCTGTTCCACTGCTCTGCCACCTTCAATAGGAAGAAGCTCTTCCTCAGGTTGAAGTGAAACTTCTTGTGTTTTAGTTTGTGGCCTTTGCTTCTCATCCTATCGCTGGGCACCACCGAAAAGTCTGGCACCATCCTCTTGGCATCCACCTCTGAGGTATTTATATGCATTAATGAGATCCCCTCTCAGTCCTCTCTCCCAAGAGACACTCCAGACCCTTCATCATCTCTGTGACCCTCTACTGAACCCGCTCCTTGTCTTTCTCGTACTAAGGAGCCCAAAACCGGACACAGTGAAGTCCTGGCTGCCTGGCCAGCGCCTCTGCAGAGGCTGATCTCTGCCCACCGCCAGGCCAGAGCCTTTTCCGAGGCACAGCCTCTCCAGCAGACCCTCCATCCCGCACACACGCTACCACCAACCGGGACCCTCGGAGCACTTACAAGGTCAGGCCTGTAGTACCTGTGCACGACCTCGGCCCCCGCGAACATGGCCAGCATGCTGGCCGCCAGCCCCCGCAGGTAGGTGGGCCAGGGCACGCCGGCGGGCATGGCTGCGGGGGCGGGCCCTGTGCACGGACCGCGCCGGACGTGCGTCATCGCCGCCGCCGCCGCCGGGAGGGGGAAGGGAAGAGGGAAGCGGGTGCCGAGGCCCGCCCTCGCCAGGGAGTATCGCGCCAGGCGGGGTGAGTCGCGACACAGCGCCGGGGCCTCCGGCCGGGGGCTCGGCCGCCCCCTCACGCCCCCTCACGCCCCCCGCCCCGGGCGGCCGCGGCCCCGCCCTCCGCCCCCATTGGCCGGCGCGGTCACGTGAGCGGGGCGCCCGGCAGGCCGGCGGGGGCGCGGGGGGCGCCGGCGGCGACATCTGCGGCGGCAGCGACGGCCCCGGCGCCTGCGCCCGGCATGGAGGGCCCGCAGCTGGGCAGGTACCGGCGGCCGCCCGCAGCCGCGCTCGGGCCTCGCGGTGGGGATCGCCCGTGGTCCTTCTGCTCCTTCCCCGCATCCCGCGGCCGGCGGAGCCGGGGCCGGGCTGTGGCGGCCGCCTCCCTCCCCTTCCCCTGGGCACAAAGAGGGAGGGGAGGCGCTCCCGGGGTTCTGAGGCTCCCGGGCCCGCGGCTGGGGGAGCGCGGCTGCCTCGGGCAGCGTGGGGCGCGATCGTGTCTCTGTCCCGACGGGGATTTGAAAATAATTTAATACCTGATTTTGTTCCAGTGAACATATCTTTTTCTTTACCTTTTTGGGTTTTTTTCCCCTTTGTTTTTAGCATGAACTGAAGCGGGGGGGGGGGAGAGGAATCATGAACTGAAGGGGGGGAGAGGAACAAATCACTACCTTTTCCTCGTGATACTGAAAATATTTGTTTAAATGTTCCATAAAACATATACATAAATAGCAAAACAAATATATTTCTGAACCCACGGAAGAAATTTGACCTAAAATATATGGGAAACTTAGAGTTGGGGGTAAAACCTCACTTTCATCTCACTAGCAAGTGGCTAGAGGACTTGTTTGTGGTACGGTGCAAATTTTTTCTCTGTTCAAAGGGAATTTTATTCCCTTTACTAGAAGGAGAGTTTATATACACATAAAATAAAAAGGTCTGTATTACAAAAAGACATCTGGTCGTAGGTTAGATGCTTTCACATTTTTCTTACTCACTCTGTTCTTCTGCTCTGTATGATTAAGCTTTTATTACATTATGAACTGGATTCTGCATGTCTCTGTCATGTGTTTCCCAATGCAAATCTGAAAATCAGTTTTGTTTGGTTCATTAACTGCACAAGTATTTTATATAAAATGGAGCTCTCTCAGGAGCGGGTTTAAGGTGTTCCCTGTACTCTGAAAATCTCCCATAGCTGTGTTAGGCAACTTCCCTGGGAATCTGACAGACCTGTGTTCATATTTATTCTCCTTGATTCAGGATAGATATTTTGTTAAAAATCAGTGTCTTGGTCACAAGACTCTGGGTTCTTCTTGCCTAAGATTGATTTACAGTGGGCTTCTTGAAAACCACAGTGTGTAGTAGCGAATGGTCCCTTCTTTTGAGAAATTTAAAATCAGAATCATTTAGGTTGGATGAGACCTCTAAGATCATTGAATCCAGCCATTAACCCAGCACTGCCAAGCCCACCACTAAACCCTGGCCATAAATTTACATATCTACAACAGCTTTTAAATACCTCTGGGGTATTTAAATACCTCAGACAGTTCCCTGGGCAGCCTATTCCAATGGTTAACAGCCGTTTCCATGAAGAAATTTGTCCTAATATCCAATCTAAACCTGTCCTGGCACAACGTGAGGTCATTTCCCCTTGTCCTGTCACTTGTTGCTTGAGACCAGCCTAGCTTCACCCTCCCTTCCGGTGGTTGTAGAGAGTGGTAAGGTCACTCCTGAGCTTCTTTTTCTCCAGGGCATACACCCCCAGCTCCCTCAACTGCTCGACCTTTCCCCGGCTCCGTTGCCCTTCTCTGGACACACTCCAGCACCTTCCTGTAGTGAGAGGCCCAAAACTGAACACAGCACTCAAGATGTGGCCTCAGCAGTGCCAAGGCCAGGGGGACAATCCCTGCCCTGGTCCTGCTGGCCACACTATTGCTAATACAGGATGCCATTGGCCTTCTTGGACAAGTACCTGTATATCTAAAAATTATTTCCTGCTTTTAATTATAATTCTGAGACGATAAAATTATTTCCTGAAAATCTAGTATTCACTAATCCTTTCTATGTATTCGTAAGGCAGTGGAATCTATGGACAAGAAAGTGGCTGCGTAGGTAGAAGGGAGTGACGGTATAAAGCAGAAATGGGTGTGAGGGCTGTATGTGACTAATAAATGTGTGGAGGGAGAGAGCTGTCTATGGAAAAATGTCTTTATGTATAGAAGGAGACTGGATCTCTGTGTGTGTGAACACTTCCATGTAGAATAAGTGCCATATTTGTGTTGGGATCCAGTGTGTGATAACTGGGCAACATCTGCCACACAATTTGTTGAAGCTGTTTAATAATCTGCATAGTAACAAATGCTGTGTGTGTTCTTAATGCTTTATAGCCCAGAATGATTCATCCATCAGATGATCAAGCAACTGACACAACATTAAAATAATCTAAAATTTGGGAAACTTGTGGAAGTTCAGAGAGCTTTAGCTCAACATGTGTTGTAAATGGTTGGTCTGTTTGATAGACAGTTTGCTTTGGAAATCTGTGCTGCAGTGTTTTTCCAAAAAAAAAAAAAGATAAAAGCTCTACGCTTCCCTTACAAATGCTATGTTAATTCCACATCATAGCAATCACAAGAGAACGGTGTTGTTAATGTTGGGGTTAACTGATACCAGCTAAGCAGCCAGACTGCTTCAATGGTGTGGGTAATTTAGTGCCTTGTTAACAGAGTCATCAGAGAATATAAGTGCAGTACGTGCCAGCCTTGATAAAGTTTGATGTTTACATTCTGTTTGATACATCAGTAGGTATCTAAATTGTCGATAAATGATTTCTCTCTTTCTCCCTCTCTAAGATACTACGCATATCTTCAGCAAGCTCAAGCATTTTACTCGTTTCCCTTCCATCAGATGATGACTGCAGTGCCCAACATGGAAATGATGACTGAGCAGCCGACTCTAGAGGGCATTCCAGAGCCAAACATTGCTCAGGAGCCTCCAAAAGGTAGGCTGACTGGGCTGTGGTAGTGAGCTGAAGTGTGGGTGATTGATTGGGAAAAAAATACTGCTCTTAAACTGCTTTCTTGGACCTGTTGGATTTCCTTTTCTTGATGCTCTCTGCAGAAGTATTGATTAATTGTGTTCTTTAAGAAACATGTTTTAACAAACAATTAAAAAGAAAAGAAGTAAACCCATGTGAATGTATTCACATTGTTCAGTCTCACACAATTATCTTGTTCCAAGAAAAGCAGATTTTTTTCAGTAGGTAAATGCATCATTTTAGCTGAAGTCATGGATTTTAATATTATGTTAGAGAAGGGTTTTTTAAAATTCTGGCTTCAAAATACTTTTTTTTTTTTTTTTTTACTTTCGGCAAGAGAGGTACAGTGTAATACTGTTTATTTGAAATATTTTTGTTTGAATGGTAGCTTAGTTTGTTGTAGTAATCACAGGCAGGGAATTGGTTACATATACTAAGAATTGTTTAGTTTAGTGTGGCTTATTTAAACAACTACAAACTGCCGGAAAGTGACACTGTACTACAGATCAGTATTATTAGTGAACACAGAGAGAGAGAGAGCAATCTCTGGGTGCTCATGTCATGGCCAGTGCCTGTGCTGCCTGAATCTCCAGACTTTTAAGAGCCAGAAGATGAGGAAGCTTCAGGTGTGTTGTTTAAATTTATAAATTTGGAAGGTAAATTTACCTCTTTGATTTCTTTCTGTGTCCATACATTTAACTGAGTCTTTTTGAATATTCACACTACAACATTGGAAATGTACAAAAAGAATATTGTTGTGTGTTTCAGAAGTTAAAAAAGGAGGAAGGAAAAGAAAAGCCAAAGCAACTGAGCCAAAGCAACCCAAAAAGCCTGCTGCTAAAAAAGAAAAACCAGCCAAGTCAAAAGGCAAACAAGAAAAGATCACAGATACTTTTAAAGTCAAAAGAAAAGTGGACCGTTTTAATGGTGTATCTGAAGCTGAACTTCTGACCAAGACTTTGCCTGATATTTTGACCTTTGATCTGGATATTGTGATAGTGAGTAACTCAAGAGTTGCAAGATTAGGTGGAAAAGTCTTGTATATGATTTACATTCTTTCTGCTTACTTACCTATATTGTTTATATGGCAAGATCTTGCAAGATAAAGTACATAAACTGCTTCCTGTGTGTGGAGCTGCTTTGCATTTTCTGTTAAAGCTGTAGTAACTTAGTCCTAATTTCTGAGAAAACTAAGGCTCACATTTAATGCAGAGTCATGAGAGACCATAACTCAGTGCTTAATTTCCTGGAAGCTCTGCACCCTCTGAGCTGCTCTTTTGACATTGCACATCTAAACGAGACACTGCTGCAAAGTTGTCAGTTTTTTAAAAATAATGACAGAAGGTGTCATTAACACAGTTTTGTTTATTAACAGTAACTTAGAGAGAATTGAATATGCACCCTTATTGTAACTTGATTAAATTCTTGACCAGCAAGCCATGTTGTCATTGTTAAAATGGACTGATGTCTTTGTAGATTGGCATAAACCCTGGCCTGATGGCAGCTTACAAAGGACATCATTACCCGGGACCTGGAAACCATTTTTGTATGTTTTTGTTTTCCTTTCTTCTTTTAGCATTTGCAGAACTTTGTTAGAACTTGTGGCATTTTAATTAAACTAGCTTGGTTTTTGTTTTTCTCCTGGGTTTTGGTTGGTTGGGGTGCTTTTATTCAGAGAGGGATTTTTATATGGTAAATATGGACCCAAGATGTCAGCAGGTTCTGTCAGAGAGGCCCAGTGCAAGGAGAAGCAACGGCAAGATTGTAAAAGAAAGCTGACACAATGTATTGGCCACATTCTTTCACTCTAAATCCATATTGATCACTGCTTAAGTGAATCACAAAGAGCTTTTAGAATAGAGAGCTTTTCTGTACAGAACTTTTAGAATAAAAGACTGGTTTCCATGCTCATGATGAGGAATTCCTGTTCGCTAGGGCCTTTCTGCGCTCTTGGAGGACGTAAAGTAATATTGGCTATTTTAAACCTTTCTGGATAGGAGGTTAGTCTTCCCAGGTTAACTGATACTTTGTTAAAATAGATTGTTCTTGTAGCATTCCAGTACTCCAATAGTTGAGTAGTTTTTTCGGTTCTGTTTTATTTTCCTTGGAAAAAGGCAAATGCATATCTGTCTTCCTACTTCACAGGGAAGTGTCTCTTCATGTCTGGTCTAAGTAATGAACAGCTGAACCACATGGATGACCACACCTTGCCACATAAATATGGGATTGGATTTACAAACATGGTTGAAAGGACAACACCTGGAAGCAAAGACCTCTCCAGGTAGGGCAACAAGGGGGAATATCATGTTGGTTAATGAATTATTAGTTGTGATTATAATTTTGAGTACTTTGTCTTTTAGCAAAGAGTTTCGGGAAGGAGGGCGAATTCTGATGCAGAAGCTACAAAAGTATAAACCTCGTATAGCAGCTTTCAATGGAAAATGTGAGAACTTCTAAATGAATTTTTTTCTGTCAGTAGCTTTTTTTTTTTTCACTTACCCTATATTTTCATTTTAGGTATTTATGAAATTTTTAGTAAAGAAGTTTTTGGAATTAAAGTTAAGAACTTGGAATTTGGGCTTCAGCCACACAAAGTGCCAGATACAGAAACTGTAAGTATTGAGACAGAAACAAAACCAGGGTGCTCCATTTTGATTATTTAATGAAATCTCAGGCCTTGCATACACTTGGGATAACACCAGTTTGACCAAAGTACAGGAGGTGTGGAAGGCTTTTTCTTAAATAGAGAAAGGGGAGTAGTGCAATTTTCGGGCATGTCTTTAATGCAGCTTCTTCAGACTTGAAGACTTCATTTGAGAAATGGTGTGTTATGGTTAGTAGGTTGGTGCATTCTCTGAGGACTACCTAAAGTGTAAGTAATACATGCCTGCTTTTATGATAACTTTCATCTGATCCCCCATGTCCAATTCCCTGGATATTTGTATTACTGGATTTTGATACTGACCGTGACCATGCAGTGCCGCAGTGAGGGAGAAAGAACAGCAAGTCCATCCTTGTGCCATTGCATGTGACCCTTCAGCATTGCTGGATCTGGGCATACCCAAGTACTTCCATCAGACTGAATCTCCCTAAGCTGATCTGCAGTTTGTAGTTAAATTGGGTGCTTAAGATAAAACAAACAATTTGATGAAGAATGCATTAGTCATAGACATCTAGTGCTGGAAAATATCTCAAGAGACCAGCTATGTATCATTAGAAATTGGTTTGTTTAACATGTTCTTATAAACAAGTTAAAGCAAAGGCTATTACACTACTTGCCAAGGTAGCTTATTCTAAAGCTTCATGACCTTGTCACTTCAAAAGTTTGGATTGTTTTTCTTTTTATTTCTATCCTCAATTACTAGTGCTGCAAGTTTCAGCTGCCTTTCTCTAAAGGTGGAAGTGTTGTCATTAGAGCCTGAAGAACTGTTGGATAAAGTGCTTGCTTCTTAAGTAGCTCTTAAGGACTTCTGCAGTAGATGTATTTGTAAGAAAGATAGATAATCCCCTTTACTGGTACTTGTTCATAAATACTGCATGGTAATAGAAGTATTGAATACAGGTTTTTTTTCCCTGAACTAACTTGGTATCTTTAGTTAGGGCTGTTGGCAGAGATAGAAGCACTGAAGTTGGCTCCAACCACACTAACTACAATTTCACAGCCTGGCATACGTGATGCAGATGCACTTGGCCAAGAAGCCAGGCTAATTAACCTGTGCTGCCTCCCTCACTGGTTTGGGCTCTTTGCATGCTGTCACGTACTCCTCTATGCCCTGGCTCAGAGCTCTGCTTGTTCAGGGAGTGCTGGAGTGTGCTTTGCTCTCTTGTAACACACATGGGTACCACTTCTCCTGCAGCACATAAATAGCTGGTGAAAATTGTCCACACTTAGCAGCTGGTAATCAGCCCCTGTCTTCAGGGCAAGACAGATGGCTTGCCAAGAAAAATGAAAGGCTCCTTTTAGCCCCTTCCACAACTTCCTGTGGCATTAGTTGAAGTTTGTAAAAACAGTTAAAACAGTGAGCTTAACTGTTAAGTCGTTCTGAATGCACTGTTAACTCATAGCTCAGGGACTAGTAATGCTCGTTTTTTTGCTCTTTGTCTCAAGCTCTGCTACGTTATGCCATCGTCCAGTGCAAGATGTGCTCAGTTTCCTCGGGCACAAGATAAAGTTCATTATTACATAAAGCTGAAGGACTTAAGGGATCAACTAAAGGGCATCACACCCAACACAGATGTGCAGGAGGTGCAGTACACATTTGACTTGCAACTTGCACAAGGTATTGTTATTTAGTTAACATTCCATTAAAATGTAATGTAGTGTAAAATACAGCTAGCAGTTTCCTAAGCAGAAAAAAAGAAAAAATTTAATGGGAGGGGGGAGATGTGTCATCTTCTCTAAACTCTGTGGTATGGAATTACAGATTCCATTCTCTTTAGTACAGCCTAAATTATCTAAGGGGAGCAGGGATTATCTTGTCGAATTTGTGGCTGTTTTTCAAGTGTTTTCTGATAAAAGTGCTCCTTGATCATTTTTGTTCTAAGTATTAATGCTTGAGGTGTTCTGTTTCTGCAGAGGATGCTAAAAAGATGGCTGTCAAAGAAGAGAAGTATGACCCAGGCTATGAAGCAGCATATGGAGGAGCTTACTGTGACCGTGCACCATATGACACTGAACAGTGCAGCTTCTCTTCAAATGGAGCTGGTAAAGTGCTTGGGGCATTCAGTCTGCAGCCATCGCTGGGGAACAAAGACCCCATGGTGTCAAATGCTTTTAAAAACGGTGTGGTTTTTGTTTGTTCAGCAGGAGGCAATCCACAGTACTGTGAAGGGTCGTCCTTTGGTGAAGTTCCTAATGGACAGTGGATGACACAGTCCTTTGCAGACCAGATTCCAGAGTTCAGTGCTGGTATGACACAGGAGGAGGAGGGAAGTAGCGTGTAGGAGCTGTTCCTTCTCGGCTATGCACACATGCTGCAGTTTTAATGCAGTGATCAAGATTGGTACCTCGGTTCTCCAACTGAAGCATTTTAATAGTATTTTATCTTCCCTAGTTATTTTATTATAGTCCAAAGTAGGTGTGTGGTTGGCTGAAATCAATGAACTAGATAATTTTAAGGAACTGTCCAAACTTTTTAAAAAAAAGTTAGCCCTTTTTTGTATATGAGTTTTATATTTAATGTATACCATTTCTTGCGGTTTTTGACAAATTGCTTTCTCATTTGTGAAGATTTCTTTGGGGCGTTAATTTTATTCCATAAATGGTATATATGTGGTAGTAACAACATCCGTATACTTTTTACTGATGCCTCAATATTTGGATATCTCATAATACTTTTATATCGAGAGGGGAAAATGGGAAGTGTACCCTTACCTTGTGTGAAGTGGTGCTTTTAATCATGCACAGTTAAGGAAATTGTGCTTTTTAAGCCTGCCTTCTACTGTCTTAAAAAGTGTAGAAAGTTGTGTTCTGCAGCTGTGAGTGCTGTCTTCTGGGTGGGACGAAAGAGCTCTGTCTGTTCAGTGAGTGGACCATATTCAGGATGAAGGGAGTGAAGACATCATCTCAAGTCACAACACTGGGGAGGAAAATTTGTGTCACACAGGACAGAGCCTAAATATTCTAGCTGAGCTGTCTTAGGAAAAGGTTCCCCTACTACTCCATCTCTTTCCCCCTTAAATTCCAATGTAAGGAACTCCTTAAAAAAACAAAAAACAAATAGCAGTGGTAGTTCTTGAATTCTGTGGCAATTAAACTCCATCATTTCCATGTAGTTAATCCCTGCACCTGACCTTTAGCAGGACATAACCCCCTTTGAGCATGACAGAATTGAGAGACTGCATTCTCTTTAAAAGTCATGTATAGCTACGTTATTTACATCATGTACAAGTATAAAGGGTGAAAGAGATTTGCAATTTAGCAGTTTTTAAAATTCTCTTCAATCTGTGTTCCCTTTATTCCTCTTCAAAGTGAAAAATACCGAGTTGAATCTAGGGGCAGCTGTTCCATGAATAAGAAGTTGTCTGTAGAAACTATAGCTCTCTTCTGAGGAACTCGCCTAAGTGATACACACTTTTGGCCAATATTAGACTGAGAAAGAAATGAGATTCCATCCTGGTGCCTAACTCTCATCTTCTTTCCCTCTTTTATAATGTGAGGAAAAGATGAAGTAAAAGCAATAAGCTGATCAAAACACTAGTTTTGATGATCTTATGACAGTTGGTGGCTTCACATACTTGAAAACCGATACAAACAGTATCTCCACACTCCATGCTGGTCAGAGATTCCTGTACCAGTGTGATTTGTCCTCTCTTCACAGCCGGTGACAGTTGTCAATTGTGTGTAACTGGTTAGTGTAGGTTCTAATCCTGCTGTAACAGCTCTTGCAGAGATCACACACTGTCAACCTGTTGTGAGGCAGGCATGATGTTTACAGTTTCTTCCCAAATTATGTGGCTTAATTCTGAGCATCCTAAATCGAGAGAGTGTGCATTATGATTCTGATTGTGTATATTAGCTGCAGCATAAAGCTGTTCCACATATTGTCAGAAAGGTATAGGACTTGTCTTGTCTGTTATTTAAAGTGTACTGTAACATGTATTGCTGTTTACATGGATATTTTCCTGCAGGTGCTCAAAGTATCTTGCATCAGGGATTTGTTATGATTCAGTTTTATTTTCAACAAAATTAGAAGCATGAAATTAGCACTGCTGAGTATGTAGCACAGTAGGATGTAACTCCTGAAAGGCAATCCTGTTTGATTGGAAGGGAAAGGTCTCTTCCTTAAGGGAATCACCCACTTGGTTATCTGGGTATAAAGTAGAGTTGAGTGTACAATGACCATTCCACTAAATACTGCAATTCTGTGTCCTCCTTCAAAACTGGTGCTCTTTTTGTTACTGTAATACAGAAGTTCTTAATCTGTCTTAAATCTATCAATGTTTCACAATAAAATCAGGAATTGTACTGCATTGTATTGGAATGTGCTTTTGCATCTTGCTAAGTACACTACAGGATGTGTCATACACAGAAGTGCCACAAAAGAGAGTCACCACACAAAAGAACTCAGTAACATGTGCCCAAGTTTTCATTTCAGGCTGTTTAATGTGCACTAGATAACTAAACACTTCTTGTATATAATAATGCAGCTATCTGTGTAGATTTTTCTACCAGGAAACATTGGAATCTTGCTTAGAAAGAACCTGAAATTAAAGCACACTGTCTGGCACTGAATTTCACCTCTTTAAATGTCTAATGAAAGAACTTCATTGTCAAGTAAACTTGTTTCCTCACCTTACATGCAAGTCAGGATAATCTGAACTGTACTGATCACTCCAGCCTCCCTCTCCTGCCATAAGCACACAAAACTGATGGTCAGTTAACAAATACTTTCTTTTCTAAAATCAATTAATCATACAACATGTTGCATCTCAAACTATTAAATGCATCCCATACACTACGTTTTGCAGTATTTCAGTATCAGCTATCAGGACGAGTTAATTTGAACTTCCCTGAAGGGTCAGGAATAAACCAGTTTTCCCAGAGATCAGTGTGGACACTGGGATAGTCCCAAGGTTTGTATCTCCCATTCCAGTGAAGTAATTTAGCTTCTTGCAGAAATTGCTCTGAGTAACGAGCATCAGGACTCCAACCTGCATGGGTAGATTTAAAAAAAAATATTTTGAAAAATGTGGCTTTTAGTAATGGGAGACACTATAGAGTGAGTTAAATTCAGGTGTCTTTTTTTTTCAGAAGTCTGATTAGCATGGTGTCATGTTAATTTACAACTAGTTGTATGATAGAGCAGCTTTTTTTCAGCTTGATGTCTCTTATGTTGCATCAGCAAAAAATCTCAGCAAGTTTCCTCTCTGAAAGCTTCCTCTTTCAACACTTTTAACATCTTGGCATAGCTAGGATTAAAACCAAAATAAAATCTATTCATTTTACCATACCAGCTAAGTCATTATGGTTTTCCTAGGATAATTCACCACTTCCAGGTGAAAGGTAACATCCTCCAGAATGCTGACAACAAACACTGCCAGGCCTCCCATTTTCTTCCACTGCACCTAGCAAAAGACTGATTTTTTTCAGTCTCTCACTGTATTCAGATATTGCATATATTCTTTCCATGTAAGTAATGCATGAGGTAAAGTCACATAGGGTCCTGCACTGGAATCTCACAAGCTCACTTTAGTTCCAGCTTGCAAATGGTGAGAAATTAAACTTACCAAGATGCCTTATGTGCCACATAGGATTAATAGAGGAATACTTTCCATGAAATACAATCAGCATTGGAGAGGTTGCCACGCCTCCCCCAAGGGTACTGCTGTAGAGGTTTTCCCTGCAAAAGGAGAAATAAAAGAATATGTTCAAAACCTCAAGCAATCTTTAGTAAAAAAGGCAGAAATTAAAAATAAGTATCTAGCAAAATTCAAAATAATTTTGAACAGATCAGTTTTCGGCATACTCCTTCCTTCTGCTGTTAATTGATTATATTTGCAATTCCAATTCCTGTGGAGTGAGTTGTTGCTCAAGTAAGATGGGAGTCAGACCCAACATGAAACCAATTTTTTCTACACACAGAATATAATTCTCAAGGCTGACAAAGTTAACTGTAGGGGAAAAAACTGTTAACATAAAGCAATCAAAGAATTTAGCCTGTTTTCTTAAGAAAATGTACATTTTTCCATGTTTTTAAGTCCCTCTTTCTTCCCCTTTCTCCCTCCCCCAGCTTTTAGACCTATAAATTAACCTCCAGCTAGATTTTGTCAAAGCCTAGTTAGTATAAATTAGTATCTAAAGAGTATCAGTTTCCTATGAATTTTGTAATAAATCCAGGGCTAGATCAAGCCTAACCATGGTAAGAGGAGGCATTGGGAGGTGGCAGACAGATGTCTGGCCACAGTGTGCTGATGGCCCTGCTGACCGGTTGGCACATGGGCAAAGCCACCCCACCTATGGGACACTGTGCCACCCCCCTGTGGGGAGGGAACTTGGGAAGTAGCAAGAGATGCTGAGTGACTACAGAACAATAAAATCATAACCTCTCCTCAAAACTGGGTTTCAACTGCTAGGCAATTTTTTTCACTACCATTTCAAAATCCAGCTAAAAGGAGCATGAATGTGTTATTAAGGCATAAAATCAACTTTATAGATTAAATTTGCAGTAACATTAATGGAGGCTTTACTCTTAATATCTCCTTAAGAGCACAGCAATAGTTTGTCAGAATGTTACATAAGTAGAGTAAGAGAAAAACATTTGGCTCCTCACCCATTCACACACTTCCCATTCATGTATCTCCTCTGTTCATTGAAACTAACAAGTAATGGACACAGCACAATAGCACAAACTATTCCATGTCAATTTTATCTTACTAAATTTAAATTTAATCCTTTGCGGAGAAAGAAAATAAACACCAAGTTTTCAAATGCAGGTCAACAGGGAACTAATTTTAAAAATGGTGATTGTTTCACTGTGTCATGGCTTGTTCATGGTCAATAACAAAAATGTAAAATTTCATTCAGCTAGAGAAAAGAAGTGTTTTCTATCGGTGTTCAAAAAAAGATAGTGTCCGGTTACAGCTTGGTTGACGCTAAAACAGGAGAGTCCCCATGCAAATAAGGAAACATTCTTCCTTTAAGCCAGCCTCAGGAAGGGAAGATCATTCAGTGGCTTCATCTCAGACTAAGCTGGTCACCCAAAATGAGAACCATATGTTCTCAGTGTCCCTCAGGATTAAGCATGGTTTGTGAGTAAACACAAGACTAAAATTCCAAGTGGCTGTTTCCTGGTACAGAATTGGTCAGATTTAAACAGATGGAAATGCTGGAAAACGAGTTATTTCACTTGACAAGATCTCAAAAGAAAGACTGCTTGGAGTTAAAAAAAACCCCAAAACTGTAAGAGCTTTTAAACAGGAAGTAAAGCTGTAAACCAAGCATTAAAAGTAAAGTGCAAAGCTGGATTTCTACACATACTCTACATTTCTTTGCATCCACTTTTCCAGCTGCTTTGTGATCCGCTGATGTTTCCATTCAGTCATGTTAGCAACAATTACTCCAGGATTAAAAGAGCAGGTGCTGGGGCTGATGCCAAGATCTCTAATGGCTTGCTTTCTGTAGTCCAGGAATCCCATGTATGTGTTCTAAGAAATAAAAAAAATATGTTCATCCCCTATGAATCTCTAAAGATACGTGTAAATGCATCTCACTGTCACTGAGAGGGAGACTAAATATGCTCTCCCAAGGATGAGTTTCTGAATAGTGGTTACCTGTCATGGTTTCCATATGACAAGGCTGTAAGGCAGGATACTTCCTGATACTAAATTGCTTTTTCCACAGCATTGTACCATGGAAGTTTGATAAGGCTTTTCCCCCGCTCTGTTTGTCTTTTAGTAGCTCACACTAAACGATGCAGGATCACAATTGTACCCGTAATGCTAGAGGGATGCACTGACAGTTCTGGGGAACTCAGGTCAGGAATTAGCCTCAAACCTTGTTTTCCTAGGTTTTGTTCCCAAATAATATCATACATTCAGTCTTCACTGAATGATCTATAAATGCTCGTGATCTACTGATAGCAAAATACCAAATGTAAATTAGTAGAATGCAAAAAACAATAGAGGTTCAAATTATTGCAGAAAATTACTCTGCATAGCATTACAGAGTTACTACAAAAAGTCTTTCATTACTTGTACAACCATTACAAAGCTATCTATGTATATATAAAACTTTCGCTTTGGGGAAAACACATAAAATCATCTTACACTTATGGGCAAACACATTCATTATTAGAATTCCAGAATGGCATCTTACCTGCATCCCTACACTTCTAATCATTTCATGTGTAGAAGGCAGATCACAATCATCTGAAAAAGCTGCTGCATGTCCAGGAGCTAACTTAGTATCGTAGAGTTCCTGGATGTCACCTGATTACAGAAAGGTCACAAGCATTAAACAACACCTACTGCACTGCTACAGAGCTGATAGGATAACATCAGTTCTCATACCTTACTTATAACCACACCAGTTTTTAGGGATAGCCCAGATATTCAATTTTGTAATATGGGACCATTTTCTAATTTGAGTCCTGCACCTGGATGCCTAAGGTCTATCTTCAGATATTATCACTGGTATTCAATACATTCGTGTTTTGGGTGTCCAAAATCAGCTACAGCAGAAGCCAATTGGACTGTTAAAAAGCTGGTTACAAACTTAGGCATTCATAGAGCTTGTCTTTGGAGAGGAAGGGCACAGGCAATTCTGAGCCTCTTCAAGTCCCACAGAAGTGCCACTTCAGTGCCTTGCACAGATGAGGTTTTTCCTGGTGTTAGTGCATTTATACTTCCTAGGAGATACCTGGATTCCCAGCAATGGCTGACTGAAATGTGCCTATCATTTGACCATCCCTGCTGACTTCACAGCCCACCCAGCTCCTTCCTGGTTGAGGGAGACAATGCAGTGCCTAGCACCTCACTCATCACCTGGCTGTCAGGTACCCAAGATGTGCCAGAACAGTTTCAGGGCAGGTGGGAAGCACAAGTGAGCCTGCATCCCAACCCCTTACAGCTTCCAGTTCTACTTTTGCTTTCATCTCTTTTACTAGTTGTGCTGCTGGTCTTCTGCCAGGTGAAACAGCTGAATCAGCTGCTTCTGCAGCTGCACAACTGCAGGTTACACACCTAACAGGAGCTGCCTGGGGACAGGACAGGCCACTTGGTCAGCAGCAGCCTACCATGAGGTGTAATGTGAAACTGCACCTTTATCCTGCAGCTCCACAATCACCATCAGCTGACACCCCCAGGGAAAGAGAAAGCCCAGTGCTGGTGAACACAGCTGCAGAGAGGGGCGACGGGGAAGTGGTGGGCTCAGCTTGAGCTGCTCGTAAAACTGGAGTCCAAATGAAGACCTGGAACCTTTCAAAGAGTTAAATATTGCTGCTGCCCCTTGATGATAGGCAGAACAACAAAACCAAAAAGCAGGGATTGCCACTGGAAACACTCGTGTTGAGGAACTGTAATATGAAGTCAATGGCAAACTGAGACGGGCAGAGCAGATTAGTTGTCTTTCATAAAGCAGCAAATAGTGACCCCTTTAAGTGCAGGTGGTCTGAAATCTGCCTCTAGAGAGACAAAACTATAAAAAGGTGCAGAAAAGCAGTGGAGAAATATACTTTTGTTGTGTGTAAATTCACTGGTCTTAATGTTCTTACAGCAAAGACTAATTTAGGCCAAAAAATTTATTGTAGTTATACTCAGTTCTTTCCAAAGGAAATTTTCATCGGAACATCCCTTTAATGTTTAACAAGAATAGGTAAAATGGTTTTGTTGTCCCTGGGCCCTAGCTAGGGCAAGGAGGAGTGAGGTAAGTAGCCAGCTTGTGCTCAGGAACTGGCTGGGCATCAGTCTATCCACCAGAGTAGTGACTTGTTCTCCTTTCTTCTCTCTTATCCCACTTATTCTCTGCTTATTAAGCAATTATTCATTTGTTTGTATTTTTGTGACCCTTGAGTTTTCTTGCTTTTGTTTTTCCTTTCCTCTTCCCCCATCCCACTGCAGGTGGGTATGGGGAAAAGTAAATGAGCACCTGTGTGGGGCTCAGCTGCCCACCAGCATTAAAGCACAACACTCTGGTTAAAAAGTGCTTTAAAATAACAAGAAAATGTGATAAAACACTTATGAAGACAACAGTTCTACAGAGAAAAAAACAGCAGCTGGGAAACAGAACAGAAAAACACTCACAAGAAATGAATCTTCAAAAAAGTAATCGGTCTTCAAAAGAGATTACTTTGATGATAAGAAAAAAAAGTGATTTTTTCAGGATTTTAATGTCTTGTAATTGCTCCCACTTGACTAGGAACTCTGAAATCTTTGATTGTGATTCTGTGAATTGCTTTGGATTCTGAGCTGAAGATGCTCAAAACCATATTTTGAGTGTTTGGAGTTTCAATCTTCTTATTTGAGTAAATTCCTCTTGCTCTCAAGAACAGCAATTCTGGATGAGGAATTGGTAGCATTTGTGGGAATTTAAATACTAGCAGGAAATGCATGTCACACACTTAATAAACATTGCAGCATCTGAGTGAAATCCATGGTATCTTTCAGCAATTGACCAGAATCAATTTAAATGAAACCCACATACATTTTTGATCACAATTATTCAAAATATATGCAGATAAGTTCTTCCTCAAACTTTCATTTAAGCAAACAGATTATTTGTAGTTTCCCTAAGTTCACACTGAGCACCTGCCTCAGTTTCTGTTATAGCTCATATTTCCAAATGGCTGTAAAAGCTGCAATAACTTTGATTTTAATTCTGTTAGAAAGTGCTTTTCATACAAGACCTTACCTTGAACAATGACATCATCATCCAAATATATTACTTTCTCATGTTTCTGGATAAGCAAAGGAAGATAAAATCGAACAAAGTTCAGCTATTAAACAGAAAGAAAAAATATAGATTAAATGGTAAAACTGTTTAATGAAGTAGTCTCAGGCTTCTGTGTCTACTAAGTCAGTTTGAATTTCTCTTTTCTTTGTGCACCAATCAGTGATCATTTGCTTCCTCCCCCACAGCTTTACTACTACCTCAAATCCAGTATTGTTACTCTTACTGATGTTATTATTTATCCCTATTTATTTCCTATGGCCCTAACCATGCAACCCAAAACTGTTGCTTCCTCACAGAATCCTTTAGGTTGGAAAGGGCCTTTTGAGATCGTCTTGTTCAACTCCCCTTCTGCAGCAGGGTCCACTCAAGCAGGCTGACAGGGACCATGCCCAGTTGGGTCCTGGACAAACTCATGATTTAAAAAGTCTTTTCTTTAGCCCAGACGGAATTTCATGTTATTTGTGCCCATTGCCTCTTGTCCCTCCCCTCAAGTATTTATACAGATTGATAAGATCCTCCTGAATCTGATCTTCTCTAGGCTGAAACAGCTTCAACTCGTTCAGCCTCTCATACAAAAGATGCTTCAGCCCCTTAATCATCTTTGGAGCCCATGTTGGACTTGTCCCAGTAAGTCAATATCTTTCTTGCCCTGGTGGGCTCAGAACTGGACATTGTACTTCAGATGCAGCCTCACCAGTGCAGAGAGGAAGGAGCACCTTTCTGGACCCACTGCCAATGCTCTTCCTAGTGCACTTCTACAGCATACATCACACCAAACACTACAACATTTAATAGCATCATCAATCCGCTCTAAAGGAATGATTTGAGTGGCACCACAGACATGGGCTAACAACTTCTACAACAGCAATGAAGAACAGAGAAGAGGGAAAAAGGACTGACAATGTAAGAACAACCATAAGGATTCAGACCATTTTACCCAGCACCTGTCTTCAGAGTGGCCCTAACCAGATGCTCAGGGGAAAATAAAAATAGAGCAAGCATCCAGAACAGTTGCTCCAAGTATTCTCCTAGCTTTCAGTTATTTTCAGCTCAAGGGATTTTTCTGATCTAGATGTGATCTGTCTAAATATGAACTTCGATCCTAACTGAACCCCTGTACATTTTTACACCCACAAGACCTTTCAGCAAGGAATTCTAGAGATGTAGCACTCATTGCATGCAAAGTGTGCAACATCTCTTGTTTATGCTGACTGTCACTCTGACTAATTTCATCTCATAGCCATAAGTTCTTGCATTGGAAGAGACATATACATACCCCCTCCATGAAACGGAACAGACTTAGGACACTTTAAAGCCCATATAAATATTAAAAACCTCAACAATTTAATATGTGGTGTTCATTGACTCACAGGCTGCAGTAGCTCAGGACGTGATGCATCTTGTCTGATTTTTCCTTTTAGTACCATAGGATTGAATTCCACAACCTTGAATTTTATTTCTTTCAGTTTAGAATTTTCAATCCATTTTCTATAATAAAAAGAAGAGAAGTGATAACAGAAATATCAAGTGTGTGGCAAGTACTTCCAGTATGAAATTCACATATACTTAGGAGAATAATAAGAGACCTTGAAAGCTCACTTGATCTATTCTATCCCAACACAGAATCACTTGTCTAAAGCTATTGCACACAGACCTTTGTGAAACCTGTTCTTGAAACAAATTTTTTAAAAATCCCCCACAAAAACCCCAACAAAACAAACACTCCACCCCACTGCCAAAACCAGACTCTGTATGTTGCCCAAACAACCCAGCTTTCACCATTACTTCCAATGAATTATATTCTTCTAAGATCTCTTGCTATAATTAAGGATCATTATTTCTTATCCTATCTACAGTGCTTTTAAAGCTGAGGTTAGTTTTCTTCCTTTCACAGTTTTATGCTCTTCCAGATGGCTTCTACGTCACCTCCTGATGATGTTTTCTTCAGACTAAACTAATTTTTTTTTCATATTTTTGTCAGATTTCTTATCGCCACTGTTTATTTTCTCTCCTGACACAAACTGTGGGTAAAAAGGCTACAGAAGTGAAGTAGCCAGAGGTGAGAACTGCCAAGAAATGTTTTAGTATTCATTCACAACTTGGTCCTCTTTAAGACAACGTTTGCAAATTTTAAAACTGAAACAGAATGAGCTGAAACTTCATGAAATTACATGCATTGAAATATCAGGATATAATTTCCTTTCATGAAATGAAGAATTCTCATTTCATGAGAGAAATGAAATGAGACCTCAGAGAATGAAGTGAAATGAGAAGAAGGAACATGAAATATGATGAAATGAAATGGAAAGGCAATTATTTAATGATGTGAAATAAATGAAAGGGAATGGAATGAAGTGTATTGAAATGAGATGAAACATCAAGAAATTATATTCCTTGAAATCTCGAGATTTCATTTTCCTTCATGAAATGAGGAATTTTCATTTCATGAAAGGAAATAAATTGAGAAATTATGGATTAAAGCAAAATGGATAGAAAGGAAAGAAAAATGTAATGAAGTGAAACTGAGAAAAATAAAATTCTGAAATTAAGTGAAAACAACAAAATTGAATGGAATGAAATCAAGTGATGTGAAATGAACCAAAACTTAATGAGATGATATTCATTGAAATCTTGAGATTTCATTTCCTTTCGTGAAATGAAGAATTCTCATTTCACGAAAGGAAATGAAATGAGAAATCAAGGAATGAAGTGAAATGGAAAGAAAGGAAAGTCATTGCAATACTTTTTGGGCCTCTTTTTGTAACTTTAATACATCGTCTTAGCTGAAATTAGCTTTAAACAGCAAGTTTTTCTACTCTAAAGCTGAAGACACAGCACCAGAGGAGAGGTAAGTGCAGTGCCACAAAGTGGGACTGTGACAAGTAGACAGTATATCCTTACCTTACTACAGACTCTTCTGCAGCCTATTTACAAAAAGCTGAGAAGCACAGGTATGGCATGGCCTGGCTATTTCACACCCCTTTGCACAGGTCAGTGTCTTGTGGAGGAAAAAGTGTCCTTTTTCCATCATGTACGGAATCCTGCAGGTTGCTACCAATAGCACTCCATTTCCCTGAGAAGTCCTCCCAAGTGTTACGCCTGTGCTAGGGGGAACAATCACGTGGCTCTAACTACAGCCTGAAACAAAACAAGGCTGGTGTGTACCGAATGTGTGGGATGGTTGTCTTCAGCCCAACGATGTAGAACAAAACATTGGCCTCTGTGTTGCTGTAGATGCTACTGATGGCTGCTACAGCTGCGCCCATCCTGCCCGCAGCAGCACAGATCACCACTGGGATTTCTTCTTCCATTTCCTCAGGACTCTCCAAATCAACTACAAGAAACAAACCCATTTTACATCAGATCTGGCTCACAAAAATGACTAAGTACTTCCATAAGCAGTGGACTAATTTCACCATCACCCCATTTTTTTGCTTACCACGTCCTATACACATCCCCATCTGGCAAGGCACACAACTTGAGCTGTTGCTAATCCAGAACTACTTGCAGGTTGACTGGACTGATGGATGCCTCCAGAGAATAAATAAGAGAGTTCTTGGCATCTTCTACTCAGCAGGGGCACAATTCAGCCTGTCCTTCATGTAGCTGCTTATTCATATGAAACCTGAAGAGGTTTGAATACCTTTGAGACTTCTACATCTCAGTTATATTTAGCACAAATTGAACAATAGGTTCCAAAATTATCAAAGGAAGGAGGTAAGTCAGAGACAGAGCAATTGCATGAGCTCCACTTCTTTGGCAAGCTGACTTGAAAGGAATAGTGCAAAAATTTGCACCAGCAGGAAGTTGCTAATGATATAAGGGAAAATACCTAAACTACACTCAATCAGGTCACATTCCTGCTAAGGAAGATTTTTATCCCTGATTAGCACTGATTAACTTACAGAACTTAAATGGATATATTTATACTGTTAAAACATAACAATTACACTCATAACAAGCCCAACAAAAATATACTGAAAATAAATTATTTATATCAAGACAGAGTTTGTTTACCTTGGGAACAGTGAATAAGCTATTTGTATAAACATTTAATACCAGTCCAACCTCATTAACCTAGCAGGTTTCTGTAACTATAAAAATTCCAGCAAAAACTTCTGCTGTAAATGTGAAGATTTGATGCTCTAGCTGAAATGAATAAGCAGGCCAAGAACATTCCCAGGGAGGCAGGTCATGATCAAACCTTATTACCACTTGACAGCTCCAATCTGCTCAGCTCAAGTAAGGATATACTCCAGCATCCATCTACATCAGTGACATCTGGATAAAAACTTAATCAGATTTACTACTCTTAGTCATCACTATCAATCTCCCATGATTTTATTAAAGTAACTCAGAAGCAAAACGTTTTTTCATCCCAGACCATATGCAACAGTGTGAGTAGCTCATCTACTGCAGGACAAACAGGATTCAGTAAGGTGAAAAGTGCTGTTCAAGGTAAGACATAAGGAGAATAAAACAGGAACATAAGTGAAACACAAGTGCAAGTCACTTACCCGTTTCATTTTTTAATGCCAATGGCACCTGGTGAACTTTGTTATACAGAATAGCGCACACGGTTAAAACAAGAAGTAACAGTAAGATCTGGTTAACTGAAACAAGAGGGAGAATGTGTTAACAATCAGTATAACAGCTGATTCCCAAGTAGCTGATTAAAAAAAAAAAAAAATCCAATTTGTGACCAGTACAGATGATAGAAGAATTTCATAAGCTGTATCTATTGTGCTTTTCTCATATTATTTGATCAAGCTTAAAATTTTATGTTATAAAACACAACATTAACTCTCCCCTGTTAAGGTAATCCCAAACTATCTGATTTTCATGGTTAATTTGCTCACTAAATCATAAGACTCCTGATATATATGGGTTATCCGTACTAGAAAATTCAGGTGTCTGAACTTTACCAGGAGCTTGGAACATTTTTTCCCTGGCTAGTCTGCTGTCTGTTTACACACACTTAATGAGTTAATTATTTTTACGTAGCCCCTTCATTCTGTCATGCTTCCCTCATAAAACTTCAAACACAGCAGAATTTTTTTATCTATTTCAATGTTCAGATTTTCAAGGTGTATTTGAGCAAAACCTTAAAAATTCTAGAAAAACAAACCCACCATTCTACAGAAACCAGGAATGTTTCAATATATTTGAAAATACTTATTTTGACAGGGTAATTTAAATTAACAACATCAAAGCAAGGCAAAGACCTGGCTGTGTACTCTGATTTATAGTCCCTAAAAGACTGTCTTGTACAAATTTAAGTCATTCAGCACAAATCAAGCATGTGCAGGAGTTGGGAGAGTTCACCAAACACAACAGGGAAGGAATCCATTGCCCTCATCAACAGTTACTATGATGATGGGTGTTGCTTCAGACTACTTTGTTACTTTTGCACCACCATAAAACGTACTTAAGGTGCTCAAAAGAGCAAAGGGAATGGAGTTCTGCTCTATTTTAATCAAAATGGCCAGCTGGCCACAAGACTAGATTGAAATTGGTAAACATATGTCACCAAACCTGCACTAATTTAAACCAAATGAGGAAAAGCCCATTGAATTCTGAGAAATTTTGGGCACATAAGTAAAGGCAAAAGTCCATTTTCAGTCACTGACCATTACAGCTGATAAGAACCCCAAAATTTTTGGGGCCACATCTCAATATTGAGTACGAACAGCATTAATGTGCAGAGCCCTGTAAAAGTCAGCTTCAGGGCTCTGGGCACAATTCACATGAAAACAGCAGCTACTTGCAGTATCGGTGGGAAGTGTCAGAATCTCCAGTCTCAAGTGAGTAATTTTAAATTAATGGGAATTATGATTGTACTCATCTGACATAGTTAACAGGAAAAGACTTATTTGCATACTTAAAGTTAAGCATAATTTAGCAATATTAGAACTATAAAGTCGTATGCAACTGTGATAACAGTTGCATGAGAAATTGGATTTGACATTTCTGTCCTCTTTTTTAAAAAATATGTCTTTCAAATGTTTTTAATCTCTCTTACTTTTCTTTAAAAGAGCCATGTGTCCTGTTGGATGAGAACTGTGATCTGTGGTAAAATAAAATAAAAAAATAATTAAAAAAAAAAAAAAAGAGAGAAATATCATTAATGCCAGAAATGAATTCTAGTTAGTTATATAAAGGACTAGGTTTTGGATTATCAAATTTTACTGCTGAACTGGTAAAAGTAAAACTGCACTTAATCTCTGTAAATATCTTTTTTTAAACAAATAACTAATATTCTGAGTTAGAAATATTTTTATTAATAATTTAAGCAACTAATAGCTTGTAAAAAATGTTTCAATAAATCCCATCTGATCATCTATTCAGTAGGCGATTTTTAGTACCTTTTAAAATACTCTGCAAAGAAGTATTAAAACACCCACTAATGCAATTTATGAATATATTTATCTCTGATTTCACCTCAAACATAATAACTATCACAATTACTAATCTCTTCCTAGAGCATGCATTCCCAAACACATGGGAATCTCATACCAGGGCAGTGTCTTCTAGACTCTCAAAAAATTGCAGAGCAATAGTGAAAATGTTTTCTTACAGTGCTATCCTTGCAGTGTGTGTAATGTGGCTTGTATTTATATACATTTTTTGTGATGCTGAAGAAAAGGAGGTTGCCTTCCCTAAAATTGTGCTTCTAGTCCAGGCCTGAGAGTGGCCATGATTTTATTCCTGAGAAGACAGAACATAATCCCTAAAGTACAGAATTATGAGAAATACAACATTTGTTTGAATTCTGGACCCAAAACTACCATTTATGGAGGAAAACACAAACCAGATTACCAAAACAACAACAACAGACAGCAAAAAACAGCACCAGAAGTTGGGGGGGGGGGGGGGGGGGGGGGGGGGGAAGAGAAAAATCCAACTGTGTGATCTAACCTTTATTCTATGTAGGCATAGAACAGAAAACAATTTTTTCTGTTTCCACATATACAGATATGGACACATTACAGCACAGATAAAGAAATAAGATGGGTACTGTGCACACATAAAAATGAAGTTAATTCCAGCTCCTTGACAAATCAGACAGAACAGCAAGAATTCTTGAAACCTGAGTCACAAAACTGACCACCTCTCATTGGTTAGTGCTCAAGTTCAGGCAGCATCCTAGATTAGTCTCTGTTTTGAACAATGAATTAAATGACAACAAAAAATATTACTAAAAAAATGTAAGATGTAGCTTTGTTCACAAACCATTTATATTCACATGTATTTAAGTCCCAGCTGATGACTAAATTGCAGTGAGAAAGGAGTATTCTGGAAATTCTTTCACATCTGCACTACTTATCTACATTCCAGCAGACCGTTCTCTTCATGTGGCATTAATTTACACAGAGGAAATCAAGCTTATCTGTCGGAAAAAACCACAGCTGTTGAAAGCCCTTCTCTCATGCATTAAACACAAATACTGCCTTCTTTTACATTTAAAAACTTTACTCATTTAGGTAAGCAGAGCAACAAAGGAACCTGCTACACTCTTGGACTAATTTTCTAACCCCACTTTAGCTAATCACAATCTTCCCCGATTTCCACAGAGCTACCTACTGTCTTTGAATTAGCAATTGTAACATCAGCCACAAACAGTCCTGATGATCATTGCAAGATGAAAGCTGCACAGCCACAGCTTCATGCTATCTTCAGAAATTATTAAATCTACATAAACTGGACCATGTTTTAAACCTTAAAATCCAAGACAGACTCTCACACCAGTCGGAATTCTACAACTACAGCATTCCTAAGCCTCTGAAACACCAATTGATTACCTACTGATTTTTAAGAAAAGAGAGGTATACTTGTTCCCCTGCAAATATTTACTCAGGTTTTTCTGACTGCAGACATTATTTCCTGGAACCTGGCAGTCCCTAACTCAGTTGCCAAATCCTATAACAAAACGAGGGGCTGCAGAAGGGAAAGCTCAAAACCAGTGACATTATTGCTCAGATATTTCCTGCTTAATTAGTCTTTTTACCTCTTCAAAGCAGCACAGTATTCGGGACTCCTCTCTCCTGAAGCGCTGTGGAGCTATTTACTTGGATCCTAGATAGCCCACAGCTGTAAGCACTCTTGCCAAAGCGTCCTTGACCACCATCCTCCTTTGAAGTCACCCGAACAAGGGCCTTACAGGGCACAGTAACAGTTTTACGATTCAATTCCTTTTTCGGACTCTTCAAAGTTTACTTTGGAGTTGTGCTGGTTTTCCTTTCTTTCTCTGCCGCTGAGGAATAGCGCAGAGTCCAGACGCTGCACTGGAGGAATGAGAGCACATAAACCACTTCCAGATGTGCAGAATGATGAGGCAGCCCCAGATCTGGCAAACTTGCCTCAGAGCTTCAGCTAGCAGATTGCAAACAAATCCCATAAGACAAAAAGTCTTAAAGGGGTGGGGGAAAGAGAAGGAAACAAACCCTTCCAGAAGTTACTTCAACAATCTAGCTGCAAGTTAGGTTTTTAGTCATTATTTATGGCAAATGTGAACAGGTAACTAGTGTGCAAGAGCCAGGCTACAACATGCCAAAGTCTAACAGAAGGCCAAAGTTTTTCCAGTGTCTGTTGGCAGAGTTCTTGAGAGTCAAAAGCTAAGGGAAACTTGCAAAAGTCAACTCTGAACATGCATTTTGACTTGAATCATCTCGTTTCCTAATCTCTGAGCATTTAATCCACAGGTTTGGTTTACATTAAAAAGGATTTTAGATCAAGGTAACCAGCACATGGTGATACCCTGCCTCCTAAGCTCTCCTGGAATGCTTTTGCAGTTTTACTTCTACAGCACTTCTTTTATTTGAATTCTGTCCCTCCCTTCTAGGAATGAACACTGTTTTGTCACAAGACTTTCATGAATACTGAAAGGAATAATAATAAATATCTTCAACTCTAAACTATTTTTTTAATTTTTATTGTGAGGCAGTGCAAAATTTATGAGTAGTAGTCAGTAAAGGTCTTTAAAAAGGTCTTCAGTGTTCTAAATTAAAATTGCTGTTCCATTTGCAGGAGCCAAAAATGTGAATTTTCAACCGTGTGTCTCAAACAGGCCCAAACTGTATTATCTGAGTCTGATTTTGCACAGGAGTCCATCTTCTGCTTGAACAAAAAATAAATGAAGAGTTATACATACAGTTATGCGCTTCGTGCAGATGGCTACAACTATTAGTATTTTTCTGTGCTGTGGAATTTAATTTGTATTGAGCTCATGCTTACCAAAATCCACCTATGTTTTTTTCACATTCCTTTCCATTTCTATGTGAATCTGAACAGGTCTAAGCAGCACCGTCATATGAGCCTGCAGAACTGGGACCGGCTCCTTCACCTGGCAGAACCCTCGGGATTACTGGCAATGCAGTAACACCTTCACAGAACCAGGTTGGAAAAGAACTCTGAAATTATCGAGTCCAGCCTATGACCACACATCACGCTGTCAACTAGACCATGGCAGTAAGTGCCACATGCAGTCTTTCCTTTAACACCTCCACCACATCCCTGGGCAGCCCATGCCAATGTCTAGTCACCCTTTCTGTGAAGAAATTTCTCCTGTTGTCCAACCTCAATTATACATCTCAGCATCAGATTTACTATGTAGAACTCAACACTGACAAGAGGCTTTTAGCACCAGATACACCCTCTTTGGATTCCTCTCAGCGTCCCACGTTTCTATATTCTCACACAACACCCCTCTCACACAGGAAAAAGCAGCTTCTCTCCTGCACAACGAGACCTTCGAATTCTCTCACATCACCCGCTGCTAGCTGTAGAACCGAAACCTCGGTTGCTAATCTCAACCTTCGGTGTTTAAACAGCAACTCATTTCTTTCTCGCTGCACACCTCGCAGGCAGCAGCATTGCCTCGCCTACCACTAGCCAGTTAAAAAAAAAAAACCCATAATGTGCTACACGTTTCTGAGGGCTCGGAGGGAGAGCGGGTGCCCCAAGCTGAGGGAGCACCCCTCGGGCGGGGTGCGCTGCAGGCGGGAAGCCCCTCCACAGGGGCTGCCGTCGGAGCACGGCCGAGCCCGGGGGCTCCGCGGGCGCGGAGGGGGCCGTGCCGAGCCGGGGCTGCGGCGGAGGCGGCCGCGGGGCGGGACACGGACCCGCCGCCCTCACGTCAGCGCTCCCCCTTCCCCGGCGGGCTGCCCCGGCCGCGCGGTGCGTTGTGGGAGCGGCGCTGAGATGGCGGCGGCCGCCGCCGGGCTGAGCTGGAGGCGGGTGTCCTCCTTCACGGGGCCGGTGCCGCGCTCCCGCCACGGGCACCGTGCGGTCGCCATCCGAGAGCTGCTCATCATCTTCGGCGGCGGCAACGAGGGCATCGCCGACGAGCTGCACGTCTACAACACGGGTGCGCGGGGCGGGGCCGCGCCGCGGGGCGGGCGGGGCGGGGGGGGACAGCGGCGGGGCTGTCCCGTCTGCGACCGCCGGTGGCACCGGGCTCCGCACGGCGCCGGGGATCCCCCCCGGGCCTCCCGCCCTCCCCCGGCACTGCCCGCGGGAGGCTCGGCTGAGGGGGCGGCCGGCAGGCTGAGGAGCTGCCTGGAGCCGAAATGGCGGGGCGGGAAATACGCCTGGGCCAGGGGTCTTCCCTGGGGTGGTGCTGCGCCCTGGCCGGTGCTGCGGGGTTAGTGGTCCTCCCTGGGGAAGAGCGACCGGGAGAATCTCCCGGTGCGTCTCGGTCTGTTCTGCTTTCCCCGGCTCTCGCGCAGGGGTGCGGAGCCTCTCTCCCCTGGCAGGTCGCGGCTGAATGGCGGCCGGCGGGATTAGTCCCCACGAGTGTCCGGATCCCCCTCCTTCCCTCTGGTGGCGGCGGCTCACGAGAGCTGGACGCACTGGAATGGGAATGTTGTTTGGAAAAGTGAACATGTTGGCATCGGGAGCCTTTCCAAACAGGAAGCTGCCCGAGACCGATATTATTTGTGAAAGATTAGACGCCTAAATAGTTACTGTACGGAACGCTGAATGAGGCTGGAAAACTTGCATGTAATTTCAGGGTTTGGGCCGAGACGGGAGAGTTAAGTGACTGATCTGTGCTTCTCAGTCAGCCAGTGTTGGCTGTTTGAGGTTTTTCCAGGCAGAATTTTCTCTGATAGCTTCAAAATCTACTGTGCTTAAATCACATTTTCTGAGGGGAGGAGGAAAAAAAAACACTTAACCTTTCTGTTGTGAGAAGTAATCCAAAGAAAACTCCTATGAGAACAGAGGTTCTGATGGGTGCCTTTTGAGTGAATCTGATCATGACTTTTTGGGTTTTTTCTGCCCAGACTTTCTGCTTAAGGTATTTTGCTTTTGCAGCAGTGACAGAAAGGATCATGACTCAGTTGTTCCAGTTTCTGGACGAGTGTTTGGCCCAAACTGACCTTTCTTTTCTCTGGGGTTTAAGATGCAGGGTTATGACCTGAGCTGCCCGAGAGTGCGATGTCATCCATGGCCCTTGCTATGCATGTGATGATTTTCGAGGAGCTGGCACACAGTGAGAGCATCTTAATCCCCTACCGCAACGTTCACTGGAAGCTTCTAATTTCATACTTCTCCTCTTCATGCTCACAAAACAGTGTAGGAAAAAGAAGACATTGTCCCCTGTAATGCTTAAATTCCAGAACACTTTAAACACCAATATGCTGCTGCTGGATCAAACGGTTGCTTTTTCTTGACTGTCTGCCTCTCCTCTCCCGCGTATCAGCGCGGCGCACTGTGGATATTAAAATGGGTCCTAGAACAGTGTAATTAGATTTTGAATAGGGCTATTAAGTCCAGGCACAGTGCCATGCTGCTGTGGCTTTAATAATTCTGTTTCTAGGGCTAGCTCCCTCTGAGTTAGCGTGGTTATCTCTTTTGTGTGGAATTGCACTTGTGTTCCCCATTAGCCTCTATTCTTGGCAGGTCTATTAAATTGCTGGGTTACCCTTCATGACTGACTTAGTTACAGTGACCTCATGGGCTCATGCATATACTGAGTAACATTGGTTTGATAGAGGCGTTTGCTTTTCTTTTTATTAAAAAGAATAAGAATTTGTTTAAAACTTAGTGTGAAGCAAGTAGCCCATTCACAGTTATCTGCAAATAAAAGGTAATTCTTTAGAAAGCAGAGGTGTTTAAAAGTACATATTTCAGTGTTCAAAATATTTTTTCTTATCCTTTTTTTCTGGTTTTTGGTTTTGTTTTTTTTTTTTTTTTTTTTTTCCTACTGTAGTTACAAATCAGTGGTTCCTTCCTGCTGTAAGGGGAGATATTCCTCCAGGCTGTGCAGCACACGGATTTGTTTGTGATGGTACCAGAATACTAGTTTTTGGAGGAATGGTTGAATATGGAAGATATAGCAATGATTTATATGAATTGCAGGTAGGAAATGTATGAAAATGTTTTGATTTTCAGAACTAGTTTATTTATCTGTTTATGAACAAACACGTTTTATTTAACCAACTGCACAGGAAAGTTAGATGGGCTTTGCTCTTCTTCAGAAAGATTTTTTTTCCCTCTTCAGAATCTAAAGTTTATTCTAAATAACTTTGAAATAGAGGCTTCCATCTATAAAGTATAAAATATTTAATGTTTTATTAAGATTAGCTCTTACATGTCTCTTTTAATGTATGTCCTAAAAAAAGCCCAGCATTCCCTTAAAAATAATTCAGAAAATATACAAGTGTTAATATTATATTAATTCTATTTGTTATGGCTGACTATAAATGAAATTATTTCTGAATATGTTTTTCTTGTCTTCAAGGCAAGTCGATGGCTCTGGAAAAAAGTAAAACCTCAAGCTCCTTCAAATGGATCACCACCCTGTCCTCGGCTTGGCCACAGCTTTTCTTTATATGGTAACAAGTGCTATTTATTTGGTGGCCTGGCAAATGAAAGTGAAGATTCAAATAATAACGTTCCCAGGTATGCTGATTTGTCTTTGAATTTAATGGCTTTAAAAACAAATTACTAGATATGACAGCTTTGAAAAGGAACATTCTAGGCAGGCTGTCCTGCATACCAAGCACTCTAAGTTGGATTATTTGTGCAGTGAAGGGGTTACATGCGAAGAAGCTTAAGTATTCCTTCTGCTAATCTCACAATATGAAACACTCACTGACTGACAGCTCTGACACTTCTGTAGGGAAACCTGAGTAGGCTTTGGTATTTTTCCTAGTATTTTGGGTGATGTTTTTAAGAATGGCTTGTTTGTTAGAATTACCTCAATCAGCAAAGTCTCGTGAGTCATCAGGGAATTCATGATGGATGTTTCTTCTATATTGCTGTGAAAAACAGTTATGAATTCATCTGGAAATTTTTCACAGTAACAGCTGAAGTTGCCTTTATTGTCAGCAAACTGTGCTATAATGCTGAAGTTTTATATCCACATTCACCTGCAGTTCAGAGCACTTATATCCACTGAGCTATAAACTGGCAATTTCAAGCTCAGTAAACAAGAGGTATCTGGTGTGAATGCCAAGATTCAAAGACCATTATCTAAAAATAACTTGCTGATAGATTCAGCAACAAATGGGTAATTGTCTGTTGGCCAGCCTGAAGACACAAGAAAACAAACAGCTTCTTCTCACCTTTGTTGCCTTAGAGTTGCAGAAATCAATCTCTAGTATCTCTTGTCATCATGTATTTCTCACAACTTTGCAGTTTGTTGCAAGTGTGTCCATATGTAGCAATTTTTGCAAGGAATGTTGTTTTCCAGTGTTCAATGTTTCTTTCATGTAATAAAGTGTAGCAAATAAGAGAGTGTGTTTTCTTAGAGGCAACAAGTTATAACTGTTAATTTTTTTTGTTTTAAATCCATTTTAAATCCAGATTTGGTACTGTCCACAATGCATCAAATGTTTTGAGAGTTTAAAACTCTACACCCTCCCAAGACAGAAGTCTGTAATACTTGGAAATGGTCAGGGTTTAAAGCGCACTTGTCATCATGCTTATAAGTGAGTTTTTCATACTTTAACAATAATACCCTAGATATTTAAATGATTTCTATGAACTGGAGCTGCAACATGGGTCTGGCGTGGTTGGCTGGAGCATTCCTGTGACCAAAGGAATCTTGCCATCTCCCCGAGAATCTCACACAGCCATTGTGTACTGCAGAAAAGATGTGGGAAGCCCAAAGATGTATATTTTTGGAGGGATGTGTGGCTGTCGGCTTAATGATCTCTGGGAACTTGACATAGGTGAGTTGGTTTGCCAGCAAAAGCCAGTGCTTGCTGGCTGAGGGGAAAAATTGCAATATAGAATGGTTAATGGCATGCTGTGGTGCAGATATTATTGAGACTTACACCAGAGTGTTAGCCTTTTGTAATATTTGGAATTAAATAGATACAGCATTGTTTGCATATATTATCCTCCCTGATTCAGGTACACTGTGAGATGGTTATCATAGTCTTTAAAGCACTCTAAAGGAACAAAGTTGAATAACCATAGTGAAACCATAATATATGTTTTTGATAAACAGTTAGTTTCTCAGTATTTCCTGTGTTTTTTTAAAAGAAGTTCCAAGTGCTTGTTATTGCACCTTTTTTCTTAAAGTAGCCATCTTAAGAAGGTGGCATTTTGTTTTGCTGAATATTAGAGGTATGTTCCCTCCTAAAATCCAGGTATTGAAATATGTAGTAACAAGATTTTTTTTTTATTGAGGATTTTGTTCTCTTTCTTTTAGAAACCATGACCTGGTCAAGACCAGAAACCAAAGGGACAGTACCACTTCCTCGCAGTCTCCATACGGCCAATGTAATAGGAAACAAGTATGTCTGTTGTTAAAAGCTCAACTCTAGAAAGGTACACCTAGTAGGAGAATGATGATGCTTATCCACTACTGCTCAGTATAAACATCAGCCCTGTAGAATAGTTTTCTGCTGCTGTTTCAGTACCACTGTTAACTTAAGGGTATCAAACTGCCAGTGTTTCCATGCAGCAGGACAATCTGCCCAACCCACCAGCAGCTTTCTGGGCTTCTTTGTGCATTCTGGGGCAGCCTCAGCTGGGCCTAAGCTCTGTCAGGAGTGAGCTTGAGTGCCTCTGTGTGTGACACAGATGAGGTAGATATGCAAAGAAACTGCTCAAAGACTAAAACTAGTTCCAGGCCAAACTATTCCCTGCTTTTTCTGTAGTCTGCTCCTCATTACTCTGCTTCTTGCCAGTGTGGTTTGTTTTGGCAGGTAGTATTGATAAAATGGATTTTTAAACATGGGTTTCAGTCCATTTTTTATCAATTTACAAGCTGGTGTGAGGAGAAAGAGGCAAGGGGGTAAAGAAATATGAAAGCTTAATATCTTCTGATGCAACAGCTTAGCTTTTCATTATTTACTTAAAATGTTAGTAGTTTGTAGCCTGCATTATATTTTTGAATTTTGATATCTGAGTTAGATGCCAGTCATTTTAGCATGACTTATTGAGGGGTCTGCAGTAAAGGATTGTAGAAATTCTGTTGTATGTGTGTGATTTTCGGAGAGCATTAGCAATTTGGTGTTTTGTTAAATGTTACAGTATTCACTTCTATTTCTAGGAAGTTGCTTGAGGAGCTTCCAGGATTTTTTTGTGTGGTTGGGTTTTTCAATCAGTTAATTTACTCAAAAATTTTAGAAGGTAGATACTTGCAACAGTACTTCCTAAAGAGGATAGATACAAATAAAATTTGCTGTGAACCAAAACTGTAAAACACTGGAAATTTTCTGTTTTGTCCTAGTTTGAGAGAGCACATGCAGCAGATCTGGATATTAACTGGCTTTTCTTTTCTTTTCCCCTCTTCCCTCTTTTCCTGTATTTCAGAATGTATGTTTTTGGTGGATGGGTTCCACAGTCAGCAGGAGGTGAAATTTCTGCTTCTGATGGTGAATGGAAATGCACCGGTTCATTTTCTTACCTTAATTTGGGTCAGTGTTTCTGTCTTTCTGGGAGTGGGCATTTTGAATTAACATTTTCTTAACAGAGTAGAGTAACTGTTTTGAAGACCTTGAGAAAAGTTTAGGATACATAGCTGTAATCGTGGCTGACTGAAGAAGTTGCCAGTTTTTTGCATCTTACTTGAAAAGTAATATTTTAATTATTATTTTTCTTTGAAGATTCAGCAGATTTGCTTCTGCAAATATTTGTTAATACAACTTTAATACTAAATAATGTAAATGCTCCTTCTTCATTTGTAGAAGAACACAAGAGACAGATTCTGAAATGAGGTTTTTCTAAGCATGATAGTACTATCCCTGAATCCTCAACTTCTGATCTATTTGCCTGAGAGAGATAACCAGAGGTCAGAAAATCAGCCTGTATTAATTGATTTTATCTTGCACACTTATTGGAAAGTGACCTTCTCTTTGTAATATTTCAGTTTTAAATGCAGTTGTCTATAAAAACAGAGGTGATTTATTTTCATTTTTTTCTGAGCAGTTAAGTGTGTTAACATCTTTATTTCTTGTTTTGGAAAACATCTAGAAACTAAATGCTGTGAGTTTCATTTACTAGATACCACAGAATGGATAGGTCTGATCTCAGATTGCCAGGAGGACAAAAGTAACTTGTTACCAGGGCCAAGAGCAGGACACTGTGCTGTAGCTGTTGGCACTCGTCTGTATATCTGGAGTGGTAGAGATGGTTACAGAAAAGCTTGGAACAATCAAGTTTGCTGCAAAGATCTTTGGTACCTTGATACTGGTGAGTCAGAAATAAATAATACATTGTGTATTTTATTAACATATGGAAAGCTCGCATGATTGATGATCAGAACATTAAAGCTGTAGCAAACTCCAAGATTATTTACATTTTAAAGATTATTTTAACATCGTGCTTCACTGCTGGTTGTTTAAAGGTTATTACTTAAAATGAAAAAATGAGAAAGGCTTGTTTAAAGCCGCTGAAAGAACTTTGTGCTGGATTCTGCACTGCATGCCATAGTTGACACAAGATGCTAAAGGCTGTTTTGCCTAAACTCAGGGTTCCTGGTCTCTCTTTTTAGTGATCTTTTCTGCTACTACGTACTTTTTTCACCAAATCCCTTCTTCTCTTGGGATCATTGCTGCTGATGCTTCCTCATCTCTTGGACTGCAAAAAGATATTCTTCAATCTAAGAAGGGCCCAAATTGTTCCTGGCAGTGAGGGGAATTCTGGAGCACTAATCACTCATTGGTAGCTGCATAGATGGCAGGACACTGAGATGGTGTTGGGAGAGAGAGAACTAGACTAGAACTCTTTTTCTCCCATTTCATTTTTCCCTCAGAAAATCAGAAAATGAAAGAGTAGCAGCTGCTGAAGATTGCAGCCTAGTCAGGCATAGAGGCATGTGAGAGGAGCAAGCCATTGGCATTAATCATGTCTAGGCTTCAGCCTGTATAGAAGTTGTTAGAGGGGAAGCTCACTTCAGCTACACAGAGCAAGGAAAAAGGAAGAGGAATAATTTGTGAATTAGAGGAATATGTAAAGCTTTAGGAGCCAAAGAGCTACCTGCAGCATTTTAGGAAAGCACAAGTCCTGTCTCTGTAATCCCTTCGATGATGGCAGCAGAAGAACCATTAAAAACAAAGCATCAAAACTGGAGCATTTTTGAACACTTTAAAAAGACACTTTGTGATTCTCTGACTTGACTTGCCACCTTTGACAGTGGTTTCTTGTTGAATCTGGTATATATTGTACATCAGTGAAAAAAGATTTTGCTTGCAATATGCAGATATTTAATAAACTGGTAAGGGAGGGCAATTTCTAACATGCTGTCTGTGTTTTATTGGTTTCTTGTAGAGAGACCTCTGGCACCGTCACAGGTACAACTGATTAGAGCTACAACCAACTCTTTTCAATTGAAGTGGGATGAAGTCCCTACAGTTGAAGGTTATCTTCTTCAATTACATGCTGACTCACCAGTGCCCCCGGTGGCTGGAATTCCTGGTACTGGCGTTCCTGAGACATCTGTGCTGAGTTCACAAGGTAGCAGTCAGATCACGTTACACTAATGTTTGTGCGCAGGCAGACTGGAGGGTGGCATAAGAAATAAATATGAGTTTGCTTTGTAAAGAACCATTCTGTGAGAGAGAGACCCTGTTTCTTTGGTTATTCCCCAAATGCCTGCATCATAATTATTGAAAATTCCCCCTTCACTTGTTTCTGTTGGTTTTGGCCAGCTGTCTGAGTTATGAAGGTATTTGTAGAATGCTGGCCACAATCTGGAGAAGGAAGCAGTGAGGAAGGGATTTTATCTGACTGTTTCATTTCAGGCTTACAACAACGTTTTCCTTCAGGCAACTTTGGCTTCCCTCTTCCTTACTGAAATAGGTTCCAACCATCATAATATGAAGTTTTACATAACTGATGGGAATTTGCTTTTGTTTGCATGCAAGGTGGCTGTTCTCTACATCAAAGTCCGCAATCATTGCCTAGTGTCCCTTATCCAGAAATGAAGGTGGATCATCCCAGCCAAACAAATAATCTCATTCCTAATAACGTAAGTGTAAACTGAAAAATGCTCAAGTGTCAAAACAGTATGGGAAGGTAGTGAACTGCCAGAACACTTCCTCAGTTTTAAAACTCCCTGCATAATTTTTAGATCTTAGAAAAAAAAACCCAAATAAAACAAAAAGACACCTGCTGAAGTAGTTGTCTGTTTTCTTACATACTTTTTGCTTTTAGGATTGAGAGACAGTCTTTCAAGTCCTTTTCTTGTTAATGAAGAAAGGAATTGCAAGTGTATTGTCTTCCACAATGCTAACTGGGAGCCTGACACCAGTAGGAATATTATTCTTCCTGAAAATGTTGGTGACATTAATGTGGGAAGCAAAAGGAATAAGGCATATTCCTTCTTCATTGGTCTAGTTTAGTTTTATGCTAGTCTGCTTAGTTGTAAGTTCCTACAGCAGGTTAAATCCAATTATTATCTGTCTGGTTGTGGTCTGTGTGTGTACATGTTCCGCTATTTTGCCAATTTAACAGAAAGAATGAGGACAAACTCTGGCTAAAGGATCCCATTTTTAGAACTTTGGACCTTTTCTTAGTTGTGTGAAGTCTTAGATCTGTATGGGATCCATTATGTATTCCTGGGGAAAACACATGTAGAAATACTATAAATTTCACTAAGAGTAGAAATATCTCAAGTACATGTCAGGAAAGCAAATGTTGAAAGCCTCTGTAATTGGGATTTTCCTCATCTGTTAAAGTCCCCTCAGTAGACTAAATGTACACAGCAATGAACTTCCATGTAATGACAATAGAACATGAGCTTACTCTCAGATAAAATTTAGTGTGTGTCAGGGACAATTCCAAGTCAACTCAGTTTTTGAGTCTCTGTTCTGTAATGGCTAAGGTAAGGTGGGTTGAGAGGTTGACTTCTTGGTCTAATTTAAAGTACTAGGGGGAATTCTTGGAGGAATTTGTATTGTTGTTTATGAGCAAGCATTTTCATGCCATGCTTGCAATTGAAATTTCTGAACTTTGCAGTTTAACAAATGTGTTGTTTTGGTTAGGTCCAAGTTTCCCTTTCATCCAATTCAAAAGTAGAAGGAAAAGAAAAGGTTGCAGCACCTGAAAACAAGGTTACACAGGAGACTATGAAAAACCACGCAGATGCTACAGGATTCAAAGAATCAAATGCCCCTTCTCTTTTGCCTGTTTGTACTTCAAGTAAGATGACTATAGAAAAAAAGTAATTAAAAAGTGAGAGTTAAAGTTCATCTCAAAAACATAAAATAAGATTGTTTCTGTCTTGTAATTTAAAATTATTTAAGAGTCCTTTGTAGTTTAAAAAACTCAACTTGTGTTAGTTATTACTGAATGTATTTTTAGAATATATGAAGAAAATTGAAATCTTAACTTGTTTGAAGTGTTGCAAGGCACATGAAATTCTCAATATATTCATTATTATGATGGCAAACATGTCTCTTTAAACATAAATAGTCATTTTTAGCATCAAATAAAAAGGGACAGATAACATTTTACAACATTACGGTGATAGTAATTCCAAACTGACAATGTGTCTGTCTGTTAGCAGTGAAAAGCTATTGGCTGATGTAAAATCTCAGGCAACGTAGAGAGAAGCATGTTTCTCTCTGACTGTAGAGGAAATAAAAGATGACAAGGCTCTGTTTTATGCATTTCACTGAAATGCCTTAGGTTCAGTGTAGTGAATCCAGACTTAATCACCTTATCTGTTTATATTTTACTTCAATGTATTTTACAGGTAGTTGGATTTTTATTTTCTTCACAGTGTAATTTAATTAGATGTGGAAATTTTGATTCTTATTGCTAAATGAGAAACGGACTTCTACAGGGGTTAATCTTATATTGATTGTTACTAATCTGTGATACTGATTTATGTGGATGCTTTATTTTAGTGCAGTTTTTTTCCCAAATTAGTTTTTTTTGGTGACCAAATACATAAAGAACAGCAAGCCTAAAATAATTGTTTACATACATCTGTTTATGACTGTGTAGACAAACTTCTGTTCAGTTATATACCTAAAGTAGGCATTAGCAATCAATATAATCAGACCTGTTCTAACCTAATTCTGAGCTAAACTTAAATGAAACTAAATCCATTAGATCAAGTTGAGATGTGTTGTGTTATCAATATTGAATTCTGGCTAATATTTTCTTTTTCTTTAAGGTGCTCAGACATCAGCAAATGTAGGTGAATTACATGACTTGGACAAACAAACTGTAAATCCTGATGCTTCTGTATCCAGTACTGTCTCCAGCACACAAACTATGGTAACCCAGCAGGCTGTTAAAACTGAATCATCAAGTACAAATGGGGCAGTTGTTAAAGATGAAACTTCACTAACAACATTCAATTCAAAATCTGAAGGTTTGAAATGTGTTTCACATACTGTATTTTGAGCCATATATTTCTAAGGCCATCAGAGTTCCTCTAGTGTGGTGGGATTCCCGTCTTGAGTAGTACCTGGGATATAGATAGGGCTTTGTGCATTGAAGACCTTGTGCAGCCTGGATGACCTCTGCTAGCATTTATACATCTTTTAAAATCAGGATATTCCTTCTATGCATTTGTAAATCACGTTTCCTGTAAGTGAAAAATCTTCATTTATGCAGAGGTCCATTTTCTAAATATCTGTGGCAGCCAGTTTTGGTGCCCGTTGCACATTTGCTTTCATTCAGTGATTGTCTGTTTTGTCAGCAAAAGACTAAAATAGTAACCTCAGATGATTTTGATTTTAAGCAACTGACCTCTGTAATGAATATGGCCAGTTAATGTGGCCAGCTCACTGCTAGTCAGTTGTGCTGGCCTCTTCACAGTCTGCTGGAAATATCCAAAATAAGCAGCAGTGCAGAAAATAAATGGGTAGTTTTTCAAGTCTTGTTTTTGACAAATATCAACAGGCTGTGCTTGTTGTTGTTTTAAGTGTTAACTAAAGAACTGTATTCTGATGTTGATGTTGTGTGCATAGTATAATTTTTACCAAGCACTATTATATTTTAAAAGCAAAACCCAGGACCACAAGCATAGAATACTAATACTTCCTTGTGTTACTTATGTGCTTAATCTTTTTTTTTCTTTTAAGATTCCATTTTAAATTTAATTAATGCTCTGTTCCCAGTTGTTAGGATTGTTTATAGGTTAACTGCTTATGTTCAAAATTCAGACTGTATTGATGTCAGAAACAATGCCATCAAATTAAGATTTCACACTTAGACTATTCATACAATGTCCCCAGTATGTGCCTCAATCTGGTGTTTAGATTATTTGTTTGCAAATATTTTTTATTGATTTCATAATCCTGTCACTTTTTAGGATTTTCTGAGTCCTGCCTTCTGTTTGTATTATCTGTAGCAGCCTCCAATGCCAGACTCCCAGAATTGTTCTGTGAATATGACAGAAGCTAAAATTAGTTTGTGTTATAAATAGAACTGCATGCAAAAGAGGTCTGAGATGTTCTTGTGCAACAAATGCTTGCAAATGGCTATTAAGGTCAACTTTCATACTCTGTGGGTTTTGTGTTAAAATTTTTCTACTGATTGAGTTTTTTAAATTTAACTTTTTGCTTTTAGCTGCCGAAACTGCTTACGTCATGCCTTCAGCAAGGGTCAATACTGGACAGACAAATGATTCACACTCCTCTGTAAGTCTGAAAAAGTATTATCAAATTGCTTTACCTGTTGTTCTGTTGATTAGTTGTAAGGGCTCTTCTGTTCTCCTTTAATTGTATTTCTGAAAGAAAAGCAATGTTTATTTTGAGCTTGAAGTGAATAATTCAGGGGTAAACATTTCTGTTGTAAAACTAATTGCATTGTGTGGGTTTGATGTGGCTCTGAGGAGCAGTTGTGTAGTTGGGAGGAGATCCAAGTACGTGTTTCAGCTGTTGAATCATTTTTATCAACTGGCACAGTGGAATGGTCTGCTGCATGATGTGCAAATGTAAAAAGTGTTTCTGTATGCACAACTGAATTTAAAATGAAGTATGTATTAGATCAGACTAGTGTTAGCTGCTGATTCTATAGTTTTGAAACGTAACTTAACTGACATCTTGATGTTTTTCCCTAGAGGAGATGGGGACTGACTATGCAAGCTGTAAATACTGCCTGAAAAAGTAAATGCTTCCTATTTCACCTGCTTACAACTTAATACACAAACCCAAGGTGCCACTGTTGCCACCAAAAGCGAGGAACTGAGGATGGGGAGAAGCAGCTGCAACTAAAGGGTTGGGGTGCTTTTGCCAAGAGCAGTTGCAGCTCCTGCCCCATTTCCATGCTAGCAGGATCCTGGCCTGTCTGTGCTGGGCACCTGACTGTGCAAGTGTCCTCCCTGGTGCCTGGAGACCAGCGAGAAAGCCAGTCTGTGTTTCTGGGTCAGTCAGGAGCAGTTTGCACGCCCTGCATCCCAATGCCCCGTGCCACAGCAGAGGGCTGTTCTCAGCTGCAGGCGAGTTCCGCAGTGCCTGACAAGGAGCACGTGTGGGGCTGAGGTACAGCTGAGCCCCAGGGGGAGCTGCTGATGTTGGACCACCTTGGGAAACTTCTTGACCTCTGAGAGAAATTAACTCACAACTACATGCTGCTATGGACACCTAGTTCTACAGCTTTAAACTTCTTCCCCTCCCTGTTTAGAATATTAGATGTGACATCCCAGCTGTTGCTTTTTAAATGACAGACTGTGTCTAAGTCAATTATAAGAACCAGTTGGTTTTGCACGGTATTTGAATAACACATGCATATTCATTTGAAGCATAAGAAAGTAACACTGGTATAAAAGGGGGCTGTCTCTTAAATAAACTAGAGCCTTAGTTTTTTTCCATGGCATTGAAGTATGGGTAATCTACATGACATGTTCTTCAAATACTAGAGAGCTCCCCAGAGGCCGCCAGCACCGGTGAAAGCCAGGGACCGCCGGTGGTATGATGTGGGAATTTTTAAGAACAACAGTGCTGTGGTGAGCCAGTTCTACTTGCTGCCAGAGGAAACACTGAACATCAATAGCAAGGTATCTGCTGGTTCTTCTCTGATGTAACTTGCACATACCTGTTTCAGAATCTGTTGCTTATACAGTTCACAACAAAATGTGGGATTTTCTGATACTGCAGCAGATGCTGGTGCTTGTAGGAGTTTTGTATTTTATGACCAGTAGTTCCACATGTATTTTTCTGATCTCTTTTTACTATTTCCTAAACTGGATGAATTTTCTTTTGTTCTTAATGTATGATAATACAAAATATCTTATTTTGTTATTGCTAACTCTTTTCTTATTTCTTGCCTTAGGAAACAATTTTAAATTTACTAAGCTTTCAAGTGAATAAAAATTCTTAAAAACTGAAAACCCCACAATTTCTTAATATGTTATTTCAGTCCAGCATTGAAATGTTTCCGTTTCTTCTCTGTTCCCAGAATGTTTGCATAAAAATTGTTAAAGACACTAGTAAGACATCACTGTTTAAAAAGACTAGATCTGGAACTGTAGAATCTTTTTTATTAGATCTTTCTAACTTAAGGTTTTGTACATGTAAGTTGATACATGAGTATGAGTGTGAAACTTGCAAAAGTGTTAACAGGTTTGATGGTAAAAGTGTAAATTAGTGATGTCCTAGTGAACTGGAAACAAAAATCATGTCTTCTTGAGACAGAAACAAAATAACAGAAACCTTTCTTTGAAAGCTTCACTATAAATATCGTATGTCTTAGTTTTAAAGAGCACAGTGCATTTGACACTTTACATTGATTGTGGTTCTTACACATTATTCAGAAGGAAAATAGTTCCACTCTAAGTATCAGTGATGCATCAATGCATACTTTAATCATGGAAGTATGGTAGCACACAATGTTCCAGGAAGCTATTTGTTACTAACTTACAGTGCTTTTCTTTAAAAACATTTTGGTTACCTGCACATTGAACTGCAGCTCCTAACTTTAGGAATAACTGGTTTTGAAATAAAACTCTTTTTTTATGACAGAAGATTATGTTAACTAAATCATAACTTATGTAGTTGTAAATGCTACTTTATTTTTACTTTCCTGAGTAAAAGTAACCACAAGGTGCAATTTCATTTAAATGACTGAAAAAATGGGGTATCTTTTGATCTAGAGATGTAGTCTCACATTGCATCTTAGATCAGCTGTTTTGAGGTGAGAGAGTGCCTCAGTCCAAACCTTTTCATAAATTTTGATGTAAGTACAACAGTATTAAATAGATTTTCAGTTTCAATTAAACTGAGATTAATCTCATTTTATGACCTTATACATTTTTAGGCTAATTGTGTCTAGAACATGTTTAAAATTAACACAAATGTTGCTTTATTTTCAGACGGAAGGTGCAGATGTACCAGACTACAGATTACTTAAGAAACAGGATCTGTTTCCAGGCACAGTGTACAGGTTCAGAGTTGCTGCAATTAATGGATGTGGTGTTGGGCCTTTCAGTAAAATCAGTGAATTCAAGACTTGCATTCCAGGTTTTCCTGGAGCTCCTTCAACAGTCAAAATCACCAAGGTGAGAAATATAGGTAACTCTGGTTCTGATGTTTAAAATTCTGGTCAGAACTCTTGGTTAGAGTTGGTTTGTTGTTGGGGTTATTTTTAATTGTCATATAAAATAGTGCCCAGTGCTTACTTGGTTAACTCTGGTTGATATGATATTCTTTAAGATATTTGCTAAAAAGAATTATTTTAAGACTTATGGATCATGTTAGCAGATATACATTCAATCATCTGATGGTTTCCCCATGATTTCTAGTCTTGCATCCTTAGATCTATAGGGGTTTACCATGCTTCTTAAAAAAATGTCGAAAGACATCCTTATCTCCAGAGTGGTGATGATAGGTTAGAATTTTCACATAATCTTTAGAATTTGGGGTTTTTAAATATTGTTTATATATTTATAATTAGCTACGTACTATCATACTTTTTTTCTTCAGAGTGTCGACTGTATTCATCTTTCTTGGGAGCCTCCTGCTTCACCCTCTGGAAATATTTTAGAATATTCTGCCTACTTAGCCATCCGTTCCACACAATTACAGGAAAATCCAAGTCAACTTGTATTTATGAGGATATACTGTGGTCTTAAAACCTCCTGTATAGTGACTGCTGCCCAGCTTTCCAACGCCCACGTGGATTACACCTCCCGGCCTGCCATAGTGTTCAGGATTTCGGCCAAGAACGAGAGAGGCTACGGCCCGGCCACGCAGGTTCGGTGGCTCCAAGGTAAAGTCACTGTCACATACAGCATTTGAGTGGGGCAGGAGCTGTGCATTGTGACTCCAGAACCAACACAGCACTGCATGTGAACTTCTTGAAATGTTGTTTTGTTCCTTACGGGAGTTTTGTGCAATTCTAGTTGTTGCTTCTTACTTCCCTGGGATTCACTTCAACTCAAAAGTTTCTTAATCTAATAAGAAGTAATCTAATAATGCTCATCATGTACATGACATACAGTGCCATCAGGGGTTTTTTCAGTCTTTCCAGCCTCCTAAATGAAAAAAAAATTCCACCAGGTGATGTAAGGTGCATTTTTGTGATGTATGTACACTTTAAAGTCTGTATCACAGGCAGAAGAGGTTTTGTCTTCTTGTCCCTGGCCTTGAATTTGTACTGGTTCATGGTGATTTGGGGATGGGAATGGATTCACTGAAAATAACAATTAGTTTTAGCCTGGTCAGTTCTGGCTCACCTTGTAAGTAAGCCAATCCAGGGTCTCAAAGCAAATTTTGCCAGCTTCTCATCCCACTCCTTCCTGTTTCTGGCCTAGCTTTGTTGGGAGCTGGCTTTGCTCAGCAAGAGGTCCTGTGGGCACAGAGGAAGGTAGGAAGAGCAGAGTGCCCACCCCTTGGGCAGCAGGGAACTGTTGTGTGGGGGTAGCTGACCTCAGCTGGTGGGCTGGGACCCACCTGTTGAATGCTCCACTGCTTGGTTTTTAGTATGTGCTTTTCTAAGTTGGGGAGTAACAATGAAATTGTCTTCTATGATGTTCACTATTCCAATGCTGTTTAAACCCTTTAGTTGGCAGGGGTTTTGACCATGAGCTGTATCCCAGAACTCTGAAACAGTATTTGTTTGAAAGTGTTTAACTGTGGTACACCATGTGAAATTACGAAACATTTAACAATGTCTCCTTCTTTTTGCAGACATGAAAACATCAGGCTCAAAGTAGAAACGACTTAATAAATCTCAAGTTTCGAATGTAGTGTTTAATGTAACTCTTGTACTATTTGTAAATGCTACAAATATTTTATTTTTGCATTGTTTTTACCTTAAAAATATATAACCTTTTTTACGTTTGACACATCAACATTATAGAGCCTTGCTCAGGTATGAGTATCATATAGAAAATATATCAGAGGTGGTGGGGTGGAGAATCACGCTCTATCCAGCAGCTCTTCTTGGTAGTGATAGTTAAAATGTAATAATATGGTTTCAAATTAAAAATGAATAAAAGAATTGGCACAAGCAGTAGTATTTGAGGTAGATTCCCCATGATTTCTACAGATCCTGCATAGATAATTCATAAGATTTGGTATATGAGCAAATTCTGTTTGGTTTCAGTTTCTTATACCACATTCTTCATTGTGGTGCCTGAGTACAAGGCAAAAATTTCCAGTTATTATATAGTAACTTAAAATGTATAAATATTTTAATATATACTTTTTTTGTAAAGAAATGATTTTTTCTACTATTTGTAACAAATATCTTAATCTTGAAAGATATCCCCTGAAAATTTAAAAGGAAAAAGATAAACTTATCCATTGCTCTTATTACAAAAAAAGGTAAATTCATTGTAAATGCACTACTATTACTTATAATTATTCTTTTGTAGTTGTACAAATCTTAAACTTGTAAATACCAATGTTTACAAGAGACCTTTCTGGTCTTGTATTAAAACTTCCATGAGATTCATTCTCCTTTTTTTTTTTAATCCATATGCTTTGCTTTTAGCATATGCTTGCTTTTTGCACTAATAATAACTTACCTCATTCCTGTGTTAATAATCACTTGTGTTGCTTCCATAATGTTTCTGTAAAACTTCAATCTGAAAATTTTAACCAAAGTTTAGAATACATGGTAAGCAATTTTGCACATATTATATGGCAACTTTCAACATATTTATTCCAGTTAATCTTCTTAAGTGCTTGTTTGCTTTACCAATATATTCTACCAATCAAGTTCAGTATCTCCCTTTTACTATGCATCATTTTACATTAACTAGCTAGCTGATAAAATCAACAAGCATTACTTCTAGGAATAGGTGGATCCATTCCTATGCGAAAAGAAAAGATTTGTTCACAGTAGTGAAATAAAGGTAAACATTTAAAATGCTATTTATGTATCTATATATAAAACTATGTTTACCAAAGTGTAGAGGAAAATGGCTGAGTTGGACAAGGTCACTAGGTGAATAGATTGAGGCACCTAAATAAGATTTATTTTAAAATAAAATCTAAATTATTTACTGTGCAATGAAGTTTATACTTTGCACTTTAATTTTGCCCCAAATGCCAAAAGATTATACATCAAGGTAGAATTTCTTGCCTCTTCCAGTTAAATTTGTCTTAAGAGCGTTTGTAAATATAGAAACTAAAATCAATGATGTGCCTGGTTTGGTGGGAGAAGTATCACTAAAATGCTAGAGAGCAGCTCAAGCATCCCAGAGCAGATTTAATAGCCAAGTTTTGGCTACCCTGAGAATCAGGGTTATAACGAAGTGCTGATACAGCCTTAATTATCGCAATGCATCACATGCTACAATAGCATCTAGAAAGTGCTGGGGACCATAAATGGCTATAATAGTGTTAATTGTGGCACAGGAGTAACACATGTGGATTGACTCCAGAGAAAAATCATGTGTTTATGACAATGACAGATATCCCAGTTTCACTTTAAACAGTGTTTATAGTATGAATGTATAGGACTTTTCCTGAAGTTAACTGGCTTTAAGATATTTGTGTTTTAATGGTCCATTTTGTCAGGTAGGATCTCACTACCAATACTGTCTGATAACTAAAGTACCATACACATGAACTGTCAACTAGAAGAATAGAACTTGGTTTTTCTTATTAGTACTGTGAAAGAAGCCTTTAGAGAAAACACTTGTGGCTTTGATTTTGTTGGTTGATAGCTGTGATTGTAGAGTTGTTATTTAAGAATAAAACCTGTTGGGTGTGTCTGGGTGGAGTTTTTTTGCACTTGGTTTCACATGCTTTGCACAATTTCTTTTTTCAGTGGGTATGTCACGACTACCAAAGGGTAAAACTGTGGTGTTTTCAATGAAAGTATCATTTCCTTGTGAGTGTGCTTTCTTCAGCTGACTTGACATAAGACGTCACTTTCTCTTTTTTCTCCAAGTTGGGTGACGTTGAAGAGTGATCATATGCAACTCTTCAGTTGCTCACAGTTTTACTTTAAACTGAAATTGTGGTACACACTGTAAGATACACTTTGTGGTCTGTTTTTAGAACTGTATTTATAATGTCTAAATCCCACCTGTTTGCCTATCAACTAGATATCAGACAAATATTGATTGTTCGATTTTAAAGTTTAGAAGACTGTTGACACCAGCTCTTTGAGACTCCATGTTATCCATTTATTTTAGATACTGCTAAAGGAGATGTAACAGAAGCTGAAATCTATCAGATTACAGTATCCATATTGTAGAAATGTCCAGGTTTACTAAACTCCTTAGGGAGGTTGTGACTGTGTAAGCATAGGACAGTCGTGCCAGTTACGGCAGACACTGCTACAGCTTCATCTTCAGAATGTTCTTGTGAAAGTGGAAATGAAGTGAACAATAACCTACACTTTGTGTTTTCAAAGTAATTATAGCAATATCTTTTGAATGTAGTTTGGAGTAGAGCACATGATCATGCCATAAACTCTGAAGATGTAATAAGTATTACTGTTGTTATCTGGTATTTCAAGATAGCGAATTTGACGTGAACTTAGTCTTACAGCCTGTTACTTAATGACCTCTACAAGGAAACTGACATTTTGTACAATACAAGTTGATTAGTCTTATTTTGAAGCATTGTTTGTTCTTTGTAATAAAGTGGTTGTCCTATCAAATGCATTGTAAATACTGAAGTGTGTCTGTTTTTTCAAGAGGTGTACGTGTACAAACTTGGAATTTCTGATGCAAAGAAAAGAGTGAGTAAATTTGTTGAGTTGGGGAAGAGGTTTTAGTGATAAGCACTGTCATAATACTATTACTCTTTCATAAATATTGTCTCCTAAGTTAATTCTTGGTTACCTCATGAGCTTTTTCCTTAGTTGGGGTTCTCCAATACCCATGCCCCATCTTCTGCAGTTGGTGTGCACTCACCATTACTCTGCCCCCTTCCATGCCTTTGTGCCTTGCAGGCTGTGGCCTCTGAACTGAAATTTTGACATTATTTCCCCTGTCTATACAGGGGTCATGTTGCTGTTGTTGAGAGTGAGTGACAAAGAGTTTGGTGTTGCTTTGTTGCAGTTTTTTAAAAAGATGTGTGAGCACATAGTGTGCTCAGAAGGCTCCTGCCAAGGATTTGAATTGTGTTCATGTCCAGCTCTGCTCAAAATGACACCATCTTGGGGCAAGTTGCTAACTTTTTATGGCAGCTATGGGGAACTCTTGTGGGAATAAGCAGCAGGTGTTGCTGGAGCAGAGAGGAGCAAGTGAACTGTAAGGTCTGCTGGATTGTTTCTAGACCTCCTTAAGAGACATCACATGAGAAACTGCTAAAAGCTGTCTGCTTCAGATTGATTCCTTCCTTGTGTTCCCAGCTATTATAGTAGTGGTTGTTGTCCTGTTTCTTGTGATTCTTGTATTAGTGGAAAACAAATGGGAAAACCTAAAACATCAGTGGAGAATCCCCTCGTGCTGTTTTCTTTCTGTTAATAAGATTTTCAGAGTAGGAGTTATTTTCTCTTGAAGGCAAATTTGAATTTGCTGTATGAATTTATCTTAAAAACAACTCAGATTTATTTATTTTTTCTTTATTGCATTAGCTGGTCCCTAGGGTATCTTTATATTTCTAGTGAGCTAAACATCAGGGCTTTTATTCTGTGGCTTCCAGTTCTGACACTGAAGCATTTCCAGATTCCCAGGACAGGGGTGGAGCACTGACTGCTGGCATTGTTTGAGCAATGAGTGTGTTCCTCCTCCTGCTAAAAGTAGTGAGATCTTCATTTTGGGGTGTTTGCCACTGATCTGGAAGTGGAGATCCCTTTTATTATAATTTCCAGTAGTTAGCTGGAAGTATCAGGAAGATGAGCTAAAATAAATCCTCTTGGTCCATAGAATCTTGCACCTGCTGCACCCAGCTGGATCCCAGCATGAATGAATGGTGGTGGGGCTCAGCCAGAGAATTGCTGTCTTGCACCTGGAGCCCCTGGAAGAGGGGTTAGGATGGCAGGAAGGCCCAAGAGCTCTATGTGAGCTACTGGGCCCCTTTGTCTTACTCCATCCTTATGTGCCTCATGCTAGGTGCTGAAAACCTGGCATTATAAATGTGGTAAATTACAACTTGGTCTGTTCCCTACATCCTTCAAAAGCCTGAAGTACTTAATGGTATTTGTTGGACTTACAGTCCTGACAGGAACAACAAAAATATCTCCCAGATTGGGGCTGGGCATAGTGTGCTGTCATAGTTTTGTTTTGGTGGGGGTTTTTTTGTTTTTTTTTTTTTGAGGGGATTCTTGCCTCTCACAAGCATCTGCTTTTAATATCTGACATAATTGCTGAGCTGGTACAGCAGCTCCTAAAAATGAAAACTTAGGCTTGGATGTGGTATCTTCAAAGAGAAAAAGAGACGAAGCATTTCAGTGTGTTTTAGTGTTCAGAGTTATTTCTGTATCTGTTGAAATTATAAAATACTGTTATCCACACATGGAAGTTATCAATATACAGTTATTTCAAAGTGATTCTTAAAAAAGGCACACTGGGCATATGCCATTTTAGAAGGTCCAAAACATTGGTTTTGTTTGCATCCTGGGTTTGTTTTGTTTCCATTCACTCATTTAAATGTTTATTGCCAGGGATTCTTAACTGCCTTTTAGAGTAACCATCACTCATGCATGCAGTGCTGGTAATTCTCTTTTAACAAAAAGCTATTAGATAGAAGCAGTGTCTTGTAACTTTGAGCAGTATTAACAAATACCCCAAATTTTTCTTTTTAGTAGCAGTTTTCTAATTATTCCTTCACTGTACTTTGCCTGAGTAGGGAAGAGACTTTCCTATGTTGACTTTAAATGCTGCCTGCTCCAGAAGAAAAGTGTTTGGAGTCTCTGAAATGACTGTCTTGAAAAAGAAGACCTGAAATACCAATCTAACAGCTTGAGGTTTCAGCTACTTACATTGCAGCCATCTGAAGCAATATGGGAGCTGTCAACGCAGACAACACAAAATGGCCAGTTATTGTCAATATTTCTTTTTCTGGTGTGTACAGAACTTGATCCCACTGCATCTACTCCAGAGACATTTTGGATGAGTTTCAGCTGCTTTCCTTGTAAAACGTGGCTGTTGCTTGTGGTTTTGGATAGAGTGAGAGCAGACTTGTCCTCTGCTGCAGCACTCCCCAGACTTTGCAGTCTCCCATGTTCTCACCCTGCAGTGATGGAGCCTGTTTCCTTGCAGCAGAAATGCTCTCCAGCTGGCTGGAGGTGAGATTTCAGATCCTGTCCCTTTTCCCTCAGTGCTTAGCTTTTCCTGTCAGCTGGCTCCTGCCATCTCCCTGTTCACCAGGCTGCTTTTCCCAGGATGTTACACTACACAGGGAGCTCAGGTGTCTGGTGGGTTTGAATTTCCTGGCTGGGGCCAAGGAGGAGAGGGACAGTGCAGAACAAACCTGTGCATCCCAGCATCCTTTATCTGTGCCACGCTGCTCATGACAGTGATGAGGCATGTGCTCTGCTGTGGTCGACTGATTGTCTTCCCACAGGGTGCAGAGAGAAGTGAAAATAGTATATACTGCTCCTAATGTGCTGTTGCAAATGTTTTAGCTGCAGCTGTATTTCAAGTGACACGGCCCTTGCACCTGAACTGAGTTTTGGTTGTGCTGTTGGAGGTGATTTTATTTGCTGTTCATGTTGCTGTACAGGCTGGGTAAGTATGAGGCACACCCACATTAAATTAGCAGCCCCAAGGATGCTCCTCTGCCCAGAAGATTTAAACCCTCAATAGTTTTCTTTCACACAAAAGCAAATCAGGTGCTATTGCTCTGATAAATGGGTCCTCTGGCCCAGTGCACTGCAGTAAAATATTCCAGGAAATGACCCTGGAAATTTGCCTGGAAGATTTCTTAAAGCAGGGTAGCTGACTCCCTCAGAGCTGCTGTGCACTGCGTCACCCTGCCTCCACAGCCACCCTTGGAGACTTGGATTTAATAAACTCAGTGCAGCTGGCACCAATTTGGAGACTATTGTGCATAGCAAACTGCCCTCCCGCCCCAAGAGCATGGGGCCTTGGATGTCACCACAAGCTGAACTGGCAGTTTCCAGGGAGCTTCCATTAAACTTCTACATCCTGAGGGTCAGAGGTGACAGTGCTGTGCATTACCATGCCAATTTCACAGATCAATGGGTAAATGGATCACTATTCGGTTGCTTAAGTGTATTCTTCACCTTTGAAAGGGTGAAAACGTGAATTATTTTGCCAGAACAGCATATCTGATTTTCAAAGAGGAGGAATTGGTTGGTATTTTCAACTAGCTACATGTCTTACAGTGTACCACATCCAAAAGGCACCCTCCCACTACTGCTCTTTTCACCAAAACAGTCTGACAGGGAACAATAAGAGTAACCATTAGAGTTCACATTATCAAACTCCTGCCTATAGGATGGCTTGGGCCCTATATAAAATATCGTTTCCTTATAGTGTTACTCGCCTTAGAATCTACATCCAGGTTTGGAGGTTTTTTTTCATTTACAGATACAAGAAAATGCACTTCAAGTTTCAGTGAAAAACTTCCTTTCTTCTACTTGGTACAAATCAAACCCCCAAAAAAGTCAAGCCTGCAGTATTTGGTAATCCAGTGACTTAAAAGCAAGTTGTCTTACTGCTGTAAATATAACTGAGGCAGCGAGTCTGTGACTTAACTGGAACATTAATCACATTCAGACAGAGCTCTGCAAAATGAGGAATATTATAGCTGTAAGCAAGGCTGCTGCCAACTCTTATCATGACAGCAAGGTGCTGGGGAAAACACTAGCCCTTGGCTCTGTTCCTTGCTTTGCACTGAGCAATCTCCTCTGTGTGTGTGCAGTTGCCCATATGCTTCCTCTCTTGCCAAAGGCAAGAGAGAAATCACCTATCCATGCTTACAACATGTTAATGAGCATCATCCTCAAGGTCTGCAATAGGGATCATCCTACAGCATGCACAGTGAGCCAGAGTACAAGGAAGACAGCTCTTTAAAGAACAGCCCACATAATTCAGGCTGATTTTTAGCTACAGGCTAAAAATGGGTCAGTAGGTATTTAGGATGTACCACCTCATGCCAGAGGTTCTGGCTACACCATCCAGCCACGTATTTTAGCATTCAGTAGAGATCAGGTGGGAGGAATAAATAAAATAGTTAACAATGCATGTGTACATCAACAAGACTGGTAAAGGCAGAGCCTCATCTCCCATTATGCCTGTAATGAAAATGGGATGTAGAAGAACACCATCTAAATTAGCTCTTCTCATAACTGCACTTTGACTAGAGATAACAGCATTTCTGTGCTTTTAAAGACACCAAAAGCACTCTATAAAGAAATATCAGATCAAGTTACACAAAAATGCATTTTTAAAAAAAATTGTGGTAAACTTGCTTGTGTCATGAAAAGGCACCTAAAAAAGGTCACTTTTCTTGGAAAAGGATCTTTGAAGGTCACTGCTATTTCAAGCAGCCTTTCTCCAAGTCTTAGCATAGGCTGCCACAGCTGTCTCAAGCTTAAGATCAGTTTGGGTGTATCTTAGTTCACACAAAACATTCAGAGGACCAAAGACAGCAGTTTTGTAGAAACAGATGAGATTGTATCAGGAATGGTCATTCTTGGTTTGAGTCTCAGCTACTTGTAAACTTTGAATACTTAAAAAGAGCAAAATGAGAACACAGATTTGTTAAACAAAAATAAAGAATACAGTAGTTGTGCTGCTGCTAATATAAATTAGGCAAGTATTTCTTCAGACCACAGTTGTTTTATTTGTTGTACCATGGCTACAGTACCCTGCAAACTTTTATTGGGAGAATGGTTTCAGAGAGACATGGAACAAAGTGTTGTACTATTACGTCGGTAGTTTCAGGAAGAGAACGAGCAAGTTAGTTGCAGTTTTGTCCCTGGCCCTCAGAGGGTGAGAGGAGAAGAAAGAAAAAAGAAAAACAAAGTATCAGCTTCATTGTTCACGTGATAGTGTATAAACCACAAACTTAAAACACTTTAACCTAAACTCACAGCAGAGAGGGCACTGAAAAATATTGCTTGTTTCAAGCAAGTGTGTGGGATCACATCAGGCCTCTTTCTAGACATCAAAATGCCAAATCTTTCCTAGCTTCTCCTTAGCTGGTCTCGCAGCTTTGTTTCATTGCAAATCTGGGAACATCAAGAACAGGCTATGCTGGCCTGAAATAAACAGAATACAAACAGAAGGGGCTCATGTAGGGATTGTGTTATTCAGTTTTACGTTTAATGAAAAACTCCATTTGTTCAGTCGTAGCTGCTGAAGAATGACAGGCAGCCACAAACCCCAGAACATCCGTGCAGACGGCCCCAGAATACACTGGATCGCCTCCAGAGGCTCTGCCAGCAGGATGCTGACTGGTAAGAAACACTGCTCAAGTCTGCACATACAGAAAGTTCTTGTTTAGCTAAAGAATTGCCTATTTCAGGCCTCCAGGATATCTTAGGTTAAGCTAATTACCAATATTGAACTGTTACTTTTCTTTCTTTTTTTCTGGTAAGAAGAGACAAAACCAGCAAGAAATCATATGGCAACAGTTTCAAGGTGTGGTTTGCTTAAATTAATAACAGGTATGTGGAAAGATAATTAATATATTACATTTCAGTGCACTGCAAACAGTAAAAATACCAAAGGTCCCAGAATTCAGTCTGAGTAAGATATTACTAAAACCCCCACTCCTACCCTAACAGTCTAAGACATGGCAACAGAATTACCCACCCATTATTAAAGAAACAGCAATGTTACCAAGAACAGCTCACTAAATATACAGAACTACATTACCTAGGTAGAGTTTATTGCAAAAACCAGGAAAGAGACAGCAAACCTAAAGTCTGTCTTCCATTTCAGATTTGTATCACTTGCTCAGCTCTCAGCCACTCATGCACTCAACACAACACGCAGCCTGGACACAGAAAGTCACTACCACTTTTGAGTTCCCACAGGCTCACAAGAAACGTTAAAACATCTCAGTAAAAAGTTAAAATGAGATCTTTTACCACAAGGACTATAAAATCCGCCCCCCTACCCTTGGATTTCTATGTTTGGGATTCTAAAAGCCATACATAAAAAGGAAGAGTTATTTCAATAGCAGAAAGACTACCTTAAAAGTATCAAAGTAAGTCTAAGGAGAGTTAATGCAACTGAAAAAAAAAAAAGAAACAAGAAGAAAACCTGCATCGCACAGTCAGTGCTTTCATCAACACTGTTGATAAGCTCTAAACCCCTAAATGTAGTAGAGCATTCATTGGTTTTGATTAACCTTTAATTCAGAAGTTACATTAGAAAAAACAATTGTAGCAATTCTTTTGAGCTGCTAGTTTCATGAGGAAAAAGTCCCTTTCAAAATTTCAATAAATAAGCTGACATGTAAAGTTAGTTGAGGTTGTCATGCAAGACAAGTTACATAACCAAGACTAACTCAATCTTTATAATAAAGGCAACTTGCATTCAAAAATGAACTTTACCCTTACAATTTTATTCAAAGGGTAAACATGAATTAACCCAGCTGTTTACCTGAATTACAAAAGTAACATGATTCAATATGAAAATAAGAAACTGTCTACAAATCTCTGACAGTAATAAATTGCAATATACAATGCATACAGGAGTTATACAGAGCAACAAACTCTTGTACAAAACAAAAATACTTTAATACCTTTAAAATCCAATTATTTCTTTAAAATCATCATGAAAAAGATTTGAGTCAGAACTCACACCTCAATTAGTCAAGCTTCTGGTAGCTACATTACAGCTATTTAATATACAAAGAGATAAATCTCTTCACCAGTCATTAAAACTGTCTCTTCGTTAGAGTTGCACAGGTTTTCCGTCTCACGTTCCCAGATGGAAAGTTTTCTTCAAAATCATGAGAACTGAATTTGTTGAACACCAGAGATCTAGAGGAAGAAAATGCAAGCTTACATTCCAATGCACCTTTTCTGAAACTGCAGAGCAGTTCACAGCAAGCAGCCATGAATTCTCAGTGTTGGAGTGGCACGACAGCCACCAGCAAAGCACTAAATAAAACTGATTCTCATCCTTCAGAGCAGAGCAGCTGAAGTAGTGTTTGGATTTGAGCAGAACGGAGAGTAGGGACAGGATACACTACCTGTTGATATGATGTTGTGTAGACCATAACATTCTGCTGTTGGCCATCTGTGGTTATTAAGCCTGCTGGCAACTGGTTAGCTGAAAGAAAGAGCATTTTAAAAAAGTTAGGCAGGAGCTACTTGATATACAGAGCCTTGTTTGATGTGTCTGTCACCATTAAATGATTGTGGTCCACTCCAGGACTACAGAGCCATTAATCTCCTGAGTTACCATCCTACACTGGTACAGACACACTTGTTACCAAGTGTTACAAGTGAACAAGTTTATTCCCATTCACAAGAAACACATAAAATTCAACTTAATTTTGCTCTGAGGGTAAGACTGCACCTCGTTCTTCCCCTGGATGTGCCTGAAGCAGAATGTCCACACCTGTACACAGGCAAATGGAGTGGAGCTTGCTACCCTCACCACTGAAAAGGCCATCTCCAGTCCTCAGCATCCCAAGAAATCTGGAGAATTCAGCTGGCTTTGTTTAAACATAATGTTAGCACTTGAGCATAGCCATGTGGGAGGTACTCAATGAAATCATTGCACTCTTTTGCTTTACAAATTGAGATCCATCAGGAACTCCATAATATGGAAGCCCCATGGAAGGCAGAAGAGAGGAACAGGAACAGGCAATGACAAAAAATAAAAGGCACTGCCAGAACCTGACATTGCACTGGTTGACTTCAGCATGTCCTTCAGGGCACACACAAGAGTTCTGATTTCACAGAGGAAAGAGGTGGCCAATAAAAGTAAAAAGTACTTTTGAGATACTGAGAGCAAACAAAAGGAGTGATGCTCCAAGGTAAACCTTTACAATAACATGTATGTTGAGCTTTGACATTCAGAGTAGGTGCCTTACAACTGCTGTTTGGAAGCAAAATACTTAAATTGCAGTTTAAGTCACTGTAGCACAACTTTTTCCCTAGGACACAAACAATGGGGCTTTGTTCTTTCAGTTACTAAGTATAAACAAGATGTATAACCAATACAAAATTCTGAAAACACAGCACAATCCTAACAGTTTTCATTTGAAAGCTGATGCTTAAGGGTTTTGTAATTAGATTTTTGGTTGGTTGGAGTTTATGTCTTCTTTTTTTTTTCCTCCTTCCTCCACTGTACAAATTTTAAATTGCTTCAGTTGCAGGCTAAGAGATGCATCAAGATCCTAGTGAGAGTGGCTCTGGCAAGTCCAAAATTTACTGTCCTTCAATGTGCATGTTCCACATCCAACACAGCTTAATGGAGAGTCCCTGACCCAGCCCTGGCATGAGGCCAACACAAAGAGCTGAGGGTTATGCCACAGAAGCACAGCTATCACTGCTACTGCTGCAGTGAGACCATCATTTTGGACAGATCCATAGCTGCCCCTGTGGAGACAGATACCTGCAGCACTTGACATGGTCAGTTATTTAACATAATTTTTTTTTTTTTTACTTTCTTCGACTACTGCAACATCTCCTTTGCATCCTTAGTCCTGCCAGGATATTTCTAAAGTTGCTCTTTTCAAGTCACAGCAACTTAAGGTTTATTTCATAGAGCACTCTGAGGCTCCTAGGTGTGGAAATTAAGAACCTAAATATTGCAGGGGACCCGTGCAATATTTAGATTTAGATTCTTAATTTCCAGCCAGTTTTATAAGCTCATCTTCCAGGCTAGAAGAGACCCAAAGAGTCTGCACTGTTTTATGTAGCCAAAGTCATCAAACTGTGAGCAAAGTGTATTTCCAATCCTGAATAAGTCATTTTAATCCTCAGGCTTTAAATTTTTGCTAGTTCAGTAGTTTACCAGTGATTTTAAACAGAGTATTTATCAGATACTTGGAAAACTAAATCTTGTCAGTAGATAGGACTGGAGCTGTGCTTCCTAATTGCTCTTGTATCAGCTTCAACATTACCAGCCCGTAACATTTAAAAGCCAACGTGGAGGCTACGTGCAAAAATCCAGCACCAACAAAACCAGTGCAAATCCCCCAAAACTGCCAGGCTTTAATCCACAGTAAAAGGAAAAAAAATTACACTGAATGCACATGATACTCCTTGCCCTACACCTTTTAGCTGCCAATCTGTGCATTCTTTTGAATGTAAGAAATATTAAGTGTTTTAGAATTAGACAAAGATGATTTTCTTCTCTGCCTCATTTCCCAAAGATGAGCTCAAGTCATCAAAAGGAGTTCATTTTACTTTTTTCCCCCCAACAGTCTTGCAAGTAAAATGAATGGAGCCTAAATATGTAGCTACTGGGGAAAAAGAAAAAAAAGATTTGCACCTTTCATTACAGCCTGTGTTTAAGTGTAGAGAAAAATACTAGCACTAATATATGCATTTATAAATTTTCCACATTTGACATTAGCTATGACTAGTACAGGATATATTCCTCAAGTAAGAATGCTGATGCTGAAGGAAGTTCTGTTTCTATGAAAGCTGTAGTAATAACATAATTAATTAAAAAGTATTACTTACTAAATGCTTCTTCTGTGAGCTCCTCACTTAGACCGTCTGCAGTTGTAACTGCTCCCCCAATTCCCTTTTCTCCTTTCATTGCCTAAAAAAAAGAGAGCACAAAAAAAGCAAAAATAAAAGATTGAGATTTTTTCATAGCCCCAGGAGCTCTAGCCAAGGTTTGAAACTTGCAGAAGAGTCACAGTGCAACAGCTGGAGCTTGAAATCCAAGACCCGTAAAACTCTATGGGATTCGAGAATGTGCACATTACATGAGTGTTCTTCATCTTAGCCATACTCCTGAAACAAAAACTTGGCAAATTAGGACTGTGTGGCTCTAAGAAAGGCTTTTCACCTCCTGCAGAAAGTCAAAAATCTGTGGTAAGAAGGAGCAGTTAAGAGCATTTACAAGAAATGACTGAATCATAACTACCAAGAATGTGCAACATTTGCTTACCAACCACACACAAGCACCATCACCACACAACTAAGAGCTGACATTTAAAACCAAGATGTGGAATTTCTTCCCCCACATCAAGAACTACAGCCAGGAAGGATATCAGCACAGAAAGCCAAGGCCCCCAGTCATCTGCATGCAGTTTTACAAGTATGAAGTTTGATGCTCTATGCTATTACATAAGAACATCTAGGAAAATGATACGGGCATAAAAAAAGATTCTCTGCAATTGCTTGCTGCAGACAAAATACTCAGTTACAAACCAGAAGTATTTCACTCTGAAGACACCCTTGCTGGAATGGAGATTTAAAACTGATGAGCAAAGCTATTCAATCCATCCATGCAATTAAAACCCAATCCAACTACTCTGCTACCACAGCATCTACAATCTGCAAAAATGGTCAATTAAGAATGAAAGTAGCACAGACCCACTTCAGACTTATTCAGTAGTACTGGCAATAGTTAGGCAACACTTGCCTCTTTAATAAAAGCACATACAGCACTATCACAGCATGTGCAACTGCTACACAGAACTTGAACAAGACACCACTATTCCAACTTTATATTACACCTCCTGTTACTCAGTTATCAAGCAAATGACCTTCTGGGAAGGGGGAGCTTTAAGTGCTGTCAGCAGAACAAATATCATTAGTGAGTCTGACCAAAAAAAATCTTAGGTTTACAAAACAAAGAAACTCTGGAGAGCATCCTTCTCTACTGCACTGCCAATTTAGACAGGGGGAGGCAGCCCAGAACAAAAAACCCAAGCGGAAAGAACTTCCTTTTTGAAAAGGTCTAAATTGCTGAAAGGAAAAAAGTCCCTTTCTGCTAGAGAAGGAATAAATTAAACTGTTTGGATGACATACCTAGCTTGTACTATGTATTGAATGCAAACTGAGGGACAGGCTAAAAAAAAAAATTTAAAACCCCCCATTGAAGCAAATACTTTTCCATGTGAATCATTATTCCAACATGAGAAAAACAGGTTTTTTCTTTTGCAGATCTGAAGTCCAGACAAACAATAGGCATTAGGCCAGTTCCTCAGAGGATGCAGTCAGTACATATTGACTGAATCCAAAGATTGAATTAAACATTCTTTATAGGCACCTTTAAAGAACAGATCAATTTACTATCACCAATATATTAGAGAATTTATTCAGTTGAAAGCTTTAACTACTCTGAATCAGCAAGTCTAATCAAAATGCTTACTTCCTCCTTTTTCTCTTGACATCCTCTGGAATGCTTTTAAACATTACATTATTCCCAGACCAAGAGCTGTGAGAGACTGTGCAAGTTACCCATTTTACAATTACAACAACAGAGAGCTAAGGATAAACACAACCAGGTTAAATAAATGAGGAAATGCCCATATATACCAACCTCTCTGAATTTTTGGAGGTATAACTTCAGAGGTTCAACATAGCTATCAAACCCCAAGGTAGACATGGCAAAGAGAATATCCTCTCCATTGATGGTCTTTCTTTTCTCTTGGTGACACCTCTCACTTGCTTCTGATGTTATAAAGCTGATGAATTCACTTACACACTCTTGTACACATTCCTTTGCGTCCTTAGCAATCTAGTAAGGAAAAAGTATCATAAAATCATTAATTAAGACAAGATTTTTAAAAACTCACCACAAAACCCCTAAAGAACACACCAAATAATAAAGGAAACATCCCAAAACCCAATGATAATACCCATTTAGGCAACACCTGTACCGGGAACCACTGGCTGTCCTCACTGCTCTACATAAGAGTAGCTGCAACATGATTTTACCCACGTTTTATTATTTCAAGCAGCACAGCCAACTGCCAGGATCTCCTGAAGACCTAAGTTCTGTACAAGCTTTTACACACAGATGCATCTCAGTACTTCTTGCTTCACTTACCCATGGCTCTTCAAACCTGCTCATTACAATGTCACAGCCCACTTCCTCTTCTTTTTAAGAGACCCAGTAGTTCCAACCCCACTGCAGTACATTCCCACAAATTCAGCAATAACAAGTATTTTTATCCTGCCCACATTCAAGGATCAGAATATATGCCTAGCAGCAAGCCTTTCTAATGCTTTAGTATTCTGGTATAAATTTTCCAAGTGAGAATTCAAATGAAGAAACATATGCCCCTGGCAAGAATGAAATAAGTAAATTTGATTACAGCTGGACAAAAGTAATTTACTTGACTTAAAATTACAGCAAGCATTACTCATGATTACTTGGGAAGCTGACAGGAATCAACAAAAATATTACAAAAATTAAGATTCTTATTCTGCACATAGGAAGAACCTAAAAAAATGAAGCAGTGACAGTGTGCAGCATCTTCACTAGTTCCTCTGATATTTTCAGACACGTAGGGTGAGATTTTCAGAAGAAGTCATCAGCCAGCAGCTTCCTTTGCAGTTTTTCACAAAAAACCATCCTGATTTTTCAAGATAGCTCTACATCCCATATGCTAAATTCTTGAGAAAAATCTCATCTTGATCACTAAAAATTTATGACAATATGGACTAGGGTAGAGCTTTTCACAGCAAAGTTATAAATGTAACACCCAGATCTCCAGAAAGCCCTGAACACTATAAAAATACAAGCAGATGCAGGTAAATTATGGTTTGCTTCTATTTAGAGGGATCTCAAAAAAAAGGATCAGTTTTAGCTATAGGAAATGTTACTGTGGCTGGAATTGTACTGGAACACAATAGAGAAACAGCAAGTCATAGGAGCCCTGCAAAGGTTTAAGATAAACAGGTAGAATGATGAAACACTTATACAATCACCAGCTCAGCAGAATGGATTAAAAAGTCTATTCTTAGAAGTAAGAAATAAATAAGGCTTTCAAGTATCTGGCCTTATCTGCTCCACGGTACACAGCAGACTCCTTAGGTCACATTTGTGTATGTGAGTATTTGGGTGATGGAAGGCTAACCATTCTCTTTCCTTCACAATGAGCACTGGATTTCTATTTCATCCAAAATGATTCACTTATTCCAAATTTTATGCACCTCAATGAAAGCAAACTAAATCTCTCAAGAGAATTGCATAGAAAATATTCTTAGTGATTGTCACAAAGTCTAATCCTTTATGACAATTTCAGAGAACACATCTTAGAAAAAGGAAGCTCTTGAAAGCCCTATGAAGAACAGTTCTGGATGCTCTAATTACAGCAGTTACTAAAAGCTTTCAGAAATCTAAGAAAAATGGACTTGATCTCAATCACATCCTGCTCCTGGGGTTTTTTTCCCTTTCCTTTTATAACACTTTTCTCCAATAAAGCAGCATCATTTGGAAAAATATGTTATTCTACCAGCTCAAGTTCACTGAGAGGACAGAATAAAACTCATTAACACTTTCTTTAACAGACAAGGGTATTACCTTTCCTGTTTGGGGTATGGCATTTTTCATTATCCTTGCCACATTTGCAATTGGAAGATATATATCTTGTTCTCTAAAACTCTCTTTTGAGCCATTTGTATCTTCATGATCATTCATGCTGTCTTCTGTGTCTAATGAAATGAAGAAAAGTTAACAAAAATGATATGTGATAGACAGCAGGCAGTAATTCAGTTTAAAATCTCACACTGAAGGATGAAGACCTTTGAAAGCACAGTGTGTTAGCATCATAGAAAGCATTTTAAAAATAGATGCAACATCACAATACCTTTATAAAGATAGCATTTTATCACATTATGCACAGAAGTGTACATGGCTGCTGATCACCAAGCATTCTTAATGTCATGTCAAAATACAAACTGTTTCCCAGAACATAAATTTTTTTTGTCATTCCCTCAAGGTCTCAGTGCCAACATCTAAAAATCCAACCTCCCCCCTTCAGACTGAAGAAAAAATTCTTTATACAGTGAGGCATTATGAAAACAATTGCAAATTCTTAGCCTGAGAGAAGGTAGCAGATAACTATACAAGACCTGGAAGAAAATGTCTCTATACATACACAGAGAAATAATAGTATTTACTCTCTCATTTCTTACCATCATGAGGCTGTATCACATAGTGACTGCCACCAATGTAATCTCCAGCAATTCCTAACTGAGAAGCATCTGTTGTGGAGCTGTCACCATCCATCTACAATGAGAAGAAGGAAACCTTTCAGGTGTGATTGTTACATCACTAAGTGCAGCTATTACTGAAACCCAGCCCATTAATCAAACTATGAGATCAATTTATACAAAGCATATTTTGTTATTGGAGAACAGTATCTCCACTGTCATTCCTGAGTTTTATCGACAGGTGAATAGTTCAGCTGTTTTGTGAGGCTTCCCAAAAACCTCAGTTAGAGGCAGAGGCCATGCACAGAATCATCTAGTTCATGTAGCACACAGATAGCAATCTTGTGTTTTTCCCGTGAGAGTCTGACCAGAACATGCAAGGTGTCTCTGAACAACCCTCAAAACCTACACCAGCTGTTCACTGAATTCTTTACCTATTAATTACTATAGAGAGTGCATCCTTCACTCATCTTTACCCTCCATGTCAGTTTGTCAAGCCCACTGACAAACTTCTAGCCAGGCCTCGGGACCAGCTCTGCATCCTCATCCTCCCTGAGACACCAGTAACTCCTATGTGCCTTCTGAGTCATGTTTTAGCTTTCCCTGATCCTGCCCTGCCTCACTCTCTGGGCATCCTTAAGTGCTCTTCTCCCAGTGTTCTGATGTGGCCAACAAGAAGACTTCTTGAGGCTTTGGATATGGGGTCACAGGAGAAAAAGGGAATGCCAGGAGAAAAAGGGAAGCCAAAAGAGCCTGTACGTCCCTCCTTCTTACTACACACAAAGCTCCTGGGGAGGCAGAGCCCAGCTGAATTCACTCACTGACCCCACACCCACTGTGTGGGTACCTTGGTGTCTTTGAAGGATCACGTGGTTGTTGCCAGTGAAACCACGGAGCTCACTTTTTTTCCACAACCATTAGCCTGAAGAGGGAGGGAAGGAAGGAGGGAGGGAGACAGAAGCAATGTTGTGCTATTTTTATACCTACCCAGAAATATGAGCATTTAACTTCTCACTAATCTGCACTTTGCTTGTGACCACAGGGCTGAGTTTCACTTTGAAACCTTCAGGCAACGTCCAGTGTTACCCTTGGCCATAGATGCACAAATAATGCAAGCACTGCTCACATTGCAACAACAGCTGGGTGGAGCCTTAGGAGCTGCTCAAGAGAAAAAGACCCTTCCACCTCTTCTTCATTGTACAGAATATTACACACGCTTTTATAAAGAACTTCAGGTTCCTTTTGATGGGCTTTTGTAAACCAGCTTCACTTCTTACACAGCAGATCTACCCACAGGAAGGGCAGTATTTTAGGCATTAGCCTTCCATGTGCCAACCTTGACATATATTCATTTTGTCCACATTTTGCAGGCCCTTTGTTGGGAGATTTAACTTTGCTTTTCCATCTCCCAAAGGGTCTGCAGTTTGCTTACTCAGCTTACTGTAATGACAACGCAAGGATATCACAATCCTGCACACCATGATCACCAAAACTGACATCACACATCATTAAGAGAATTATGCCTCTCTTCCTTCTGCACTTTGAAACAATTAAAAATGTACTCTGGTAAATCTCAAAATGTACCTCCAAAATTAAGTTAGGATTTTCTGGTAGTCTTGTTCTCAGTTTCGGCTCTCTGATCCCTACTAGAATTTAATTCAGGATCTCGCAATCTTTACTCAGCCTCAGTACTATTTTAAATACCTTGATCTTTCTTTCCCTCTCTTTTTTTCAATCTTCTATGAAACATTTCTTCTAAATTATTTCCTTCCTCCAGGGTTGCAATATTCTTCAAATTTCTGCCATGATGTGATAACTAACTTGTTTCTGCTCACCTCTCCTACAGGCTACTCCACCTGAATCTTTATTGCCAAGATCCAGCAACACTATTTAAGAAATCATCTTGCTTCGATTAGCCCAGCTTGCCTTCAAAAGACAATTCCTGCTTGAATCTCTTTCAAACCTCTGTTGCATCTACAGACAGTTTTGGTCATATTAGACTAATGCATCCTCAAGGTAATACCTTTGCTTCTATTCTTTTCTGTGTGCACTTTTCCAGATCTACTTACAGGATGTATTATTTCACCATTACTGGGAGTTTGTGTGGATGTTTATCAACACTGTGAATCTAAAATAGCGATTAGCAAAATTGACAGGAAAAGGCTTGCAGCAACAAAAGGCAGATCTGACTCAGATAAAGAAAACAGACACTGACGGCTTAACATCAACTGAAATGACTTCTGTCGGTATTACTTGAAGAAAGATTTTTAGCTGCCAGGACAACCTTGGCACAGGAGATTAGGGACAGCTCTAACACCCTTCTGCATAACGCTCAGCATACCAGGTCCTGATCCAGGACCACAGGATAATCCATGTTGGAAGTGGCTGTGGGAGGTCTCTACTCCAAGCCCTGCTAAAAGCAGGGTCAGCTCCAAGCTCAGAGCAGAGCACTCAGGGTTTTCTCCAGCCACATCTTGAAGGCCCAGCTGCCCCATGAGCCTCCTCCACAGCTCGGCTGGTCTCCTGGTGAGGAAGGGAGTGGATCTCAGCACACCACTTCAACCCAAGTAAGTTGGTGGAAGAACTTCAGCCAGATTTGTCATTCAATTCAAATCTAGAGCCAGGCATCTGAATATAGCAACTGTAATTAATATACCATCCAGTCACCCTACTAGTATTTCTTTGAGCCTGATGGATGACAAACATGACCTTGCAGGAAAACGTGGCCACTGCTATCCCAGTCATCTCATAACAAACAGTTACACGGTCACACACTACAGTTTTCATTTCAGATGTTCAAAACTCCAGTCAATCACCACATTATCTGATTGTCAAGCTCAGCACAAGTGCTGTAATATGTACAACAGTGCTCAGAAAATGAGAAAACACTGTTCTCAATACTAATTTGCTAACTGATCCCCCTCCTTTAAACAAACAAAACCCCCAAAGAACCAATAAAACTCCTCCAAAGCCATGACACTAACTAAATTTTGTGTCCCTGAAGTTGTTCTGGAATGGCAGCAGCTCAATGTAGCATAGAAACAACACCTTGCCTACACTAACTGCAGTCACTGGGAGACTAAAAAGGACAACAGTTCTTATGCTGGCCCATTTACTAGGAAGACCTACTACTTTAGATGGAAGTAGATGCTAGAGCAGGCAAAATCCTGGGAGATCTCATCCTAAAAGGTTCAGACGGGCAAGAACTCTCAGATTTTGCTTTAAACCCCCGAGTTGTTACGACTTGCTTTAAAGAGAAGCAGCCATTTGCAGATTATACATCACATTTGCATGGCAGTTTCAGCATGCAAACATTGCAATGCCTTTTAATACAAGACATCTCCTACCTCTGTGTGGCTGCCAAATTGCACGAGGGAGGGCTTCCAACACCTCGGTCCTCCAGCAGCAGGTACTGTGCACAAGTGCAAGAAGCAGCTACTGCAGGTTGCACATTATCCTCAGCCTCCAATGCTAGGAAGGCACTGAAGTTCCTCTATGCATAGACATGGACTGAATCAAGACTGAGAGCTAAGCATATCAGAAGTGACATGTCAGTCCCTGAAATGACCATGCCACTATCTGATTTTATCAACAACCAGGGAGAGTAAACAACTACAGGACACAAACATTCAGCGCTACACTGTAAAGGAAAAATCTGAATACAGAGCAGCAGCACAATGTTTTCTGTTAGTGGTTTTCTGTTTTTTCCACCTCTAATAAAAAAGAATATTACTAGGGATATACAAATTACTTGATGCATGGAAATTAACCAAAGAAATATGTTAAAAGAGAAACATTTCAAGGGCATCAAAGAAAGTTCTGTGATAAGATGCAAGTGAATGAACATAGAGGTTTACACTGACATCTGGTATAAATATTGTGGAGGATGCTTAAAAAAATTTGCTCCTGTCAGCTGCCCACAACTCAGACTGTTCCTATAATATGTCTATACTAAACTAATAAAATGTCAGGATCTCAAAGTAAATCTTGCATCCTGTTTAATCTTATGAGCTCTCTTAAGAGTACAGACAGGAACAGTGGCTCAGCTAAGTGATAACTAAAGGAGAATACAAGCCCAGACCCACTAGCACTAAGAAGAAGAGACTAAAGCTTGAATCAGTATAAAAGGAAAAACAAAGGAAAAAAAAAATCGAAGAAACCAGATTTTTGTTTTCAGAGTGGGAAGTTATCTGGCAATGATTTGCAAACTGCCCTCTTAAAGGGAAACCAAAGGCCTCTTGTGATTTAAGTACTTCATGTGGTTATTTATTCACCCTGTCTCCCGGAATTGCTACTCTACAAGAGGGACAGTAAAAAATGATATGCAATGAACTGAAGCACTTGGTACACATTCCATGCAGGTGTCTCTGCCACAGAAGCAGGACAGAAACAATAACTAAAGCTGTAGGTAGTAACCCATCAGTCATTGTGGATCCATTTTGTCACACCTTATCACAAGAGATGTGAAGCTTTACGTAACAGCAGAGACACAAAGTTTTATTTGCGCTTTCTGCACCCTCTCCTGTTAAACAGAAAGATTTCCCAATTGAAAATACAACTTTAATTTCCTTTTATTTTTCAGTGATTTCTGGGGATCCTAATTTCCTACCGAATTCTCACCTGCAGCAAGAAACACCAGCTGGTGAATGCATTCACAGGACACTGTTCCAGCAGATAACACAAAAATGTAAAGCTAAACCCCTTAGCACACAGCTAGAACAAAACCAGATGCTGCATTCTCTCTCCATCTCAGGCTTCTCTAATCTCTCGTTTTCAGCGTTTTCCCCCACAGCAGAGTAACACTGGGAAAAGCAGACTGATGCTGAGAGGACCAGACAGTGTCACCAAGGCTCGTTAGTATCTGGGCTGTACCAGGATCTTTCCCCTGGCCCGTGGGGAGGAAACTTTCCCTTATGAAATCCAAACAGGGCATTGCCACCTTGCTACCTTTCCACCTTCCCCCTCCATGTAACAGTCTATCAGCTTTATGTGTTACCTTACAAGCCCCAGTGCCACTGACCACAAGCCCCCTCCACACGGATCCAGCTGTGCTAGAGCAGCTGGTGGCTCCTTTCCAGGCTGGCTAACATCCACAAGCACAGTTAGTTCCAATGTCTATGGGTGGACCAAAACCATGTGTATTTTCACATCAAGTAGGAGTGGATCAGTGATACAGGGCAAGCAGGAGAAACCAAGTTTCCATGCATTCTCTTTTTTGGCAGTAGAAGAGAGAAGCTGGAAGAAGGCAGCAGTGCTGAACACACTGCACCAGCACTTCCTTCCTTCAGCAACCTGACTGAAATCCCCCTATTACCTTTCAATAATAAGTTTTTGATACTTTTCTATGAAGCTTATATGTTTATTAAAGCAGCAATCCATAAATCCTATCTTTTTCTTTTAGAAGTTTGATAACATTTTTAATTTGGTTATTTTTCCTTTGTTGAGGTAGTAACAAGTAAGAGTTTTACAAAGCTAGTTCACACACCAGACCAATATTTTCAGCCCAAACTGTTGAATTTGCTGACACTTGCTTTTATTTTACAAATGTTATTTACCCATATTGTTTAGTATGCATATATATAGTCATGTTTTGCACTTTTTACAAGCATCCTGCCACTAAAACATCAATTTCCAAATACTATGTTTCTTTAAAACACTGTTGCACAACTCAGTACTAACAATCAAGTTTCTTTCTAAGCAAAAAAACCCGTGGAGCTACATTAGAGATTTGCATTTGAAAGCACTAAAGGAAGAACCTTGCAAACCCTTTTTAAATGTTGGCAAAACAAGGTCCCACTTTCAAAGTTTCAGTTTTTAATGTTTCATATCTTGACATTATCTTAAACATTCTTTTTCTTTCAATTTCTGAACGTTGCCTCCCTTCATGTAATTATTACCACAAATAAGAGTTAAGCTTTGAACTGCTGTAACTGTCAAATACTTAAGTCTAAAGAGTAATAGCCAGTGCTCCTAACTTCTTTTAATATAACGCCATAGCTGTAAATGCCAGCAGCCAAGACTATGTATTACCACCCGCTCAATGCAGAGAGCAAAAGCAACTCACACAGGCCTCTTAATGATTCAGATTGAGCCATTTTGGGTGTCCTAGAGAATTACAGATGGATCCTGTCTTTAGACTGTAACTGTCATGCCACAGACCATATAAACAGGGAAAAAAAAAAGCAACTGCTAGCTTATTGTTTAGGAACACTGTGCTAATGATTATATATAGACACCATTTCTCCATTCCTGCAAGCCAGTTAAAGCCAGACTCTGAACACTGCCCAAAGTGGCGCCTACCATTTTCCTTTTTGCTACCATTTTGCCAGAGCTTTTTTTGAGAAAGCTGCAAATTTTTTTCTTTTAATTGTCAATAACTGCCATCTATTAAGATGCCAAGGAATGGTTACTACACATAACAGAGTCCATGCATGGGCTAAAATCCAGATTTCTGTGCTCCTCACTGCCTAGAAATGGTCGGATCATTGTTATCAATAGTTTTGCCATCCCTAGCAAGCCAAGCAAACTAAGTAGCTTTTCCATTACAGTTCTTTTCAGAACAAAATCTTTTTGGTTAAGCCTCAAAGAAACTGGTAAAGCTAAAAGTTGATTTGCTACTGCTGCTGTATTGCAGAATATATACCGTAGCTGCAGAGACATTACTAGAATACATTAATTTTTTTTGTTTTTCCAATAGTATTGTCTGTGAATAACCTAGACAGTACTCTTCAGGATCACCAACTACACAATTTCTGAAGGTTGAACAGTGGCTAGCACACACAGGTCTGCCCAAGAACACCTGCCACGCGCAGAAGAGTTGTGCGGACATCGGTAATGGCATGGTTCCGTCTCTCTGCCATCTGCCATGTGTGCCACAGGACAAGTGCTGATGCCACCCAACTGCATCTGTGCCACTGCGAGCCGATCGATCCCATTTCTCGATTCCATGCCCTTCAATGATGCAAACACAGCTAGCGCAGGGGCATGGGGGGGGATCTTCCTACTTACACCAACAGCCTCCGAACCTTCCTGGCACGCAGCTCCCATCTGTTCGAGAGGTAACTCGTCTATCGTGACCCCTTGTTTACAAATGGAACAAGACGACGAGTCCTCAGTTAATCAGCAACTTTATTGTTGGTCACCTTGGCTGTGATTTCCGCGGTGGCCGCACCTGCCCGTGGCCGGCCGGGCGCCTCTGCCGGGCCCCCGTACAGCCCACCAAGGCCTCGCATTCCCGCCCGCACGGCCAGCCGGGTACTGGCACCACATCCCGGGGCCTCGCCCTACGCTCCTTATCCCTGCAAAATACCGCCAAACCTTCCAGGAAATTTCGGTCCCGACAACGGCGCGGGGGGGACCGGGCCGCTCTGGCCCCGCTGCCCGGCTCCCGGCCCGGGGCCGTGGGCGTGGTGGGGGTCTCGGCCCCTCGCTCCCGCGGCGAGGGGAGGGGGCTCGGCAGGGCGGACACAAAAGAGCGCGGAGCCCCCTCCACCCGGCGCGGCCGCCACAAAGCCGCCCCCCGCCCGCCGGGAGCCGCGGCACAGCGAGCGCGGCCGGCGCGGAGACGGAGGGATGGCGGGAGGCCGTGAGAGCCGCGAGTGCCCGCCGCCTCTCAGCGGGCGGTGCGGGGTGCCGGCCGGCCGCGGGGCAGCCCCGCCTGCTGCCCCCACCCCTGCCTAGGCCGCAAAATGGAGCCGGAGCGGGGAGGGCCCCGCGGAGAGAGCGGGACACCGGCGGGGGCAGCCGCCCCTGCCGACACCCCCCTCGCCGCCGCCTCCCTCCCTGCCCGCCCGCTCCGCTCCCCTCCCGGCCCGCCCACCCCGCTCGGCTCCCCGGCCGCGAGGCCCCCGCGGCTCCGGCCGCACAAAGCGACGCGCGGCCGGTGCGGGGCCCGGGGCGGCAGCCCCGCACTTCCTGGTGCCCGCGGCGGCGGCGCGGCGGCAGCGCCGGGGCCCGGGGAGGGAGACGGACATTTCATTCGAGCCTGCAGTGGAACCGGTTACCAATCATTGGCCGGAGCCAGGCACAAACCTCCAGTGCGGCCCTGGTTGGCTCCCTCCGCAAATCGGCTGTTTGGTTGGACGGAAAATGGCTGCGAAGGAACCAGTCCCAGCGCGGAGCCCCGCTTCCCGCAGCCGGGCTGCCCTCCCTCCGCGCCGCCTCCCCGCCACTCGCGCCGGCTCTTCCCTCAGCGCGCGCCCTCCCGCCGGGCCGGCCCTGCCCGCCTCCTTTATGGAGCGGCCGGGCCGGGGGGCGCCGGGCCCGCCCCCCCCGCGCGGGGCCGGGGCAGAGCGGCTCCCGGGGCGGCCTCCGGGGCTGTCCCCGCCACAGGGCTCGGTCCCGCAGGGCTGCTGCTGCTGCTGCTGCTGCTGGGGGTTGTGTAGCGGGGCCTCTCACCAGGGGCAGCTCTTCCCTGGGGCCTCGGTCTCGCGGAATCACAAATGGGTCAGGCTGGAAGGGACCACAATGTGTCAGCTGGTCCGACCTCCCTGCTCAAGAAGAGCACAAGGCGCAGGATTGCATCCAGGCGGTTCTGGAATACCTCCAGTGAGGGAGACTCCACACTCTCTTTGGGCAACCTGTTCCAGTGTGTGCTCACTGCACAGTAAAGAAGTTCTTCCTCATGTTCAGGTGGAACTTCCTGTGCATCAGTTTCTCCCCGTTGTCTCTTGTCCTATTGCTTGTTACCACCAAAAAAAAGCCTGGCTTCATCCTCTGACACCGTCCCTCCAGATACTGATAGACATTGACGAGGTCCCCTCTCAGTCATCTCTTCTCGAGGCTGGACAGGCCCAACTCCTCCAGCCTTTTCTCATAAGAGAGATGCTCCAGTCCCCCAGTCGTCCTTGTTGCCTTGGGAGGTGGCGCCGGGGGAGAGTGGCCAGCTACGTCCCACGGGCCTTGTCCCTGGCCTCACCCCCTGTCACCTCAGCAGCCGGTGCCTGTTGTCAGCAAGGCAGGCACCATTATTATGAAGGTTCCTCAGCTCTATTCCAACCTGTCCTACACCTGCATCAAGATTCACCAGCTGAGAGGAGAACAGGTTCCATCCCCCAGTGACTTCCTACATTTTGCGCAGCCTGAGAAAGAAGAGGCTGATGAAGAGGAGGAATTTGATGAAGGAGGAGGATGGCTCATGGAACCCAGGTCCAACTAACCATTTGGTGGAACAGAACCTTGGGTGAGGGGATCTGTGAATCTGTGTTACCCCTTCCCTCTAAAAAAGTAAAATTTCACTGCAAACTAGGAAGGATCATTCCCCCCTGGTGATACAGGGCTTAAAGAGAACATTTTTCTTCCACTTTTAGGTTTTGTTCTGAAGAAATACGGGCTGCTGAGTGAAGATATTAGTTGGACTGACTTCTCCACTGAGATTTATAAACCTCTCCTATGAAGCATTTACATGAAACACTTCATAATCCACCAGTCCCTCCAATCACTAGAACTAGAAAGAGGGATTTTTTTTCTAGGTGAAGGCAGCCAAACACATTCCAGACATCTGCCACCAATACGTTTGTGCAATCTCCACAATGAAGGTAATAAGAATATTTTTGTTTTGTGCAATTCTTAATAACCTGTAGTAATTCTTCACTATTTGAGAATCTTGAGTATTTTAACTAAACTAGTATAAAACTCACATTAAACAATAGCTCCTGCTAGCATCCTCTTCTGGTTAATATCTGATAAATACAGTACACTCCTCTCCTTGCTCTCTTCTGGTATTGGGATTTGCACACACCCGAACTCAATAAACATTACACATTTCCACATGGTTTCACATAACAACAGTAGTTTCGTGTGTTTTGATATGTCATAAAGATTTAGATTCACTCAAAATGTCCATGTATTTGGAATGTTTTAAGTTTAAACTGAAACATCAAGCGAGAAGAATTTTGCATGGCCATGGGTTTTTACTGCAAATACTATATACAGCTTAATCCTGTCTCATGGGTACTATGAGCAGTAATTAGTAAATTTTTTTTTAAATGCCCAGAAGATGTTAACTAATGCAAGAATATTCACTAAGTTTGGGACCTTAGGGGATGCATTTTCTCCTTTATCTATTTTATAGCTTGTGTTCACTAAGTGTAATACCATGACAATACATTATTAATCTTGCTGTGCACTCTTAAGATCTTTGGGTGGATTTTGTCATGCCAACCCTGAATTTCACAAGTGAGTAGAAAGATGAACGCTGACCAGTGTGCAGGTTTTTCAGAGCACAAAGCAGACAGTGCCCTTTTTTGAGCCATTAGTCAGTATTTTGAATCTCCTTGAAAACACAGCTCTCAAATCTTTCTACTGCATTTTTTTCAAACTTGAAATGAAAATATTGTTTCTCCTGTGGTGTTTTTATTGGTATTTATCAATGTTGTGTTGATGGAAAAATTCCTTATCCACTTCTACTCAGCACTTTTCTTTGGGACAGCATAGTGGGAACAAGCGTTCACTGTTGCTGGTGACAGAACAGCACTCATTGGTTAAACTTGTCAGCCAGCTGGAGCCAGGGAATCCAAGCCAGCATTCCCATTTACATACATTTTATTTTGTGTTCCTCTGTTAGTGACAATTTCTGTCACACACTTGTCACTCAGTCTTCACTTGGTTTGTTATTTTGTTCCTATGCTAAGTATATTCTCAAACTCCGTATTTTGTGAGGCCGTGATCTATTTCCTGAGATTGTCACTTTGTGCCTGAAATTTGCAGCGAGGAAATCAAAATCTTCAGATATCTTCTGTTCTATTTAGTAGGTGTTAGCTAAGGTAAGCAAGTATGCTTCTTTAAATCAGGACAGATATATAAGTTTGTTCCAGAATGTGACTTACTTGTGCTGTGGACTCTCTCATTTGGAAAAATATATGTTTGAAATAAGAAATTCCAATTTTTCTAGAAAGAGAACTGGATGTAGGGTGGGCGAGTTGTTCATCTAACATTCTCCAAAGTTCTCAAAACTGTGAGATTCTTAGTGTAGCAGACTGGAAATAGGTCTCTCATCAAACTGTGAGCTCCATGGTGCTTCAGGAACTGATATTCATTGTTAATAGTGATCTTTCTAATGTTCATTATCTTCTCTGCTTGTTTTTGTAGATCAGAGTGTTCTTATTTGTATTAGACAACCTAAATAAAAGATACTTGAAGCTGCTACAGAGCTAAGCAATGCTATCTGAAAAAGATGGAATGTGGAAACCCAGAAGAAATTATCTACAGGTAATTGACCAAGTCAGAGTGGGATGAGACCAGATGGAATCCAATGAAGTTCAAGACATTTTCTTTTCCTAAGGATCAGTAGCTTGCTGCTGTGTTGAAAAATTCTTTAGCTAACTAAGTGTGCCTTCCTTTTAGATAGTATTCCCCCTTTAATGCTAACATTTCTGCTACATACAGAAGGAACTGGGTGCTCAGGTGGCCCTTGTGCTGTGAGATCCCACACCCCTGAAGGAGAGACATATACAGGGTCTGCACTGTGACAGCTCCCCTGAGAGGCAGAGCTAGAAGAGTAGCCAGCTTTGATGCTCATGCCATGAGGACCAAAGGATGTGTTTACTCACAGCAGACTGGTATCCAGCCAAAGAGGGGGCTGGGCAGGTGCAATTCTGAAATTACTACATCCCATTTAGGAAGTATGGTCCAAAGAGCAAGGTGCAAGCTTGGATACAATTCCCAGGCCTGCTGCATGCTTCTTGTATGACCTTGGGCAAATTGCTGTAAATCCAAGCCACCAGGTTTCAATGGAGAGGTGCATAAATCCCTATGAAAGTCTGAATTTTAATCATATTGTGCCTCAATTCCCCATCTGCTGAATCAGTAGCAATATTATTTTCCTATCTTGAGCTGACCTGTGAATGGCTTAGATACTGGGAAAGCAGGAGAGGTAAGTAAATTTGATTAAAATTGACTGTTTCAAAATTTGTTGGGGAAGCTAAGACAGCTAGGCTGTACCTAATGCCTAAATCTTGTTCCTTTAGAGAAAAGAAAACTGTTTTCACCAGTTGAATGGGTAGTCAAGCAAATAGATGCAAAGATACAGCTTGAAGTTTAGCTTTGCCAGTTAATCTCAGCCCAGTGGGGTTAAATGTGGCTGGCAGCAATCCCTTTGAAATGTAACTGGAACAGAACTGACTTGTAATCAGGTAATTTATATGTTAAGACATGTCTAAAACATCAAGTATAGACATTCCACATGAGCAATAAGAACTTCAAAGTACACATGCACGACAGAACCACTTGAAGGACTAGGAGAGATCTTGGAAGAAGCTTCTAAATTGTCCATGAGTAATACAGCAACAGGTGGAGGAGAAACGATAACAGTATCTCCACTGCTTTGTTTGCAAAAAAGGAATGACACAGTTTTGGGATGCAATCTGAGAAGAGCTCACTTTGCAACTGTGCCATTACAACCTCCTGGATAAAACCATTAGCATTGGTTTTGGCTCTTTTCAAAACACAGGAGAGGAAAAAAAATCAATGCACATTTTAAATAGCAAAGGTTGAAGTCATTTAGCTTTTTCAAACCTTATGACAAGTAATATAAAGTATAAAATGGAAAAGCTAAGTAGCTCTGGTAAAATTTTAATTTAATTTTTCGTAACTAAATTTATTACACATTTGCAAGGGTCATTCACATGGATTTGCTTGATATCATCAGCATTCAGCTGCATTCTGTGGTTATGTTTTAGATTTTCTCCCTATTACCAGCTACATGTAGGATTGAAATTTCTCAGTAGTACAAGTGTGGTGAAAGATGTCTTATTTAGTTCTACTGTGCAAGAGGACAAGCTGCTGCTTAATGGCTATGCAGTGAAACCCTACATCTCCCAGGGGTGGGAAAGCTGGGTTCCATTACAGCTCTGTTTTGGGTACTGCAGAGGGAGCAAAGAAGGCAGGTCAGATGAAGATGGGAAGTGAGGAAATGTGGACTTTTGCCCAGTCTGGTTCTGATGACAGAGTTAGTTACGAAAGCCCTGAGGCTGTCAGTACTGACATAGTGGAGTTACAGAACAGGAGCTCTGGTGGGCTACAGAACTAAGTTTTTCTCTGTATCATGAAACTTTACTTTCATAAAGCCCATGTTTTCCCATTGTGTCCATGTGGTTGAATTGCACAACTGTAACACGTTTGATCACTTGGCTTCGCTTGGCACGTGCCATGGTTTAACCCCAGCCAGCAAGTTCCACACAGTTGTTCCCTCAGTCTCCCTCACATCAGCCAGCAGGAGAATATGAACAAAAAAGTAAACCTCATGCATTGAGATAAGAACAATTTAATGATTAAAATAAAATGGTATTATACTGTTACTACTAGTAGTAAAGAAAAGAGAGGAATAAAACTCCAGAGAAACAAGTGATGCACAACACAGTTGCACACCACCCACCAACCAATGCCCAGCCTGACCCCAAGCAGTCATCGGCAGCTCCTGGACAAACTCCCCTTAGTTTATTTACTAAACATAACATTCTATGGTATGGATTATCGCTTTGGCAAGCTCAGGTCAGCTGTCCTGGCTATGTGCTTCCCCCAGCTTCTCGTGCCCCTGCTTACTGGCAGAGCTTGGGAAGATGAAAAGTCCTTGATTTAGAGTAAACACAACTTAGTAACAACTAAAACATCAATATATTATCAACATTATTCTCACACTAAATCCAAAACAAAGCACTGTGCCAGCTACTAGAGAGAAAATTAACTCAATCTCAGCCAAACCCAGGAGGGATGGAGGAATTCAGGACTTTCCTGAGGTTTCCAGAGGCTGTGGCATTTGTCAGTATTTGTAGTTTCCATCCTGTAGATATGGACCTATAAACTACATATGTAGATATGTGTAGTTTAGGGACCCTAAACTTCACTGCTTCAAAGGCCTGTGTACATTACCATTCTGTCAGCAGCATGATGAAAATAAAACTGTTCTCTTAGAATCTGTCACACAGGGAGCATCTCAGCTGTGCCCCTGAGCTGTCACTAGCATTCTGACTGACACCATCACATTTGCAGTGTAAGCAGAGACATAGATGTCTTCTGTCAACTTAAACATGAAAGCTGAAATTCTTTTCTCTTGAACTTGTCCAGACTAAGGACTAGAGATTGGGTCACTCCTTAGAAGTGCCTTTCTTCAGAAGGATGAGGTAACACCTGGACATGCCTTTCTCTGTTGGCTACAGAAGGAGCTTAAATCCAGAGCTTATACAAGAGGCCAGACTTTGAGGTGAGATCTCAAGGTAAGATCTAAGCTTGCAAAAATGACCTGTGGTATTTCAATTAAATTAATATTCTGAAAATGCAAGGACTGTGTCAGCTTTAATAATGCTAGTATTTAGCTGATTTTGCATTCAACACCAAGAATTCCATACTTTATAAGAAGGTGGCACTGTGGGCTCTTCATTTATTGAAACACCCTTCCTCCCCGTCAATATATAGAGGGAATATTTAGAAATTTTTGTGGGAACAGAAATTCTAATACTATTTTAATAATGACTGTTATAATAGTCAACAGGGAGCTGGAAATCAATTATATCAGAAGCAACTGAAGGACTGGTCCCATTGATGCACCATTTAGATAATCATAGCTCTGTCACAGGGTTCTTCAGCAGCAATCATGCACCAAATATATTTGCTGCAATTAGCAAATAGCAAAACATAGCCCCATACTAGCCACTGTGAAGAAAATTAACTTTACCTCAACCAAACCCAGCATATTTCTTTATGAGATTTCAAGACAGAGTAAAACACCTTACATTTTGTCTTTATAAAGAACATTATCAGCTAATGTCTTAGGGTAATTACTGTTTTTATTAGTGTTCAAATATTTTATAGACTTCTTACACATTAATTTAATTTATCACAGCTTACCTCTTAACATCAGCACTGGAAGCTTATGCAGTCATCCTGGAGCACATGGCACAGGATTCTGTCCAGACAGTTCTGGAATATCTTCATCCTGGAGCACATAGCACAGGAGTGTGTCCAAATGGTCCTGGAATATCTCCAGTGAGGGAGACTCCTCTGGGCAACCTCTCTGGGCAACCTGATCCAGTGCTCAGTCACTCACATGGTAAAGGAGTTCTTCCTCACGTTCAGGCAGAACTTTGTGTGCATCAGTTTCTGTCTGTTGCTTCTTGTCCTGTTGCTTGGTACTACCCAAAGCAGATTTCAATCCCTGCTTTGGTACCAAACTGAAATAGGATTTCTGTCTCCCAATAATTTCAGTACACAGACTTACCTCTGACTCTCAAGAGGGGTTTGAGTTGGTGTCTGTGTCAGGGAGATACTACAGGATCCAGGGTGTCTTTCAACTGTAAGATTCTGCTCTCCTATGCATGTCCTTCCTACTGGAAAAGGGCCAGCATAAAGATTGTTTATGAGGATGACAGCAGTAGAAATTGAAATATCAAGCGTTTTCTAAACAGAGAGGAAGATACAGTCTTTCTCCCAAAGATTCTACATAGTGAGAGAAAGGCAAAAACTGACAAAAATATATGCCACATATGGAAAAGGCATCAGATCACATTATTAATAACTGGAATATACTGCATTTTTTTTCCATCCTTTTCCTTCTGCTTTCCATTCTTCTTGTCATTCATATTCATCTTATACTACAGGGATTCAGCACTGGACCTCATATATGTGTGCAGTTCAGTCAACTAAGAATAAATTAAAATATAAACTAATGTACTCAGCTTTTCTTAAGCCTCATTAAGAGTAATTTCTAGACAAAATTTTAATAGAAAGAGGGCAGATACTTTTTGGATCTGCCCAGAAAAAAATATTTAACTTGTGGAATACCATGAGAGGAAACAAAAGACTTTTGTGGGGAACCACATAATGAAGTAGGTAAAACTGGAGGGAGGATGATCTGACAAGATAATAAAAGTAAATCAGCCAAAAAGAAAGAGTTTAATAGGATCTTGGAGTTGATTGCAACCTGTGATTTGGGAGAGAGCATGAAGCCTGTGGAAAAAAAATAAAGGAATTATCTTTTAAGAGGCCAAGATCAGAAGTAGTCTGACTAAAATAAAAGTTAAGGAGTACTGAAGTAGATGTGACACACTGTACACTGGGGGACACTTAGGACTTATGCAGGGCAACAGAGTAACCCAATAGTCACTAAGACTAAGAATTCCTCAGTCTACAATATTCATTTCATTGCCATGTGTTGATGTCACAGCGTCCTTCACACTCGCTCAGCCACAGAGCCCAGCAGTCAATCAGTGCAACTGAAAAGAAGACCCATCCAACAAAAACATCAATGGTTCGGTTTGCATCTTTTTAGAATCTTTAAAACAAATGTCAGTGTTTGCTGTCAGCAAGAATAATGGTCAGATAAATTGCCTTATTTGGTGTAACATGTTTCTTTCCATGTGAGGTATTGTGTTGGGTTTGTGTGACCCAGTTTTGGTAGAGGGGAGGTTTTTCAAGGATGGCCTCTGTGAGAAGATGCCAGAAGCTTTCCCTTTAAGAAGGGAAGACAAGTTATTGCACAGATGTAATTGCAGCTGGAGAAAAGGGTAAGAACATGTGAGAGGAATAACTCTGGAGACACCAAGGTCAGTGGAGAAGAAGGAGGCGCTTCTGGGGCTGGAGCTGAGATTCCTCTGCAGGCCGTGGCGCAGCCCATGATGAAACAGGCTGTCCCCCTGCAACCCACGGAAGTCCATGGGGATGCAGAGATCCACCTGCAGCCCATGGAGGAGACCCACACCAGAGCAGATGCCCCAGACAGGGCTGTGAACCCTTGGAAAACCCCTGCTGGAGTAGGCTCCAGGCAGGGACCTGCAAACCTGTGGAGAGAGGAGCCCACACTGGAGCAGGTTTTCTGGTAGGACTTGTGACCCTGTGAGGGACCCAGGCTGGAGCAGGCTGTGCCTGAAGGACTGCACCCTGTGGAAGAGTGACCCACACTGCAGCAGTTCATGGAGAACTGTTGCCCATGGGATGAACTCACATTGCAAAAGCTCATAGAGAATTGTCTCTTGTGGGAGGGACCCCACGCTGGAGCAGGGGAAAGACTCTTCTCCCTGAGCAGCAGCAGAAACAAACTGGGATGAACTGACTGTAACCCCCATTCCCATTTCCTTGTGCTGCTGGGGGGAGTGGAGGTAGAGCTGGGAAGGAGGGAGGGCTGGGGGGAAGGTGCTTTTAAGATTCATTTGACTGCTCATTATCCTGCTCTTTGTTAGTAATACATTCAATTAATATCCCCAATTCGAGTTTGTTTTGCCTGTGACGATATTTGGTGAGTGATCTCTCCCAGACCTTATCTCAACCCATGAACCTCTTATATTTTCTCTCCTCTGTCCACTTGTGGAAGGGAGTCATAGAAGGGCTTTGGTGGGTGCCTGGCATCCAGTCAGGGTCAAACCACTAAGAGAGTGAAGAAAGCTCAAACGGACCGATAACAGCAGACATTTGTGTGCAGGTTCGGTGGTAGTTCATAGGGTTACGGCTTTCATCTTGCCCCGGCTTCTCAGCTGATTCCAGCAGTCCTTGGCAGATGCTCCTCTTGGCACATACACGTGTGAAAGTCACCACGATGGGGCCACAGCCTCGGCAGCACTGTAAGGCAAAGGTGGCAAATAATGCCCCAAGCCCAGCCGGGAGCAGCGGGATCAGCCTCACGAGGTAACCCCCCGAACACAGTGTCTTTTATGTGTATTCCTCAGCATGAACCATTAATTATGAGGGGAAAACCACTCGCAGAACACCTCCTGAACGCCCTTATCTCGCCAGCGCCCCACAGCCCGCAGCAGGAAGGGCTCGCTCAGGGGCGCAGGGGCCGGGCCCGGCCGGCCGCCGCCAGAGGCCGCGCCAGCCCCGGGCTGTGTCCGCCCGCGTCCGTCGCCATCGCGACCGGGCCGCGCCTGGGCGCCGGGGCCGGAGGGAAGGGGCGCCGCCGCCAGGGGGCGCCGCCGCGGGGGCGGGGGGGGGGGGGGGGGCGGCTGCGCGGCCGCGGGGCTGCGCGGTCACCCGGGCCCGTCCCGTCCGGTCCTACCCATCCGTCACATTCCACCCCGTCCCGTCCCGTCCCGTCCCGTCCCGTCCCAGCCTGTCCCGTCCGGCCCGCGCCATGGGCAGCACCCTGCGGAAGAGCCAGGCGGTGCGGCAGGCGCCCGGCAGCGCGCCCCTGGAGCGGCGGTGCCCAGCAGGTAGGCAGCAGCGGCTGCCGGCGGACAGCACCTGCCTGGCAGCGCTCCGCACCGGGTGGGCTCCGAGCAGGGCGGGGCGGGCGGGCGGCCGAAGGGACCGGCTCCGATTTCCCGGTGAAAAGCCCGGGAAGGCGGAGTTGGGACCTCCTCCCGTGCTGGCGGCCGGGCGGCCCGCGGGGGTACCGCGCTGCAGAACAGCTTTGCTGTGCCTTCAGCAGGGTGGGTGCCCGCGGGTCCCCGCTTTGCTTTGGGTTCCCTGTTCCCAAGCACGGCCTCTGCCGCCCGGCTGTCCCCTCAGTGACTTTGTTGGGCAGGCTGTGCGCATCGTCCCGCTCACGGCAGCGCAGGGCGATGCTGGGTGTGGGACCCCGGCCCTGGGACGTGCCACAGCGTGGCCTGAAGGATGTCCGTGCTGAGGAGGGAACAAGATTTGGAGTTAGGAACACGATTTGGGGTTGGGTGGGAGTTGAGTGGCCCTCTGGTCCATGGAGATGATTTCTGCCTACCAGGATTGAGGCATCTTCCCACGACAGAGTGGGGATATTTGTGTTTCAGCTGACTGCTCTGTAGCTCATCATAGCCTGAGATCCTCCTTGGGCACAGCATTAACCGTGCTCTCACCAGATCTAGGAAACCCAATGAAAGGAGATAAATAATGGGCTCGAAGTAATGAACGGCTGAAAATGGAGCTATGCTTACATCTGGTGCTGAGCAGCAGTTCTGCCTAAACGAAAAGGCACTCTTAGGATGTAGTACTTCATTGAGCATGTACTACTGTAGGAGTGTCTTCAGCTCTACCAAATCCTTGGGAAAGGAGACTGTTTTAAAAGATGTTCTTATACATGCAATAATTTGAGAACCTTGACAGAAAACCACCTTGGGAGCTTTAAGGTGTTATATGATATCTTAAGTCTTATTATGCAGGCTGGAAATTGTCAGAACTTTGGCAAACAAAAAATAAAGATGCCTGTGCAGTAAGAAATTGCATAAGGCACAGCAGGAGCTGGCAAATACAAAGATGAGGTTTATAACAGTTAAAATTCTTGAAATAGGCTTATTGTTATGGCTCCATATTGCTTAGTATCTTTCAATTATACCAACATAAACTCCTCCAGTCTGAGCATTGGAAGCACTGGATGTTCCTTGATCCTAAGCGGAAGGAATGGGGAAGAAAATAATTAAAAAAAGAAAACTCTCATACCACTGTCTAGAGAGTCCAGCTGTCCTTGTAGTTTCAGGACAGTGCTGTGACCTGACAGCAGTTCCCTTACCTAATGATGCCACTACCAACTAAACTATACTTACTACTTACTAAACTATAATTTAGTTTTAAATCAGATACTGAAGGCTGTGCAGGTGTGGTAGCACAGAGTCTGGGGCAGAGTGAGCTGCTCTGGAGTTATACCCAAACCTGGTTTCTCTGACCAACAATATATCTGCTGGCATAAACTCAGAAATGAAACCTGCATCTTAATGAGCTTTTTCAGCCTTGTGAAGCTGACTCATTTAGGCTAAATGACTTAAAAGAACATGTTGTTTGGGCTTTGGTTTGTATGCTCTGCTGTATCTTTGCTTTTTCAATTTAAGATGTTACTGCTCCCTGTTGCCTATTCTACGACTCTGGCAGCATCTTAAAGTCATTCTTCAGGAAGGCTGGTTTAAACTGTGGGACAAAGTTTATATTTCAGCATCAAGGCAGCTTTGCTTCTGGGATAGTTGCATATGAGTAAATGATTATCTAAAACCCAATGTCCATTTCCCAAAGAAACACATCAAAGTTTTTAGTGTCCATCAAGGACAAGAGATGAGGGGAGTTGTGAGTGCTGTTGAAGAACTTAAATAGGAGATTGAAGCAAAAAAAAATTACAGAAAATTGAGTAGAGATACATAATTTACATTAAAATGGAAACATAATCCAAATAAGCTAATTACTCATTGTTTAACTGACTCTAAAACATGAATAATCTAAAATTAACCCTTTTCTACAGTAGGTCATACCAAGCAGTAGAGTTGTTTTAATATCTATATACGTCCCTTGGACAAAGTATATTTAAACTTATGTTTGTAGTAGGAAAAAGAAATTGGGCTGTTGATAGCTGTAAGAATTTCTTATTTGTTCTCTGGATTTTTTCCCACCCTTCCATATTTTTATCAATGGCAATAATAAATTCAGTTATTAATTCACTGTAAGATCTAAAAATGTTTAAAAAAAAAAGCAGTAGCAAGTTGGGAATGAACAAAACTGGCAAAAAAAAAAGGTACCTAGCACAGGAATAAGTAAAATTATTAAGATGGGGTGCTTATATATAGTTTGAATAACAAAGCTCTTAAATACATTCCCTTGTCCTTAGTTAGTACTTTCAAAAAGGTTGTTATCAGACTTCAAATAGCATTCAGTTTACTTCAACAATTGGATTTTGCACGTGCAGTATTTATGACATTTTGTGGATGTAAAGGTATGAAAATTGGAAGTAACTCAGAAGAGAGTTCTTTTCCTGATTTTTTTTGTTAAATTATCTCCACACCTAGTTTTCTGTATTATAAACAGGCATTTTACTGCAGAACGGATTAAGGACAAAATTAAAGCTGTACCATAAGAGACTAAACTTACACATCTCAGAATTAAGATAGCCTGGGTTGTAGCTTTTGCTCATAAAGCATGTTATTTGTTTCTGTGGGACTCTACCTGGTTATTACATCAAATGCTGCTTTTTTTCATCCCAGACTGTCAGAGTTGAATATTATGGCTGGCTGTGTTTTAGTTTGTTTTGACTTTGATTTAAGTTGAAGCTGCTCAGCTTCTGTCAGGACTGGGCACTCAGGACACGCTCACTGGTGGGCCTGGAAAGTAGACTGGGAATGAAATTTAGGTTGGATTCTACAAAGTGAGTTAACAAAGTAGTTTTAATATAATTGTTCCTCATTTTTAGTGCTAATACGAGAGCCTCTGAATGCAGCATAACCGTGAGATGGAGTAACAGGGGATCCACTTGGGTGGTCCTAGTTCTGTGCTGGATTACAAACACCAATGGTGATTAAATTGTGTTGACATTTACATGTGGTCAGTGTCTGAGTAATAAGGCCCCAAATATTTTTACTTTTGCAGTATTTCCTGGAAATGTGTTGACCATATAATTTACATGCCAGTTGCTCAGGTGACGATAACAAATGTGTCATAGCACTATTTGTGCAGAAAAGTAGAGTGGACTCAAATCCTGGATGTGGCTTAATGGATGGCCATGTACTTCCTCTACCCTTGTTAATAATTATGCCATCCTTTTGATTTCTGCTGTTAACGGAAGTGGTGCTTGGCCCTCAACAATGTGTGGTATTTATCTCCTTTTTGCAGTCCATCTTTATGGTTTCTCTGTTTTCAAAACTGTGGAGATGAAACTCCACTGCTTGTTCCTGTTTGATGGTTGTTCCTTCATTAAGCCCATTTCAGACATCCTTTGGTAGGGTGTCTTGTTTCTGTTTTGATTGTGCTTGTAGAAAACAAACCAAATACCAGATAAAATTGTGTGCTGTGGCTTACTTAGTATACTGAATTTGTAACTTATTCTCATTTTTCTTTACCACTGCTATCTCCTGAGAATGCTTTATCTACAACACCTCCCCTGCTTTTGATATGTTTTTTGATACCTGCCTGTTGTCATGCAGCTGCCTTCCAGTTTATAGCTCAGCTCATGTATTTCCTGTATTTTTTTTTCCATTGCTTGTTCATTTTTTTCCTCATTTACACTTTTAAGTAACTTCCTTTTTTGAACGTGGTGTCTCGTTGTAGGTCTTCCTTGCAGAGCCATCCCCTAACTTGCCTGGTTGTAACTGATTCCCTCTCTTTTTCCTTATCTTCGGTTTGGTTTTACCTACTGGTTTTCTTCCAAAAAGTTCACAGCTGTTGCTTTCCTCAGCATATTGCCTTTCCTATATGTACTCTTTGTGCCTTGTAGTGTTGAGTAAGTAATGGGATTCATTTATGGTAAACTCTACGGAATTGTGTGACCCCCCCATAATTTTTGGCTGTTACAACCCTATCTGACCCAGCACTGTCATTTGCATAAAAGAGATACAAATGCAAAGAGAGGAAGTAAGTACAGCATGCAAATACTTTTATTTCCATAGAAAATAGCAGTGGCTTAGCCTAGTGTAGTCCTAGCTTTTCTTAAGAATCTGCTAATGAACTGGTTTTACCAAGTGAACGGAGATACCATCTCATTTTATCTTCTGTTCTAGCAAAGTTGCCTGTTTTGCGTGTTGAGTGAGGTGCTCAGGGAAGAAAATGTTGTTTGACACGGTCACCTCTCCTGTGTCCTGCATTGCATCCCCAGTATGGTGGGAAGGAAACTCTTTACTTCCTTATCTCCTCTGTTGTTTGCACAGCCTGACACAAAGCAAGCACTTCATGGAAATTCTGGCTCACAGGTGTAAGGTATTTGTTGTTTTCCACCCACCCTTCACAACCATCCTCAGCCAGACCTTTGTCAGGGCCCTGTGCATCGGGTTGGTTTGTCGGGTCACTTTGGTGGCAGGAGAGCTCAGAGGGCAGTGAGTGACCTGTTAGGCTGTGCTGCTTCCCTGTCCTCGCAGAAATGCTGTGTCATTGTTTGCTGGGCTGCTACAAGCAGCAGTGGATCGTTCCACTTAAGTCCTTTGTTTTTCAAAGACAAGAAACTTTGATTACTCTGGATTAAAATATCTGGGTTTTTTCCTCTCTTCTTAAAAAAGCTCCACTGTGGGGGGAAAAAATAATCACAGGTTTCTGAGCCAAGTACCCAAGTACTTTCCGTGGTGTTGTACCTGCCTTAAATTTCATGCCCATACTGAGAGATTACCTGCAAAGAACTTGTTTTCCTTTATCCATATTCAATTTTAATATTGGGTTGTTTGACAGAAAACCTGATTGTGTGTGAGTTGTTTTCCACCATTTTTTATGTTCTCTATGACGCAAATGCAAGCCTGATTACAAAGAAATATGTGGGAATGAATAAATGGCTTCAGTTGTGGTAGAAACAATAAAGGCATGGCCAATGGCAGTAGGGCCTAATGAATAGCACCAGCACCAGGAGATCCTGTTTCATCCCTGCTGAGTACTGTTTTACCTCTCTGGCCTCAGGTGCCACACTTATTCAAGTGAGGCTGGTGATGCTTCCTCCTTGTGTCAGAGAGTTGTTTATTTACTGACCAGGAATAAAAAAAAAGGTAGCATGGGAGTATTTATCACAGTTTATGGGAAACACAGGTTTGTGTTGGCCACAGGAATTTCAAGAAGAAAAGTCAGGAAGCTCGGGTCTTTCAGGTCATCTGAAATAAAGGGTGAGCTGGTATGGATGGCACTGTGAGCATGATAGACTTACAGGTAGGTAGTTATAGCAGAAGTCAGCTTCCTTTGTTTTGATGTAGGTTAGACAGAGTATTAACTAATACGGGTAAAGCCCAAAGCAACAGTGATTTTTTGAAGGAAATAGACAAAAATCTATGGTAAAATCACTGGTATTGTAAAATTATATTTTCCATAAAGATTGTATATAAATCGTTACATGAGATATTGTAGCTTTTACCACAGTTCCAGAGGCAGACAAGTTTTATATTAGGTTTTCCATAACCTACTTAATTTAGTTCGCAATGAAATAAAATGGAAGATGAAAGTGGTCAAAGATACATAATTAATTTAAGACTGGCTGCCTTTTACTGAGGAAGAGAGAATCTGAAATTTACTTTTGTTAAATTTGTACAGTTTGTTCTGTTAAAGCCAACAGAGTTGTATTGTAGATGCTCTAGAAATACTTGAGGTCAGCATGTGATGTTATGCTCACAGAAAACATCCCTATTACTGCTAATTAGAGCAATCTGGCTAATTCCTGTATGATTTACTGTAAACAATTACATAAGAAATGAGGAATGGCTGAAGACTTTCAAGGGCAAGTACTCACTGTCTGATACTGCTGAGGAACTTCTGTGGGTGAGAGCTCTACTAGGAAAGTCTGTGAGAAAGCCCAGGTCTTGGTGGAGTGGGATTTAAAGTTCCATCATTCTTATGGCAGAATCATGTCTTGTAGGAGTTTTCATAACAAACCAAGGAGTATAATGATGTCCCTGCTGAAATCAGTAAAGTAAAATACTTTTCATGAACAGTTGGACTTTGTGGTAACTGCATGAATACTTAGAAAAGCAAAAGGAAAACAAATGCCTGGAAGTAGGAATTACTTCTTTCGCTAGGAACTAGAAGCTGAGACCAGTTTTAGAACCACTTTTTTCAGACTAACAGGATGAGACAGGTTATAAGTTTGAGTGGCTGATTGTTAGAGATGGAGGTGTTTGAGTGTTGAGTTTCTTGCCCCAGGTTCTTCTTGGATGTGAAGGTGGTGGATTGCAGCTCTCCAAACACAGTGCTGACGTCTCGAGTGGAAAGCTGATTAGAGGAAGTTGTTGAGTCAGTCCCCAGATGTTCATTGGAAAATTAGGCTGAAAGGGTGAATTTTGTCACTTAATGCCTTCTTTTGAGTGGGAACTTTTCCACTGTGTATAGAGAGCTTTGTTTCAGGCCCTCAGATGGATGTCTGTTACAGATGATGGTTTCCTGTCTACAGTCAGATCTGTTTCCAGCTGTCCGAGTGTGAAACTTAACAGATGCTGCTTGAAAGTTTGTCTTTTATTTGATCTGGTGTTTATCATTCCTCTGTCAGTATTTTTTCTTTGGTTTGTCTTGGTTTTGTAATTCCTGTCCTGCTGTGCAGAGGTTAGATTAACAGTTGTCAGTAGATTTTTACTGTCCTTTGAGAATGCTGTGCTGCTGAGCTTTCTGCCAGTTTCTGCCTTTTTCATACATTAATCACATTTGATTGATTTGAATGATGAGGGTTCTTTTCTCCTCTGTCTTAGAGAACTCAACACTTAGGTTGGAAAGTTCCCAGAAGAAAGTTTGTATCTATACATTTTCCCACTCTACAGAATTTACTTTAAATGCTTTTTGTACTCAAATAGTTGTGGTAAAAACAAAGAATTTCTATTTTCACGAAGGAAATAGGTGTTTTGGAGTAAGACTGTGTGCCACTGTCAGGACTCCACTAACAGAAATCTGATAAAGTAGAGCCCTTGCTTCAACTCATTGCAAAGTTCAATTATTCCACATTATGCCTTGATGTTGATCACATTCAAGCAATCCCTTATTTAAATGGAAGAAGTTTTAAGGTCTTAGATAGAAAAGGGCATTAACAAGAATACAATTAAAGGGCTTCACAACAAATATAAGCAGTAACATAGTTTGGAGAACTTCTGATGTCTTAGGAAGTTGCACTTTACTCTTTTGCTTGTCAAGTCTTAAAGCTTGGTGAGTTTTGGATTTGAGAGCCTAGCTGGCAGCTCAGCTCCACTCAGTCCTCTCTGGTGGGTTGGGGAGAAAACTGAAAGAGTGAAAATGAGAAAACTCGTAGTTGGAGCAAAGACAGTTTAGTAGGCAAAGCAAATGACACCATGCCAGCAAAGCTGCAGGTTTCCATTTCCTCTCAGTATTGTCAGTTCAGCTGGTTGCAAGGCAGCCTTTCAGTGTGCATTTGTGATATGGTCCAGGCTGGAGGTGTGTATTTTAAAGACTTGGGGTTTTCCCCTGGTAATCTGAATGATGTAATGCCTCTGCTGCTGTCAAATGTTTGAGTTTGCACAATAGGGGAGGTAGTGACCTATGAGGATAGTGCAGAAATGAGCTAATCTAGAAGAAGGAAAACCTGAAAATTTTTCCACCTAAAAAGTTCACTTGGACGTAAGGTAAATACTCATTGTCATCTGAAGGAGCCTGTACTTCCCAAATGCCTGGAGATAGGGCTGTAAAACAAGTTACGCGCTTGCTCGGAAACATTAAAAATTTAGAGGCGTCTTCTGAACTCCTGGAGCAGAGAGTTTATTTTTTTAATTATAGTTTGTGAAAATGTGAAGTTTGTTCTTGTTGGTAATGTTCCTCTGTGTGATAGGGAAAATCTAGGTAAGTCAGTGGAGACTTTTGCCTTGAAGTGCCACTTCTAGACCTTCAAAGTGAGTAGTCAAAGGGCAAGTGCTTTCCATGGGTGTCTGTGTCCTGCCTCTGCAGCTGGTGGGATCCCTGGATTGCTTTTGCAAGGTAAGGTAATTCTTATCCTGGAGCAGTTCTGCTTACAAAGCTGGTCCAGGCTGTTTGGTTGGGCTGGTCCTGTTCCCACCTGATCAAAGCCTTCTGAAACCAATTGTGCCTTTTTTTCACCCCAGCCAGGAGTTACACAACAAACAGTCAGAAGTTCAGAGGCCTCAGTGCCAGGGAGGACTTTGCTTTGTGAGGAAACTGACTTCCAATAAGGAAGGATATGGATTGAAAATACCATAGTTGCTTCACTGTGTTTTTTTTATCTCTGCTCAAGAAGCAAGGCTTAAAGGGTGGGGTTTTTTTCTGGTTTAACAAGTTCTGAGCAAAACTGGCAGTTTTGCCACTACCAGAGAGATATATTGCTCCCTCCTCTTACTCTCTACTGGTCTAGTAATGCCTTCATCCTGGCACCAGCTATGGTGATCACAGGATTATCCCCTGAGCTGGCTGAGCTTGTTAGACTGGTGGGAAGCTGTCCACAACCTTTCTTCTCCTGGGTTAGTTTTCTCCTAGGTTAGTGAGTTGATTTAGCTCATGCATGGGTCTAATGTCTGCCAGAACTGGTGCCAAGTATGCAGACATCAAGAAGGTAAAAACCAGTGTGGTGGAAGAGAATATACTTGTCCTTTTTTTTTGTTTTGTTTTTAGTATTGGTTGGTTAGATTGATTCACCCCGTGTCAAGGAGCACTTGGCAGGTCATAGGGAAGGTGCCACTCAACAGCCACCACCTCCTAGATTGGGCTAACAAAACCATAAGATAGTGGTAGTGCAGGGCAAGAGCCTCACTGGGCTTTCCTGCAGTGATGTGAGTTGCTACAGACTTGCTGAAGTAACACTGGTACGTGCCAGGCAGAGTCTTCCTCACCACTACATGTCTGAGGGTTATCCAGAGCAGAGCCATTGTTCAGGTTCTCTTTAGCAGTCTCACTCTGCAAAAAGGTATCTGCTGACTCATTTTTGGAAAGTGTGGATTATTCACCAGGACAGTGGGTTATTGCAAGTGCCATTAATGGATGGAATTTTATGGAGAGCAAGCTGGTGACACACAGAGCACTTTCTGCTTTGTCATCCTGAATGTGGCAGGTTGCCCAAACCAACAAGGGAGAGGCCCCCAGCAGCAGAGGCACCCAATATACAAACTCTCAAAAGTCTGCCAGGGGCTATGGTTGCCTTTGGGCTTTGGGGCGATTGCTAAAACTTGGTACCTCTGGCACAGATCTACCTGAAAATAATTAAAGATATTTATATAAGTGCCTCTGTTGTCTAATGGCTAGATTTTTATCTCACTGAAGATACAGTTTTAGGTGAACATTGCTGAGATTGTTCAAACTTGCAGGAATAAAATACTCCTTCTGTTGCTTCAGGTACACACAGGACTGTAGCTTTAATATAATATAGTGAAGCAAGAAATTATCCTTTGTGAAGGTTGTGAAATTATCCTTTGAGAAGGGTGTTCAAAACCTGTGTTCTTGCTTTTCTTTTTCTACATGTGTATGTTCCCCAACTAGAATAGGAAAAGTAGTATCCATCACTAATACTACTGTTAACTGTTGCATAACAGTTCTGGTCTTTAAACCCCTTTACCACCATCACCAAAGTACTCTTCCCAAAACCTTTGTGAGATAAAGGAATTTTAGCACCAAGTTTGAGAGAAGAAGTTAGAGGTGACAAGATTACAGACCAGTTTTCAATGACTGCCTTTTTTCATTTGTGTTTGTGTGAATGCTTTTCAGGTTTGTGGGCTCGGTGCCCATGTAATGTATACATAGCATTCAGTATGGCTGTTTCTCTAAGTATGGACACGCTGCCAGGGTTTGCTAATTAATGCTGGTTGTACGGTGCAAAGTATGCTTGTGATTAAGTACAAACAACTGTGTGCTGACCCATTTATTGGAAATTAAGTTTAACATAATTCAGAGTTATGTGGAGGAAGGCAGAGTTGATAATGGATTCCAATCAACTATTAGATTTTCCACTTCTTTTTTTTTCAATGCCACACCAAATAAAGTTTCACTGTGTGTAAATGTTTTTTTTTCTTTTCACAAATATGCTTAAACTTTTATACTGGAGATACATATCTATATATGCAAGATCAGTTATGACCATCAGGAAAACTGATCTTTTCCTTTTGAATGCATTTATCAATACATTGAACTGAAAGAAGTTTCCAGGCAACTAATTGCAGGAGAAAACTAAAAACTTTTAATTCAGTTTAAAAAGTACAAGACTTTAAATGTTACTTTCTGGGCAAGAAAGCTAGAAGTCATCACTTTGCTTCAAGACTGAAGTTTCAGGCTTAGCCACAGGAAATATGATTTCCTTGCTTTGATCCAAGCATATTGTTAGACTGGCAAAAGGTACTGAAATCTCAGCCAACTCCTGCATGGGATTTTATTCAACAGAAAAATATCGCAAGTCATCCTAACGTTGCAAATGAGTCATGAGTCGCCTCAGGAAAGGCTCCCCTGGGACAGATATGCCACAGACGAGGAAGCAATGAAGCCGCCAGGCCACTCCCCCAGACAGTTTCTCTCGAGGAGCACAGCCTTCATAAAGGACGTCTCTCCAGACACTTAGTTATTTTATCCTTTATTTCACAGGGGGAGCCCCGAAGCTGCGAGAAGGGCAGCGCGAAGCAGCGGCAGAAACTTCCCAGCCAGTTGTTTCTGTACGGGAGAAGCAAATAGGAGATCATGAGAGAACTTTAAAGGTAGGGGGAGATACATTTCAAAGTCTGTAGTTTAGTTCTCACATTGAAAAATAGTCAGAATGTAGACTTTCTTGTAAAAGTTGTAGTTCATGGGTGAAGAGTGAAGGAAATCTGTCCTCAGGATGGGATTATGGTCATGAAGAAGTTCCCCCAGTAAATGGGATGTGGATCTTGTCAAGAGCCTGGCTGCTTTGGAGCAGGGTTCTAGGAGGAAGAGAGGAAGCTTGTGATCTACTTTGTATAATCTAAACTTTTAATACGTTTTCATAAAGAGTTATTATGAAGAATTAATGAAAAATGAGCCAAACAGTAGGAAATAAAAACTGAAGTTTCTTAATCCATGTGAAAGCATAATGCATTTTTCTTAAAAGAAGAAAAAACAAAGTAGCATGATATAAGTAGTGATCTAAGCAAATGAGTAGTTGGTGTGGTTTCTTTATATGCATCATAAAGATACCATTCTCGGCAGCTGGGTCTGATGACTGTGGGGAAGTCAGTCTGCCCTCATGCTTCACACCATCCACTAAGCAAACTGGAAGGTGTGCTTTGGAAAAGAATGGCACCCTTTCGCTAATTTTACATCTCTACATACAAATGAAGTGAAGCTGCACATCATAGTACAATACATGCCCCTTTGCTCTGATTGTGGTAGGAAGTTTGATCCTGGCTAAGGGCTGTGTTAGAAAAAGAGAAAAAAGGGAACCAAAGGCCAAAGTAGGTTCAGTGGTAGGGGTGTGTGTTGGGGTGGTGGAGCAGGAGGAGAAGAGGAAGGAGAATGAGGCATTTTTGGGTGTTTTCACAGTGGCTTCAGGTGTCTCCAAGGTTTTGTTTCTACTGCTAACATGCTGCCTGAGGTTATGTAATACTACTACAATCTAAACTTCCTGCAGGCAGATGCAAAGCCAGAATTCCTGCTGACATTGCTGTGTAATTCGTCTGAGCAATAGGGGATTTTTGTCAGTGGGATGGCTGCGCTGGCAGCAGACATAGTTATAGAGACTCACTAATCAAACCTCAGAGGAAGGTGACAGAGAGGGAATAACCTCAGAGGAAGGCAACAGTAGAATGGGTTGAGTACAAAGGGCTGTTTAATGCTAAAGAAAATTAAGATGAAAAGATAAGGGAAACTTATTTGGGCTCTTTTCTTTTCTTTGGTTTGCCACAACTATTCCTGTAGTCCTGAATCAAGTCCTACCAAGTTAGGCAGACAGAAACACGTATTTGTAAAGTGGCAAAGTATGAGTTTCCTAATTTACGGGTTTGGTCTTAAAAGTTTTTTCATTACTTCAGTCGATGCTCACAGATTTACATCAGCTAAGGAATCTGATCTTTACTCGCTTCAGATCTTGTCCTGCAACTTGAGAGGCATTGAGAATTTTGCCACAACTCCAAAGGCTTGAAGATCTGAAGCCCTCATAAATTGGAGTTTCACAAATGAAGTATGAAGGCTCATTTTAGAAAGCGTTGAAGATGGTGCCATGTTCTTTGTGGCATAAGCTGTCAAAATGCATTTTAGGACTAATGGGTAGTTTTTCTGTGGTAGTAGCTGTGATTAAAAAAAAATCTTTTGTAAAACCATGGTGGTCACACTTGATCCATTTGATACCAAAGTTATGCTAAACCAAAGCAGTGATAAACACTGGCATATTACAAAAATGCAGTTTTCAGAAATGGTTTTCTTCATTCAGTTCTGTTCATTCCATTGGTAAGGCTGGTAATTATTGTGGATTAGGAGTGTCGCAGAGGATTGTTGTATTTTCCTACAAATATATGCAGGAGGAGGGGGAAAACACTAATTAGGAAAGTCAAGGGCAGATGAAAAGAATAAAATAAATTAATGGAATGCTTGTGTCAGCAGTTACGTATCTCATGCTGGAGTACAGTATGAGGAGGCACTAGACTTGCATTGTCGTGGAAAACTAAGCTCTGCAAGGAAGCCCAGTGCTCCAACGAACAAGAAAATTTGTAGTTCAGTATCTGACAGGTAAAGAGCTTTTCACAGGTGGATTAGGAAGACGAAATTAAAAGCTAATTAAAAGCAGAGCTCAGAAAATTCAAATGCAATTATGTTCCCTTATCACAATATTTGCTACTGAAAATACTAATTGTTGAACACTGAATGATGTTCCCATATTCCCTCATACTTTTTGTTTTCTCTGTTCAGGCACATAAGGAAGAAGACAATCCTCAGAAAACAATGGAAGCGAACGGACTTAGACCAGTGCCAGATTCCTATGACTATGATCTCATTGTCATTGGTGGAGGCTCAGGTGGTCTGGCAGCTGCCAAGGTATGAGAGGGAAAATACAGACTTATACTTTCCTTGTCAGCAGGTGGGTGACATCCTCAGTGTCTTGAATTTGGGTATCTTTAGCACTGTAGGAGCACAACATTTCTGCCTGATCAGTGACATTTCTTTGGAGGTTAGTGCAATTATACAATATTCTTTTCTTTATGTTCTGAAGAAGTAAAACACAGTATATTCCTTAATATTTGTTAATACTCCTTACTAGAATGAAACTTGGTCCCCACAAATGGGAGATGATGCTTCTGGAAAACAGCAGTTAAATATCTTAATAGTGTTTATTAGTAGCTGAACTTAAACTCAGCTCATAAATGAGAAGGTTTTTAAAACTATTCATAATTATCATCAGGAGGTATCTACTTTTATATAAAAGTACAATCTTTTCAGACATAGTTGTGTATCTTGTTTTAATTCTTGACAACGGGGGAGAGTCTGTGATTTTTGAACTTACATAGTTGCATAAATGGAAATTTTGCCTACACTTAAGTAGAGTTATGGTCTCACCCTTCACTTCTAGGGTCTGGTATTTCCTGCCTGTAGCCAGATTGGTTAGGATATTGCTATTAGAAGCGTATCTAGATTAATTAAAAGAATCCACAGTGGTACAAAATATACCAGCTCTTAGAGCTGTCATTATCCCAAATATTTTAAACTTGCTGAAATCTGTCGTAAGTCAGTAGCTCTCCTTTACTTCAGTAGTCAGGCAGTTGTGTCTCTTCTGTCTGTTGTTGGATTAACTATTTAGGAGTGAATTGAGCATTCCTTTAAGTACATTGTTGCTCAAGACCTGGAGCTGGATTATTCTTCCAGTCAGGGGGCATTTCTTTTGTTCTTGAGAAGTGGAGGAGGTCATGGGGCAGTGAAAGAAAATAAGGGGAAAATATTTTAGCATAGCATTGGATTCACACTGAACCCTGGTCCCCTAGAAGTACTTCTGTTATAATGGAAATGTGCAGGGCTGAGTGATGGATTGTCGGTCCATAGTCTATTTTTGTAATTTACTGCTTTCCTATCAATAGGGGCACTGTTGTCATGGTGTAGGATTGAGGATTGAAGGTAAGATACATGAAAATTCTGAGCACCACAAAGAGAAGCAAACACTGAGGATGGAGATGTTCTGGGATGGGAGAGAGTAACAAGAGTAAAATAGAGTTTGCAGTAATGCAAAAAGAGCTTGCAGTAATAAGAAACCAGCTGTCAAAGTTTCCATAGGGAGACTGCTTTGTTGTATACATGTGCTATGTTGGGAAGCTACAGCAGTGATGTTTATTGCATCCTTTTTCAGTTGTAGGACAGAAAAGGTGTGCAGTAGGAGGATAAACTGCCTTATTCCTTCAACTTGGTGTACAAAGTATATTGATTCTTAGTGTTCTCAACTGATAAGTTAAGTAGAGCAGAAGATGGTAGATCAATAAAGTCAACACCACCATCATGTGTGTATTTCAAGTCAGTTTCATGTAGTTGAAGTGAAGCTGTTTTATACACATGAACTTTTGACTTTTACTTAGATTGTTCAATGTTTTTTAATGAATTAACTAACAGTGCTTGAAAAAAAAAACCAGACCAAAACAGAAAAAAAACCCAGCTACACAGCTCTTATATGAAGTTCCAGATATCTGCACTTGGGTTTGCAGCAGTTTAACTGGGTTGGTTAAATGTGTGCTTTTGACTCTTGACACATGCACATCTTCTTGTGAGCACATCTTCCTCTCTACATTGGGCTCAGAGTTGGTTACTTTGGAGGCATGTCTCCACAGTGAGTGCAAACACTGCCAGGCTGACTTGGTATAATGCAGCTGCAGACTCAGACCGGTGCCAGGCCCCTGCTCTCAGTTCACACAGAACAGCTGCAGCCCTGCACAGCCTTGCTGTGTTCCTGCAGCACTGCTCTGAGCCCTGAAAGGTTTGAGAGCCTACAGGGCAGGTTTGTGGCTGTGGGCAAATCACTCAGCAGAAGTGGTTGTATCTGTGGGATCTCAACCGAGGTGGCGATGCAGTGCTGTGCTGTGTTATGTGAGCGTGTAGCCGAGTGAAGCTTGGCAATCCATGCAGTCTACTTAGCTCACCCTGGTAAATCTTTTTGGAGCAGTGTTTAAGAGCTGTCATTATAAAGGAGCTTTAATGCCACGTCTCAGTCCCTAAGCACCTTTCTGAAGAACTTTCTCAGAGGTGCTGCTAATGGATAGGAATTAGCTTCTTGGCCAGCCTAGATCTTTATTGGAAGTGGAAATCCAGTACAGCAATGTTTTCCAAAGGTGTCTATAGCCTGTGTTATTTGAAGTGTGATTTGCATTTTGCATGAAGTAAAATAGATTTAAAATTGAAATTCTAACTGTCAACTATTTGGATTAACAAGTATTACTGGTAGCAGATCGCTGAAGGCTGTCCAGCTCCTCCCAAACCAAACCCAAGGCCTTAGTGTAATATCCTGTTCCTATAGTTGTTACTGCTTACATGTTTAAGAACTCATTGTATGATGCCAGCATAGTTGTGGCTACTGCAAGTAGCAAAGTTATTCTGCTGCATCTCATGGGAGGAATCTGTCATTGCTGTTGCTCAGCTACATAGTACTTCCCTAAGTGATTTTCCGTGGTGGCAGTTACTGCTGTCAGTTTTTGCTGCCTTCTTAAAAAACACGAAGGGAGCAATGAAATTAGTGTATAGTTCTCAGTACCAGGCATTAATTGTAGATTAGCTAATGAAAGTTCTCAGGGGAAATACAGAATCATAGAGTTGTTAAGGTTGTCATGCTTGGCCACATGATTTCTTATGTCATTGTCTGATGTGGTTTCAAACAAATGTTGGAGAAACCATCTTTGAAGGGAAAACTGGATTAATTAGGAATTTGTTAAGTATGTTAAAAGTAAATGGGCATGTTGGGAAATAGTCTGAACAAAATGACAGGATGGAAGAGTGAAGAGGATGTTGGACTCAGAGTCTCCTGTGTATTGGCTGGTGCCATGCTGGCAGGATAAATATCTTTTTTTTTTCCTTTCATCTTCTTTTTCCTACTGAATGCACAGATGAATTCAGAAGATTAATGACTGTCTGTCTGTTCCCTTGCAAATCGTTCATTGTTATTTAATTAAAAGTCACAAAGCTTTTCAGCAATGCATGATGTTATCATCTACTCCAAATTCAACCTCTAATATTTAGATACGTGTCTTATTTAATTTGTTTTGCAGGAAGCTGCCAAATATGAAAAGAAAGTGATGGTGCTGGACTTTGTCACGCCTACGCCTCAGGGAAGCTCATGGGGTAAATTTCTCTTCGTTACAATCCTGTTATAAAGGAACTTTACTCAAAGACTCTGATTCTCATGTTTGGAATCTGCCACACTGATGTGAAAATCGCATCCTGTTTCTTTCTCTCAGGTCTTGGAGGAACATGTGTAAATGTGGGCTGTATACCTAAAAAATTGATGCACCAGGCAGCTTTACTGGGACAAGCCTTGCAAGATTCACGCAAATTTGGATGGCAGCTTACAGAAGAAGGTAAAGAAAGGCACTTTTTTCAGTTTTGTCATTTGCACTGAAAATGCTGAGGTGGTTCTCATAATCAGGTGCTTGTTGCACTGCTGCACGTGTTGGCTTGAACACTGTGAGGCAACTTCGGAGAGATTACATGTAAGTTGAAGTGTTTTTCAAGTCTAAAGCCATGAGGCTTATTGCCTCCATGTTTGATCTGTTTATTAATAGCTCCTGATCATGTTAGTAATTGATGAGACTTGTGTGAATAAAAACATTAAGGTACTGCTCCATTTCTGAATGTACCACAATATCTAAGGGAATACCCCAGAATGTTGCCTGACAGAAACTCCTTATAGTTGCAAGCAAGGATTTCTTTTTCCTAAGTGTCTGTCACTACTATGTAGGAAGACAGATTTTATTTTCATTAGCTCTAATATGCGTGGTTATAGGATTATGATTTACTTAGGCTGTAATCCTGTAGTGGGGAGCATGCAGAGGCACCTCTCAGAAATGCATTGTCTTTGTTTATTGAGCAATGTCACCTGCTCACAGCATCTGTCAATATAAACCTGTCAATAATGCAGTAAGTCCTAATTTTCTATGTTTTAAGTCATGCCTGTTGACCTCTCATGTTGTCTGTGCTGATGTAATTGTCTGAATTTCAATAGATTTACCCTGAAATAAAATGGGAGTAAGACAAACCCAGTAAGACTGGGTCATGAAAAGAATCTGTTTGAGAGAATACAAGTTTTGTTATGGAAAAAGAAGAACTCAGACTAAAAGGTGAACCTTCCTCTTTTGTTTCTGACAGTCAAACACAACTGGATGACCATGACAGAATCTGTTCAGAATTACATTGGTTCACTGAACTGGGGCTATCGGGTTGCGCTGAGAGACACGAAGGTCACGTATGAGAATGCATATGGAGAATTTGTTGGGCCACACACAATTAAGGTACTCCTTAGCCATTGTTTGCTGTGTCTTCCTATAGAGCTGTCTGAATAGAGATGCTTTTCAAATAGAATAATTTTTCCCATGGTGGGACTGTAAAACACTCACTTTGGACTAATACTTTGTCTGCAGGCAACAAACAAAAAAGGAATTGAGAAGCTGTACACGGCTGAGAGATTTATCATTGCCACTGGTGAACGACCACGCTACCTGGGTATACCTGGAGACAAGGAATACTGCATTAGCAGGTAAACACTGGCAGGAGTATGAAGTCATTGCTTGTGTGTAAATGCTTCCCCATACTGAGGAGCACAGTCTGCTTGAAGGAAAACCCCATACTCAGATATCAGGGAAAGTGGGAATAGCATAGCTGCTGACGTTATGAGGTTGGTAGAAATCTGTCTTCATTGCATTGGGGCAGTCTTGAAACCCAGCACAATTTTTTTTCTAGCTACTCAGTGAAAATAATTCAACTTTTGAGAAAAACTGGTTTCAAGTGTCTGGTTAGTTGCTTGTTATATGAAGATAAAATGTGTTTTCATATCAGAGTAACTTTTAAGTTACTTGATGTAGAAACAGAGGTTGGAATTACAGACTGGCAGACCTATAGCAATGAAGTAAATAACTGGCATAATCCCTCTGAAACCAGAACACCATGTGGTATGTTTCCCTTCTAATAAGGAGTAATGCAATTAAAGATCACAGATAATACAGCCTGTAAAGTGATGCTTTAAAGTAGCTTCAAGGTGGAAGAGTCAGGAATTCCAGACTTTAATGCTATCAGATTGTGTAATCTTTGCTGAGTTCCTTGGGTATAGGAGCTATGCTACAGCCTTTAATTGCACAATCACATTTTATTCCACCACCCTAACAAAGGTGGAAATAAACTTATTTTACATTTAAATCTTCAGAGAATTGTATTGCCAAACTCTAAGTGTCTGCTGAGTAAGTGTGGTGCCTCCATGAGTCCTGGCTTTGTGGAGAAGCCCTGGTTTTATAGCCGAGGTCCAAAGTGTGGTAGAACTGATGTAGCTTGATGAAGCAGTTGAAAGAAAGGAAAAGCAGGCAGAGGAGCATGTTTTCCATAATTTCATACTTCTATTTTTGCCTGTTACTGTGGTTTGCATTTATCTGGTTTGTTGTCTGTGTGTATCTGGCACTGTGTATAATACTTTAGCAAAAGAATAAGTCTTCAAAGTGATGGTGGTATTTTATCTTAAAGCTGATCCCCTTCCTCTTTTAGTTCTCGGGAGCTAAAACTTACAGCAAAATATTCAAAGCAAGATTCAGAGGGGAAATAAACACCTACCTTTTTTAACAATTTGTCCTAAATTTCTGTTTAAAAACCCTCCACATTTTTGTGGTGATTCAGACTTTTCATACTTTTTTTTTTTTTTTTTTGTATGTATGTATGTATACTCCTAGATGTAACCTTTTCATCTGTCATGTACTGTTCTTGTATTCCAGATGAACTTCCAAAAAATTAAGCAGGGTTTTTTTAGTGAGCAGGAGAAGGAATAAAGTTCTATTCTTACAGAAAAAATTAGATAAATATAAAGCACAATACATTCTTCTGATTGCCTCTAACTTTCTTTTCCTTTTTCCTTCCTTTTTATTTTTTTCTCCAGTGATGATCTTTTCTCTCTGCCTTACTGTCCAGGGAAAACCCTGGTGGTTGGAGCTTCCTATGTTGCCTTGGAATGTGCAGGATTTCTTGCAGGCCTTGGATTAGATGTCACTGTAATGGTGAGATCCATTCTCTTAAGAGGATTTGACCAGGACATGGCAAACAAAATTGGCGAATATATGAAAGAACATGGAGTCAGCTTCATTAGGGAGTTTGTGCCAATTAAGGTAGGCTCTAAGTGACTACAGCTGATTGGGATATACCTATCATAATGTTTTAAGATGTAAATTATTTTAATTAATGAAAAAGTTGAACTTGCTTTACAGTATTTGCTGTGATATACAATGGGTTAATTTTTGTTTTAAATGAACTCCATGAAACTTAATTAATTGAAATGTATAATTTAATCTTAATATTAAAATTTTGTGAGATTACAAAATTCATTGTTTTTATCAGAATTAGTTGGGTTAGTATATGTTGCATTGAAAATGTTACACGTGCTCGTCCTGGTTCTGCAAATGTTAAATATACTTAAATTCAGCAGTTTTCCTGAAATCTGTGAAACTTCTTGCAGGCCCATAATTAAGCAGATACATAATTTCCTCTAAGATCAGGGTCCAGTGCATCCCAAATAGTCATATTTTTCGTTGCCATTTTTCAAATTCTCAGCCAGCAAATACTGTTTGTATGCCAAGGATTAGTGGACAATCCAGAGAAGTAAATGGGCTTTGGAAGTATCCATCTGTATCGTTTACTTGGCAGAGTCCTTAAATACTTGCTCAATTTCTGTTGACTTCAGTAAGAGTGCTCATGTAGGTAGTTACATATATATATAGGCATGTCTATAGGCAAATTCAGGTTGAATTTAAGCCAGATTAGAAGTTCTGGAGCTTTTCTAATGCAAAATTGCTCTATCAAAGACTTCAGTGTGTGCTAACAGTATTTTTCTTCATGTTTTTTTCACAATAGTGCTTAATTGTTCTGAAATAGCAAATTATATACTAAGCAATTTCAGTTTGGTGTTAAACCAGCGTGCTACTGAGTTTAACACTTTGGGGATTAAACCCTTAATTTCAGTGAAGACTGTTCCTTTCCACTCTTAGCAGTATCAAGAGCAGCTTTAAAAATGCTCTTGCCACTTCGCCCTGTGGGTCTGAGCCTTTCTCACAGAATGAGAGTTCCTGTGAGAAGTCAAAATGGATGTTTCAAGGAAATTCGTTTTTATGCATGTTTTCGTTGCATAAATCCCATGCTGTATGAAAAGTAGGGATGATTATCTAGGTTCTGTTTCAGACATAGCTTTTTGTAAGCTCTAATGGGGGATGAGAAAGAAGGAAGCTGTTTTTACAAGCAGATCATTACAACTAAATGTCAAGCAGGCTCCTCCAGATGCATCCTGTGATGAGGAGTCCATCACCACAGTCACAAATGCACTTCTGTGTATTTTACCCTGTCCCTTCACTATATGTCTTTGATTTCAATGGGAATAAAATATTTGGCCCTGCTTCTGGTTGCGAATATCCTTCAACTTAAGTTGCTGGATAGGTTTTAAGCAGGTTTTGTCACCTCTTTTGGACGTTGTGTTTGAAGTTATGCATGTTGTGCTTATGAAAACCCTTCCTTGGGACGTTTGAAGGCAGAAGATAAATTATTATAAATAATGCTGCCTTTGAACAGGAGCAGTTTAGCACAGTGATCCTTTAAGGTTGGTAGGATGGTACAGTTGGTTTTTTTAAATTGAAAAGAAAGGACAAGATTAAAAACTTCATCAGAAACTGCTTTTTCTGCCTCTAAATACTGAACATGCAATAGGAACCAGGGTGTTGTTGAAAAGTACCTCTTCATCTGTAAGAAGAAGACTAAAATTCTTCAGAATTGTGTAAAGTGTTGCACGCTTACATGTCTCTTGCATGTCCTGCTGAGGGCTTTCTGTGACAGTAGCTTCCCTTGGGTGGAGGGAATGATGGCAGCAGGTGGAGAAAATGTCGGACGGTGTTTCCAGGCCTTGTAAGAGTTTCCTTCCTACTCACCTCCTCTATCCCCAGTGAATACAACAGGTCATGTGGTGGGCTTGGACAAGAGTTTAACCATCAGTCCACTTTTATAAACAGAAATGAGGTTTTGTTGTGTTGGTCATAAGAATAAATGCAGGGACATAGAACAACACATTAAAATATGCAAGTAGAAATGTAAAGAATCTTTAGAGTAAGTGCTTAATTTTAGGTCATGGTAAAAACTCTCTCAGTGATATGTGGTGGGAAACATACACATTTGTATATTTTTATTTGAAACTAAACTTTTGTTTTCTTTTTACTCCATGCAACACCCAAAATAGGTTGAGCAGGTTGAGGAAGGAACTCCTGGAATATTGAAGGTTACAGCCAAGTCCACAACAGGAGACCAAATGATTGAAGGGGAATACAATACTGTGAGTCCTGTCTATATGCATGAAGAATGTGAAATAGCCTTCCATTGAATGTTGAGATTTTGTGGGGTGTTTTTATCCACACTTCAAATTTTTAAAAATTACATTAGTCATTAAATATGCTAATTGAAAACAGTCAGCAGGTAATTAATCTGGAGAAAAAAGTCCCAAAGTCCATGGTTATTTACCTTGCCAAATCAGTTTGCATGCTTTTGAAACCTGTTTCTTAACTTAGGGGTGTAGATGAGCTTGGTCACATGGAATCAGTTGCAGGACTTTTTCCCAGTGGAATATTTGTAATAAATGATAAGTAATGATTTATAACAGCTTTCCTAGTAATTAAGGCATGTTTTGTAGTTAGCACTAAACAACAGCCTGTGCAGGAGTTAAACAAATGGGTGACATGTCATCTCAAGACCTGTTGTTGACACATCTTCACAAAAACCATTAATGCTCTGTGGCAAATCAGTCAGGAAACTTCATTACACACTTAAGACAGTAAAATTGCAGTGTGCAGGTATGGTATTGTATGTTTGACAGTTTCCATTATACCTCACCCCACTCATTTTCATAGACCTTGATGCTGAAAGGACAAAAAAAAAGTTGTGAATAGAGTATTTGGAACCACACAGAATGCATAAAGACAGGCCTCTGCCAGCCTGGGACTTCAGACTGCAAATGCTTTGTGCCAGTGACCTCATTTACCTGTGCAGTGCATCAGTCATCCCTAAAAAGTACACACCTCAGTGCATCTGGGAGCCAACAGTGTGGGAAGATTTAACAATGGCAGCAGAGCTATCGTTCACGGTTGTAATACTGGGGTTTTTCTGGTCCATAATAGTGAAAGCTTTTTAGCAAGGAAATCAATACCATCCCTTCATTAAGGAAACTTTTGGTTTCTTATTGCTACATCTTTCACTGAAATGCTGTCACTCCTCATAGAAGCTGTGACCTGTCTGTGCTGCATTTTAAGACCTTCAGCTCTTAGGATCTGGTGTATTTGATCATCTGTAAGACTTGAAGGAGATCTCAGGATTCCTTCAGGACAGTTCCTGGCTGTCATATGAGAAGCATTAAATAGTTATCTGGGCAGTTGTCCAAGACTACAAAGCGTGTAGCAAATTTCCTTGTGATAGCAAAAGTTGGAACTTGATTTGTTATGATAGCAGAGTTGATAGAATGGGTAAGAATTTGGCCTGGTCTGAACAAATGTTCAAACAAATAATATTCAAAAAATAATATCCTTTGACAGTGACTTGGCTGAGAGCCTATATAAGTAAATTATATTTTCAGATCAAACCAAATACTATTTTATGGTATTTTTATTTGCTTAAGCATCTGAGTTTCTTTCCTAAAGAGCCCTTTCCTTATGGAGCATTTTGAGGTCACCTGCCCTGGTAAGGATACAGGATAACACTTTGGTATAAAACTGCAAGGAAATAAAGAATCTATCCCTAACTGATTTGTTTAGAATATTCTTGGGGTATTTTTTTAGGGAAAGCTATTTGACTGTTTTTAATCTTAGCATTAAAACCTGGCATCGTTAGGTCATGGTGGTAGCGTGGCTTGTCTTAAACTCTGTGAATCTACAATGTGTAACAAATTTATTCACCTTACTGTGACCAAGCCTTAGATACTAATCTCTAGTATATCTTGAAGATAATAGCCAAAGGAAAAGGCACTTTTGAGTTTTTAAAAATCCATAATGTGCATTGCTGTTTTGCAGGTGTTGCTGGCAATTGGACGAGAACCATGCACGAGAAAAATTGGTTTGGACAAAGTTGGGGTGAATATCAATGAAAAGTAAGGACAGATGTCTGTGTGTCACTCACTGCTGAGCTTGTGTCATGTACTGTTACAATGGTAGCAGTACAGAGACATCCAAAAGCTTTGAGGAAAAATTTGTCCTGATTGTATACTCTTGGATGGGAGACTGTGTAGCAGATAACTGCATTTTCTCCCATAGTACTGCTACATTTGCTTTTTTGTTGCTGAAAAGTCAATTTCTAATTCCTGGGAGAAAAAAGTGTCTGTTCCATTCTGTCTAGGTTCACTGATCTGTCTTAGCTTCTTCCAGTTACAGGGTTTTCTAGGATCTGCCAATTGTTCCTTGTACTCTTTTTTTCTTGTCATCTTGCTTTTATCACCTCTTGGAGCAAAAATCTGTTTGCTCATACAGGTTTTCAGAGCAGTGAGTTTTGTTTATATTTTAATGTAAATGCTGCTATGTGTTATTTTGAAAGGTAAGGTTCAAGTAGCATTCCTTAAAGTCACAGGTGAAGTTCTTGATGTGTTTTAGGTTTTGGAGGGGTTTGTTTCTTGCCTAGAAGCAATCCTTGGGAACAATTTGTGTCTTATGTAGAAGAGTATTTGATGTTTAATGTAGTGAGGTTGTTGCACCAGCGAGTGGAGCTATCAGTAACATTTTCAATATTGGTAACAAAAACGTCTTCCAGGCATGTGGGTCCTCAAAGACCTTCACTTTGAAGAAAAGACAAGGGACCATGAGCTTGACCAGAGTTTTTATACATGAATGCAGTAACTGATGTTGTCAAAGGGAACAGTCGTGATATTCCAAATAAGTGGAAATTTTGGTCCACTCAAAATTGGCAGACCCACGTTGGCTTGTAGAGCAGTACACCTCTTTCTGATGTCAGGACACCTATTGCTAGCTTAATAGAATGAACTATAAAGTTATTAGCATAAACTGTATAATTGTTAGCAAGTGCAAAATTGAGGAAGTTGGATTTTTAATATGGGAATTGCCGCTGGTCTATCAAGTAACTGTGTGACTGTTTCTATGTCTGTCTGATTAGGTTTCTCTGTTACATGTGTTTCCTGTGGTGATCACTGCACTGTCTCATTTATTGATGAAGTAGGAAATATTAATAATTAAAAACTTCCATTAGCTCAGTGCACTTACAGCTAAAAAGCTTGCTGGCTGTCCCTTAGGTAGGGTGTGTAACAGCCTGACCTGTCTCTGTGTAGGAGCCTCAAGGATAAGCTTCTATAAACAGCTTCAGCCACTGGACTGAAATTTCAGTAGTGGAAAAATTGTTTTGTCTTACAAGTGGAGTGGGAGAATGCCTCTTTCTGTCATTCCTGAAAGCTGCCAGTACACAGCTCAGCTGGTGGTAGAGGGTGTTTCTGGAAGAGGTTTGTGCTTCACCTCAGTGATTCAGGAGATGAATCGCAGCTTCTCAAGCTACCTCCTTATCCAGTGTGTGAATTCCTGTAGTTTTGGTCAAATTTGCCCTACTTTATATTCCTGCCCAAGACTGTAAGATTATGAATATGAATTCTTTCCCCCATACTTCACATACAAGTCTTTCCCTTAAAGCTAAGGGGCCTAACTCCTGCAAGGTAATTTACACCTCCAGCCTTCACAGCAGAACACTTACATCTTTTTTCTTGTTATTTCCAATTGCAGAACGGGAAAAATTCCTGTCAATGATGAGGAGCAGACAAATGTGCCACATATCTATGCTGTTGGAGATATACTGCAGGGCAAGCTGGAACTCACACCAGTGGCAATCCAGGCAGGAAGGTTGTTAGTTCGGAGGCTTTATGCTGGGGAAACCACTAAGGTAAGGAACCAGTTGACTTAAAACACTGTCACTGCTCTACTTCCAAGTGCAGAGTGCAAGTCTGCTTGTTTGTGGAAAACCCAGGAGAATTTTAAGGATTAGCTTTGATGATCACTTTAATTTTCCCCTGGCAAAGATATTACTGCAGATGTGTTCTGCTAATTGTGTAGGATGAAATTAATACCTTGTGGGTTAAGCAGTAGTCTCTTTTATTTTTTCCTATTAAGAGGGTTTAGTTTTCTCTCAGAGTATAATGATAATGAAACTAACAGAGATAATTTAACTTGGTTTTAATTCTACTGCCTTCCATAAAAGTTAGCAATCTTTCCCATCCTGTTAAGTGCTTTAACACCAATTCAAAGGCAGTTTACTAAATCTACCTACGGTCCCTAAATAGAGTGTAATAGGAGTTTGTGATGCTCTTAATTTTCAATGCTATTTTCACTAATTTTTTTCACTTCTCATCTGTATGTTTTCAATGTAATACACAATCCTAATTGTAGTTGAATATGGACAGAATGGAAGATCAGATGTACCAATAACTCAGCACATATTTATACCTGAGTACTTGAATTAATGGATTCAGTGTTTGTTTCATACCAGTGCAGCTCTGGGTTTCAGCCAGGTTATGGTTGTTCAAACTGGAGTAACGTGGGTACTCATTTACACCTTATGTTTAAACCATGAGGAAAGGAGAGTGCCTTTAAAGAACTGCTATACTGGTATGGGTGCTTGTCTCACCTTCATAACCATATGTCGTGACCATAAAGGTTTTTCTTTTTCAGAGCCTGCTCTATTCATAGCAAGTTCAACTATCAGCCAGATTTAGAGCTTGATTGTTTATTTTATGTTGGCAGGTATTGCAGTAACAGAGCCCTGAATCAGTGTGCATAATGTCATTGAATTAGCCAGGCAAGGTTTAAGAAACTGTAGCAGAAGCCAGATTTTTTTATTGCTGCAATGCTATGGATATGTCTTAATTTACATTTTATGCCAGATAAGTCTCTCAAGGTACAAAAATCCTTATGCTGCCAAAGCAAGCATTCTTATTCAGTGAATCCAAGAAATGAGTAACTACTAAATGGGAGCGTGGCTTACACTGCCTTTGTAACAAATCTGGAAAAGGTGATTGAAACGTAATGAGGTGGTGTGGATAGGTGGGGAAAGAATAGTAATCAGTGTCTTAGTTGATCCCCAGTCACAAAGGAAATTAATTAGAGTTGAAATACGTAGAAAATCAAATTGCTAGAAATGAAATAGAGCTGGCCAGCCTGCTTAGTCTGCTATGGCAGAATGACTCATTTGGTGGACATGGGAAGAGCAGTGGATGTTTGTTTATTTTGAGTCTAATAAAGGCTTTTGACACTGTCTCTCATAACATTGTCGTGGACAAATGGATGCATTGCAGGATGGGTAAGTGGGCAGTGAGGTGGGTTGAAAACTGGCTGAGCAGATGAGCTTAAAGGGCTGTGCCCAGCATTCCAAAGACCAGCTGAAGGCCAGTCACTGCTGGTGTGCCACAGGGTTGGACATAGGTCCAGTGCTGTTTAACATCTATATTAATGGATCTGGATGCTGAGAACAAGTGCACCCTCAGAAAGTTTGGAGATGATACAAAACTGGGAGAAGCGACAAGTTTTTGCTGTCCCCCCCAACTGGCTGTACTTCATGTCTTTGGTTCTTTGGCATCACCTAGGCCACAGCTGATGAAAAATGAGTTTTGAATGGTAGGGTGCCTTTGCAGCATCCCCAGCTGAAAATAGCATGCTTTGTAGAAGTGGTTGAAAAGGCTACTTTTTATCTCCAGTTTGACCTGTGATCTAGTACATTTTTAAAATGTATTTAAAATCCCTTTAATCTGGGCATACTAATGTTAGTGTGACTTTAAACTGTCGTTTTGTTCTTGCTCTAATTAACACCTCTGGAATGAACAAACACAAAACTGTACCTCAAGTTAAGACAATTAAAAAAAAACAAAAGAGCTTTCAGAATTGTGGATAATTGAGCTTTTCTTCCTGTGTTTCAGACTGCTGTATGCTGGTTTTATTACTGATGTTGTGTGGGTTTTTTGTTTTATTTTGAATGCCGTACAGTGTGACTATGTGAACGTTCCAACTACTGTATTTACTCCTTTGGAGTATGGAGCCTGTGGGTACTCTGAAGAGACCGCAGTGGAGAAATTTGGGGAGGAAAACATTGAGGTAAATGTCTTAATTTCATCTGGGTTTTAGCTTTCCAATTTGTAATTTTAAATAATGTTAAAAGTCAATTAAAACAGCATTTTGTGCTCTGATGTAAGGGCAGGAGGTGACTTTTTGTCTTCCTTGGCTGTTCCTAGACATGTTATAAAAATAATTCTCAATTCCAATAGCTCTAATTGCAGATATGTTCTATTTTTGGCAAACAGGGGCTTAAAGGTGGAATATTTGGTTAAAAAAAAAAAAAAAGAAAAAGGGTTTCTTTGTGTCTGCAAATACTTCAGGATAAATTTAAGCTGGGCATGTGCTGGAAGCGATACACTGGTTTTAATGTCGAAGTGGAGCTTTGGTACCTACAGCAGGGCAAATTCCTTACCACAGTGATTTTTACTTAATAAAACCAAATGTTATGCTCATTTTTCCTGTTTACTTTGACTGTACAAGGAGGTATGTGCTTCATTTTACTCATGTGAGTAATCCCTTTTCATTCTCTGGGATTGCTAGTCAGGAGTGAAATTAGACAGATACAAGCACTTAGTGCCTGAGGCTGTTCTTCCAAAATACTGTATGGACCACATTACAGAAAGCATGAGGGGAAGAAATCTCACAATAAACTGAACTCTTATGTCCTGGAAATATCACCTGAGGAGCATTATTTTCAGAAATAAGCAGATAAGTGGTAGTTCATGAAGTTGAGAACTTGTCTTCCTCTTAGCTGACATTTTCTGAATTGGACTGTGGAGAAAAATAAGTGAATACAACTCAAAATGGCAGTATGTAAAATACTGTTAACCTGACTACAGGGCAAAGGCTTAAATGCTTTTCTGCCCACAAAGTTTGTATATACCCAGCCAAATTTTTGTTATTGAGTGAAATTCTTGATGTTGTACATGAAACAGTGGACCCTTTGTTCTGGAAAATGTGCTTTTGATTTTCAAAGCATTTTCTTTTTTAAAATGTGCAGCCAGAAGCATTTGTGTTCTGGCTAAGTCCTCATTTAGTGTATTCTGACCTCTTTATTGTGTCACCTTATTGGCTTTTGTTGTTGCAAGCCTCAGTAAGATTATTGAGTCGCTTGTGATTTTGTAACTTAATAAGAGCATGGTGAACTGTGTCCTGGAAGTGTAATATTCTTATGGCTTCTCCTTTTTTAATTATTGGATGACACTAGTACTTGTTTTGTAGAGACTCCTGTCTTTGGCATTCATTAAGGGAAAAGAGTATCATCATGATTTCAGATGTTCGAAATGCTATGTACATAGCTCGTTATTTAGGATAATCCGGCAGCTTTTGGAAGATCATGCTCTCTGCTTGGAAATTTTACAACTCTGTTTAAACCTGTGTTTTATTTCCAGGTGTACCATAGTCATTTCTGGCCACTGGAGTGGACTGTGCCATCCAGAGACAACAACAAATGCTATGCAAAGATAATTTGCAATATTCAAGATAATGTAAGTGCATCTTTCCTTCCAGGGCAAACAGTATCTATATGTTTGTCATAGGGACTGTTGATGACACAACAGATATAAATAGATTATTTTTAACAAATTAAAATTTATTTAAATTTGCCTACCTTCTGAAATGTAATAAATATTTATAGTGATGCATACTTCTGTGTATACAAAACCAACCCCCAGTAAAATACAAAATTCTGCCATTGCTATTTGCATATGGCACTTCTTCCATATATGTAAAATAAGAAGTAGAGATCTTCAGGAATGTTCATTAGCTTTGAGAAGTGAGCAAATCAATACATGTAAAAATGGTTAGGAGTTTTATTGGTTTATTCTCTCCTTCCCAAACTTGGACATTCTTTTCTGGGAGATTCCTCTCTCTGAAATTGAGGTCTCTCAGAAACCATCACAACTTGTAACCTCTCCAAACCCACATGTGCTTGTAAAACTCTTGAGCTTGTTCTAACAGGATAATGTATCTTGCCTGCACAAATCCCATTTAGGGTGATAATACCAGGATTATCCTTGGGCTAGGATCAAATTTCCTGGCAGTGGAAATGTACAGTACCTGCTGAAGCAAACGCAAAGCTAGTAATTAGTTAGAAGAATTGGTGTGCCCATCTCAGAATGTTCATCATCTGTTTAATAAAATTTAGTTGATTTTAATAATATAAATTATTATGAAGAGTAATATTCTATTAAAATGTATTCCTGTTAAGATGGTGGCATAGCTATCCATCCTAGAAGAAACAACCAAAACTTACTTTACCTATATTCATTTTTCTTAGATACAGATTTATCTTCCTGCAGTTTTTCTGAGCATCATGTCGCTGTTTCGTAAAATTTGCAAACCTGTTGGGCGTTGCCCATCTCCTCTTTCTGGAGGAGTTTGCAGTAGCGTGAAAGGTATCACAGTACCTCTGGCTACATTCTAATCCAAAGTTACTTAAGAAAATGCAAAGGTTTAATGGTGATTTAAAGTGTTTCATTAATTTATTTTCACTTCTTGTCCTGAAAATTTGAAACGTGTTTAAGTGTCTAGGGTAGTGTTGAAAGCTACCCTGGAAAAAAAACCAGTTCAGTAACTATTTAATACTCTTATTACCTTGGTTTCATTACTATGGTTTTATTTTGACATATGTCCATATTTTTAAAGGAAAATAATGGTAATTCCATTTTAGTTACCACTCAATTATAGCTTTTCTTATTTAAATAAACCCTGTGGTAAATCTCAGTCCTCAGACTTACTGAAAGAATAAAAACCTTTCAGTGTATGTAGTATCCACTATACCAAATATATGTGGTATTTAGCAGGAAGAGCAGATAACTTTTGATACTCAGCTGGGCTACATCTGTGGTCACCAAAATCTGATGAATTCCCTGAAGGCCACTAAAGCCCACAGCAGCTGACATGTGCTAAATGTTCATGTTTCTCTCTTTAAGAAAAGCAGATCAGGTCAGTACAGCTTGTCCTGCTGGGTATTTTCTGAGGATGTATGTGCAGTGTGGTGTGTTTTGCAATTGAACAGGAGTATAGATAGGAGAAGTGTGAATAGTACCTTCCTTGTAACTGGATGGGGTTTTTGCCAGTCTCTGAGTGTATTATCTCCCAATGAAAGCCAACACTGCCACAAGAGTTGTTGGCAGTTTAGTTAAAATATACTTCCTGCCATGTCTGGTTGGCCACAACTTCAGCTCGTGGTCCTTTCCTGTGAGCAACTATCAAACTGAAAATTCTTCAACAGATACAGACCATGTAGCCTCCTACCACAGGCCCTCGTACTGAAAACCTTCCTGCAGGGTGCTCACCTTTACTTAGGCAAGCATTCTGTGGGAATGAGTGGAATAACTCACCTGAATAAAATTTAAATCCTTGTTTGTGACTCAGACACACACAATGGAGCACAGACCATGGCATGTGTTAAATTTGTATGCTCTTGGTGTACTCCTGTGCAAAACTTTGTAAGGAAGCTGACTCCTGAGTTCCTAGTAGAATCTTTGCAGAGAGAGAGAACAAAATTACACCATCTCCCATCTGCTGGTGCTAATTATAGTTCACATTTTAGTGGTTACATTAATTTGTGATATGTTTTGTGAGCTGATTGAATTATATACTCTGAGTAAGAAAACCTTACACCTTGTCTAACGAGAACTGAATTCATGACTGTGCTTGCATTTCATTTTCTTTGGCATTTAGGAGAGAGTCATTGGTTTCCATGTCCTTGGCCCAAATGCTGGAGAAGTCACCCAAGGGTTTGCAGCTGCTATTAAATGTGGGTTGACAAAAGAACAGCTGGACAGCACCATAGGAATTCATCCTGTCTGTGCAGAGGTTTGTATACAAGGTCACCTCATGGTCCAGCTTTCATAGCATTCTGGGGTAAGGTGTTGGAAATCTGAATTAAAGAGGTCCACATTTGCAGGAAAGTAGCGGGGAGGAAAGGACAGGCAATTATCCAGTTTTAATATTTAGAATTCTAACACTTAGGCTTAGTCTGGGGTATTTAATTTTTTTTTAGTGTGTTAATTTGAGAAAAGTGTATGGTCTCCCTTAATCCACTTCTCTCTTTACTGGGGAGTGTAGAATTTTTCTCCCTCTCAAGATTATGAAAGCTTCAAATACTATTTCTGCTAAAGTGGTTGTCAGAGCTAGATTAGTCTACTCAAAATAGGCTTACAAACTGGTGCTGGGGAAGGGGACCAGCTACATGACAATTTTTCGATCAAACTCTCTCCTCTTAAAGATCTTTCTTTATTCCATAGGCCTTCAATTCATATGAAACCACACAAATATTTCTTCTTCTGTTTATGTTGCTGTTCCTCTTTAATGAAGAGCTCAATTTTCTCTAGCAGGTGTGGGACAGCTGCTCCCAGATGTAAATCAGAGAATGATTTTTGTAGCATTAGGACCAGTTTATATTAGCTGAGGATCCATGAAAGCTTGTTTATGACATGTGTAAGTCTTCATGCAGAACCTTTGGTTGTGTTAGATATAAAGCTTTGCAAGGGTGCACCAGGATGCTGCTCTGCAGAAGTGACATCCACCTCTCTTGTTTCCTATCTTCAAGGTGATTTAGTGAAAGCAATGTAGTAAGAACTCTATTAATGAAGTGAACTGCTAGCAATCTGAATTATCTTCAAAGCAGCCACAATATAGATTCTGTTCTTTGTAGTACCATCTAATGGCATTCTTGGAGGCCCTTGAAGAGGAGTAGCAGGTCCTTATCTTACCAGGGGCCCTGTGGAGGGGGATCTCTGAGGGAGGCATTCAAACCTGTGAACTCAAGTGGGGTATTAGCATATGCAGTGTGAAGAGAGGATGAGAGTCATAATTTATTCTGGACATCTGAGCTGCTAAAATTGAAACTGAATAGAATGATGATTAGACATAATTCAGGGAGGTAATTTCAGATAATCATATTTGTTTGAGTGGGGGAGGAAGAAATTGGCTCAGGAGAAATACGCTATTTAAAAGCTCCAGGGAACAGCGATCATTTTTAGTGACAGTCTTCAAAAGGGTTTTTTATGCTTTTACTTAATTTAATCTCTGAGCGGTAAACAAAAATCAAAGTGCAAGATGGCACTCTTTGATTAGAAAAATGCTTGAAAACTGGAATTTGTGAGGAATGAGCATATTGGATGACTAGAATGATGGATAATATCACTGCTATTTTTGTTACATCCCTGTAAAAGTTAAGGGAAATGAAGTCTGATTTGAACAGGAAAGGGGCAGTGTTACAGGGTCAAATGCTGACATCTTCATTGGCACTAGTACTAACTAATTACTAAGTCTGCTGTGAAACATGGTTTTATTCCACTTGAAGAAAACCTTAAGACTGAGGGTCCCATTCTCGCTGCTTACAAATTAGAGCCAGATTTCACTTCTCTTCTTGGAGCAGCATTTTATTCTGCAGAAAACATGAGCTCAGAATGGAATTTCTTGCAAGGTAAAGTCCAAATAACTTCAAGCACAGAGCTGGTAGGACCTCAGCCCTACAGAGAATTACATCTTAGCCTCAACTGCACTGTGCTGCCTGAAATTCAGGGGGCTACAATCGAGCATCTGTGATGAAGAGAAATTGTCTTCTGAAACTGGGGTGATTCTTCCAGGTAGCTAATGATGGCTTTCCAGCCACTGGATCTAAGGTCTTGTCTTCACTTAAATAATGAACAAATTCTGCCAAAAAATACATGTTTCCAACAATTATCAAATGACTCCAGCTGGCTTACTAGGGAGCAGTGTGGTCCCCTCCCACACCTGGAGCTTGCAGTCTGGCCGGGAGGAAAGCAAATAAATTTTGTACTTTTTAATCTTGGTCTTTTGAAGTGAAATAACAATAAATGAAGGCTCCCATATGTTGTCAGGCTGTGGATCAGAAGTAAAGACTTCAAACCCCTCTGTCAAAACATGCACTATTTTTTAAATAAGTCACTGTTCTTCTGCCATATATATTAGACATGCATTTGTCTTCCTGATTTGTGTCTAATGCTTTATGTGCTTATAGAAAGTGGAAGAGGTTTATCATTTATTGATGTTGTTCTCTGAAGAGCTGCTAGCAGCCTTAATGCAGCAAAGCTCCTACTTAGAGAAATATAGGTCTTTCTGATCCCCATTATCTTTAGATACTTCAGTGTTATTTGCATAGCTGAAATGTGTATGTACTTTATTCTATGCTAGGTTTATTCTTCCTGAGAGATGGCTTTGATGATGACTAATTATTGCAACTTTGAAGCATTTAGATAGCAGTGGTTTTGATTTCCTTTTTTCCTTTTTATATCTATGCAAAACCATGCAATTATTTGCATAGTAAAGTACCAGTATTAAAAATTTTTTTGTAGAATTTTTCTTCCCAAATTTTAATATCTGTTAATTTTACAATAATTATTTTTGAGTATGTTGTTTGCACTAATGTGACTTGAAAGCAGTAAAGATTGGAATTTTTCAAACTGGTTTTACTCAGTGTTTTCATAGCTATTGTCAAGAGGACACAGATCCGAGGCATATACCTTCATTAGCAATCACTTCCACATTTCTGTAATGTCTACAAAGGCACAAAGGCAAAATTCCCTCCAAATGCCAGGCCTTGAGTTAACTTCATTTTCCCAAACAAAGAAGTTTTCTTTGAGCCATAAAGACACTTATTCATTAGGTGTACTGGAGTTCATTATTGCTGAGCTTGTTCCCACTGTAAAATCTTAGGAGCATTAAGACAAGAGGTGGTATAAAACCATGTGACTTCCTTAATTCTTTTCCACTGTAAAAGGAAGAACATAAGCTAAGTGAAGAGAACAAAAGTTATTTGTATGTGTGCGCGCTGTTCAATGGCAAGGATTTTAAATGTGTGATTTTCATTATTATTTTTGTGCTTTAAGAAATGGCTGCTGTTTTGAGCATCATGCCCAAGTTAATTATCCAGGTAAAAAACCATTAATTTTAGCCACACTAAGAGTCTTCTCTTTTCTTTCTCTCAAGGTATTCACCAACCTGTCTGTGACTAAGCGTTCTGGTGAAGACATCACTGTGAGTGGATGCTGAGGTTAAAGACCCCCATTGTTGCTATTGCCAGAGACTGACTTTGATCACACTGTCTGACTCCTGCAATTCAGAATGAAGGTTCTGGGAGAAGTCACCCTTGGACACCTGCAGAAATGGGTAGAGCTTAACCTGGACATCCCATCGTCCTAAGGAGAAGAGCTCTGTGGGAGTTGGTCACTTGTGGTGATTGGCTGGCAATTAGCAATGCAATGGGAATCTGGACTGTCGAGTTGGTGCTTAGCAGGGCATTTGATGAATGCTTTCATGAAGTCATAGCCTGAAGCCTGCATTGTCTGGTGGGCAGTGATGGAAGAACTGCTAGCACAGCTGGACAACAACTATTTTGGTTTGGCTTTATTCCTCTCTCCTTTCTTTCCTGAACATTCCTTTCCAGAACAAAGAACTTCCCAACTCAGAAAAATCCCCACAAGTTCAGGTAATTGTATCAGATAAATAGCTCCTGTGTTCTGGGTCATGACACAGCAAGTGCAAGGTCTCTTCATGAGCATGTACTTTACCAGCTCACATGCCTGTGGAGGGGAAGTTCTACTTGTTTGATCATGAGGAAGAAAATAGCCTTGGAAAAAAGTTTAGTACCACCTAGAATAACATATTTCTTGCCTTCCAAACTGACTCCGTTGTGACTTTTTATTTAGAGAGCCTTATTTGTGAAAACATTCCTCTCAGTGAGAAAGGAAAATAATTTAGTAAGGACTTTTGATACAGAAAGTTGTGTTTCTTCCCTGAAAGTAACAATCATGCATATAACGCAGATGTGATGATCTTGCTGTTCTTGAAGCTTATGTGATTATAATGAATCCAATTTGGAGCTGACAGAACTCCAGTGTTGAATGAATTATACTTCCAAGAACTCTGTGCAACTTCATTAAATTTGAGTAAATTTCTTTCTTTCCAGAGCTGTCATAAACTGCACTGTTTCAGGTCTAAACTGGCCACTTTGAACACAAAAGTATTTAGATTTCCCTGAGATTAGTGAGCCCATAGAATCAAACAACACCCCCCCCCAAACAACCAAAAAACAAACCCTCCAGCCAAACTCCAAAAACCAGTAGTGAAAAATCTGTTATGTAGACAGACCTAAAAGTTGTATTTAGTTCTATGTGTGCTATGTTTTCTATTTAATTAAGCAAACAATACTTTTAAAACAGAGGTTTCCATGGAAAATACCATATTCTTGAATATCTCTCCTGTGTTGGGTAAGTTGCATGCATAGTTGTCAAGAAATGGCAAAAATGCCTCTTTGTAATGGAAATTAATGTGCTTTTTGATCTGTTTTTTTCATTTCCCTTCCTTTTAGCAGAAAGGTTCAGATTACTTTTATTAAATGGTTCTTGGGAGTTCAGTAGTGGGGTGTGAACAGGGGGTGAATTCCCCAGCCCTGTGGGCAGAATGCCTTATGCCTAAATCCCTACCTGGTAACAGATTCTTATATTTCTACTGGGATTTCTAAAATAGTGTTGTAAGTTATTTTTATAAACCCATATGTAACTGAAGGATTTTTAAACGTGTTTTGTGTGGTATCTAGAACGGTCTGTGATGTTATTTTTCTGGCCAGTTTAATAAATAAATCGATTTGCACAAGCAGATGCTCCTTTCGATGCCTCATCCAAGCAGACACCAAGTGGCAGCAAGGCGACTGTTTTTTCAAGGGCCAGAAGAGGGCACCATGATAAACCCAGCTTGATTTGCCTTTGTCTCTTGGATTTTGAAGGTAGAGATTTCTCTGAAAAACAGGGTTTGAGGCTGTTTCATGTGCATTTGTTTTGCATGTTAAACACTTGAGAAGGACATACTTAAAAATAAAAGATAATTAGAAAACAAATCTTTCACTATTTGCACCAGATGCCATTCATATAACTTCTGAAAATCCAGGAGTGCAGGCTGCTAAGCTGTTGGGCAGTGTAGCTGCTCATATTTAAGCATATGAATAGCAGCATTTTCAAGCAGGTGTGTAAGAAGGTGAGGTCCTGGAGATCAGGATCCTTTACTTCCTGGAGGGAATAAAGACATGTATGAGCTTGGCTTTGCAGAGCTAGACCTGCATGTATCTATTCTTATGGGTTATGTCATCATTAAGGATGCATGTTTCTACACTGGTTGCTTTCAATTCAGTAGGTGTTTGGTTTAATTACTTCTGTTTTTTCTTTGGATTTCAAATTGTGAGACTTTTGTTGGTAGAGCTTTTTTTATTACTTCTCCATAAGGAAGACATTTTCAGGTGTGTATTTATGTCATCTGTGCATGATGGTAGAGGTATATAATATATTATCACATAAGGATTTATTAAATACCAAAGCTAAGTATTCAATGTTTTTGTCAAATTAAGCATACTTTGGGTAATGCATGCTTTGGAAGAACATACTAGAAAATTTAATAAGCTAATCAGTATTTATGTTCTGCTCATATTTATTTGTTATTAACATATTTGGATGCTCTTATATGAGTGTTAGAATCATCCTAAGATACTACAGATACACATGTTGACAGGAAATTCCACAGACTTGAACAGGGAATTTAATAGAGTTTCACTGACATCTCCTAGAATTTTTTCTTTTTTGCTCCTTTTTTCTTTTCTTTTTTTTTTTTTTTAAGCTTCCCTGACCCAGGCTTCATTCCCCTTTTACCCTTCTCCTCTGGGTGCGAGTTGTCTGAGCAATCCGAACTTTCCTTGTAAGTCTTGTATTCCAACTTGTATCCTGCCTTCCCTCCTTCAAGCCCTGCTGCCTGCCCAGAGCCCAGTGCAGGAGGTTCCCTTGTTGTAGAGCCATAGGATGGGCAGGACCCATGTCGGACACAGTGGATTTCCTGGAGATGTCGTGGGTGCTGGTGGAGGTTTCATGATAGGGTAGGTGTAGGGTAGGTGTCTTGCTGTGCTGTGTGGGATGACCTTGCACTCATAAAGCCTGTGACTGATCTTGCCTCTGGCTGTGCCAGAAGGAGCCAGATGGCTGAGCCTTTTGCACAAAACTTGATAGACACCTTTCAGGTCAAAATAGGGTATAAATGCTTGTGGTAAATGTCAGCCCTGCAGAGAGAGAAGCCCTTTCTCTTTGATGACTGGCTTTTCTGATTGCTCAGTTGTCCTCAATGTGGGATGGTGTGAGACTGTTCTTGCCAAGGCCTGTTTGGCATCCAGAGAGAAGTTAAATCTAAAAACCACAAAAACTAGAAAGAAGGCACCAGGGGATCTGCCACACCACTGGCCTTGCTTCTGCATGCACAAAACAGCAAAATGCTCCTGAAATATTTCCATCCTGGAGGCACCATTTGTGCCACTGGGGTGTTTTGGTTTGGGGGCTGCTGGTGAGGAGGTGAGAGTGGAGCAAGGGCTTTGGCATCCATCAGGGAGGGTGGGAAGGGTTGTCAGTGTGGAAAGGCAAAGGCACAGTGCAGGTCACATGCTGCCATGGGTACTGGAGGGCTTGGGGGTGTATGGCTGAGAGTTCTCCCAAGAATCCATGGGCCTCTGCAGTGAGGGGCTGCCCTTCAGCTGGGCCCACACTGCAGGGTTTGTGGGATTCAGAGCCTGCAAATCTGAATATGTTTGTTTTCCTTTTATTTGCTAAATGCTCCCGACCCATGTTCTGTTGTGCAGAATTTGACTTCACATGTATGATTTATTTTTCATTCAATTGTCCTTTTTCTGTCTCTTTTCTAGAAGCTAGAAATCTTCCTAGTTACAGACTTGTCTGAGGGAGTTCTCCCACAGCATATTTGCATCTTAAAATCATTAAATAAGCTGACACAAAGTGGGGTGTATATCAGGACAGAGAGGGAAGGCTTTCCTTTCCCCTAGCAAACCTACATGTCTGACCTTGATCAGCACCACCTGACCTGCCCCATCAGACTGACCATCAGGTGCCAACAAGGGATGCTTTTCTGTCAGGGAGGCCATGCTGTGGCCAGACCCCTTGAGTGAGCCCATTCCCTGCTGTAGCTGGCCGTCATGAGCTCAAAGAAGTATCCATCCCTTCCTCTAGAAGCTGACTTAGGCACATAGTGACAAATCTGCAGCTAAAGCCCAGATCCTTCTTTCCTCTGTATATATTTGTGTCATCAAGCAATTCTTTCCTTGAAAACAGGTTTTACCCTAGGTTAGGCACAGAGTAAATTGAGCTCTGCCTTTTTGCTTGCTTTCAAAAATAAGTGGTAACACATTTAGCCTGAAGATCTGCTTTCCCTTTTAATGTCACTGTAAATTGACCACCCACGATGAGATGTGTGTGTATGCCATGCAGTGTGATGTGAGGTAGGCAAAAGTGGTGACTTGCTTTTGGGGTTTGACCCAGAGTAGCTTTTCCCACTCTGAAGCTTCTGCACCATTATGTGTGTCTATATCTCTGTACAAATATATATACATGGATTGTGGGATGGGGCAACTCAAGGTCTCTGCAGACAAATGTTCCCTTGGGTGGCACTTTGGGGTTGCTACATCATGGAAGGAAGATGCAGAGAGAGAAACTGCATGACATGAGGTGCCTGGTGGACCCAACACCACCAGTGTATCTGGAAATAGAAGCTCATGACTTGTTTTAACTTCCTCTGGGATGTGGGGGGCCATGATGGAGCTGTGTGTGGCAGAGGGCACGGCAGGTCAGCACCACAGTGGCAGAGCAAGGGGGGATGCAGAGAGACCACACCACCCTTATTTATGTTTTTCTTGGCTCTGCAAGCACCATTTCTTCCTTAGCTCTACAGCTGCTAAAAATAACCATGCTAAATTAATGGCTTACACTCACGTTAAACTGTTAAGATTGCATTGGTCACTCCAATATGTCATGCCAAAAGTGGTGCTTATTGCACATTTAAAGCTTGCATCCTCCAAGTTTCTTTTTGGTATTTGAAGCTGGACAGGTAATCCTGAATGTGGAGGCATTTGCTTTTTTTTGGAGCAGGGTCAGCTACAACCCAGGAAAGGTAGAAAGGTGCCCGTGTCCGAGGTGAGTAGCTCCCTGAGGATTTCTGGGTTATTTCTGGAGGACGTTTAATGGCCATAACCTGGCCCAGGGCTGGGACAGGTGAGGGCAGCATGTCAGGGCTATTTCTGTAGATCACCTCCCCTAGTGAGCACTCTGAGCAGCTCTTACTGCAGGGCCAGAAGAGGAAGCGAAGCAGTGATGCTGCTAGCCACTTTAAATGTGTTATTTTAATGAATCTGACAGATGGGTACCAGCCTATGTTTATTTCTCTGCTATCTGAGGTACAACGTTAAAAGAAAACAATGGAAAATGTATGGGAGCCACAGCTCAGTGCTCAGACAGCTCTTGGGCTCTTTTTAATGCCTGAGGCCAATTAAAGCACAATCGTTAGGCTGGGACACTTGATGCGAAGTATGCCAGGGTGTGTGCACGTGTGCCTTTCAATTTAGGAAGATAAAAAATGAAAAATGTGTCTCAAAGCAAGAGTTAGACTCCTGACTAGGCTGGGGATGTGTACATGAACCATCAGCTGTGTACTCTGTGAAGTACCTTTGAAGGTAAAGTCGTGGTGGAAATCAAAGCAGCCTGAAAATAAAGCTGGTGGGGAAGTTGCCATAAAGCACCTTAAAGCAGTGCCTCTGTTTTAGACATGCTTCCTCCTACAAATTAGACAGAAAAAAAGCAATGTGCTCGGGAAATGTGAGGTGCTACTGATTTTCTCAGGAGAGGCATGGTACCAACACCTATTTAAATGTTGCAGAGCTTTAACACTCTGAGTTGATACATATTTACTTTTGCTTTAATCTGCTTGTCTTTCTTCTCCCATTGTTTCTTTATCACTTTTTTTGTTGCTTTAGACTTGTCTTGCGGAGTTCTCCCAGCATGTTTTAAGCAGTCCTAAAATCATAAAACTTGTGGGAAAGGCAAGCAAGGAGCAAGGATTCACCATTTCTCACCATACAAGAGCTATGGCTGAAGCAGTCAAAGAAGGCTGGGGTTTTCTGCATTACACGTAACTAAGTGCAAGTCACTGTCATGGTATGTCATAATCTGGAAATACACCTATGTTGAAAAAGAGATTAATTGCATGCATAAGCAGTGGGGGTTCATGAAGTCTGACTGATTGTTTATGGTGCGGGATGCCCTTACACCCCCAAGTGCTTGGGCAGGAATCCTACAGGAAACATCTCTATATACTCAATATGGGCTTTCTTATATAACCTTTGACTAATCATTTTTAGTGAAGTGGTTAGACCTGCAGTTCACATGAAGGTGTTTTGTCTCAATTTTGGAGTGGTTCCAGTACTTTGCAGATGTTGCAAGGTGCATACCTACTGTGGTTTGAAGAGCCTTCAGTGGTGCCATGAGCTGAACCAATGTCTCTGGTGTGTAAAAATGACATTATCCTGTCTAAGATAGATATTCGGCTGAGAGAGTTGTAACACTGCTCCTCTATGTGAATTCTCTCATGTGCAGCTGTTGTGGAGTCCCCCATGTGTCTTCCCTGGTTGATGACACCAAACCGTGTGGACACAGAAGGATTGTAATAATTGTTTTTGGAGGGTGATTTGTACTGGAGACTGCAAGCTCAGTTACCTTCTGAGCTCACTGCCTACATAGATCTGTGGAGAAAGGAGCTCTCCCCAGCTGGCCCTGCATTCATCTGTTTTTTGGTCTGGTGGGTTTTCTTTTCAGACCTTCTCCCCTTCTCTCCTGAAAGAGGATAAACCCACCAAAACAAATAGAAACATGAAATTGGTTAAGAAACAAAACATAGAAATCATTAATGAGGAGCTCTGTTCTGCCCTCTTTTCCTCTCCCCTGGGATAATTGTCTGAGGTCTGAAATGGCTCACCAAGCAGCCAGATGAGCAGTAGAGGAAGGGATGGAGTGGGAGGACAGGAGGGTAGGGTCAGCCCTTTTGGTGACAGAACTCATCTAACACATCAGCTCAGCCCATCTCACCTCCAGTGAGGGCAAAATTCACTGCCTAATGCCTGTGGAGTGGAATTTCCTTCTTAAACTTGACTGGTGAATTTCCAGTAGATCCCCATGTAATTTTAGTTTTAAGGAAGATTTACTATCTTTCAGGTCATAGTGGTTTGCAAGCAAGCTATTTGACTGGCACACTATCGCTCTTTGCAGCTCCAGGACAGTGTGGGTGAGCTCTGTAGAGCCAGAATGACTGACCCGAGTGGCACAGTGCTCAGTAGTTGGTTTGTTTGAAAACTCTTCCACACAAGTTTCTTGTCTCCACAAGGCATGAATCACTAAATCTGCACTGCTCTAAAATCAAAACCAAACAGGAAATCTTTGCTGCTTGCAATTAAGGCCCCATCTGTAATCAGCACATCTGTTGCAGAGCAGATGCTCTCATTCTTGAGTGTTGGCTTCCTACCACTCAAGTTTTCTCTCTGACTTGGAGTGAAGGAGATGATGGCCCCATCCCACAGCTTCAGAGAGATTGTGGTGGTGTTCACAGGTGGGGCTGGCCATCTCTGTTCTGGGATGCCAGGCTGCAGGGCAGGCAGTCACAACAGCAACTCAGTCACTGTAGAAATTCTGTGGACGTTGCACATTTGTGCATAGTTGTTGGAAATTTCAACAGCTTGTTTACTTGTGATTTCTTCTCATATTCACAGTAGAGCCTAAAATTCCACAGATGCAGACTTCTGGTAGCATTTGGCCCTTTCCTTGCAGTGGGTGGAAGTGAAGGGATTTGTGGATTAGTGCTCAGGGGAATAGAGACAGAGTGAGGTGTATCTTGCCCTTGAAGATCTTCGTTGTTACATTTAGAATAAAATTTTATCTGAATTTTACATGATATGGGAGTTTGGCACAGAGAACCAGATTTATCTACCTGATCCATGCTCATTCCTAATCACCAAACAGCACAAACTCAGTGTCACTTAGTAGAATGTCATACCAAGAGTCTGAAACTTTCTACTGCAAAACTGCATTTTTCTCCAATGGCACCAGTGGTATAAAACTTACGCAGTTGGGAGAGGATTTCTCTCACACTGAGGTGAGTCAGAAATTGAATCCATTTAAATGCTATCCATAATGCACATTTTTATATTACTTTTGTTAAAATTCCAGTGTCAGCCAAGACCCAAGCTGGCTTGGCATACAGCAGTACCAGTAGCAGTCCAAATTTCTGGACAATTTGAAAACTGCAGATGCAAGTGCCTAGGACATGTGAGATGTTTTCCTGTGTGGTATTTTTCCATAGGTTATAGCAGAAGCCATCATTACAACTTAAGATAAAAAGCTACCTTTTTAATGGCTAAAACCATGGAGACACAAATCCCACTCTAGGGAATGTGAAGCCTTGACAGAACTGACTGCTCTGGACTGTGATATAATGATACATATTTCTGTGGAGGAGGGTATCTGTGCTTTGAGTGGAGATGAGCCATCTCCACGGATCAGTTACTTAATCCTATTAATATAAATTGAGAATTTTTGTTGTGATGGCACCAGTCTTATTCCAGCTGGCATCAAAAGCTGTCACTCTGGTGGGCAGACAAGTCAAGTTAGGAATAGCTACAGGAATTGATTTACCTCTCATGTAAGGCAAAACTGTGTGTCACAACAGAGCATCATGCATAAATACTTCCTCTAAATTAAATACTCCCTCTAAATACACCCTCTTCGCAGCATGGGCAGCATGCTCAGCCAGTGTGGCTATTCCCAAGCCTCAGGCTCTCAAAGCCAGCTCCAGTTTCTCCACTTGGTGCTTCCCTGTGCTGGGTTCTTTCAGAGCACAGGCAGGGTGGAAGAAGAAGGCTGCAGTGTGCTGCAAGTAGGAAAATCACATTCTCAATCAGGCAAATCAACACAGGGATTTCACTCTAGCTGCATCAGATAAAGGATCTGACCCCTGCCCAGTCCTGCCCTACTGTGGGTACTCAAGGCTGTCACTATACTGATTTTTTCCAGATTTTCTTTCAAAGCTTGTCCTTGTAGGAATTTTAGTCTGTTGTTGCTAGTAAGAAACAATCTTTTTTTAATAGACTGTAAAAACATAAAACAGTCTAAGCTCATATGACTTGTTAATTAAAGTCATAGTCAACAAGCGTAAAATTGTACACAACCACCCAAAAAGGGTGAGTGTGCTGGTCTGTGCAATTCAGCTTGCACTTTAAATCACATATATTAATAGCCAACTTGTTTACAGAAAACAGACCACAGAGCAGTTTAAAACTTTAATAAAAGTTTACAGAAACTTTTTTTTACTTTTCCTTACTTTTCTCTTAGCAAGTTACTCTAGCAGCACATCAAAGCTGACATTATTAGCTTGCCTGAAAACTGCTGAAAACCACCCACATACCTGACTTTCTATTTTTTTTTAGTGGTGTGTTTCCTGAAAGAAATCATCAGTTTAGTACAAGTCCTGAGCATTGCTGGCTATGAAGCTTGGCATACAGAGAAAATGTTGTGGGAGTAAATAGATGTTGGCTAATAAAGACAGTGTCCCACAGGCAGCATCATCCTCTTCACCCAGATACAACATGGAATTAGAGGTTCATTGGCTTTTGCGTGTGGAATTAGAGCTTGGTTGCAAAATAATTCTGTTTGAGTGTTAACTTTGCAGAATGAAATCTTGTTTTATGGAGGATATGTTTGTATCTGTTATAAACAATGTCGCTTTTTGAAAAGACAAAAAATAGCATTACTACTCCAAAGTGGAAAATGACATTATTATTCACAGTGGAAAATGTCATTGCTGTGCTGATAGCTGTTGACAGGTACTTGTCGTGGCTGTTTGCTGTGATGTGCTAATTATTCTGAAGTTCAATCAGATGGCATTTTGTGTTTTCATTTCAACTGTAAAACCACGGTATTTGTGACATGTTGACAAGTGCGTGTTTAATTGCTCCGTGGATATCTTCCAAGCTCATGTGTTTCCCGCTTACTTTGTGAAGAAAGGTGCATAATTAGCTCTCAGGCTATGGGGTAGGTTGCTCATTATTGTATTTTCATTTCCTCTGCAGCGATAAATCCAGAATGGTGACAAATGTGAAAACCCATCTGTGATGCTGAATGCTACCTTGACTGGATTGTAAAGGTGGAGAATTCTGGCTGATTTTGCAAATCAAGATCATGAACCACCCATGGTAAGAGCTTCTTTTCTTTCTCACCTTCTCTCTGTCTCACTTCCCTCCACAGGTCTAGAACCTAAAGAAAATGATCCAAATGAATCAGACATTAAAAATGTCACCATGTATCTTGGGGACAGTCTTTGGCATTCATACTGCTACAGATTATATCTGTTGTCTTTCTTGCTTATTTCCGTGGGACTGTCATTGGTGTCAGGGTCATGGTGTTCGAAGAGGAAACAAGCCAAACATTGCAATTGCTCCAGTCCAGCTCAAAGTAAATGAATTGGGCAGAGGTAACTGGAAAGAGAGTTGGATTATCTCTAAGTCCAACATTGCTTTTCCCAGAACTCAGGGGGTCTGGGTCTAAATACCACAGCTATTGACTGTTCAGGTGCAAAATGTACATCCATGTTTAAACACTGAATTTTGTCCCTTGTAGGTGATCAGGACAAATATTTTCTCCATAGAGATCCTAGTCTGCAGCTGTGCTGGCCTGGATTCAGTGATTCTGGAACTGCCTCCTGGTCCTGTCTCTTATGGGCCTGCCCATGGTAAGGAGGCAATTGACAGAAAACTGAAATCAATATGAAAGTTATTTACAGTTTTCACTGATGCTCAAAGTTGCTATGGCAGATCCTAGTGAGGAGAGCTTTGAATAAACCTACTAACCAGGATGAGATTTAGGAGAGAAAAGCATGAAATCACTTAACCATTCTTCCCTTGCAAGGATGATCTTCAGCTGCTCCTCATATCAGGAAGAAGATTAAGATGATGGTCTTTAGGTGCACATATGCATTAGGTTTGCTTTTATCAGAATTTATTACATGTAATTGTACAGAGATTATAAGAGTAATATTTGGTTTTGTTGTTTTGTTTCAAGTTTTTCTTCTTTCCAAATACATTATATGGATTGTTTTAAAGACTGACACACAAATACCTTTCCTCAGTTAGAAAATAGTGTCAATTAAGTTAATTGTTTGTTTGCTGCTTGGTTAGCAGAGTCCCTAACCAGACCTAGGAGTATTCAGGCTCATAGACACATGAGAGCAGCCTGAAAGCTACCACTGTGCAGCTTGGCTTGCTTTTCTCCTTTCAGAAACTGTAGATTGGAAGCATTGTTGCCCTTTGCAAAGTGATTCGTACTTGTTGATAACCTACATGACAGGGAGAAATGATGAGCAGGTGATAAATACCATTCTTGTGGCCTTTCCTACTTGATCTGGAAGAACGAAGCATGTGGTTGTAACTCAGAGATCTTTCTTCTGCTCTTCTTCCCTGTGCTGCCATCCCCTCTTGTCTTGGCTTGCTGCTCTCTGTGATCCATCTGCCTGTCCCTCATGTGCTCCATCAGAAGCAGAATTTAAAAATATCTGTTTGAAAGGGAGCCTGGTTAGTTATGGCTGTGTGAAGGTGGGTGCAGGAGCATGCCTTGTGTTTCTTGTGTGGTGTTCAGTGATGGAGCACTAACAATTTTAGGGTAATTTTAATGTTGAAGTACAGTTCTGCCTCATTAATTCTTGCTGTATTTAGAATTCAGAATAGCCAAAGTGTTTGAAGGATCAGTCAGTCAAGCTGTTCTCTTCTTCCTCTTCCCCTTTAACCTTATAATTCCATGTCTTTCCTCAGCTAAACCTCTTATGCTCCAAGCAAGCTGGGAAGCAAAGCAGGGACTCATCTGAAAGGGACAAACTTTGGGCCTAAATTTCAGTCTGCCTTCCCTGTAACTTGAGCTGGGGGAGGAAATGATCTGCTATTCAAGTTACAAGCTTATGCAACACCACAATAAGCTTGCCAGGATCCTCCAGCGAAGAATGTGCAGCCATGTTCCAATATTTATAGCCTATATAAAAGTACAGGGGAAATTATTTAATTAAAAACACAGAAAAGGAGAACCAGGACATATTTCCCCTGTTCCTTTCTTTGCTGGTGCAAGGACCAGCCACTGTGGTGTGAGAGAGGTCCTCATCTAAGCCTTCTGCTTTTCTTTTGAAACGACTGTAAAGTTACTCTGCTTTTCTGCCTTCTAATGCTATTTCTTTAAAAATTTATTTTCTCCTCACAAGACTAAGTTAAATGGGTTTGGTATGTAGGCTCCTGCTCTGGTACTTGAGGGAAAATGCTTTCATTTGTTTTCATACACTGATGTATTGGCAGCGATCACATTATAGATATACAAGCTATTCCCTGCTTCCCGCTGCATTGTGACAGTTTCTGACTATAATAGCTAGTGAAATGAGTATCTTGCAGTAGTATTAAGAAACATGAAAATAATTACCATTGCAATTGCCACAACTCTCATGTGGCATGTGCAGTTTAGTGTTTTTATCTTGTTTGAAACTCTTTTACAGACTTAGTTCCCTGTATTGTGTGTTTGCCTGTACTTATTAGGCAAACAAGACAGCAACTCTTACTATCTGTACACAAGAATGACATTTTTCCTTTTCTCCAGGTTGATGGAAGGGAGCCAGTTCAGGAGCTGCAGACTTCTGCATATCTCTATTTTACATTCATTTTTATACCTATAAGCTTGTAAAAGTCCAGTGTTGTTCTTCTGAGCAGCACTGCACAAAAACACACAGGCAAAAGTGCCCAAGTTTCTGTGTATACACACACAGAGTCAGAACAGGCAAACAAGCTTGGGATTAATCAAATTTTATCTTGAATGTGATGCAGGAGAAGAAAATATTACTGCTGTGTCAGAGCACTCGGGTGGAGCTGCCACACTCTGGAGATGGTGGGACAACAGAAACAGATAAATTGAAGCTTGTGTAGCTACAGCTTGTGCTGTACCTGTTCTGCATATGAATGGAAAGCTTGAGTCCCTGCACTTACCATTTTGGCGCCCTTCCTGCATTTAAATATTACTTTGTCAGGTCTTTCAGCTTTCTAAAATATAGTGACTGCTGTTCTCCAAATGGCTAAGGAATACAGGGGAGAAATGCCTCTCACAACCCCTTTTTGTGTTGGTGTTTTGAGGCTGTACTGGCACAAGCACTGATAAACATTTGCTCTTTCAGGAGTGGACTGACTGGTTATGGTCATTCTCCTGTCCTGGCTGGAGTGTTTGAGGAGGAGTCAGTGAACAAGGAGTCAGTCTGGCCTTTCTGGCCACCTTCATGTTATGAGGATTCAGCAGTCCAGGATGCAGTGGATGCTCCTCCACATCTCCTATGAATGACTCACACCAACCATCCAGTATGAGAGCTGGCTCTTTCAAAAAACTGAAGGTACAGACATTGCCAATATTCTAAATCAATTGTGGGATTTGTTGAAAGGGAAATAACCTTTAGTCTTTGGCCAATATACCGTTCACTGGAGATACTTCTGATGTTCCAAATCTGGCCTATTAGCATTATATTCTGCCCCATAAATGATTGTTCTGTAGCAACTCAGGGTAGTTACAAATGTATCCTCATAAGATTTACAGTGTTTCCCTACAGAGGGTTAGGAGACCTCGCATATTTGGCTGTAATATTTTCCTTCCTTGTAAATATTTAAATTGTTTGCTTAATGGATGCATCAGCTTGCTTTTATCTATATTCTGTTAACTCAGGCTTAACGAAAAAGGTCCTCATTGACTTAGGTCTAGAAAACAACATTTACTATGCAAAGTAATTCGAAGTCTATCCTTGCTTTATCAAGAAACGTGTTCAAACTGCTTAAGGGGTCTGGAAGATAATCTAGCTGTATCACACCACACACATATTGAAGCAGACAGGTAAACTCAATAGTGGGTGTGGTTTTTAACCAGCTATACACTTGAGAGTTTGCATCTGGATCCTTCTAAGTCCTTGCAATACACCAACCCCAGAAATGCTTTCTTCAAAAAAATTGCCAGTGGCAAAACCCAATCATAGCTGCAGTTGAGACTGTGGAATAATGGGAGATGCCTAGAAAATGTTATTGAGGCCCAGAGTTCTCAGCTGTGAAATCCAAGCATGGTTAGGAGTTGGGTGAAAGAAAAGGAGTTAGGCCTGAAACATGGACTTTTGTCTGAGGGTCATCCAGCTGTTGTCAGTGAACCAACACCAGACAAGTTTTTAAAGTATCTGGAAGCATTTAATTAGGAGCTGGTTGTTTCAATTTTAACTTTTTCCAGTCCCATTTTTCAATAAAAATCTCAGCAGCACTTATACTGGAAAGGCAATGTAACATGTTGGTTAGGGATATGAGGCCTGATTTTAATTTATTTTTTCAACTTCCATAATTTAGTTAGTCAAAAACAAAACAAAGATGTGATTATTAGGACACAAGGTCCTTTGCATAGATGTAAATTATTTCTCCACATACAATAAATAGCAGGTGTGTGAGGATGAGCCAGCCCAAAACTCAATCAAGGGATGTAGCTACAAAGACACTGTGGGATTGGCTTCGATTTCTGAGAAGGTTCAAACCGAGTGGTAATGGTTCTATCAATCAGGTTAAAATATGGGTTATTGTTAATGAAGGTAGCTGGGATCCTTTCAGCCATGCAAGTGCCTGATGTACCTGGTCAGAATTACTGATACAAAAACTTGTACTTCAGATGAGGATTCATCTCCCCTGGCTTCAGGCATATAAAAATGTGCTTCTAATCAAAGTTAGCCATCAAGCTCCCTTCTGCAGTTGTTGCAGAGAGAGAAAGGGTGAGAGAGACACCTATAAAGGACCATTTTTCCCACTTTTCTTGGACAGATATCTTAAAAGGGACTGGTGGGTGAGGTGACTTCCTTCATTGTGCTGATGCAGCTATAGGCAGCTTCTCAGAATCTGAGCCAAATAGAGGCTGAATTTGATAGAATTCAGCTCAGCTGTAGCATTAAGCAATCTTTGGACTGTCTGTCTCAGGCATGAACAATGTCCCAGGCTCTTCAGGCAGGACAACACTTTTGCTGATCTTGTACAAAGTCACTGTTGCTTGGTATTGGGCATTGAGTGCCTCGAGCATCACTTCAGAGGGAGCTGGCCCCATCAGTGAGGGTCAGTGGCACATCCACATCTGCACATCTAACCTTATTCAGGATGCTCAGAATTGACAGTGAGGAAGGTCATGTACCTGTTCCCTGGTGTAGGAGCTGGGGAACTAGCTTGTGTCTTTTGCTTTCTCTTGTTTTTTTTTTTTTTTTTATTTTATTCTCATCTTCCCACCCTGCACACTTGACTGATGTTGAATACAGCCCATCCCTCGGGGAATGTAACTTTCATTTTTAGTAGGGAAATGGTCTTGCAGTCATAAAAAATTGATGGCTGTCTGAAGCAGCAGTTACTCCTGCTTGAGAACTGCATCATTAACCTACAGCACAATGTACACATTACGGACATGTTTATAATTGGGAGAGCGTAGAATTCAGTTTCTAATTTCCTTCTTGTGGAGGCTCATAAAACTCACAGGGAAAACATTGCCTTTGACATGTTGCCATGGCAGACCTTTCCACTTTCGTAGTTCCTTCCAGAAGGATTGTTCTCTGTGGCCATGACAGTGGAGTAGGACAGAAGAGAAACCTTTCTGCTGTTCCGTTTTCAGGTGGGTGACTTCAGCATCTCTGTAGTGATGCCAGACATTGTGAGAAATGTATCTATCACCATGTGCAGCAGCCCAAAGCTGGGTGCAAGCAACCTGTAAGGCTCAGTGGTTGAATAGCTGGCAACTGAGGCAAGAAATGCCCAGCCTGTCAAGCTTTGGTCACCAGATGTCTTGAGTGGACCTGGACACCCAGGAAAATACTGTTTCTCCTCCTCACAAGTTTCTGAGATGCTAATCAACATTCCAGTTGAATCTCCTGCCTGACCCTCTCAGCCCTCACAGAAGGCATTTGCCAACTCCACCATCTCAGTCAAATAACTGTGAGTTACACCCATGATGTGACCTGAAACAGCAGGTATGTGTCCTGAGCCTCATGTGAGCTCACATCACTAGAACGGGAATAGAAGGTGGGGGTCATCCAACACAATGTTGGGTTCTCCCTGCATCACATTTACTGTGAGCAGTGGTTTCATTTCTTCACCCACAGCAGTAAGCCCACACATGTATGTCCAGAAGGACCAGGTGCTCTGTCCAGCTCAGGAAGACCTGCTCCATGTGGGTTTTCTAGCTCAACACAGATCTGTTTCCTCATGATTGTCATTGTCCTCCCTGTCTTGATGCTTCACTTCTTCATCAGTGAAGAAAGAGCAGCAGTTTTTCCTCCATTCACCTTTTCGTTCAGATCAAACAAATTTTATCATTTATACCTTATGTAAACTTTGTGTTAAGCTGATAAAAAATGAGTGAATTTAGACCCATTTGCTGTAGTCAATGACTGAGACCTGCTTTCTGTTATGAATTGGTAAACCTCTCTGTCAGGCGCTTTGAGTTTGGGCTTTTGAGGAGCAACAGATAAACAAGATTTTTCTGTATATTTCAAGTGAATTACATCAGCTTTTAGAAAAAATCGCCATTTCACACATCCAAGTTCTCAGGTGTGTTCAGTCCATTTCAGTAATCCAGTGGCTGAGACATGGCTAAATTTGTTTAGCTATGAATTCTTTCTGAGATGACTATATCTTTGAAATGGACTAGAAGGTCACAGCTAGCAACCTGATTCTTGGTTACTCCTAAATACAGTGAAGTTAGGATTGCTCAAGAGGAATCTTGCAACTTAGAGATAAAAATGTAAAATATTCCAGTCTGTGTAAAAAAGGGGTTTTATTACAGCTGGGTACCTTAAGCAATATAATTCATTTTATTCTGCCTGTTTTTCAGAGACAGTGACATTGGTTGGAACTGTAAAGAGTGAAAAGCAGTAGCTGAAAGCTTACTGTCAACAAACATCTTGTTGATCTGTGTGCATGCATCATTTACATATAACCTCAGAGGTGTTTCCTGGTAAGATGCAATCTGCTTGCTGTTCTCCTAATTTGAAAACAATGGCAACAGTACTCCAGTTATGCTGTGGCCTTATATGCTTTAAAAACACATAGATGAGTGGACAAAAAAAAGTTTCCAGGGTCTGTTGAGAGCTTGTAATTGAATGTCTTATTTCTCAAGCATACTTCTAAAATTTCCATTCCTCCTTGCACACTCACTGTGGAAATTAATTTGGTACAGAAAGGTTATTCTTGGCAATACAGAGATTTGTCTTTGGGATGTTTCATAGTGCAACCAGTCACTAAAACTAGACTTTGCTGTCCCAGCAGCATATCAGTAAACAACTGGCAGTGAATAGAGATCTTAGAAATATCCCTCTTCCTAGTTTTTATTTTTTGTTTAGAAAACAAACAAGCTGGAAAGATTTCTTTCCTCAGGGAAGGAGAGGACTGAAAGTTCTGGTGATGGCTGATCTTAGCAGCGGTGGGCAATTTATGAATTACACTCAGTTCTACTAATGCCCCATGTACCTGATGTACAGAAGCCTGCTATTTAGCTGGACCACTCCTAAGCTGTAGGATAAATTTATTTTCCTTACATCCCCAGTTTGCCCTCTTTAACCACTGACATATGTGTCTTAAGGGACTTAAATGTTAAAGAAAGAATCTACAAGGCTGTGCCTGCCAGTAAACAGAAGGGAGGGCCAAAGTGCCTGTTCCCAGCATGTGCTTGTCAGGAATATTCTGGAGTCCTGCTGTGTGGCTGTAGGTTGTGGGGACTACAATAACACAAACTGTGGTCAGGGTCTCTCAGGCTGGACACTGACCTGAGTGACTCTGGAGAGTCCTCTCATCCTGCCCTCTTACCTTGCCTTGTCTTGGTCTGTCTTGTCTCCTTAGCTTTTAAGTGCTGCAAGGAATAATAAATATTTTTAATCAAGTAATTATGAACACAGAAAATTCATTTTGTTAATAATGGAGGTGATGGGAGATTCCCCTTTTGAAGCAAACTTATTACAGTTCTATAGGAGCACCAGAAAGGGACTCAGCCACTCACAGGTTAGTGTCAAACTGTGCTGGGAAGGCGTGTGAAGTGTCGCATGAACAGAGGAAAAGCCCTGAGCACTGTAGGTTTTCTCCCATTCATCTCTGCTTTCAAAGCAGCTGAGGACATCTGAAGCTGGGCTTAACTTCTGCATTTAACAGGCTTTTTACTCTACGTCTGTGTAAGTCGTTATCAGAAATCAGCACCCCAAGGAAACTTAGAGGTACCTGTCATGTGAGCATGTTTTGTGGTCCAGAGGCTTACTCTATCACCAGCACAGCTTGTCATCTCCATAGGGATGGGTCAAGTGCTTTTGGGCTCGCTGTTTCTCACTGTAGCCATTCTCCAGATCCTAAACAGCACTAGAAGGTTAATTTCTCTTGGGAATAGGTTCTGCCACCTTTCAGCAGCAATACAAACTCCACAATCAGATCTTGCTAGAAGTCCAGTCTTGGTCAGATCTATGAAAAATGGCAACTTAGAGGGTCCTGACTGTCCAGCCTGGATGTTCTCTCCAGAGAGTGAATAAATTTGCCCTTGGCAAGGGGGACTTCTGTATTGCAGACAAATATCTGCTAGAAACTAAACTGGGACCAAGCCAAAAATAACTACTGGAGGTTTAAGAGAGTATGTCAGGATTTTGCCCTATGAACCTTAACAAGAAAAAGAAAACTCTTACCTCACTCTGGATGGAAGCTTATTTTTCTTGCTACAAATTAAATAACAATGACAGAAGTCTGACCTTTTCCACTCCAAAATTTAATCCCAAAGAAAGAGTTACTGGAAATCTAATTTTGCCTTCGAGGCTGATTAATTATTTGATCATGCAAGTGTGGGCCAGCCAAACAGTTTACCTTTCTTGCATGGCTGCTGTTCCAGTAAAGAATGTCACCTCAGAGAATAGTCAGTTTAGAGTTTAAACTGAGGAGATGTAGAAAATTTCATATGTTAGAACTGGATTCACTCCCACACCTGTTTCTTAAGCAAAAGTAGGTGTCCGTATAAACACAAAGAAACAAAGAGTTCTTGGAGGGATGGGGTGTTATAAACAGCTACTTAGATTGCTGGTAGTAAGTTAAAAATGTTCTGTGGTAGATATTTTACATGGCATCCCTTGGTTTTAAGTGATGTGTATTTGGGATCTACAACTACTCAAAATGTCTTGGTGACAGGGTGGCAAAGCCAAGTAGCTGCAAGTGCTGAAGGGAGAAGGCACTTTAGGCACAAGTCACTGGCAGGAGAACACTGCTGTGGCTCTAACATGGGGTGCAGTAAGGCAGAGCATGAACTTGGGGGCCAGGGACACCCAGGGATGGTGGCAGCAGAAGCTGCTACTTGCTCATGCCCTCCCACTGCCAAGGCTTCCGACCAGAGAGCAGACCCTGCACCAGCTTGGCTGGAGGAGTCCTCTGCATGGGAGCTGGACTGTGCAGTGAAAAAGAGCCACTGTGTTCACAGTCTGCAGGCACTCAGCCTATCCTGCAAATGCACTGCTTGTTTGTATCATCTCTTCCTCAAAATGTGTAACACTGGCTGAAATGGCTATTTTTTTTACTTGCCATTATGGTTTTCTGCAGTGCCAGTGGAAAAGCGCAGGAAGAGGTTTTGCATGCATTTGACATCCTTACAGTTTTTGTGCCCAGAGCTTTTGCCAAGGGGCATTTGGAAATTTTGACTATTTGTTTGGCATTTTGAGATGACCTCCAGCCTTGCTGGATGCAAGACCATGCATTGCTACTGGCCACACCATGTATGAGCACTTATTTCTGTCCCAGGAATTGTGCTTAGACATCTGGAAATACTTGTCCCTGAATGATAGTGAGGCACTGGGATAGATTATCCAGGAAGACAGTATTAACTTCAGTGCTGGAAAGGCCTTTAAGAAACATCTAGAAAACTGTCAGTCAAGCAGGGCATATACCAAGTTCTTCCCTGCACAGATCAGATCCTTTCCAGCTCTGCAAGTGTGAATTCTAGGTACAAAAAATTCCTAGCACCATGTGGGCATGCCCACTGTAACATGAGCATTTGTGTTGTAGCCTCTCTGCATATAAAATATTCTCTGGCAAGAAATGGCAATTCTGAAAACAACTCCAACTTTTCAGAATAACCCTCTCTGTAACTTGTCACATCCCTCTCAATGGCATTTCTCCATTTCTGCTGAGACAAGGGCTCATCTGTTGTTCTCAGTAGTAGTCTGTTATAAATACTTCCTTTCCCCCTGCCAAAAGGTAAAGGTGGAAACAGCAAACTGGTTAAGAAAGGCATTTTGTTAGAAGCGTGTTTCTCAGTATGACAACATGGTTTGGAGAATATTCTGTTTATGAAGAGCTCTTTGTCTCACAGGGGAAGAATCTGCCAGGGAGAATAAAATACTCTAGTGTGGACTTCTCCCACACTCCTTTCTGTGTCCAGAAGCCCCTACATTCCAGTTCACCTTCTATTCCTATTTGTGGCTTTTGGGCAAATCTCACTCATCTCCTCTGAGCTCAAGTTAAGCGTAGCAGAGCATAAAGCTCCAGCGCAGACTGGAGACATTCCTTATCTTATGCATCTCCTCCTGATCTCTGCAATGATCCTCTGACAAAAATGCAAACAAGAAAATGTTTTCAAAGAATTTGTGATGTCTGGGGCAAGAAAGAATTTCCAACCAATTGCCTTCATCTTACCACCTGTCAGAACTCCCCCAAAAAGGCCACAGGGGTGATCATATTTAAATTATTAGTACAAGGGAAGGCTTACTCTGAGATTACAGAAAATACCCTTTTTCCGTAATTCCTTTTTCAAGCTGTACATGTGGTAGGAAGCTCCTTACATTTAAAGGAATGTCACAGTACCTGTTGAGGGTTTGGTAAGTGGCTTTGCTGGGAGGAGCAGCTGAAACATGGTGTTGTGGGCAGTCTACTCAGGCCAAGACCTGGTTTTAAAATTTAGGTGAGCATAAGATTGCTGGTGCTGTGCCAGTTTTGAGATGCTCTGGTGTGACAGCAAGGACTATCTGAGTGCATTTATAAATATGAAACAACAAAAAAGAAAAGACAGGGTAAAAGCAGCTTTTACTGTAAAGCTTTATTTATACAGACATAGTCACCTTCAGTGAAGCATTGCTATACCACTCCTTTAGCAGTTTCAGCCTTTGTCAAAGTGGAAAAAAGTTCTCCACTGCTGCAAAATACCACTTCGGTAAAACAAGCAGACAAAACTCCTGTATCCCTGAAACAAGCTTCAGGTTTTGGACCATTATTTTGGGAAGGAAGGAGATTATTTTTTTCCCCTCCCTTTTTCCTTAGTTCATTCTTTTTGCCTAACAGCTCAGATTTCGGGAGAAGCCTTCATGTGAATAACACTGAAGTACTTGCTCTTTTCTCCACTTCTTGGTGGTGGGGCTCATGTGAGTTCATCGCAGAACAAGATACCAGTGGCACTTGACTGCCAGCCTCCCCTTGCAGACTGGTTATCCCACACAAACGAGTGTCCATGAGCAGAAGGTGCCCAGCACTTCCTTCCCACAGGTCTTTGTCTCACAGCTGCGTGGTGTCCCCTGCCCAGAGTCACTAAGTAATCCCACTCGTGCCGAGAGGCCAGTGGCAGACCTGCCATGGTTGCCTCCACCAGGAGCTCAGAGATCTGATGGTGGCAGAGAATATCCCGAGCTAGAAGTGATCCAGAAGGATCATTGAGGTCCAACTCCTGGCTCTGCACAGGACAGCCCCAAGAGCTGCACCATGCCTGAGAGCATTGTGCAAACACTTCTTGAATTCTGGCAGGCTTGTGGGGCGTGTTCTGGCGCCCAGCCAGCTCCTGGTGAAGAACCTTCCCCTAATATCCAACCTAACCCTCCCCCGGCACAGCTTCAGCCCGTTCCCTCGGGTCCTGTCCCTGGTCACCACGGAGCAGAGATCAGTGCCTGCCCCTCCGCTTCCCCTCGTGAGGATGTTGCAGACCCTCAGTCTCCTCTTCTCCAGGCTGAACAAGCCAAGTGGCCTCAGCCGCTCCTCGCGCGGCTTCCCCAAGGCCGTTCCCCAGCTCCGCGGCGCTGCTTTGGGGGCAACATTCCCGAAGTTCCGGATTTCCCTGAGGCGCCGGGCCGGGCCGTGTCCCCCAGCGCCGCCAGGTGGCGCCGCCGCCGCGCGGGCCGGGCCCTCACGGAGCCCCGCGGCCCCAGCGCTCCCGGCCCCGGGGAAATAACACCCCTTCGATTTATGATCTTTTAAGTACTGTTGCACTCTTAAGTTCTATGCGAGAAGGAACTAGGAAAAAAAAAAAAGAGACAGTAAGAACTTTTCTTTATTCTGACTTACGGGTTTATTCGTTTTATCTAAACATATGTGCTTTCTTTTGATGCTAGAAAATCCTAATTTCCACATCATCTTATAGGAATGGGTGCAGTGATTAAAAAAGAGCTATATTTTAACACGCACGAAAAAGAATTATACCTTAATTTTTTGGAGTGGCAGTTAGCTGCCTTTTATTTTCTATCACAATGTCAAGCAAAAAATAAGTTTTTCTCCAAATTTTCACTGGCATCTTCTTTGTACGCATCACATCAATGCATCTTCGTGATGTGTTGTCTTTCTCCTCCTTACTGGTGACAAAAAGGGCGTATACCTTAGTATTAAATATTTGTGCAGGCCATGTGCCGCCTCCTCTGTGCCCCACTGCACCTCCGAGGGCAGGAAAGCCCTCTGTCCCCTCTGGGGCATGGCAGTAGGAGCAACTTGGGTTTGACTCACCTCCCACTTCTCAGGGCAGCAAAACTCAGTTTTGTCTGTGCCTTGATCTGTTCCTGTTTCACTGTCATTACAAAGGAGGAGGAAATTGTAGTTTAGCAAAAGGCCACCCAGTTAGCTGGGATCCTGGGCCTCCCTACTGGGAGAATGTAGGGGAATTCCAGTCCCAGCAGATGAAGCTCTGTGTAGGCAAGAGGGGGAAAAAGAAATTAATTTTCAAGCCTAAGTCCTTATTTTCTTTTCCTAAGAGACCTAACAGACTATGTTTTTCATTGTGGTTTTCATTATACGTAGGACTGGCCCTGGGATCCTACAAAAATCCCAAGTGCCTTAAGGCTATAGAAACACCAGGCTCTCCATCCTCTGTGGGAATCTCTCCAATAAGCCAGATTTTGCAGCTGATGTTCATCACTGATTTCTCCCGGAGTTGCACTCAGAACTCCCCACACCCAATTTGTACAGAAAATAGAAGCTGCTTGCTCGGTGACAGAGTTAAATGAAGGTACAGCACAGATCTCCTTACCTAGACTAGATCTAACATAGCACCCTCTCAGGCTGCATGGGCATTGCTGCCCTGCAGCTTTCCCATTCCCCTCTGGTGGGAGAGAAGGGCAGTCCCTTCTGTCCCAGTGTGCTTTAATCTTAGGCAATGTGCTGGCTGCAGCAGCTGCTGCTCCAGGAGCTGTGGTGGTGGTCTGCCCTGGGCTAAGCAGGCTGAGTTGGTGTCAGGAATGTGCTGAGATGGTCCCTTGTGAGGAAGCCAGGATTGAAGCTGTCTGGAGTGTTGTATGCATCAATCTGGGGCTGATATTCAGGAGAAGAAAGGGGTTTAACATACACAATGTCTGGAATTGTTGGGGGAAGAGGCAGTTACCTAATCACCATCTTTTACCTGGATCTCTGTGCATCCATACACTGACCCATGGTAAACCCACTGGGAGAGGTGCTGCTTTTTCATTTCAAGGTGTGTCCACTACCTGATTCTATGGTGGCCTTTTTCACTGGTTAGAGATCTGTAATGACACCATGGCTAATTAGCAGTGATGGACATTGATTGCAAAAGCAGAGAGTGCAGAACATATTCAAGAAACATGTTGGAGAGTAGGTGAGACAGACCATAAAGAGCTTTTAAGCTGTTACTGATTGTGGGTGATACTGAAAGAGTGCAAGGAGGGAAGTGACTGCTTCTGTAGGAGAAAGAGCTACAGCTAACACAAGCCAAGATCATTGGGATGGAAACATTGAAATTCTGTATTCTGGCTTGCTCTCCCACTTTTGGTTAGGCCAGAAGTCCTCCCTCTTTCCTGAAACATTGGTGGATCTGTGTGGCAGTACCCATTCTATCTGTGCTTCGGAGGTAAAGGAGCTTTGGCACAGCAGATGAAGAGCTGGCCTTACATAGCCTCTTAGTTGTAGAGGTAGAAGCAGAATAGAAGTCTGCAGGTGACAGTACTAGAAATACCAGCCTGCTTTTCTTCTCTGGGGAAGAAAATACAGTACCTGGAGGGCATGATGGTAACATATCACTCTGTGTGAAGAATAGTGCTGGTCCAGAATTGAAGGTCCTCCTAGTGTGTGCTGAACATAAATAATTTGCCCACAAGTCAAATGGAGAAACAAAGAACTGCACCAGCTCACCTTTGAAAAATTGCCTTTATTAGACCAGTCTTGCTAAAATTGCTTGGAGTAACAGATTCTAAAATTGAGCTACTGAATTAGTCTCAAATGGAAACTGTGACAGCCAGCTTTAAAGTGGAGAAAATTGGATTTAAGAATTGCACCTTGGGCATATAGCAGGATATCTTGGAAGTTGCTGTGCTGTAGCTGATGAACTCATATGGAGCATGGATTTCATGCTGGTGAATAGCGATGTAGTAACTGTTCTACAGAAACATTACAAACCCAGGCTGGAGAAAATCCCTTTAAAGAGGTGACCCAGGTGAGAAAATTCTTTGTAGACAAGTAATCTGCTGTGAGCAAACTGCAGTCCTGAAGGATTACAGTCACTCTCACAAGCATGTGTGGTATGTTCCCAGCTTATGAGGAAGGAGGAAGGAAATGGCCTTTGAAACAGAGTAGTGAGAGTGGAATGGGCAAGTGCTTTTGCATGATTTCAGCTGTGCAACAGCACTTCCAGGGTCAGGTCTCAGTGACAAGGACTCTTGAAGGAATACACCTCTGGTAGATCAGGAAGCCCTATGGCAATGACATGCCCTTAGAGCATGGTAGGTTCTGGCTCCAGGGGGACAAAGTAAGGAAAAGATGAAGGTAGGTGTAGAAAGTTTTGAAAGGAGCTGAACACTTAAATAAGTTAGGTCTCAAAGGTTTTCTGGAGAAGACAGTAAGATTTATTAAGGTCCTTCTAATATCAGCTTGCTTCATTCACACAAAGGGAAAAAATCCATTACTATTACCCAATTCACAAATGATGGTGTCTAGTCTTGAAGAACCCAATTCTGTAAGTATTTTACATGGAAGAAGAATCTCTTTGAGAAATACTTGTGAGCACCTTTGTTCGTTGGGGTGCAAAGGGGTGTAAGGGTTCATAGGACTAACACCCATAGGTGGTAACACCCAAAAGGCATTATGGCAAAAAAAAAAAAAAAACAAACAAAAAATTAAACAAAAAAGCCCCTCTCCTTAGCAATTCTACAAAACAATTTTTTTTTTTTTTACAATGGATTTTCCTACTGATATGCTGTATAAAGGAATGCAGCAGCTTTGCGGTATTAAACTAAAGGTTGTTGGGGGTTTCTCAGAGATCCATACTGCAGTTCTCCATCTGCCTACAGGTTTCTGTATTAATGTCTAGTATCAGGATCCTTTCTAGAATGCAGGAGTAATTCTTGGCACTGGCTATCGGTATATTCTTTAAAATAATCAAATGAAGTCAGAGGGGTGGGGGGTTTTAATTCGGGAATTTAAATTAGTCATTTCAGCATTTCGCAGTTACTCTGTGTTAAAGAGTCCACATCAACTGGCGAGCCCTGAGAAGAATACTGGCTTAGCTGGCAGTTTCAAAGAAGATTTTTTGTGCATCTTGGGTGATTTAACTTAATCCATCTCCCTGTCTCAGCTCCTTATCAGCAAGACGGAGGTGATAACACCACCCCATAGGGGTGACATGGGGATAAATGTAATCAAGAGATTGTGCAGGCATTAGTGTACTAACAACCACAAAATACCTAAGATTTCTTATCTAAATACGAAGGTTAATTGCACTCTTGAGAGGTAGCTAGCTTGCACTCTTTTTAGTTGATAAAAGGGAGCATGCTTTGTCCAGCTTCAGACCACTCATCAAGAATGCAGTTGTATGGTGCTGGACTCCTTTTCAGCTGCAAAACGATTGCCATGGACATAGCACGTGGGCATGTAATGCTCTCTGAAACGCCAAGGGTTGGATTTCCAACAGAGCTGCACGCTCTAAATGGAGATTTGACATTTTCTAAGGGGTTCATCTCCCATTGAGAACAAGAAGAGACTCTGGGAGCTTAAGCGCTTTTGAAAAAAAATCTGGCCTCTGTGCAGGAACTGAGCTTTCTTAAGACTGAAAAAAATGGATGAAGGGTGTGTGAAATCAAACCATAAACGAGCTCAGAGCAGCGGTGCCCTGTGACCTGGCTGGCGAATGGAATAGTGTGAGCATAATGTGCACACGGACAGTGAGAGAGAGAATTATCGCAGAGATGATGAGGCACCTGGATCAGAGTTTCAAAAGGTTAATATGCTTGTCAGAAGACAGAAGTTGGTCTCTACTGGCAGCAATAGCTCTTCAAAGCTCTTCTGACTATTTGTTTTACCAAAGCTGTATGCATCAGTATTGTGCTTTTCAGCCGCATATGTGGCCTTTAAGTCTTAATCCTGTTCTGGCTAGGGTCAAATTCAAAGGCTTTCCCCTGCCCCACTCCATTAAGCTTCTGATATGACTTTTATTGTGAGGCAGTCAGGCATTATACTGATTCCTGGGTATAAAAATGCACAGCTACATTTTCCTATTATGAGAGGCATCCTGCTCTGTTCACACATGCTGGATGCCCTGCAGAAGTTTTTTACTTTTGGTTGGATTGAAGAGCTTTGAAACTATCCAAATCATGATTTTTTCCCCCCTATTTCTCAGTCACTGCTTTTTTGCTCCTGTTCTGAAACAGTCTGTCACAGATGTGCTGGAATACCAGCACACATTGAAGTGTAGCTGTTATTCCTTTGTAGCACTCTTGTCTTGGAGCTCTGCATGCTAGAAAAGGACATGTCCAACTCTCTTCTTCTAGATGGTCTTCTGCAGAGGGAGCCAGCTTGGAACAGGTGGAATTAGTGTGTTATGTTATGCTTTTTATCAGATAATGAGTATCTGTATCAGTTTCCATAGGAATACAGGTTTTCCATGGACTTTACCCTCAGTTTCTCTCAGGTCTGTAGGGATCCTCCCTGCAGACACTGCTGAGTTTTAAGACACTGTAGTTTTCTGGGGAATGTTTGCCATTCCCTGTGTTGTCAGGCTTCCTTCCAGCTCTGTGTCTGGCCTTGAAATTCTGACATTCTAGGCCGTATAGAGGAGTGTGAATCGTGGGTATGTTCCTAGGTGAATGGAGGAGGCCTCCCAAACACCTTCCTAGAGGGGATTAATTCTGTTGAAGAGTGGTAATGGCTGTCTCTCTTATCTTGTAGATGAGCACCTTAGCATCAACCACACTGTCCCTTTTCTCCACTCATCTTATACCGGTGTGCAACTCCACCCTATACTGTGCTCCCCAGTGTCCATTTCACAGGCAATACCAGGGAAGAGAAATCAAGCCATGGAGGGCATCTGTATTCCCTCTGTAGTGCAGGCAATCCAGTTTCATCTGAGGGCACTGGCACTGTGGTTTCAGTTCTTGTTCTCTGTCCCAATCAGGTACCAGACCCAGGTACATCCGTTGCTTGTGATCTTGGCAGAAGATCCAGCCCAAAGTGCAGATGGAGATTCTGACTTCACTTCCTTCTCTTTGTAGCTGACAGGTTTTAAACTGAGATGGGAGACATTAAACTGACACTTATTTGCCTTCTGTCTAGGGTAACTGGTAGATTAATATTTTGGTTGAGAATATATTTTATGCTAAATACAATATTTTACAAGACTCGAAAATATAGAAGAGTTTAAATGTTTTGCTTTTCAGGTTTTATGTGCAATAAAATGATGACTGGTATCAAATAGGTGTAATTTAATTTTTATGTGACTGTTTCTCCCTCTTCAATTCTCAAATAAAATGCTCAGCACCTTTTAAAAAGCCCACCTGCACTAAGAGACTGCTTTTTGTTGGCCTCTAGAGCATTAGTTTGAATTTGTTAACAGGAAAATACCTTTTGAAGGAGGATTATACAAGCTAAGAGACGTTTTTAGAATGGGAAAAAGTGAAATTGCAGGCAATGAACTCCTGGAAACAGACTCAAGCATAGGATAAATAAGTGCAGCCTTAACTGTGCATCCTCTCCTGCAAGGTGTGTTCAAACTGTTTAAATTCTGTCTGTTTTGCTTGCTGCACGGGGGAAGTCCTTCAGCCAGACCATCCTGCTGCCCCTTGTGCTGCAGCTAGCAGGAAGAACCAGAATCGCTACTGCTCTTTGTAAAGGTGGTTTAGATTCTTTAAACCGTTTGGTGCTGCTCGTAGGAATTCCTCTGGCAGATCTTAATTCAGTCTAAGGTGACCTTCCTTCCCTATTTCGTTTGTCAGCAGGTCCAGGATTCTGTGCAGCGAGGAGCCTAAATACATGTATATGGAAGTGCAGATGAGGGAGTTGTTCTCTGAGTTCAACAAAGGGAACTTAGCCCCCTTTGGGGGCTACAAAGGCCAACAGCTTCACTGTGGGGTCTCCAGTGGTCATGGCCATGAAATAAAGTCATGGAAAGGGACAAGAGGCAAGATGCCAGCCTCTCCTGCAGCACTCTCTGAGGATGGCTCAGCACTCTATTCCTCATGAGTCTTGAGCATCTCTGTCCCCTGAGAATAGGAAGATTCCTCAGTGGAGTTAAAACATCTAATTCCTTTCACAGATTTTCTTCAGAGAAGCTTCTGACATACAGCTGTGGCAGCATTGTGTTACTTGTACATTACCTGTTTTTCTAACGTGAGGATTTGCTGAATGAAGTGTATTTCTTTGCTCTTTGAACAGTAAAAACCTGGAAGCCATGTTCTTTATTCTCAAAGGATATATATCCACACAACTCTTACCAACACAAGTAAGATTTCACATAGTTAAGGATTGCTGAACTGAGCTTATAGCGTATTAAAAATAGTAAAAAAAACCCAAAAACCAAAATCAAAAAAACTTGCATATTTTTTTGCTGTTTAAATGGCTCAAGTAGACCATCTGCTTCTGAAACAGCTCATGTATTTCTGCCTCTGGAACTGCTCATATATTTTTGGATTTGGTTACAAACTGACCACAGCATTGCAAACAGCACTCATCTGCGGAGATATCTCTTTCTATACACAAGACTGGCAAGAAAGATGTGTCTAATCAGTGTTTTAGAAGTCAGACAGGAATGGTATGACTCCAACTGGCATAGACATGTCCTTGTAATATCATTTCACTACCATTTAATTTTTATAAAACAGGAAAAGTTTAAAATGGATGTTACCATAATGGGAGCATCCAATGAATCCTCTGTTTGTGGCAAAAGAAAGCTGTCCATCTAAGGTGACTTCATTTAAGCCTTCTGTGATTCACATGGGATGTAGAATTACAGCATTTGTTTTTAAGCAGAATTATGGATGAGGCCCAAGACTAACCGACAGCTCAGTTATTTCTTCCTGATGCATTTCATTAATAGCCCCTGCACCTCTCACCTCTATGAAATTGGCAGCCAGTGAGGTGTCTGTAAGAGGCTAATTGCCTCCAGAGTCAATTGTCCTGGAGCCAATTGTTAATCTCCTGGTGTTAATTGCCAAAAGCAGGGGAAATCAGGGTAGGCAGGGGGCACAGGAGCTGCATGCATATTAGAGCTGTGTAGCAAAATGCAGGTGTTCAACTGCGCTCCATGACACCACGGCAGAACTTAGCAAGTTGAAAACATAATGAGGCACAAGCTGAGTGTAAATCCTGCATGTTTTGCTGCATTTTTCATTCATCACTTTCAGATTGCTACTCTATGAGGGAGCTATAAAGCAGGTGGGGTGGAATCTGGGCCCTGAGGAGGTCAAATATAATGTACCAAGGATCTGACTGGGATGCCTGTACTAGCTGATGTTGAGATAACACTAGCAGTATTGTGATGGGTTGGGAAAGAAAAAGAATGGAAGTGCAACAGTTGTATAGCTTAGTTCTCTGTTTTGCCTTGGCTTTTCAATGTGATGTTTCCAGACAGAAGAGTGAATTTAATCCTAGAGCTAAATGAATCTCTGGAACTATTCTAGTAACTTCAGTTGAGTTGATCCCATCTCCATAAAGATATATCTATGGTGTGTTTGACTTGTGCTTTTGGATCTGCTTTTTTAACATTAGATGATTGACTACCTTCCTGAAAAATAGAGAAAACTGTGTTACTTTATGGATAAGCTATAAACAACTATGAAGTTATGCGGTCTGTAGTTTGAGCCAAAAATCTGAGCAAGATATGTTTGATAAGATACCTATTATGCGCATAATCTGTTGAAAAAAAACCCTGCTCATCTCTTTTTTCAGTCTGTCAGACTGGTGACTTTTGAGCATCCCAGTTTACAGCTTCTGTCTAGACTATGGTTTGACCTTTTGTTCCTGGTGTCAGATGGTGACTTTCAAGAGCTCGAGTCTGCTGCTGTTGGGCAGTGATGGAAGTGTGTATTCTGCTAACCTGAGCAGCTGGAACATCTGTTGGGGGAATAAAACCATCACTTGTTTGTCTGGATGTTTGAGTGATAAGAGACTTAGGCTGTGGGGCTTTGTCAGCATGTGTGACAAATGTTTTATCTCCCAGTTTACAGTAGAATTCTTTTAAAGAAGTACAGGTTACTTTAGATATTTTTCGATTCTTTTTTAATCCTTTTTTTTTTTTTTTTAGCTGGAGGGGAAGAATACAGAAAGCTACTGTGGCTACTGTATATTGTAATTGACATTTTGCAAACTAGTGGCAACAACAATTAAGTTAGCTTACAAATTCTAGTCTGGAAACTGCCTGCATGACTCAAGGGGCTGAGAAACACTTAAAAAAATAGCCCTGAAGATTTTTTGGATGCTGGTGACATGAGTGGGAAAATTAAATACAAAAAAGGAGGAGGTGAGATTACCACACTGATAGTATTATGGTTAGTGAGCAGCATAACAGTAACAGATTCAAAGAGCACCTCTGTTTTGATTCGGTTTTCATGTTGGCTGCAAGCTGTACTTTTAACACACTGTGTAGATATGCTGAAGAGCCACCTACAAAGTCCTACCCTTCAGCATATTTCTTTCTCTGTGTAGTATGGTGCACTAACTTGTATAGGAGCAGTGAAGGAAAGAGGAAATAAGCTTTGTGACCTAGTTTTATACACAAATTAGAAGGCCTAATTTGAGGCACAATCATTTCATCAGGTGTGTGTTACAACTTAAACTGGCAGGATGATTGGGTCCCTTGAGAGAGAATTTAGTTTTGATTTATTTTTCCCTGCCCTAACTGCAAAGCTACTTGATATTTGCTTAAATACATGTGGATTTGGCACCTGCAGCTAGCATTGTGACAGATGTAGTTACAAAATTAACATAAATTTATAAATAAAGTAACAAAAAGCACAACTGCAAAGATAAAGTTAAAGGCAGGCCCTGCCACTGAACTTAGTTACTAAAGAAATGACCTGGTTTTCTTTTCTTCCCTCAGCTCTGTACCTTCTGGACAGTCTGAAACTAGTGAGTTATGTAACATCAAAGCAACAGAGTTTCAGGTATTTTAGGGAAATCTCTTCTGTGGAATGGAGAGAAGACCTTCTTACAAGGGAACTTCTCTCAGTGTCCCCAAAAGTGCAGTGAAGAGAAGTGCTGTCACAAGCCCTTGCTTGCTGCTGTACCCTTGCTTGCTACCCGAAGAGGAAAGGCAATCTCCTAGCATGCTCCAGGATATTCCCTTCTCCCTGAGGATGAAAGCCTCTGAGACCAGCAGCCCTCAGAAACACAGCGGTGCCTGCCTGCACTTGAGGAGCTGTGAGTACATTTTTACCATAATGGCTTGTATGTCTTAAGGAGGGCTCTCTGCCTTTGGTGATGGAAGAAACTGGTGGTTGGCCTTCAAAGGGAGGAGCTCTGCAGGGAAGCAGCCAGCCTCAGGATCAGCAGAAGCACTACTGCTACTGCTGAGACCTTCTGGAGGAAGGGATGGTGTGGTTCTCCAGCCTCCAGCCTGGGATTTGTGCCAGTGGCACAGAATGCTACTGTTCGGTTCTGTAAAGCCTCAAATCTCATTTCGGTAAAAGTTGTGTTAATGTGTATCCAAGCTGTGCACACACTGCTGAAATCCACTTCTCTAAAGCGCTTTCTGGTCATGGTTTATATTCTCCTTAGAATGAATCACAGATGTTTTGTTGTTCGGGGTTTTTTTCCCCTTAATCCCATCAGTTACATGGTGGGTGAGCATGCTGTGGTTTGAACTAGGTCTGTTTAATTTTTTACTTCACAAACTGGTGGTAATACGGGAAAGGGAGGGGAAGGAAGGTTTATAGTCCAGACACACAAAGGAAGATCATATCTACTTCCTCAGTGTGTTGGACTTCTGTGTCCAGGTTTTGGTAGTGACCAGGGGCTGGCCCCATGCTGGATACAGCTGGCTCTAAAACAAACCCACTGCTGTCCAAAGCTGAGCCCATTAGTGAAGCTGGTGGCACCTCAATGGAAATGTGTTTAAGAAAGGGTAAAACATGTCGTGTGGCTGTTTTGAGAGAGGAATGAGGAAAAAAAAAAAATAACAGCCCTGCAGGCACCAAGGTCCATGAAAAAGGAGGGGGAGGAGATGCTCCAGGCACTGGAGCAGAGGTTACCCCAGAGCCCGTGGAGAAGGCTGCAGTGAGGCAAGTTGTCCCCCTGCAGCCCTTGGATGACCATATCAGAGCAGATATCCACACTGCAGCCTGGGGAAGACCCCATGCTGAAGCAGGGGAGCAGTGTGAGGAGGAAGGACAGGCAGAGAGTGACTATTGTATGGACTGACCACAAACCCCATTCCTCATCCCTCTGTGCTGCTTGGGAGAGAGGGAGGTAGAAGAGTTGGGAAGTTGATCTGGGAGGAATGGGATTTGGGGTGAAGGTGAGGGTTTTTTTTTTTTTATTTTATTGGGTTTTGGACTTTTGTTTAGTTTTGTGGGGGTTTTTTTTATTTGGTTTTTAGTTCTATCTTTGTTTTTCTCACCATACTAGTCTATTTCTAATGGGCTATAAATGAAATTAATCTTAGTCTGTTTTGCTTCTTACATTAATTGGTGACTGATTTCCATGTTTTCATCTCGACCCAGGGGCTTTTCCATCTTCCTTTCTATCCCCTGTCCTGTTGAGGAGGGGGAACAACAGAGCAGCTGGGTGGAGGTCCGGCAGCTGGCCAGGGTTAACCTGCTGCACTTGCTTACAGTATGGCCACACAGAAAGTTGATTTGGTAAATGACAAACACAAGAATAATAGAAGTCACCAGCCTTGGAGAGAATGAACAGTTGGTACTGTGCAGAGACACAAACTCCCTGACAACAGAATGGGCTCTCCATACTCCACAGGCTGACATTCCCTAAGAAAATCTCACTCTCCCTAGTAATGCCAAAAGCTCAATTGTATGGCACCATTTGCAGAAAGGGCACTCTGTCAGTAGAAATAGATCAGTTCACTTTTCAATAGCCTGAGTTTGAAGTGCTGTCATTCAAATGGAATCTATACCAATAGTTGTTATTTATAAAGTGATTTCAAGTCTGTTTTGTGTCATTGAAAGAGTGTAGTTTGCAGTGGCATTGACAGAAAACTTTCTTCTGAGGGTTAGCTATATGTTTTTGGGGGAAAAACAATGTGCCTTTCAGGATGCATTTGCAACATTATTTGATTTTGAGACCAGTGAAAAGGAAACTAATGCAGACTTGAAAGTCATTAGTCATAAACTTCTGCAGTCCAAACTATGCATATGGATTCTCTGTTTGTTTTACTTAAATACTGACTACAAGAGAATAATGAGGCACCATGAAGCCTCCAGAAAACAGTTCTGTTTGGTGGTGGGGTTTTTTTATGATGAATCATATGTAGAAAATGGTCGTTCTTCTTCCTGTGCAGGGCTGGACAGACAGCTTAATGGTATTTGTTCCTCATCAGCCTTTGACAGATGTTATAGAGTCAATATGGATATGTTACCCTAGTTCATCTCCAGGAAGACATAGCTGTGATAGAATTATGGCTCATGTTTCATAAATCAGACCTGAAACCATACCAGAATGGATCAAGATAATGTACTGTAGCTGCTGCTGTTGCTCTGGAAGACATTGTTAACTTTCTGTTCTGAAGAAAGGTGACATAAATATTCCTTTTTGCCTTCTAGACTGCAGAAGGAAGATGTATCAAATTACCAGAACTGGGTAACCTTTCTAATTGGGTTAGTTTTTCTTAATATGATTAAACTAGGGGTAAACTCAAACTTTTCCTCTCACTTAGGCCAAGGTATACTTCACTGTTTCAGCCATGGTTTTCCATAGTCACCTCTCAACAGGGTTTATAGATTCTCTTTGCTGGAGCTAAGTCGTGTTCTCCTTTGCAAGCACTTCAAAGCACAGTTGGAATTGTAACTCCAGCATGGGTGGTTCATAAGAATAGGGAGTCACACCAGAGGGCAAAGGGAAGGAGTAACTCATTACACAGATGTGACACTCGTGGAGTGACGAATGTGTGAAGTGATTTGGAAAAATGTCTTTGCAGGTCGGATAATATTATTTCAACAGCTGCTGTGTGATTTATTATCTCTGTTCCCTCTCCTGTAATATCACCTAGACATCCTTTAAATAGAAAGAGTCCCCGAAGTCACAACTTTTAATTGAGAAGGGATGGTGAAAGAGAAAAAACGTAGCATTTAATTAGCTCTAGAAAATGCTTTTCTTTTATATGTGTTTCTAAACTGCTTCTTATAATCCCATAGTGCTTTTCAGTTAAGCACCTCATAGCACTTCTCAAGCCCAAGGTCACTGTAGTGTAGACTGAGAAAAATCCTACTTGTAAGTACGAATTGCTGCCTCTCCTCTTCAGTATGTTGATTTTTAGTAGTGCAGTTGTCCTTTGGGCACAAAACCCATCTTGTTTGCAACCTTGGATCTCTTTTTAACATCCCTACTTCTACTGGCTTCAGTGGATTTTTTCTCCTAGTGCAAATGTCAAAGGAATGAGACACAGGAAAAGCATAACAACATAAGAGGTATGAACTTTCCACTTAAAGGTGTTGACTTGCTGTTGATTTTGGAAATTATTCAACACATGTAAGTCCTAAAGACTTTAAGCACACAATTAAATCAAATATGTGTGTAACTTGAACATGTAGTAGTTATACATGTAAACTAGAATGAAAAATTGCATAGAACTCATTTCACTACTGAAAAGTAACAAAGAATTTTTCCAGTATCTGTTGACTTAAAATAGTCTTCTGAACAAGTTCCAGGTATCCAAAGAGGATATGTGTTTGTCTTCAGTTTTGGCATAAAGGCAAAAAACAAAAAAGAAAAAACAATTTTCTGACAATTATAAGAAACTAAAGTCTTGCATGAATGTATGGAATTTTGAGATAGGGTAAACACTTTTGTTGGGAAACATTTTATAAAGACAAATATTTATATTTGTATCTAGTTGGGGTTGTTGGTTTTTTTTGGTTTGTTGGTTTGGGTTTGTTTTTTTTTTTTTTGTTTGGTTTGTTTTGGGTTTTTGGGGTTGGTTGGTTGGTTGGTTTTTTGGGTTTTTTTTTTGGTAGAAAAACTCAAGGAAAAGAGAGGACATATTATTGACCTGAAACAACCTCTACTGAAATTAACATGGTCAAGTACAACGAAAATTGAGGCTCCTATTTTTGACTGTAATGTAGGTGAGAAGATAACAGGATACAAGCTGAACATTGGAGCACAGAAAATATGAGATTTGGCAGCATCTCCTTCAAAAACAAAACATTTAGAAGGCTCTGTTGGGATTTGTTTCACTTATCTGTACAATATAGGTGTCTGTAGCAGAGCCAGATATCCAGGAGCTTTTCAGTCGGTGGGCACTTTCAGGTCATGATTCACCTCGTTGCACTTTAGATGTCTAAAACAGGGCAAATTAATTCTGTCATGTAAATGTGTTTTCTTTTCTGTTGACTAACCATGTATCGACATTTGACCAGTTGGACACCAAATGGATGGAATATAAGAGTTGGTGAAATGGATCTACCCTAGAAGAGACAATAATAATGGTTTTGAAAGAAAAATTTACAGAAAATTAACTTTACAGAAAATACCAGCAATTTATTTACATAATCAGAAATAGAGACTGTTTCAGAAAAGCCAAACAATCACGTTAAAGCACTTTTAAAATCCCAAACACAGGAGATGATTATAGGTTTTATAAAAAAAATACAATCTTGACAATCTGAGTAAGTGGTTTTCCAGTTTCCTTTTTCTTTTTGGATGGGGCAGATATTTCCCTGTTCCCTAACCCTTCAATAATAATTTATTCTATATGAAGAGAGGATCCTCTTCATGTCTTCTGCAAAGATGTTTTTGGGGGTTTTTTAAGTCTCTGTGTTCATTCCTATTCAGCTGGATTTTTCCCCCCAAGTAACATATACGTCACTCCAACTCCTGGAGACAAATCAATTTGCTCCTGAAAGTAGCTCACTTGAACTGTAGCTGGGAAAGTGCTACAGGGTGAATGGAGGGAGCACGCTTGTGTTTTGTAAATTATATGCAGTTTGTGCTGTTCTGGTGCTGTGCTGCTTCTGCTCACCACATCCTGCCTTCCTGGCTACCAGCTTTCATTCTGACACCCTTGTGTCTAATGAGCAGAAGAGCAGGATGCCAGCAATATGTTCTGAAGAGCGTGAGTAATCCCTGGTGTCTGAGAATAGAATTGGGTTGAGAAACCCTATGAAAAGCCAGTAATTCCTCTTATTTCAGCCTCTCTGTGCTCTGAGTCACACTTCAGATGATAGCCCAAGGTCAGTTGACAAAGACATCTGAATTTCAGTGCAACTTAAGGGTGCATTGCCATTGCTGGGGAAAATACTTGTCCATTTAAATGTTGCCTTTTAACACAGGCAATGAACTCAACAAGGGGATTCTGCTTGCCTTGCAGCTGCTTTGGCCCTTACAATTGATAAGTTTTTCTCCAATATTTCACTCCATAAAAAGGGTCCTTCACTAGCAATGGGGGAAACTGCAAAGGAAGTATACACACGGCGAAAAAAAAGAGAGCTGAACTTCACTGGAATTTGGCAAATATTTTAATGTCTGCTTTGCCCAGGAATTTGTGTTGGCTGCTCTGGTTATAGCTGCGGTGACGGGATTCATTGGAATTTTTCTTGGATTTGACTTTCGGGAGGGTGTTCCCCAAGTGAAGCCATTTGCATTGCAGGACAAAAGCCAAGCTCTACCTAATAAATGTCACAAGCAAACACCAGTCTTTGGCAGACTTGACCACTGCTACCTGTTGCAGGGCAAACTGATGTTTCGTCTGAAGCCGGTGATGTTGTTCTGGACAGTGCTGAACCACTGGGTTTGATCCACTACAGCTGTTAATTGCAGTGGGCAGAAGTGTAAACATCCATCACCTCTAGAAATTGCATCCTCAAAACAGCTTAAAAAATTGCTTCTATTCCTATCTCCTCCAAGCCTTTTTACTAAGAACTTTACAATTAATATTACAATGGTCTTACAGCAACTGTAAATTTTGCTTGAAGGTCCTACTTTAATCTTGAAATACATCATATATTCCTTCTCCTGATAGCTTCACAGGTGCATGGGGGGTCTTATTTGGAGGAAAGAAGAAGGGGGCAAGACAGCTGTTTAGCTCCAGAAAGGATTGTCTTTCCATTCTCTGTGGAGATGGCTTCCTGGAGGTGGGTGGCCTTTTATTCATGCAGAGGGAGAGTTGCTGACAGAAATCTGTGTAGGGAAATGAGCTTTGTCCTAATTCCACTGGAATCAGCTGGGTTAGGGAGATTCTCACATGCTTTTTAAAATGAGCTCAGAATCAGTATCTTAAAAGACGTTACCATACATTAATAGAATATCTTTGCAAACACTTTTTGACTGACAGGCAATCCTAGGCTGAGGTAAGGAGTGTGCCTGACTATTAACATGGGTATTTATTTGACTACCTGCCTTCAGACAGCACATTTTAGGGCAGCTTGTCAAATGAAATGTCCACTGACTGGCTGGAATCATTACAGCAATATGGTTTTTCCTTGGGGGACAAAGCCCAAGACCAGGCCTCTTTATGATATTGCTGTTTTAGACAGAGAAGTTAAAAACTATCCCCACAGAATATAATCAGAAGAAACATCCAGAAGATTTTCTCATCCACGTGATTTCACCCTATGGTGGTTAAGAGTTGTGATGGGATTGGAGTCACAATGGTCTCAGGTTAGACAGAGAATCTGAAATTTGTTGTTTGTTTCAGATCTGAAGGCAGCTTTCATGTCTAAAACTTGTGTGTATTTCTTCAACAACATTAGACATTCTGTAAAAATTTGTCTGTTTTTAAGAGGATGAAGCTAATCAGTACAAAACAAACCAACATTGTTTCTGAGATTCTTTCCTTAGAGAGGAAAAGTTGCACAGACCCTATATGTCTCTCACAGATACCTCTGTTTTCTAATGGCATTCTGTTTAACCTTTCAACATGCTCTTCAATATTAGCCTGCTTGTAATTTTTTTTATAAATTGCACCCTGAGTTTACTACATGCTGTATTTACATCTGTGCTGTTTTTCAACTGCAGTTTTGCTATTTTTAGAGCTTTATCAATAAATAGTCATGTGGGCGGTTGTGTTTGGTTAAGGTTTTTTTTGTGAAGCTTTTTTATTATACAAAATAATCCACAAAACCCTGTCTGGACTTCTTTTGATGTCACTGGCATCTGGATCTTAATCTCTTAAGTCTTTCTTTCCAGACATCTCTTGGATGACAGGACTATTTTTATTCAGAGATACTGAATGCTGGTTATTATCATGGGAATGGTAGGTGATCACACCCACAGTACTATCCAGACTCCCTGCTGCTCTGGAGCTGCTAAAGTTTCCACTCAGAGAGAGACATGCTTTAGAAGTGCCTGAGCTGTTCGTGTACTTGTTCTATAACTTGGCACCCACCTGAGAAGACAACTGTGTTTCCTTATGTTACCTCAGTTATGCTCTTTTCTGTAGGAAAACCAAAAACCGGCTGTCTCAATCTCTCAAAAATAGGCTGCTGCATTTCATTGTCCTGACTCACCAGGAAGGTTGTCATAGTTGGAAATTTGCAGAGATGCTGTAAGCATTTGGGTGGTTGTTGAGTTTATAATCACCAATGTCCATAATGATGCTATTGCTTCATAAAGTACTCTTAAAAGTAAATGGCAACACAGCTGGTGATTTTGATCTTAATGCTTTAAAACTCTCCATCGCTCCATTAGAGGATGATGCTCACAAAAAAAAAAAAGTAACTATTGTTAAGCCACATTGAAAAACTGTCCACCTTTTCTAACAGCACAAAGCACTTCTCTTCTTGTGTCACTTGGCCGAGTATTGAGTTCTAGGCTTTTGCCCTCATCCCTCGATGTCTTATCCAGATTCCTGGAGACAGTCCAGTTCTTTCTGTTGAAGTGCTGCAGTTGCTGTAGTGCTGCAGAGCATGTATTGACAGGGAATGCTGAAATACCAGGCTCTGCTTCTGGTTGACTTTTGCTGACTGCCCTAACGATCCACCACTTCGATGCATTACATATAAATACTTCTCCTTGTCTAGTGCTTTTTGCAGAATGCCTTTCTGTTATGTTTGCAGTCTGGATTTAAAAGAAAAACAAATGTAAAGCTTCCTTTACATTAAGAAGACTAGAAAATGGTCACTGCATATTAAAACTGCTAAAAGAAAAAAATTGAGAAAATCCACAGAAAGTAGGCAAAATACTGTGTAAAATCTTCCTTAATGAACAATGGAATTTGTTCCTAATAAAAGGAACTTTAGGCCAAACCTAAATAATCTACTCTGTTCCAAATGTCTAACTAATTACTAGTTTATCCTTGAGGTAAAATCTTTGGCTTTTGCAAAGTGGAAATGGAAAACCCTGATGACTTTGCATGTTTCTGTCACAACTAACCGGGAATGAACACTCATACCTTCTGGGTTTGTTGACTGAGGTTTTGTTTGCTTGTTTCTTTTGTTTGGGGCTGTTTGTTTGTTTGCGGGATTTGGCTTTTGGGGGGGGGGGGAGGGGACAAGGGTGAGAGGGGATGGAAGGGGAGGGGTTTTTTTAGCTTAAAATATGTTTTACTCCACTTGCTTCCCAGCTTCGGACTCAGACTGTTTAGAGCTATTTTCATTTTAAAGACCCCTCCCCCAACCCATCGGAAGAACAGACAGAAGCGCGAGGGAAAAAAATCCTTTTACACGTGAAGATGGTATCAGCATCAGTATAATGATTTTCACTTTAGCAAAAAGAAAACAGCAAAGTGGTATTTGGGCTCATCGGGGGAACAAACAGAACTGTTACCACCGAACAAAGATGAACGGTATATTGTTAAGAAGACATTTCCATTCAGCACTGTACTTTTCAACACCTGTGTAGCTCACAGGAAGGGGACAGTCCCAGTTTGGGAGCTGTGCCGTGTGGTTCGCGTTGGGAAACCTCGGGACTCAGCTGAGCCGCAGTCGCTCACAGCCCCCGGCTCCCCAGCAGCCGCAGCCGTCCCGAACCCGATGCACGCTTGGACACGGCAGATGCCTTTTGTTCTGTAGCTCGCAGCTCCTCTGCATTCCTCCCACGTACGGGCTCGTATCTCATCGCCTGGTGCTGCTCTCGGCTCCCGAAAGGTAGATCCACCTTCGGCGGACCGACCGCGGGGCACGGATCTTTTGTTTTCCGCCGACAAATGAGCAATGTTAGTTAATTCGGAACACTTAGAAGTCTCGCGCTTAGAAACAAAAGAACCCCTTTTCATTTCTGTCAGGCCAGGTGGCACTGTTTGCCCCGGGGATGGCTCCGTGCGCCTGGAAGTTGGTGTTCGCAACGATGATAAAATGAACAGCTCCCGGCCGGGACAACCCGACACCGGCAACACACGACGGCAGGGTCTGCCTGTAACATAACCTCCGGAGCGAGGGAAGACCTGGTAGGAGGCATTTAGGGTTAGCACAGAGTGACAGGCACCGCACGAGAGTGGGAGAAGAGAATTTCTCTCCACAAACGGGGTGCGGGGCAGAGCCAGGCGGGGGCGGATGCTCCTGCCCGCCGGCGGCTGTCGGACCCCGAGCCCCTGAAGAGGGCGAGAGTGACCCAGAGGTGGTCAAGTTCACGGGCAGCGGGGCCGCTCGAACGGCAGCCGCCGGACGCCCGGGGCCGCTCGGGGCCGGGGCGCGTCCCCGCGGCCCCTCGGGGCCGCCCGGCTCGTCCCCGCCCGCCGCCGCCGCCGCCGGGCGGGACCATCTCTCCCCTTGGCGAGGGGGGGGCGCGCTCCGCCCCGGCTCCCCGCCTGGCCCGCCTACCCCCCGCGCGCGCAGAGCGCCCCTCCGCCTGGCGCGCGGGGTGGTCACGCCCAGCGCAGGCATTAACGCCCCCCGGCGCGGGGCGCGGGCGCCTGGGCATCCTCCGGCGGCGGCTCCTCGGCGCGGGGCGGGCGCGGAGCGGCTCCCAGCGCCAGCTCTGCGCGCTCCGCCGCCCCTCTCTGCGCCGCCGGACAACGCCATGAAGCCGGCGGTGCTGGAAGTAATGAGGATGAACCGGGTGTGCAGGATGGTCCTGGTCACTTCCGTGGGCTCCTTCATCCTCGTCATCTTCTATTTCCAAAGTATGTTGCACCCAGGTAGGGCACCGGCACCACAACCGCACCGGCATCACCGGGACCACCGGCCCCGCGGAGGGCAGCGCCCGCCCCGCTCCCCGCCGGCGCAGGTGGCGGGCGCCCCGAGAGCCCTCGCTGGCTGCCGCCGGCCCCGGCTCTCGGCTCCCGGCGCCGCTGCGGCAGGCGCGGGGCTCGGCGGCGGCGGGCGCGGCGGGCGCGGGAAGGTCGCCTTGCCCCCCGCAGAAAACTTCCCGCGGGAAGGAGGAAAGTTGGTTTATTTAAGAATTTTGTTATTTTCCGCTTTATATCGTGCCTTTGGTGAAGGGGGATGGAAGGCGACAGCGGCTGGCGAGCGCGCCGTGGCAGAGCGGCGCCGGGACCTGCCCGGACCCCGCGGGTCCCCCCCGCCGGGAGCGGGACCCCAGGTGCCGTCTCCCATCTGGGGTCGCGGGCCTTCGTCTTCCCAGCTTTTCGTTTTCGGACGTGTCAGGGACACCGCGGCCGAGCAAGGGCATCCACCACCGCCCCGACAGCTCCGCGCCGGCTCGCCCGAGTTGTCCGGAGCGCGGGGGCCACTGCCCAGCCCGGGCCATCCCTGCCCGCGGCGCTGCTGCCCGGTCCTGCCTTGTCCCGGTGTTCGGGCGGCCGAGGGGCTCCGGGTGGAGCCGCTGGCTGGGCACGGGTGTCCGCAGGGACGCAGGCTGCGGAGCGCCGTGCGGAGCGCCATGCAGGGGTGCATGGGTCACCTCGGATCCACACTCCCGGGTATACCTAATGCGACTTCAGTTTTACCGTTTCCCTCATCCTAGGGATGGAGCTGTACCGGGGGCAGCAGATGCTGGCTCCCAGGGAAGTCCCACGTAGATAGCTTCTGATTCACACAAAGGTGGGATTGGGCTGTGGAAACTTCATGCGGTGTCAGCTGTGTGCACAGACCCATCGTGAATGTTTTGCACAGCTTGGCAAAATGTGTCAAGCATGGCAAAAATAAAAAAAAAATCATTTTGTTCTGTCTGTCTGTCTGTCTGTCTCACTTTTTCCCCTTTCTGCCTGAGAAATGACGTGGAAACTGCACTTGCAGTGTCTTTTCGGAGGGATCTGACAGCTGAGCAGAGGAGCGAGGCTAGTGAGAGGGAGTGGTACCTCTTAGTAGGCCAACAGCTGCAGCTGGCAGACTGGCCGTACTCCTCAGCAGGCGAGTCTTCCCAGCCGTACCTGTTATTGTCTACTGCCAGCTCTCAAGTATCCTCGCTACAGGCATATATCTGTAGCTGATAAGGGAATTGCAGTCCAGTAAAAAGAGAAAGGATGTGTTCAGATTGACTCTTTCCCTGTTTGTGGCTACCGTAGTTGCCATATGTGTATGTGGCACTTAGAGATGTAGTTTAGTGGTGGACTTGGCAGTGCTGCACTAGTGGTTGGACTCAGTCTTAGAGGTCTTTTCCAACCTAAATCATTCTATGAAAAATGATTTTTCCTTAAAGTTGTTGGAAAGTTTTTCATCAAATCGTAGAGGCTTGCTGCACTGATAGAATTAGGAGTCAGTAGATCTGCTGCTCTGTGGTGAAGCCAAGTCCTGTTTGGTGTTTTTGTATCAGCTGCCTGCTCTTCCAGAGTTGGTATAATTTGCTTGATGAATGTGTTCTTGTATGGTGCCCATCTGTGTTAATACCTGCCAACTTCTTGGAAAAAATAGCATAATTTTTTTCTTTCCTGTTGTGTCTGCCCCATGCTTACTGGTTTCACAAGGAGTACTCGGTCCTTAGCAGACCTGGAGAAGGCTTTATTTCTGGTCTTCAAGACATCATGCAGAATTATGGATTGTAACATAGCTTCACCAGTTTAATAGAAGTGTGATATTTTAATTGGTGGAGTTCCACAGATAATAGACATATTCAGAAAATTTGGCCAAGACTTTTTATTTCCTTTGTTTCAGATGAATTATACTGCTGGAACACAAACTCAGCATGCAGTAGGTGAGAGATTAGGCTAAATATTCTTCTGTGAAATTTTGAATGTAGAAAAATCACCTTTTAAGAATTCTCAATATGCTCTATAGTTAACTGTTGGAGATTATGGCTTTATATTCATTGTATTGTGAGGCTATAAATAGGCTGAGATTTTAGTACAGTTCAAAGGATTTAGCATAAACTCCAAGGAGAGAATGCGATGCTGTGAAATCACCGGGAGGATAATGCGCACCCATTTTCTGTGTGACACATATTTAGGTTGTTAGTGTAAATGGAGTAGATCTGGAAATAAATAGATCACAACCTTTATTGTGTCTTTTTGATCATAACTGATTTGTCTTTTTTTTTTTTTTTGGTGGGCTGTTTCCATAGTGGAAACTGCTGGGAAGCTCTCAAGCCCTACTGTAGTCCTGCACAGAGTGTCCCTGTTTGGGTTACACATGGTTTGTCAGGCTTGGAGATCTGCTCTCCCAATATCTGTTATGCCAATGTATGTGTTACCATCCTGGTAGTGCAAATGATAGATGAGTGTAGAGTTCTTGAAGGGTCAGGAGAGAGGGAGGTGGTAGAGCTGTCAGTGTGGTGTACATCCGGTAGCAGATCATTTTTGGGAATTAAGTCTTTATTGTAAGATAATAACCCTTCTTCTGTGTCAGAATTCAGTGGAGCCAGACCCTGGGCAGAGTGTATGTCAGGACTGGAGGTACTAAGAGCTTTCAAAATCTCGTTTAATGTCCTTTTTGTTGTTGGAGGGCGTTTAAAATTCTAGCTGGTCTCCACTGAAGCATGTCTTCGGACGGCTGCAGGAGGGAGCTCTCTCTCATCTCTGTCTTGCCAATATGTTGTTGGTAGCTTACTATATTCTCTAGCAGAGGCGCTTTGTCATCAGAATTAGATAGAAAATTCCCACCCAAACCTTTGGGAGAGAAAATAAGGTTTTCAGATAAGCCCTCACCAAGAAGTGTCAGCTCCTTACTGTCAGTTGCCTGAGCCCCAGAGCTCTCTTGGTGAATTTCAGAAGGCTGCTTACAAAGCTTTCTCATCAGTTTTAGGTGTGAGAAAGTGAAGGTGAAAGATGCTAGAAGGCCACCAGTGATGAGTCCAACCCCCTCTGGGTTAAGATAAATGTTTATCTGTTAGATGGAGATTTTCCATTTTAGGAGACCTGAATATGGAACTCTTGTTAGAAGAGTGAGACACAAATTTCTGCTGATGGCTTTTTTTTTCGTTTGGGTTAAAAAATAAGAAAATTACATAGTTAACAGAAGCCTTTTTAAAAAACAGACAAGAAAGAACCCAAACAACACAAACACACTCTATGCCTAAAGCTGGGAAGATGAGCTTAGTTTTGTCTTTACAAAAGAGTATAATGTCTGCCCCTTGTGCTGTATCCCAAATACCAGCACATTTATATTGGAAGGAAATCAGGTGGTTTTTACTGTTTCTTCCCTTTTTTGGCTGTGTACCCATTCTTTGTTGGGAAGCCAGCTGTACACGTGCTGTTTGGTTATTGCACCTTTGCATTGTCTGAGTTTTCTCAGAGATTGCCTATGAGCTGGGAGCCCACCCTCCCAAATTAGGTTTCCCAACCAGTTGTTGGTGAGGGAAGGTGAATGGTGCTGCTCTCCATTGCTCATGACCACTGTAAAGAAAACTTTGGAGATGATCCTGGCTGTTCTGGCTTATCTGGGGCTATGTTTGTTCCTGAGGGAAGAAATGGTAGTGGGGACTTTGGTGTGTTTTCCTGTCTCCTGTCTAGCCTTTTCTGAAAAAACATGCTGCAGTGTTTGCTATAGCTGGAGATACGGCAATCTACAGCTGATTTTCCCTGTCTCTTTTGCTTGAAATATTTTTCCCCTTCGCTCTCATGCTATGTGCTATCTAGATAACTGAGTGCAAGCTGATTATTGCTCCATGCTCCTGGAACTGCTGTCTGCGTGAAATAGGTCAGTGCTGGGGTTTTAGATGACAGCCCATCATAGTTTTATCTGCTGTTTTTCCTGTGAAATCAGTTTGCTCACTAGTCTTTAGCCTGCCTACACTTTCACAGATGTGTTTGCTTTGTTCTGTAGGCTTCCCAGTTGCAGCGAGCGGGGGTACTGTGAGTCACCCAGTGCAGGCAGGAGCTGCTCTGCTGGGCTGGGGGTCACACTGGCGGTGTGCTAGGATCCCTCAAGATGTAAAATTCCTCACAAAGGCAGAATAATTAATGCTATCTTTATCTTACCTCAGACAGGTTTATGAAACTAACTTATTCTAAAGCTGATTCCCTTCCCACCTACATTTTTTTGCTCCATTTTTCATGTCCTGCTTTAGACTTGTACTGTTCTCCTGTGGATGCTAACAAAGGTTAGATCTCACAGGTCAGACTTGCCTCCTGTCCATGATCATCTCAGTTACATATGCAGCACTCTGACTGATAGCTGATGTCTGCCTTTGCTCAAATATCAGAGCAACTCAGACTGCATGAGATTTTTTCCTTATGTCTGAAGACAAGCTCACCATTGGTTTTGATGGAAGATTCTGTTTGAAAATCAATGCAGCAGTCTCCCATCTTGCAGTTGATCCTTGCTTTCTCCCTTGTTTACAAAGGAGAATTAGATCTGCAAGGCAGTTTGGTGTGTGGCATTCCTTTGATGGACCCTGTATACTGATTTTAAATTATTCTGTTTGGGATATGGAGAAATGGAGTTCATTTGACAGCCACAAGAAACTGGCCCTCATTTTGTATGCAAGGAAATCCATCCCCCAGAAACCCCGCCGTGTGCTGGATCTACTTGCTGTTGTCCCTATAAGCTTTTCATAGATTTCCATGGGACTGTCACCAGTGTGAGCAAACTTACTCTGGTCACTCTTCTCAAAGGGACTGGTAGTCTGGAATGGCTTTAAGTTGAGAGTGTAACTGCTTTTTGTATCTTGTGAAAATCCTCCTGGTTAGTGAATATTAATCTTATTAGAAGAGCAACATATCTGTTGCAGTACAAGTGAGTGTAGCTTTTTGCAACAAGTGCTTGTTGAATTTAAAAATCTGTCTCTGAATGTGTTCAAGCAAAAATTACCTGGGTAATTACTGTCGCAGTCATGTCTTATTACATTTTAACTGATCAGGATACTTATTACTCCACAATTACCTTTTCTACCGTGTAGGTTTTAATAAGCTTTTATTTTTTTTTTACTGTGTATCAGTATCAGGAAAGTATGTGCTAACTTTCAGAGCACTGACACTCTATTCACAGATGTAAAAGTGTCATGACTTAGCTAAAGTAACTTTTCCAAAGATAAAGTCAGTGTGCATGGAAACTTTGTTTTGAACTTAGCAAAATAGCATATAGAACTGAAGTGCCCAGGGCTTTTTATGAACAAATTTATGTAATTGATCAGGTGCAACTAGTATCTCAATTTTATTTCATATTCAGAAATATGACCATGTTTCTGGATTCTGAAATTGTTTCCATTACGTTTCATAAGTGACAAGTAGTTATCTTGTGCCATACCATGTAATTAACTCTAAAAGTGGTTCAGACAATTGGAAGAAATTAGATTCATGTTACTTTTTCCAAAGCCAGCACTACTGTGTTTTGTTTGACTCTGTTGCCAGATGTACTATATCAAATCCTGCCTGACAAAGCTGCTGCAGTCGTCCTTGTGTGAATGTCATTCCAGCAGTTTTTTTCCTCTCAAACCTTTTGGGCTGATGCATATGTATTATGTATCAACTCTAAGTTGATCCCGAGGGAGCTAAGGACTGGGATGGGGGACACAATGATTTGAATCTAATGGTTTTTCTTTCTGATTGTTTGTGCCATCCAAAGCAAACGTTTGAGTTCTGTGTGTGACTTGTCTAAGTGTCAACATACATAAAATGAAGCATAGATGCATGGATGAAGGGCCCAGTTGAAATCAATGAAAGGAGAAGGAGTTTTGCCCTCCACATTAAAGGAATGAAATTAAGTTCAGGGATGATGTACTTGTGTAGACCTGGTGTGTCCAGGATAAAGATGAAGAGGTGTCTGTTGTGGGTTTCTTAGATTTAACAGCCACCTACTATCTCATAAGGATAACATTTCAAAGCATGTTTGTGTTTTTTTGAATGTTTCTATTCCCTCTGTAGCCCATTCATGCAGGATCTTTGTGGACGAGGTATTTGTCCTTACAGTCACAATTCCAACTGGGTTCAGTTAATTCCTCATTATTTGTGTTTCAGTATCCAGGTTATAGATAACATCCTTTTGTTATGGGCAGAATGCTTGCATGTGACAGAGTGGTGTTTCTGGCACAAGCCTTGTGCTCTTGACTAGAAGATGAGACCACCAGAGACTGCTGCAAACCAGTGAAAGAATTAAGTTCCTAATTATCTCTGGTTAATGCCTCCAGACACAGGGATTTTCTTGGATTTCAATTTTGTGAATGTAATCAGCAGAGGATGCAGCGTGTTCCCCCTTTCATGTAATTGTTTGGCCCCTGAAACTAAGGTTTCATGGATAAATCAAAATTTTTCCCACATATACACTTGGACTCTGGGTCACTTCACTTGTGTAATGTTGTCATCCCTCACTTTTCGTTTAATGCTGATCAATGAATGTGGTTTGTTTTCTTGCCCTCTCCACATGCTTCTTCACAAAGAGTTAGCTGTTGGGGAAATTGTCTGGAGTAGATCCATTCCCTTCTGTGAAACTGAAATTGTAGGTTTCCACATGAATGACCCGTGTTAGATTTCAGCTCCCTCCCCACTGTCCTCTCGGGCTGTCACACCACCTGTAGCATCACTAGGAATTACACCTAATGGAAAGCAACCTGTACGCAGGTAATGAGCACTTATCTGTAAGGAATAAGGGAATGGAGGGTGCTGACTATCCTGTGGCAGTGTGCGTCCTCTGCTCTGCCCTTTCTGTGATGTCCAGTTCAATCCCTGCAGGCTGGTGGGGAGCCCCTCAGACAGAACATGGGAACTGCAGTTGTGTCTGTGGGAGCTGGTGTGTTTTACTGGTTCCACTCTAGGAACTTGGAGATTGAAAAGCTCTGTGGCAGCAAGCCTCAGAGAGCCAGGGTGGATGACAGGACTAATTTTTGTGATATGCTAACAGGACTTTGGATAAAAACATGGTATAAGTAGGTGCAGCACAAGCATTTGTTAATTTGCAGCAAGGAAGTTTTGTGTCCATGTGTGTCAAGAGAGGCTTCCTGTATAAAGAAATTTTGCTGTCTTATGCATTTAATATTTAAATATCAATTTTTAAAAAAAATTATGTTAAAATAGTAATGCTTTTTTTGGTTGCTTTTTACACTGTGCCCAGTGTTGGCGATGAAAGCAGATGACAGCTTTCCTTTTGGCCATATTAATTTTACACATTAGAGATGAGGTCCTGAATGAGGCATTAACATTAGGTTACAAGCATCAGAAGGGGATGCTATTTAAAATAAATAAAATTAGATGGCTGCCAGTGGAACATTTGAAGGAAAATGTTCATTAGAACACAGTGACTGACATCGAGGCTAGATTTGGAAACTTAGTATTTCATGTCTTTTCCCCTGACAAATTTGAATCTGTGGATTAAAAAGCTGAGTATGAGCACTTATAAAATGCTGACTGGAAAAAAAAGAGGGCTATGCACACAAATGTGTGTGAATGTGCACATGCACTCCCCCATCTTCCCACCTCCTACAAAATCTGTAGTTGGTGGCCCAGGTAATCCAAATGCATTGACTTCTGAAGTGCAAACCCTTTTCTCCTAAAAAGGCTGCTGTAAGGAGTATGAAGTTCTTTGATATTAAAAGAAATCCCAGAAGTGCCAAGGGCCCCACATAGGTGCCTTTGTTATTTTACTAATTGAAATGAGCAGTAAGTGTGGTTTCTCATTTCTGTTATTGTTCCTCAATTTACACATTTGGGAACACCCAGGTTGAGAGAGGAATGATTTTATGAATTCTGTCTAGGCTGTAGAAGAGCAAGGATTTTTATAATTTATCAGTGTATCAGTTTAAACAGTAAGAGTACCTCTTCAAGGTAGCCTTCATCTTGTTTGTGCCAGGCTGTAGACACTGAAGGATGACTTTGCTCCGTTACTATCAATCACCACTGCGATGGCTTCACACTCCTATGAAAAAATGTAAAAGAAGGTGCTGGGGGAAATGGAAAATACAAACAATGCAATCGAGCAGAATTTCTCACAGCACTGTGATTCTGGGGGTTTGGGAGATGGTAACTCTATCCAGCAAATGTCATGGAGGTAGGTGGACTGCACTGTGCAAAAACAGGTGCGAAATGCTCACATCCAGTAAATGTTGTCTGCTCTTCGTTTGGCAGCGAGAGGTAGCCTTGGTTTCAAGGATGTGAGTAAAGTGATCGATGTGTGGTTTTGCAGGATCAGGCCCCCCCCCTCGTCTCTCTTCTCCAGGAGGTGAAAGAGCAGCATCTCATCCTCAGCCATGCTTAATCTGCAAAGGAACTGCTGCATTGTCTCAGGCTAAAAGATGCCCTCCTTAGTCATCTTAATATCAAAAGATTGTGTCTTTTTATCTTATTTGGCTGAGTGGTAGGAGACTATAGATTTTAATTGCAGAGTCCACATATAAAATCCACAAGGAATAAAAGGCTTTGTTGGGTTTCAATCCCCTTCTCGAACACACTGTACTCTGTAAAAAGCAGAGAACTGTGGGATTCTTTTTTTTCCCCCACTTTTATTTGTTTTTAAGACATGGACATTCAAGATACATTTTGTAGATGGTAAAAAGGTGGCCTTCAGGACCCTTGAAGTAATGCCTTCTGAATTCATGCCATAAATGACATAGTAGCCAGAAATTTTCATGCTTTTTTGACTGATAGATGTTTGCATAAAGGAATCAAAAACTTTAAAATGGATAGCTTGTAGGGATTTTTGAATTAGGGAAGGTAGACATATAATTAATAAGGTGACTGTAATTGGATCTCACAGATGATCTTAACTGTAATACCTTGTCTTAAAACAAAGAGCTTTAGGTAGTTAAAATCCTTTTAAAGACTATTTGCATTATAGTGCTTTAAAGCTGATTGGTATGCAGGCAGAACAAAAATGTCTGTATTATCTGAAGTGACCTGACACGGAATAGCACATTCTGCACCCACGCTGGTGGGTACCAGGAGCCGAATATGTCCTTCTAGTAATCTGTATTTTTACAGCCTGTGTTGGAAGTGGGAGCAGGGAATTTATAGTAACTGAGGAGGAGGGCATTAACGCTTTTTAAACACTCGGTGATTAATCAAATGTGTCAGTTGGGGTCATAAATACAAAACTGATAAAGCCTGTCTTGATTATGTATTTTGGTCTTGATTAACTTCTAGAATACATTTGAGTTTCCAGATGGTGAGATAAGCGTTTTATCTTTAGAATTAAGCACGTGTATGCGTGCACATAATTATGAAGTTGAAGTAATTGCTAATCAAGTGGGGCAATACATCAGAGAATGATGGACTGCAAGGGTGACTGTGGACACCTGCACTCAGCCTCCCAGGCATTGCTGTGTCCCACTCCCTGGTTTCATTAATTGTTACAGGATCAGTCAGCTGGACGTGCAGAATTCCTGCCACCATGGCACTGGCAATCCTGTGGGCTGTGCCAGATGATCTCTGCCTCTCCACATTCCTTCTCTTCACAAGTCTTGCTTGTCCTTTGTGGCAAGGTTAGGGAAGCTCAGGTAGGGTGAACATGGCTCCCTGCTAGGCTGTTGGGTTTGGGGTTTTGTTTTGGGCAAGCCATAAGATTTTACTACTTTTTTTCATGAAAGGAGTACACTGAGTGGTTTGAATTTTCTGATGGGTGGACAGCACGAGGTCTGCGTGATGGACTGGATGAGACAGTGGTTGCTTTTCAGTTGATTTCAGTGAGTACTGGGTCAGGTCTACCGTGCTGGAGCAGAGGATTTTGGATTACACAAAAGGCACACGTTCCCCTTGGAGGTAGAAATACAGGATTGCAGGCTTGCATGAAGCCCTGGACTGTTTCTGCCCTGTAAATCTGGGTCAGTTCCATTGACTAGGTTTGATCAATTCTGGATCAAAGGTGCTGTAACAAGGAGCAGAATTTGTCCCTCTGTGTTTTCCTACAGAGCAATATACAGTAGAACAACAGCACTGCTTGTCCTTATTATTATCCAACACCACTTATTTGTCCTTTCTACAGTCAAGTGAATGGAAATTTTTTTTTCCTGTAGAGATACATGCTTGAAGTATTGAGAGGGGTGCTGCCTGTTTTCAATAGTTTCAGTAGAAATTACATTGACAGACAAGCTATATGTAACTATCAGCATGCAGATCATCAATAGGATCGAAGCGTTCTTGTCCTGCTGTAGAGCTGCTCTGTCTCATGCAGAAAAGGCTATTAATATTTCTGGTGCAACAGCAAAAATGTAATTGCATTAAAGAAAAAAATGAGAAAAAGTTGGGGCTTCTGGAGCTATTAACTATTTTGAGATAAAACTCTTATGAGATACTAAATTAGCTGAAATAGATGATATAAGACAGACGTGGTTTAATTAAAATTGTCTTCATATTTGGCTGTCTCGAGCTAGCTTGTGATTTTTGGTGTTTTGTTTATTTTTTTTCCCCTTTTCTCCTTCCTCCCACCCAGAACTCATCAGTGTTTCTGGTGAGTCTTTCTCTGTTCTGTTCCTGTTTCCTGAGCACTTTTTCTTAAAATCTTCCAGAGTAGAGAAAGGAGAATTTTTGCAGACGATGCCAGGAGAGTTTGCAAAACAAAAATATACACGGGGCTATTGTGTCTGAATGATTAGTAATGCATGAAGTCCATACATCAGTATAATGTCAGTGACTTACAACCTCATCCATCTCCAGAATGCTACAGCCAGTGTGGTAACACATTACTGTGAGAACTCTTTGTGCAGCTAGAAATGTGTCTCATTCCCCTCAGTGTGCTTGGGCACCAAGGGAAACAGGCCATAATTCTTGTATGTCCAAACTCGCTGGGGTTTTTTCCCACTGCCAGTCTTTACAGAGGCTTTTCCCCCCTTCATTTTAGGGGTTTTTTTTTGTACTCTTCAGACCTTTTGCTTGTTTCTGCATTCATTGGGATGTGACCAAGAGATTTATTTCATGCTCCCTTTCCAGCTGTGAGGGGATCTCTTGTCATCAGCTTGTACCTCAGCCACTCTTACCTTGCCAGAATGGTTTATGCCTGGTGTAATTTTTCAGCATTTTGGGAGCCTGGAATCACACTGAGTGTCACGTCATGTGTGTTGTATATTGGTTAATGGTGAGTCTGTGCTTTCCTGCTGTCTGTTGCAGTTGAAAGCTTTCACTGGGAGCAAGTTAGGAGCAGTGTTTCTGGAAATCTTTGTGAATTTGGGTCCAAATCTTCTTCTGGGGCAGTAATACTTCATTTAATCAGAAGGCTTAAAAATGGTCCACAAAGTATGTCCATACATTCTTTTTCACTCTACAGCTAGGGAAACTGGGTTGTGCCCCAGGGCATCTGAGTTTTGATGCTAGGTTACAGATGTGCTCTGGTTGTACTACAGAGCACAGGCATAAATGGTTCTTGTTTCTAATTTTTCATTGTTTTGTCTTTATGTTTGGGTTTCTAAAGTGTAAATCTTCCCTGTGTATGCCCTAACAAATGTTGAGTGGCCTTGCTTTTCTTGATCAGAAGTTGAAGGCATACTTGAAGGGAAAACATCAAAGGTCCTCACTAGCTCTTGGGAAGTTATTCTGCTTGGTGGCTTCTCATGCTTCAGCATTGCATGCCCAGCTTGGAGGCAGGTTGCAGAAACAGAGCTTGGAAGTGAGCAGCAAAATGCTCCCCTTCCCAAGCTGAGTACAGGGAAATTCGCTATGGAGGAAACATCATCTTTGGTGCTTCTACTACTTGGGATGGAGACATTGTCCAGGAGCACAGTGTTGCTTAATGGAACTAGACAGTGTTGTGCTTGGACAGCTTTTGCCAGTGAAAGTTTTACTGGATCAGTATAGGTAGGAAAAAAGGCCTGCCTCTTCCCTTTTCATTTTCTTTTACCTCTGTGTCCAGGTCTGCTAGAGGTTTTGCCAGCAAATCTAAGTTTACTAAAACAAGGATGAGAAAAAAAGAGCACATACAATGAAATCATATCCTTTCTATCGTCTTGCTCTGTCAGCAAAGCTTTTCATGTTGACCAAGGCTGATGTGCATGAGGCATCCTGGGTTTTTATTCATGCATCCATGTTTATTAAAATATTGCCTCTCTGTAAAGTACATTGTCCCTGCACTTCGCTCATTCTTCTCTTACTGCAGTTTTAAAGTCAAAGTTGGGAAGGTATCATCAGCTATCTCTGTGAGGGGCTGCATCTGCTGGCTGATGCTCTCTTAGATCCTTCCCTTTTATTAGACCTCCATGCTTTCTGTGGTGGCTGTGGGACATTGCTGTTCATTCCTTGAAAAAGAAAACCTTGGTACAGCATTTCATGCATGTATTTGCTCAGAGCCGCCTCAGATTTAAATCTAGCATCTTTTTCAGTTCCTGTGAAGGACTGGGGCATTGGAAGAAATGCTTCATGCAGTGCAAGGTGGAGAAATGGAAGCTACTTAACATATTTGAAAGGGTAGTTTTACCTCAGTCTTGGAAACATAAAAAATTTCCCATCTATCTTGCTGAATGTGCATGACTGTTTCCCACAAGTGCACAGGACTAAGAGCTGCAGTGAGGCATTTCGAAGAGATGGACTTCTTGTCTTAACTGAAAGGCATCTAGGAATGCTTTTCTTCCTGCCTTTTTTCTCCCCTGCTGACCTGTAAGTTTCTGTGTCCCCCTCATAGTCAAACAAGCATAGTAAAAATATATATCTGTGTCTGAAGTTCTGGTGTTTATTTGCTTCTTGCTCATCTGTCAGATTAATTTTGCATTGAATTATGAAAAATGTTGCTATGTCACGAGTTGTGGCTGGTAGTAGATTGCTTGCACACTACATCTGTTCAAATGTTCAGGAAAGGGACTACTTTAAAATTTCAGTTCTAGCCTAAAAATACACGTGGAGTCTTTTTTTCACGTTTAACTTCCTTGCTGGAAATAGCAGGGTTCTGTCATGTTTGTAGGCACTTTTAAGCGCACCATAGTTATGTAGCAAACTGAAAAAATGTGTACCCATCTTCCTCAAGTGAGGGCATGTGGCAATGGTGCTATGGCCACATCAAATCCTGCACACATGGAAATTACAGGAGCTGGGTTTTGAGCAGACACCCAGTGTTTACATGCTTAATTTATGTAATAGCCCTTTCAGTTCCCATCTGTTCCTGTGCCCTTTGGCAAATGGGTTTGCGGTTTTCTAACACATGAAAATGTTGTCAAGTTCAGGGAATAAGACTCGGATTTTATTTAATTGCTTCTTTCTTTGTCTGTTATAAGTTGGTCCTTAGGGAGAAGAGGTTGACCCCAGGAAGCAGGGAAGCTTTGTCTTCCCAGGCTGCCAATAATCTCTGAGTACAACTCAAGGTTGAGGTGTCAAAGTTGCAAGCTGAGCACTTATGCCCCAAATACATCTCACTGTCTCATATGCAAGTGAGGCAGCTGCAAGGGGGTTGTGCTGGAAATGAAGCTGATCTGAGAACCCCACATTTGTGTTTCTGCACTCATGGCTGAAGTGTGACTGGGACTTCTTGTGAAGGGTGTTGATCTAGAACAGAGAGTGCAAAGATGAGTTCCTATTTGAGTGGACCGTAGCAATTGGCTGTCAGGAAAGAGGGGTCGGTTTCTGCCTTGCTTTTATCTGTTCTTGCTCTTCTGCAGTGCCAGGGCACACTCCATCTCTGTGGCTCAGCTGAAGCAGTGGGTCCTGTGGCAGACACAGTGCAGACCAGAACTTGAGGGCAGGAGTCTGATGGGCCTGACATGCAGTGGCAACAATGATGTGTGTAATAGAGCTTCTCTGAACCTGTGCAGTTCAGCATAGCTAGGGGGTATCACCAGCACAACAGAAAAGCAAATTACTGCTGAAAACAATTGCTGGCTACCAAAACTGATAATTCTGACAGATTTATTCAAAGTCAAGTGTGAGCCTGTGTATGACCCCAATTACCACCTCACTTCTGCGGTTGGTTTGAAATGGGTTTGTGTCCGATACAGGCTTCATGGGAGCTCCAAGGTATGGGTGGAGAGAACACTCCTCTTCTCATTACTGCTGGAGTAAGGATATGTACACCTGTGTCTGCAGCATGGTAAGCCAAGCACAGGTTGTCCATAGCTTCCCACTTGTGTCCTTCACTGTGTATCTTGAAATGCCTTACACCAACACTGTGAGCTTGTGCTTGGAAAGTTGGTCATGTGGCATCCTTCCTGGAACAGGCAGTGTCCTGCTTTGTAGGGCACTGGGCTGAGCTGCCTCTGTGTGTGCTCTCGTGACATCTGTGTTGGGATGAGCTGTGGGTCATCTGCTGTGCTTGGAGACCAGGTTGCAGTAAACTGACCAAATCAGTAAAACTAACCTCCTTCCTAGCATATACCCATAACTTCAGGAAGTGGTTGGAGGACCTGGGAGTTCAACCTAGTTAGCTCCAGGCTTACTACTGAATGATCATGTCTTTGGACAATGTCAGTGGAACAAGGACAAGCAAGCTGGCAAGGAAGAGATGGTCCTGGTGACAGGTGCAACTCTAGGGAGGTTGGTCAGGGCAGTTGAGATCTCTTGGTGCCCTCAGGGTCCTGGCAGTAGGCTTGCTTTTTATGATCTACTAACCAACTTCTTCAGAAGTTCTTCTGGCAGCCCTCACAGATGGCCTTGTGCTGCAGAGGAGCCCAGAGACAAGTGGTATGCAGTGAGAAGAATTTGCTGTGCCAGTTGTTCCATCACCATGGTCGTAAGGGTTTCATGTTTTCTGTAATGGGTTACAGTAAACCTTGACTCTTAGAGTTTCCCAGTTTTGGATGCTAAATGAGAGGATACTTTCAGGGCAGAAAGGAAAGGCATTACCTAGGAGAAACAATCCCTGCTAGGGGAATCTATTTCATCAGGAATATTTATTCAAAGGAAAACCAGTTATTTTCTGCTAAATGGATACACATAGCCTGGCATGTGTGCACAGAGGGCAGGACTGCGTTCCAAGCGTGTGATCCCTGGCAGAGTTAGCTGGTGACATGCAAGAACACTGAAGGTCATGGCTTTGTTGCTTCCTCTTCTGCCTGCTAGCCCTTTTGTCTCGCTCTGGTGGTGCTGGCATGCAAACTACACCATGCTACTCCATGCTGGGCCATTCCTTACAGTTCATGTTGGTGTGCCTCTCGAGCTGGAACTGGTGGTGAAGCAGGTAAAACCTGATCAAAGCACATGTCTAATTGAATTTTTAGATCTTGCTTTAAAAATGTGGGATTTTCAAATACTCCCATTAGTGGGCATTAGTACTGAGGAGAAATATGTCACCAGGTAGGGTTTTTTGAGTCAGAATTTCAGTGTAATTAAAAAGAGATTACTGAACTTAATATCATTAAAAGAAATGCTTTCATGAAATAAAGAACACCACTGGAACCTCTGGGTGCACGTAGGAAGTGTGCTGAGCCACTGCCTGCAGCTTGGTGTTAAGGCAAGAGAAGCATTTTTTTTAAGTACGGAAAAAGGGAGCAGCTGCACACTGGGGCTTCTTGCTCTTTGCTCTGCAGAAGGTTCGTTTGGAGGGAGAGAATTGTACTTCTGAAGGAGTAAGCAGAAGAAACATATGTGGGTTCAACTAAGAAGTGTCAACCTAACTAGCAACGGATTCTGCAGTTTGTATTGGAATAATCAACTGATAAGTAAAATTTTAATTATTAATGTACATTTTTATCCTTTTGCCATGCATCCTAGTTAATTGCAAATGAATATTCTTCTGCAGTGTTGCAGTGCTTTTCATTCTGACAGTCACCACCTTAGGGCCGGGTTATCAGTGCTAACGCGTACTTCAAATTAAATTGGGAGGTAACAGTGAGAGCAGCTTATCTTCAGTAGTAAGGACAAGTTCCCCTAATTCTCAATCATGTGTCACTCAATTCAATTATGACAGGAATATATTAATCTTTTCTTGTGAGCAATTTAGTATGCCCCTTTCTACAGCTAAGGGTTGCATTTTTATGAAGCATTATTGATTAATATTTTTAGGGTTTGTGTTTTACCAGAAGTTATTCTTAGCTGTAATTTCTGTCTTGTACTTGACTGCTTTTCCTTTTCCTGAAATGTTATTCAGGGGCAATACCTCTGAAGGAGGAAGATATTTCCTCCTGTGCACAGGACTGGGAAGGACAAGTAATTAGTTGACAGGATGGCCAAGAATTTTTAGAAGCTGTAGGAGAGTTAGGACTTTTCTAGCAAGACTGACAGTGAATTTGTTTGGTATTTTTATTTTGGTCTTTCCAGCGTTGCTGTAGAACTGCAATGGCATAAGGAGTTGTGCTGCTTGGCTTTGCCAGGGACTGTTACAGTGCTGGAAGTAAGTGCAGGCTACGGGGGTTGCCAGATCTCCTTGAAGGGAGGCAAGCAGAGAAAACAGATACATCACTGATGTGAAAAACAAATGAATCTTGTTTTATCTTCATATATTGTCAGCAAAAAAAAAAAAAATTCCTGATTTATGTTAGTCTGAAAGAGACAGATTTCATGGTATCAAAGAGCTCAATCTTGAGCTTGGACTTGTAGTGAAGCCAAACTGTAAATGGAAAGTTTGTCAAGTGATCTGGCTGTAAAAATTTAGATTTGAGGAAGGAGAATTTAAATTTATGTCAATTTATACCATGTTAATCTCTGCAAAGGAGATCTTAATTGCAAGACTGACAATTTGAGTCATGTTTGAAATTGATTCAGAGATTGGTCCTTGATAACTTTGGATCTGTTTCCAAAGGTGGCTTATGAGTTGGGATTGAGGATCAAAGCCTAAATGTCACTTTGTTTCAAGCTTGAGTGTCAGACTGAGGCATCATGTTTTAAAGTGGGGTTTTGTTGCATACTGTAACTTGAAGTGAAAAATTCAGTATTGTACTGAAAATATTCAGTCTTCGAGGCTTAAAAGACTTATTGAAGATGAAGATGAAACTGTTTGTGTACTTGTAAGCATTATAAGAAGAGACCTCAGTAAAAATAAAGAAGTGCAAGTGGCACAGAGAATTCTGGCAAAAGAGAATCATTGCTATGGAGTTAAAAGATGGATGTTTGAAGGCAAAGGCTTTACCTGTGTTTGAAGTTGTAGCATTTGTGAGTAGGGGTGTGCTGCCTTCCCTCAGGGAGGGAGGCTGGGCAGGGTTTGGTAGCCTTCAGAGGACAGCAGCTTTGGTGGGAGATAGTCACTTGTAGCTGCTGCTGCATCGTTGTGTAGAACTAATGTATTTATGGCTAACAGAGTGATGAAAAGCCAATCCAGGGAACGTTTTCAGAAACGTGCCTACAGACATGCCTGTAGCTGGAAGTTGCACCTTTAAATCACCCTTACAGACACAGCTTTCCAAATCAAGTCATTGGCATAGCTGAAGTGCAGGAAACATTCATCCCATAGAATCATCTTCCTGCCTTTCCTCACCTGTGTGAGGTACTACAGTGTGACAGCTGGGAGGTGAGGATGAACAGCATGGGACTGCCAGGAGGTCACAGGTGGAGAGCGTAGAGAAATGCTGTGAAAAGAATCGAGGCTAAAACAATTGCATGCACATTTGAAGGGGGAGTCTGTTCATTTGCTTGAGCCCTTTTTGTATTTCTTACATTAGTTTTCTGTGTGTCACCTGATACAGTTGTCTTTGCCCTGGTCAGTCTGCTCCCACCCCACTGCTGTGGCATCTCTGGCACGTGCCTGTTTGATCAGGCAGTTCATCAGAATCATGTTTTTTGGAGGGGTGTGTGTGCAAGTGTGTGTCCCAGGTAGTTTTTAGGGAGTGTGATGCCTTGGGCCAGGAGGTCAGTGTCGTGTGAGAGCTGCTGGGGAGGTGCAGGTGCCAACAGGCAGCAAGGTTGGGGTAGGTGACACCGTGCCCAGTTGCAGCCAGATGAACCTCTCGGTGAGCTGACAGGGTGGCCCTACGTTGGCTCCATCAGAGCTGGATGAGTTTCAGCAAGAAGCAGATTTACTGTCGTCTCTAATAAGTTTCTTCCTTCTATTTTCCCTTTCCAGTAAGTCAGTCTGGAGTGGACTGTAACAGAGCCAGTTAAAGATTGGTACAGGGGAAGAGGCATGTCTGTTTAGAAATGGCAAAGAGTGCAACATTTGGCAATAACGGCTGTGTCTTTTTTGGCAGGATCCAAAGAGCTCAAGAAAGCGTTTTCTCTTCATTAGTGGTCTAAATTTTATGATCGCCCCTGTGTTTTGGAAGCATTCTCGGCAAGGATGAGATGATGGAATTCCATAAATCCAAGATTTCCTATTTTTTTACGAAGAACTTTTGAAGCTTTGAATGTGGACTGGGTGCTGAAAATGTTCTGTTGTAGGTCACCTCTACATCTCCCTCGGGCACAGAGAGCACTGAAAGCCAAGCGGATCTGTGTCAGTCTAAGCTGCTTTAGGGTCTGCTGTCAAGCGAAGGCTTCCTGGGAATGCTCTGTGATGTGGACACAAATGAGATGAGAAAGGTTTTTTCTTTTATTTTTATTTAACTTTTTTATTTCAAGCTCAGTGTAAGCTCTCTGACCTCCAACATGCTCCTAACAACATAGTTTTCGGTGATTCTAGGAAACCTTTATTTTGTTTCAAACTGTCTCTGGTAGCTTTGAACAAGCCCCAGAGTCTTAATTAAACATTTTTGATCAGGCATGACTTCACAGCAAGTCAAATCCTTTGGCTGTGGTGTTTTGTTTTATTTAATCACTGGACTATTTCTCTGTATAGAACACTGCAGCACTCCCATCTGACTTCCTTTGTTAGTATTCCATTAAAAATTATTTTAACTGACCTTTTTCTGTCTTTATTCAACTTTTCAGTGACCTATTCCTTCCTTTCCCTTTTCCGATCTCCTGCTGCAAAATTTTCAAAGAAGTTGAAACTTAAGGAAGATGAAACTGTGAGTTCTGTCTGCTTTACCCAATTGAGATGAAATTGTGTCCCTCAGATGGCTCCCAGTGAAGCAGAGAAAATAAACTTTGCGAGTCCCCATTTTTCAGAAAGGAGCCCATGGCACTGAGCTGTGGGGATTGGTGTCCCCTCTGCCTTGTGAAGCTGTTCTGCTTGGCCAAGGGAGTCAGCCAAAATGACTTTATATCCTGGTGGTTATGCCCTCTCCTTCCAGCACCTTTAATTGCTGTCCTTAATGAACAGTTTGTTTCTTGCTTTCATAGCTACTTTGTGTTAGAGAAATTCAGCAAAATGAGAGAGGAAAAAAACTTAAAAGCCCTTTGTGTGTGTGTAAAATTGTGAAAAACTATTTAAGAAGAAACTAAAAGAAAAGTTTCTCATGATTTTGTCACCGAGCTACAACAATTTTTTTTATAGCATGGTTTTATAGGATCACTATCAGCTGGCTGACCTACAGCATCTGAAATTGCCAGTTCTCCACGGGAAAGTTCAAAGTGCCTGGCAGCTCAGTTCTGAGCTCTGCCTTCTGCTTTCCCACTTAGTGTCATTAGCCTGATTTGATAACACTTTTCAGACTCCATAGTTGAGATACTGAGATTGAAACTTGACCCATCTTCTGAGAATTCCAAGAATTTAATATGTAAAATATTTACAAAATGCTAATGGATTCTTAGACTGCTCATGTGTATGATTTATTTAAGTCAAAATCTGCCCTTCTGGGGTGACAACCAGTCTTCCTTTCCAGGGACTGCTGTTTACTTATCTAGTTATATATACATATATATTAAAGATCACCTACTGAGTCATCCTGGTCCATGCTGAGCACTTCTCACTTATTTGCATCCTTTGCTTCTAAGTTGTGCTGCCTGGTATGGCTGTGGTTGTATTAGGATCTCTACAGAGTAGGAAATCTGTGAGCACAGTGAGACCTAATTTGAATTCAATATCTGAAGAAAGCATGCAAACCTGAATTCAGAAGTTCTCTGTAAGACAACCACCTAAGTGCAAGATGCCTCCTGTATGTTTTGTTGCAGATGGGAAAGAAGTTGTGCATGCACTAGTAGAGTAGCATTTGTTCTGGTGTCTGAACGTTCTCAGCACTATCTGATGATAGGCCCAGGAGGCTGTAAAAATAGTGGTTTAAAGTGCTGAATACTCCCAGGATTACTGGGTGAGGGCCTCATGCTGGAGACATTTGCCTGTATCAATACATTTTACACTTCTATGCAGTGCCACCATGTATATTTGGTTGAGTTTGTTGCTAAGGAACTTGGAACCTTTTCTAATTTGATGTGAAATAAATGGTACTGGATGATGTTGAGATGAAGAACTAGAATGCAGTCCATGTTAATTTTATCAGTGAATTTTTATGTGAATTCTATATCTAATATAAGGGAACAACACCAAAATAGATTTGGCATGTGCTTTATGTTGGCTGAGGGCATGCAGGGTTTTAATCTAATTTGTGACAATGGGTATGAAGCATCAGTTGGCAACTGAGGGTGTTCCCTTTATAAACATGCTTTTCCAACATGCTGTGCTTTTCCTGCTGCATCTCATGCTTTATGCAATGAAGTTTTGGAGGTCATTTGAATACTGGTTAGTGCTAATGGGCTGCAAGCTTAATTCATGTTATCCTTGTTATATTTGGGAATTTTCTCTTCTGTTCTTTCTCCACCTCTGTTCTTGGGTATGTGATCACAGTGATAAATTTTAAGTCATCCTTTTTATCCCTTAAGGTTCTATTATGTGATTTTTTAAAAAAAAAATTTGGATGTAATTTGGCAATATCTGCGCTCGATTGACAAATGTATCAACACAGTGTGGGATCTACAGCCTGTAATGTCTCCTATCACAGGAAAAAGCTACGTGGTAAAAAGCCTGCTCACCACAGAACCTTTGGAGACTTGTGGTGAAAAGCACAACCTGTGGCTGTGTGAGCTGAGCAAATTAAGTGGCTGAGATAAAGTTGTGTAGGTGAAGAAGAGCAAGGTGAGTTCACAGGTGTGTCAGCCAGGTATGCACCCTGAAAGCACTGAATGGTTAAAAAAAACCCCAAAGTCAACCCTGCTCGTGGTAGGCTTTGCAGTCTATAATAAAGCACTTGGCAGATTTCATCCGGGTTTGCTGTAGAACACCAGAAGGGCAGTGAAACACCAGTAATAATTAACATCTTCAAGGCTGAATTTCAGTGTGAAGCATACACCATTAAAATGAATGAATGCTTGAGGGACTGCCCTGTTTGTCAAGCAAAGGTTCATTCTTTCAGATCTGCTGTATATCTCTTGGTAAATAGATGTCAGATGTGTAGGTGAATCAGTGCCCTGATAGTAGTATGTGAAAGGGGTTTAAATACTGATTTTAAAAAATAATTAATTGAGCAGTATTTGAATAAAGACCAAAATTTAGTGAAGCATAACAAAAGAGGTGACTTTTTTCCCCTCCCCTTAGTTAATTATTAATTATTTCCCTAACAGTTTCCAACTCATCTATTCCATTGGATGGCAGGAAACAAAGAAGGAATTTGAGTTGCATACCTGCAAGTTGCTGAGTGTATTGAGTGGGGTGGGAGGTCACCTGGCTTTGTGTCCAGTTTTCAGTTAGTGGCAGGGAACTGTTTGCAGAAATCAAGTACTTAGCCATAGCTCAAACCAAGTGGGTTCTTCACTTTATTCAAAACTTGCATGTGTTGTTTGCACTGAGAGAGATGCCTCCTTTCAGAGTAGAGTCCCAAAATACCCCACCTCATGTACTGACATTATAAAATTTTGGACTTTGCACAGTTTAAAGGGGAGATTTTTTTCCAAAGCTTGGCATCTGGCTGCAACAGGAGCGTTCTGCACCAACTTTCTTAGGTCAAAAGCACTCAGTAAAGCAGCTGTACTAGGACTCCCCTGTGGGCCCCCAAGCTTAGATCATCACAAAAATGATGACAGCTGCCTCTGTAATATCCTTGTTTGAAATGCACAGAGCTTCTTGCTATAAAGTGATCAGGTCTTTCCTTCAGCGTTAGCTGTAGGTGCTCCACTCTGGTGAGAGGAGACTGCTGCTTGCAAACATACTGACACAAGATGAGGGAGACTTGATTAGTTTTAAAAAGGATGGACAAATACATGTCCTTCAGTTATGAATAAATTAGAACTACCAGAAGAGTTTTTACAAAGAAAGAAGAAAAATAAAATAAATGAGTGCTAAACTTTTAAATGTTTTATAAAAAATGTTTCAGAATATGGCTACCTCCAGTAGTAAGAAACATCCTGAACATGACTCCCTAGAATAACTAACCTGAGTCGTGCCTTAAAGGAAAAAGCACCCAAGCCCTGGGGCAGTCATAATTGCTTTATTCCACCTGGGAAATATATGGGTTTTACTTGAAAGAGAACACTGAATTTTGGATCTCTATTGTTTTGTTTCACAGTCTGTGTGCTTGAAGAGAAAACACTGTTATATACTTTAGTTCCAGATTCCAAAGGCTGATTGAAACCACATCTTAGATCTGTATGCCACAAAATACATAATACACAAATAAGTGATAACTGCACCTGTTCTTGGGTCTTTCCCATGATGGTCTGGGGTTTTTGTTTTGTTCTGGGTTGGTTTTGGGTTTTTTTGAGGAATTTACCCATTTTGTTAATTCCAAAAGTCTAAAATACAACAAGATGATGGCACAAGTCAATGGTGATGTTGCTAATGGCTTTCTTAGGCCAAATCACAGATCCTTTTGGGGATCTTGCTGACTGTAAGGCACAATATGGGCACAGACTAAAGCACATCCTGAAAATATGGAAAAATATAAAAAATCTTGTTCAGGTTCTGACAGCAGGTTTTCACTCTAAATCTTTCCTGTGATGACAAACCACTGCCATTCTCTAATAAATCAGTTAAATGAACATTTGGCTGCATCTGGAGCTAAAGCCAGTTCAAGCTACTGGATATGGTTGAGCATTCCAATGCTATGTTGAGTCCTGTCTTGCAGCCTGGTCCAGTTAAAGTTGATCCCAAATCTTCTTGTCCAGCAGCCTGATCCAAGGGCTATTGCTGTGATAACAGTGCATTGTTCTTCCCACTAGGATGTGCCCATGAGACATTAGCTGCTGTGTAAAAGCAAAAGCATTATTCTGTTAAAATTCATTGTGGAGCTGAACAAGGTAAACTGTAACGCTAACCACTTTTCTTCAGAAGTGGGGAAAGTCTAAGAAGTTCAATAGTTTTGTTGAATCTAATTGAAGGGACCTGATCTAAAAGAAGACACTACTCTTTGAAAAATCCTACTTCTGTGAAAGTGTTTTGGAGCAGGAACCACCATCTCTTCCTGCCTTGAGGCTACTTAAGTCAGTGCTTCTCTGCCTGGTGGCTGGGACTTCTACAAGCAGGTAATTACCTTTTGAGTGTGTGTCTCTGTGTTACCTTGACCTTGCAGCTGTCTCTCTGATGACAGACTGTGTAGTAGAACAAAAACTTGTTCTTTAAAGCTGGTGGCAGTTCTCACTATCTGTATGTAGCAATAACAGAAGACTGCTTAGTGTCACTGTTGTGCCAAAATAAGGGCAGGCTAGAATGATAGAACTTGGGAAAGGTCAGACTTGTGAAACCATGGCAAATAGCAGATAAAGCTTGTTGTGGTTTGTGGTTTTTTCATAGTTGCCATTCTTCTCTTTAATTTTTTTGCTAGTAATTTAGACTAAGTGTGCTTTTAAGCATGGTACTGCAAATTGTTTGTGTTTAAAACAAAGCATTGCTGGTTACTTTTGGTTGTGGGAGTGCATTGCTTTGAAACACTTCACCAAAGCAAAATTAATTTGAAAAACTCCAGGTGACAAGTTGCTCTGTATAAGACAGAGGCAGCCTAATTATTTTTCTGTTGTTTTTTGTCAGGCTTTGTTAGGTTGCAGTGATAGGTGCCACTTGTTTCTTGTTAGGAACTAGCAAGATGTCTTAACATCAACTCCACTGTAAGTATTTTGGCCCTTCCAACGAAAACTTCCATCAAGATTTCAAATTCACAATTGCTTTTCACATTTAACTCGATTCCTGCGTAATTTCACTTGTGGGCTCTGGAAGCTGGGAGCTGTTCCGGGTCTCCAGGCTGGAGTGAGAGATGATGGCAGGATGTGGCCTCCCTTGCTGTAGGCTCTGGGGGTGTGAGGAGGAGACTCCAGACTGCAGAGAGGCTTGTCATTTATCATCACAAGGCTAGAGCATCGAAGTAGACTGACTCATCCCCTTGCTAGTGACTCACTATATGTCTTCTCTTTCCTGGGTGGAAAAATAACTCCTTTGTTTCTAATGGTAATGCAAAGTGACAGACCGTAGATACCACTTTGTATCAACAAAAGGCAGATACATATTTAGAAGTATTTTTATTACAGGAGCCTTGGTATCCTAGGAAATGCATGCTCATGTGGTTTGGGGCAAGGATTGAGTCAAAATGTATATTGTTTCAGCTGTTGGGACTGGGAAGGATTCCCTAGCACAGAAACTAAGTAGCTTGTTCACGATTGTATTGGGTTCAATGCAAAGCCAGACAGTGAATATATCTCCCGATTGATCTCTGGTCCTGTACACCATCAGCCATCACACCTCTTGGGGGATTTCAGTCAAGTTTGTCATTTCTCCTATGCAGTATGCCAGTAGAAGTGGATTTCTTTTTCTATTATCTCTGATGGTCAGAAGAGCCTCTTCCTGTGTCAGTTCTTTTCTGTTTACTTAGTTGTTTTAGTTAAAGGACAAGACTTTTCTCATAGGAGCTCCTATACCAGTCCTCTACTTCATTTATCTAGATCTGCCTCTACTGGTTTTTCAGTGTGACATTGCAGCTGCAGCCTCCTCTCCTCCATGCTCAAATGTTGTATTCTCATGTAACGTGTGCACACTAAGGACCTGATTCACCAGTGTCTTACTGTGCATTTACACAAAGGCTTCTAGTAGGGCTAATGAAGTCAAATTTTGTGTCAAACTGAATAATGCTGTTCTATAGCTTCACAGAAGTTTTCTCTCCTGATTTTAAATTCAATTTTCTTGTGTATTTTTGCCTATTAACTGAAACTTTCAGAACTGCACCACAGCTGTCTCTCTCTGGAAGACCTGCTGCAGTCCTTTTGCATTTCCCTCTAACATAAGCTCCCTGGCTCCTGTGTACTGTGTGTACAGAGGTGGCCACCCCCTCTCCTGGAAAGGCCGTGCCTCACGAGCCCACTGCAGGTGCTGGATCTGTAGCTGGCTGGGGAGCTGAGTGGATGGGATGGGAGCAGGCAGCTGAATGGAGCCACTGCAATTACACAGACCAGTTAAAGCCTTTTCGCTTTTGAGCAGAAATAGATGAAAAATTTTGTAGGAGGAGGGTGCTAAGGTTCTTTCATGATAAATCTGTTTCAGATAACTCTAAAATAACATTTTCTGCTGTTCCTGATGACTTTGCACTCAGGTCTGCATATATTAGCCCCTCCCACCTACAGCTTACTAAATGCTTTTTTATTTAATACTTACATTGAGGCAACAGTGAATGACAGAAACTTACTCCACTGAAATTCTAAGTGTGTATGTGCTTAAATGTGGAAAAGGTCAACATTGACTGGCACCTGGCATGTCGATAGCAGCTTGGTAGGTCTGTGCCCCAGGCTCTGTGTGCATCACTGGGGCTTGCGGGTTGTGTGTGTGATGATGGATGTAAACATAATTTCTGAGGCTTCTGCTTGCTTGCTGTTGCTGTAATTCACGTTTTTCCTAGTGACTCTGGAATGGCATGGCTCTAGCTAATCTTAGTTTTAAACGACTGGATACTGTTTCATACTAGCACTGCCGCGGGCAGGGCTGTAGGGCGGGTCTGGCTGAAGCTCAGGGAAGATGCAGCCGCGTCTGGTTTCCCAGCTTTACACTCAGACACTTGTGTCACAGGGAAGGAGTAATGGTGTGGGCAGCTCTGTTCCGCTCAGAGCGTTTTATGCTGAGTCTTGTTTTCCATGGCCACTCATGAAATCATCAGGGTAGTTCTGCATCTGAGCACAAGGAGTGTGAGGGAAACCTTGTCTTGCATCTGTCTGGGGAGGCATTTTGTGAGGCAAAACAACATACCCTAAATATTTTACAGAAGAATAGAGAGTATTTTAAACAGGAATAAATAATACAGGTGCTGTCCAGGCTCTCTTTAGCTAGTCAACACAGCAGATCCAGACTTTTCTGTTTCATAAAATCCACTGTTGTGAAGAATTGTAAGAAGGCTGGATTCAGGTTGTGAGGGATGATGTGTTTTGACCAGGAACTGACAAAAGTCTGTCTGAACCAAAACAGTATTTTTTTGTCAAGATGACACTTTTCCTGGCCTGACATTGCGTTGCACAGCTTTAGTATTTAGACTAAAGTGCCTCAAACTGTTCTTCAGCTCCTTTGTAATCCTGAACAGCACTTCTCCTCCACACATACATGACCTTCAGAAGTCCAAGTGTCTGTGGAATAAAGATAGATGACTTTTAGTTGCAATAAGTTTTTTTGTTTGCTTTGCCTAAATTGAATTGTCTTGAAATCAATAGCTGATTTATTTGAGGTTCACACTGTGTCGTTGACTTATTGACACTTTTCTAAGTGCACGGTTTATTAAACATTAGAGTAGTCCTCACAGAATCTGCTGGTTTAAGTTTTGAGTTTTCTTGCATTAAAACTTCCTTTCTTTTCCAAAACTTTTTAGAAAGTTGCTAACAGCCTTCAGCCCACAAAATTTATATAAAGAAGTTTTTGTTGACTCTGAATTTGTTAAACCTACATAGTGTGAGATGTTACTTGTTTCTGAGACAGTTCTTGTACATTTGGTTTAAAATGTTGTTCAGACACATGAGACAAGAGACTCTGTTCAACTTGCAAGAAGATGATTCAAGATACTCATCTCTCTTCTAGTGAATGATTGTCAGAGATTGCTTAGAGTTCATCTAAGGAACCTCTCCCAAACAGCAAGTATGGAAATGTGACATATGAAGGAAACATTTTTTAAGAAGGGTTTGGGCATTCTTTCTTTATTTCAGGATTTTACCACCAGGATTTGAGGTTCTCTTCTGTTTTTCTTCCTTCTCTTTTCCAAATGTTCAGATTTGATGTTGGTGGCTAAACAGGGACTAGATCACTGAAAAATTCCATTATTCATGGCACCTCATTTCAATGAGGTTCTTTTGTAAATCTGTTCCTTAAGCAACTTCCCCAAATTCTGCTTCTTGCCATGTTCCTTCTTCTAAATGGGCCTAGGGGATTTCAGAACATGTTAATATATTCTGATCTTGGTAAGTAGCATTTACTCTCTTGTTGCAATGAGCTGGGAAAGATGAAGAGTAGCAAAGCAGCATGGTCCTTTCAGATAGCATTATTCGTAAAAAGCTGAGGATAATCCTTAGGCATCCTGGCTCATGGGTGTGTATTGTAACTGTTGAGGAAAAGTGTCCACTCACCAGGTACTGAAATAAAAAATTTATATATATTTTTTTAATCACTGCATCTCTCTTGCAGACCCTCAGAGTATGAAAGTATTGGCATATTTGTTTTGGGCAGTCCTTTCCAATCAGCCCCATGAGAGACCACATGAACATGTAGGGTAGAAGCAGAAGATTAAATCCTAGTTAATGATAAATTTAGAATTTGCATATTATCTGGTTTTTGTGTGTGTATATTGGGTTTTGTTCTTCAGTTGCTGCTTGGCCCAGAAGGAGGCCAAAGTGCGTGTCTGCTGTGCTGTGTCCTTTATTCTGCCTCCAGTGCCAGCAGTCCTGTGATGACAACTGGCAGAGGTGCCTCGAGATGTTGGTTCACGATTTAATTTTCATTTTATAGTCTCTGCGTATGGTGTAGATGGAGGAAGGGGGAGAATGATGTTACATTTAAGACCAAACCGTGTTGTATCATTTCTTTTGCAGAAGTGAGGCTTGCAGCACCTTCTCATGGTCCATGGGGCAGGAAGCTTGAGTCACCTCCCAAATTCCTGGCTCTCCATGGCTGGTTCCTGTGGCTCCCTGGCAGATGTGGCGTGAGGAGCGTCTGGGCTGTGCAGGAGCTCCTGCCACCACCCAAGCTCATCTGCAGCTCCAGGGTGGTGGCAGCAGGCCTGTCACTGAGAGCAGCTGCCTCCAGGAGGAGGGAAGCTGGAGGTGGAGGCAGGATCCAGTCATCTGCCAATGAGGCAGATGCCAGGTTTATCTGATGCTGCTGCAGTCTGAACCCCTGGATGCTGGGAGGAAGAGGGAAGGGGAAGGACTGTATCTAGTTTACCCAGCCACAGGTGTGTAACAGGAGGAAGCTGGAGAGAAGACAAATGAAAGGGCAGAATTTCTTCTTAAAATCTAATGTAAACTCACTCTCCTTCAGTTTAAAGCCATTGCCCCTTGTGCCATCACTACATGTCCTGGTAAAAGGTCCCTCTCCAGCTTGCTTGCAGGGCCCCTTTAGGTACAGGAAAGTGCTGTAAGTTCTCCATGGATCCTTCTGTTTTCTAGGCTGAACACCCCCAGCTCTCTCAGCCTGTCTTCATAGCAGAGGTGCTCCAGCACTCTGATCATCTTCATGTCCCTCCTCTGGGTTTGTTCCAACACATCCATGTCCTTCTTTTTCTGGGGGCCCCAGAAATGGATGCAGCACTGCAGGTGGGGTCTCACCAGAGCAGAGAGGGGGAGAATCTCCTCTCTCAGCCTGCTGCCCATGCTGCTTTTGGTGCACCCCAGGACATGTTTGGCTTTCCGGCTGTAAGTGCACATTGCAGGTCATGTTGAGCTTCTCATCCGCTGACGCCCCCAAGTGCTTCTCAGGGCTGCTCTTGATCCATTTTCCAATCACCCTGCATTTTTGCTTGGGATTGCCCTGACCTTTATGCTTTAATGACAAATACTTATCACGCTTCTGGTTTTGTGCTGCTAGCATACAGCACTGAGATCTCCTGCACGGCTCAGATGGATATCTGAATTAAAAAAAAAATTCTGCTGTACTGTGTATAAATACATTTAGAAGTAATTTAAGGAACTTGGAAAGCTGCTGATCTCTGTGAGGGTATTTTCTGTTTCAAAGAGATCACTGCTACTTATGGCAAGACATCTGTTATCTGAGCAGCCCTGCAAGGCACTGAACAATAGACATGTTCTTTGGCAGATCTTTATAGTCACCAGCATCCAAGAATAGCATGTGGAAGGTGTACACTCGATAGTGCTTGATGCTGATGCATGCAAGCAGGTGTGCACTTTAATTCTCTGTCATATAGAGTGTAAGACCTTAACTGGTGCAGTTTCTAACTCAGGACTACTCTGCTTATAGTCAAATCCTGGTACACCATTGGAGAAATAACTTTCTTGTCCCTTCTGTTCAGATGTATAGAAGGCCTCTTGGAACAGCAGAATGCACTTAGCTGATACCAGCACCATCATGGGGAAGCTTGCTGATGCAGCTATGGATTGTGTGCTAGGAGCGCTGCCTCTTAACATCCCTCTTTCATCTCCCCTGTCAGCATCCCCTCCGTGCAATGTTGAATTTCAGCTTTATAATGAGGGCTAAAACACGTGGCAACCTTTTCCTTGTAGGGAACACTGGGAGTCTTTCTCCTCTGATGCTTGTGTTCCCAAGACTTCCAGGAACTAGATGACTTGGAGATTCCTATGCCATGTTTGGTTCAAAGTGGCTCTAAAGCTAACAGGAATTGAAACATGCATAGCTAGGATTGTGTCTGCACAGAAATAATGTCTTATGGTTGGTGCAGAAGAAGCTTATAGCTTAGAAGTTTGGGGTTTTTTTCCAATGCCTATCTTCAGAGTTGGTAAGAATTGGCAATTTCTGTCCCACAGGAAACTTTGATCTTTGAGAAGAAAATCCTGAGACTGCTTCAATGCAAACTACTAGTCAGAGACTTGGAGCATTGAATTGTTTTCCCTGATGCTGCTGACTTCTTTGCAAATATCTTCTGTGTGTCTGAAGGCTCCAAGACCTGGGGCTTCGAGTCCAGGCTGGGTGTGCACAGGGAGGAAAGACCCATGTGTCATCTGAAACCTAATATCTGTGATTTTGTAATTCCCTGCAAAAGTGGTTTTGTTAGGTTTTTGGAGAAGGAAAAATCATGTGATAACATGCCCGGCACCAAGAGGCAGTAACAATACCATGCCTGGAGTCTTTTCCTGAGACTGGTGAGGTCCCTGGAAAATACCATAGCTGAGTACATTCTTGTTGAGGAACAAGGCATCTGGGGAGAGAGCCAGAAATAGGGATGGAACTTTAGTTCATTTGAGCTGATGTCATTTGTAATCAGGCTTTCGATAGCAAATCTGGTGTGGAACAGGCAAGATGCTGGACAGATGGTCTAAGGGAATGGACAAATAAAAGAAGTGAAAACTAACATAAACTGACAATTTTTTTCTTGTGCCTGCAGTTTGGGAGAGTATCCTTTTTGAGAGTGGACTTGCTTGCATTTTCCCTAATAAATGGAATATTTTACAGCTCAAATCTGGTCTAGACAGTTTAGCCACAAAATTTTAACATTCTTTTGAGATCATTAAAAAAAAGTTCCAGCCACATTTGAACAAATGGCTTTTCATTGAGTGCTCACCCTCACTTTAGCCATAGGACTGAAACTAAAAGGTTCTTTTTCTCCCTGGTGATGTGGCTGCCAGGGAGGAAAAGAATTGTCCTGTGGACTAAATGTGGGGGAGCAGCAGGAGGAGATAGTTTCTTTTTGGTAGCTGTGTGCTTATTAATTCTCTACCCAGCAGCAAGCTGCAGGAGTTCAGGTTACTGCCCACTTTGCTTAGGGGCAGAATCTGCCCTCCTGAGTTCCTGTATAAATCTCCAGTAGTCCCAACTGCCTCAACACTCAAACTGGTTGAGAAGTGCCTGTCCAAGAGCAGGTGTGGGATAAAGAATGCCTGTATCAATTTTAGTAATTGTAGGTCTCAATCCTCAGTAAAGGTATGAGTGAAAACATGGAAACTGAGTTGAAAAACATCAACACACCACCATCTCAAAAAAACCCCAAGCAAATGAAACCCCCTGCCTGTTACCCTGATATATTTTCTATTGCTTGTAGTGAGATGGTTGCTATGACTGAAAATAAGTATCCATTTAAATGCTTGCAGAATGGGAACCTAGAAAAGGGTGCAGCCCTCAGAAAACAAAAATACGAAGTTAAATTTGATTCCTTGTCTTCCCAGCCTCTGTTCTCCATAGTGGAATTTGCAGCAAGGACTGCAAGACAGGGCCTGTCTTTGACCTGAACAATAAATCCTGCTTGAACACTCTTCAGTGTCAGGCCTTAAAAGAAAAAAAGGAAAAAAAAAAAGAAAAAGCAAAAAACCCCTGCCCCATCCTGTCTGATATGCATAGAATTGAAGTTCCAAAGATAGTTTTAAGATGAAAGGTTAATCTGTATAGGGTTTTACAATATCTTTTTGTTCATTCAGTTTCCATGACCATTATGAAAACCATTCTTGAAAAAAAAACCCAATCACACTGCAATTTTTTTACTGTTTTTTTTAAATTCAGAAAGTTGTTCCAAATTGTTCAGGTCCAGATCCACATAAAACCACATTAAGTTAGGCACCTGCTGGCAAAGTAGTTCAGTGTGTTCTGGTGATAGGGCTTCCTTCCCATCACTGCTGGGAAGTTACTGCTGTCATTATCAGTAGGAGCAGCAGGGACCCAGTGGTCTTCAAAATTAGGCTGCTTTTACTTTACAAAGTAGTAAAATATGTATATGCTGGAAGTGCTAGCTGGTATTGAAGTCCTGTAGTGTACAGTGGATATTTGTATGTATTGCGCTGCAGTGATTTGACAGGTTTTTAAAACATTCACAGGGTTTTTGCCGTTGTTGCTGTCACCATACAAAGCAGAGCTGGAGAGGATTTGTTCTTGCTGCAGTTACCACACGTACTTCTGCATGAGCTTTTATGGGATCTGTAGCTGAGCCATGGTCTGTAAAGAGTGGGTGAGGACTAACACAAAAGATGGGAACAAACTTTTAAGCAGGTCCTGTTGTGGTTGTACAAGGGGTTCTGGTTTTAAACTCAAAAAAGTTTGATTTAGATTATATACAAGGAAGATGTTTTTTTGCAATGTGGGTGATGAAATGCTGGCAACTCCTCTTGCTTGGAGAGGTGGTGGATGCCTGTCCCTGGAAACATTCAAGTCAGGTTGGACAGAGCTCTGAGGATCCTGATCTGGTTGAAGATGTCCCTTGTCGTTGTAGGGAAGTTGGACTAGATAACCTTTAAAGATCCCTTCCAACGCCCAAACCATTTCATGATGTTCTGAGTGACACTTGAGGCTTGTACATTTGTGCACTTAGGCCCTTTTTTCTACTTTAGTAGTGATGAAATACTTCTGCTCCTGTGCAAACATTTGTTTTGTTTCCAAGTTTTGTGGGCACAATGATGGGCATCAATGATGCAGGGCAGTATTTCCCAGCCTCTGATCAAAGAATGGGTATGGACATGTCCGAGCTCGAACAGCAGAAGGAAACAAAACAGTTTAATGTGAAGCGATAGGAGCACTTGTTTGCAACGAATGAAGTGAAGAGGGGAAAATCCACTTAGAATATTTGTTGCTCTGTAGATTATGCAGAGATTGTGGTATCCCCTGGTCATACAGAGTTAAGGGATGGGCAGCCTTCCCTGAAAAGAAATCAGACCATCAGAAGATCCTTTTAAGGAGGGAGTTGAGAAGAAAAGCACACAATGTGTGAAACTTCCGGTCTTTTGGGGGTTTTAGAGGTTTTGCCATCTGACAGAGATTGGGCCCAAGTTAATGAACTTGAGGGAGGATCCCTGTGTGGGGGCCAGTGCTGTGTGGGCAGGCAGGTTAGATGGTCACTGTGGTCCATGTCCATTATGTCTTATTTGTAGGAGCTGTCAGTCACTGGGAAGCTCCTAGCAATGCTTCTCAAGGCATGTACACTGCCATCAGAAAGACCCTGGTGTGTCCTCACCTACTGGCTGCAGCACCAGGTGGAGTTTATGCTTCTTTTATTTTGGGAGCTGCATGTCTCTGAAGGAGAGTGGGTTGCCTTGTTGCTTCATACAGGTAATAAATAACAGCTGTTGATGTAAGGATTGCTTTGTGGTAACTGTCACTGTCAGAAAATTGGTCACAAAAAAGTAATCTACTCTTTCATATTTTTCTAGTTTGCTAATTAACTAATTAACTTTCCTATTTACTAATTAATAGTGTTACTTTCATCCTGAGACTAAATTTTTAAAAAAATTATTTCTTTCTTGTCTGGAATAAAATTTTCAAAACCATATACCAGTATTGATGCTCAAAGCGTGGGAAAGTGGAGAGATTATATGAAATCTTCTGACTGTATCACTGGCTTTGCTTCACACATCAAAGCAATTCAACCTAAAAAAAAAAAGGAAAAAGATAATTAAGAAAGCATGCAAAGTACAAGAGAATCATTGTTTAATTAAGAACAAGATTCTCAGACCACTCTGTATGGGGGATTAACTCCAGAGAATTTAGGAATACATGTTTTTATAATGAGAACTTAAACTAAACATATTGGCTTCTTCATAAAAAAAAGAAAACATTGGATTGTAGGGTATATAACTGCCTCCACAAGGAGAACATCTCTGTTCCTTGGGGGATTCTTTACTTCCTGTGGTTCCATGTTAGTCACCAAAACTCAGTCAAGAGGGGAACAAAGGATATTTTTAGCAGTGAAGCAGTAGAATTGATTATCAACAATGTGATAAATCCTCAGTTGCTCACAGTGTTTATTTAAATTGGATGGGATTCTATATAATATGATCCATGTTGGATGAAAGTTGTTGAGCAAAGACAGCTGTAGCGAAAGTGGAGGCTTGTTTTTTGTAGAAGATCAAACCCAATAACCATCAACCCATTTTACTTTTGCTGGAAACAGAGATCTGTCAAAAACTGGGCAAAGGCTGCAGCCCGTGTTTGTTTCTTGATTGAAGCTTCCAGGGACTATATAAGACCTCTGTGATTTGGTTCTATTTTTGTTCCATAGCTGAAAGCCAAATGCGATTTTATGGGTTTGCAAATCTTGTGGGTTCTTGGCTACTTCTGTTATATTTGACAGTAAAGGAGAAAGACTCTGAGTTGCTAAAAGCAACCAGGTTATTATTCATTAAAATCACAGGGAAAAACTTCCAGCTTCTGTGGAGTGAGTTGTGGTCAGAGTCACAGATGGAGAATACATTTGTACCACAGCTTTTTAATTTATTCTCCATTTCCAGGAGTCTCAGTATTAATTAGCAGGTGTCTTGGGAGGTTTGTATCACAAGGCTGGAGGATGAGTGACCATGTTACTGTGGCTTCAATGTGGATTGGAACTGCAGTTCTGCTGTATGTTCCTTGACGAGAGCTGGGTTGCCCAGGTCCTCAAAGTTGAGCACCTGTTCCTCCTCAAAATCAGTGAGAGACAGCTGCCACTCTGCCTTAGAAGGGCTCAATTCTCATCTTTCTCTACATCAGCTGCTTTCCATGGAGCTGAGAAGTGCTTCAGAACCCTTCTGTAGGACACAGAGGGTATGCACTGGGATACTTTCCCAAGAGGTCCTGCCTCACTGGGGGATGTTCTCCAGCAAAGCAGGTCCCTGGTTCTGTGCTGGAGCTTCTGGTTGAAGTTTCTGTATAAACAATTACCTGGAAATCAGTCTCCTGCCCTGCCACAGCCGATGCAGAATTTGCCTTTGCAAGATTAAACTGTAATATTGTGCTACCCATCAAAACAAGGACACTATAAAATCAGAGGGGAAGCACACTGTCCTTTGATGCCACTTGGATGATTTACACTATCAGTTTCGTGGAACTGCACTAATTCCTTTTATAAACAGGGCAAGGTAATAGTCACGGAAATTTTAGGAATAAACAAGTATTCTGTGAAGCTGAAATTATTTTGATTCCCTGTGGCAGATGAAGTAGTTTCATGTGGGACATTAATATTTATTGAGATTGGTAGCCATAGAATTGATTTTGGTGACTAATCCTTGTAGCTTTGTAACCATTACAGGTATAATTTGCTAGCTGTGTAAATACATGATATCAGTGTATACACAAAATGATAGCCCAGTTAGATAAAAATACCCAACTGTTCCTGGGCTTTTTACTGTTTATTCAATGCACAGTTCTATCCGTTTTGCTGTTGCAGAGCAGTTACCAAATTGGCCCTACCTTATTCCAGTGGAAACTATTAGAAAAAATGTGTGTGACCTTTAACAGCAGCAAAATCTGTTCCACTGCTAACATTTTCAAGTAACCTTTCTCAGGATAATGTACTATGGTTACACTGTGTATGTCCTGACATTTAACAGAACTTTAATCTCACCTTTTGAATCTACTATTTATAAAAAAAGCAACAAACAAACAAAAAAAACAAACCAACCAACCAACCAAAAAAAAAAAAAAAAACCAAAGCAAAAAATGTGCCTGAAATTTTGAATTTAATTGTTTGAATGGTTGTATTTTTTTAGATAATGGTGCCATGAAGATGGAGGAAGAAATAAAAAATTACAACCTTTAAATACATTCTTTTCTAACAAAGGTGCATGTTCCTGATCATCCGCATAAAAGTTTAGTACGTCTAGTATCTTAGGCTTGTTGATGTGTAGGATCTACAGTATATACAGCAGTGAACTTTAAGTTTAGAAACTTTTATAGGTTTAATTCCATTGTATATTTCTTTCATGTGTTGATGTTCTAGCTTTTAATTAGTCTAAATTAAGCTCATGCAGCTGATTTATGGTCCATATTATATCCACTTAATTTAAAATGTTTAACCTCAGACATCTCTTAATAATAAATCTATTAGCTTTTTCATAAAGGTGGGTCTTTAGTGACTTCAGCATGTGAACCCTCTTGAAAAATAATTGGAGATATTCTTCTGAGTCCTCTAGACCTTTTCAAAACTCACCCAAATTATTATAAATTTCATAGACAGACATGGTGTACTGGAATAGTTCCCATGTTCACAGAGACTGGAGAGCTGCTCAGAGGAAAAGGTCCCCTTGAGAATATTTATTCTGGTGCAGTAGCCAAATCTTTGGGAGAATAATATTTAAGTCAAGTTCACCCTACACAGAGTTTTTCAGTGGTTTTAACCAAAAACTGTGTTTTGTTGTTCCTTTACTTAATAATTGCAGTCCAGAAAGACAAGTTTGATTGTTGCTGTGTGCAGGAGGCATTTCTGTGCTGCTGAGCCAAAACCAGAATATGTGTAACATACTGCACCCTGCTCTTCTGTGTCCTCTAGTTCTTCTGGTGGGTTCACAGCTCAATTTCTGGCAGCAGCAGCTGGAATAGAAAACTTCTCCCTTTTTCTTTTCCCTATTGCCCTTCAGCTCTTTGGGGCAATGGGTGTGCAGAATTCAGGCTGAGGGATATGCACACCGAGCAGTCGTATGTCGCAGAGTAAGAGAAATGTGGAATGAATTGTCGACCTAAGAGGTCACTCATTTTTTTTTTTGTTTACATTTTTTTTCCTCCCCTTTGTGCACTGTATAATAAAATACTGCCTGGAGAGCAGGAGGCTTGGAGGGTAAATTGGCTGAGATGAAAACTGGATTGTAACAACAGTGATTTTGTTTTTCTTCAACATTATCTTGACAGAGTGGTTTCTGAGTATTAAATTTCCAAAGATTACATACAGAGTTGTACCCATGCTCCCCATTAACTGGCAAGGTAAAGCTTTTCCAACCTAGTCCTGTGGAATCCGCCATGGGTTTTGTTGGATTTGGAGGTCCCAGGAAAAATGGAACAGATTCTTGAGTGCTGTCTGCTGGCTAATTACAGATGTACAGACAGGGAACAGAGGCCAAAACCATGAGGGGAGGCCCCTGCATGGCTCAAGTCTGAGCTGAGGCTGCACATCCCACATCTGCAGTAGGGAGCTGCAATGTGGCAGGAGCAGGCAGAGAGGGCAATGGCCTTGCCATGGGTGTCTCTCCTTGTGGCTGTCCCTTCTTGCCAGCCTGTAAGGGCCTATGTGGGGGAGACACCAAATGGGAGCTGGGTCTGGATGATGTTCCACAATGTTCAGCAGCAATATCTCTCTTCATTTCTAGTTCCACAGTTCTCTGGTTTTGGAGAACCTCATCCTCAGTTATAGCAATTCAGAGGTGAGGCTAGATAGCAAACCCATGTGGTGAGAAAACATGATGCCCAGACTGAAGCAGAAAGCATCTGTGTGGTATACCTCCATGTCAAGGGTTTTCTTTGCAGTTAAAATTGTTTTGCTATTTTTTCTACTGTAAGTTTTATGCTCTTTGAAAACAAAGCCAAGGTACTGTTTTTAAGGATCCAGATTACATGGATGTTGAAAGTCTGATGTTTCATAACCCTCTTCTCTTTTATAGACTGGTTCCCTGTTCATATTATACCTCTTAAAAGTGTTTCATCAGAGGCTATGCTGAGTTAGAAGAGACCCATCAGGATCATCAAGTCCAGCTCCTGACCCTGCACAGGACACCCCAAGAGTCACACCATGTGCCTGAGAGTCAAAATGCCTCTTGAACTCAGACAGGCCTGGTGATGTGACCTCTTCCCTGGGAAGCCTGTACCACCCTCTGGGTGAAAAACCTTTTCCTTTTGTTTTCACCCCCTGCATGGTAAATTCATGTGGCCACAAAAGGATTGAAAGCTCAGCTAATGAAACAGGGCTCTGACAGGGCATCTGTCCTGGCCGTGATCCCTCCCAGCTTCTGGTGAACCCCAGCCTACGCACTGGTAGGGTGGGGTGAGAGCCACAGAAGGCCTTGACTCTGTGTAAGTGCTGCTCAGCAATAATGAAAACATCCCAGTGTTATTGGCAGTGTTTTCGACACAAATCCAAAACACAGCCACTGTGAAGAAAATAAACTCTGTCCTAGTGGAAACCAGTGCAGTGTGCCTGGGGGTGCAGTCTGAGCCAGGCGTGGGCGTGGAGCACAGGGCCTGATCAGAGGATTCTCAGTCCCGGTGTTGCAGCTGCTCTCTGCCCCGACCGGAGCAGCTCATGGGTCAGCCTCACCTTTTAAACACGTCTGTGCTTTTGTCCCAGATGTAGATGGTTCAGAAAGGACTATCCAATGAAGTTTTGCTGGCGATGGAATCCTCTAAGATCCCTCCACCTTGCTTTTCCAAAACCTGACATTTTGTCTCACATCTGTGTGGACATGCCTTTGGGTGCAGGTACAGGTGCATTGAAACTCGTAGAATTTTTCTGAAGCCTCTTAGCATAGAATCCCTTCAGTAGCTGTAGGGCTTGTATAACACCACAGCATAAATTTAAAGTGCCAGGGAGGCATCATCCTTGACAGCCACTCAAGACCTTAATGCTGTGTTTTTTGCTGCTTGTCTGAGTGAACAAGCACAAGCATCACTGGGCCCCATAAGTGCAAAGACAGGTACAGGGTTTATTGCCTTTCATCTGCTTTCTCTGGAAATTGTAATTTTTCTTTCAAACATTCTAGTGAGATGCTGGTGGAGCCAAAGGAGTTGTTTGGGATGTTGTAAAGAGGGAATGGTCTCAGCCAGTGAGGATAAATTGGATCAAAGGCATATGTACTAAGAATCTCTCTCTGTTGATATAGTTCATGTCAGTCTAGTGCAGAAAACTACAGTGTCTGCCTGATCACTTGTAGGTGACAGTTCAGGGTACCTTTCTATGGATTGTTTATCACCACTCTGCCTTTCACCCAAGATACTACAGGGGGAAGTGGCTAAGGAAAGGCATAAATAACCCAGGCACAAGATTCAAAACAACTCTAAACACAAACACACGAGAGAGAAGCATAGAGAAATCAGTCTGGGTGGCTTGATTGCACTGATACAAGTGTGTCTCAGCACTCGTGGATGTAGACATTTAATGGCAGAAACCATTCAGTCAGAATAGAATGATGTCTTTCTGCCTTATCTGCTGAGAGCCCTTTGTCAACTGAAATCTTCTTTGCCATCTTTATGGCCTTGTGTTGCGGAGCACAGAGGTAGGTGACTCAGGCTGAGCTGTGTGTTATTTAGCAGGAGACAATGGGATTGCAGGTGGGCAAAGGCACGAGTGGAACGGGATGCATTTACTAGTAATGAAATGGGAAGAGCATTTACATCCACGGGGAGGAACAGAGCCTTTTGGTGTGGCTTTAGAGAAGATGACGGTGATGTCGGGGCTGGTGTTAGTGAGGAATTTGATGATACAGACCAAGTTTTACAGAGATGCCTACACTAATTAGCATTGTGAAAAATACTCTTCTGAAGTCCATGGGTTGTTTCATGAGGAAGTTCAACTTCAGGCAGCTGCAGGTGGGTTTGTGAGGTGTGCATGGACAGTGCAGTGTGAGTGGCAGCTCTTGGTGGAGGTAATGAGGTGGGCTCCTGGCACTGTGGCACAGAGAAACATTCCATTCCCTCCTGCGGTAGCACCTAGTGAAGTATTTCAGCAATCAAAATTATTTTACTACATGTTGTGTACATAAGGTGTTTGCCAGTGTTTTATGTAGAAGGAATGGATTTGGGCATTTCCCTCAAGATTTGTAAGAGCTGGATTTGATAGGACAGGCTTTTAGGCAACACAGAAAAGTGATACGAAAATTTCTTAATAATTCCACATTTCTAGAAAGAGGGATGGAAAACGTCTGAAGAAACTAATGCAGAGTAACTGGAAAGACTTGTCACAGGAATATGGCTGTGATAATGAAGATACTTGTTATTTTGCCATATTGGAAGAAGAAGGAGAAAAATCTGCTCACATTTTTGTTTAACATTGTGTTTGTTTCCATAGTACTCCTAATGTCAAAAAAATATGGGCATATTTAAGACTATAAAACATGTACAATTTGAACAAAACCAAGACAACACACACCAAAACACTACTGGAATATGTTGAATAAGCACTCAATTATCTAAAGTGGGTCTTGTGAATTATCAATTTCCTTATTTTTGTGGTGTTGAAGAAATCCGCCTTTTGGTTTATGTAGCTATTTCTGTTATGTCCTATGGAAACGTCCTCTGTAGATTTACCAGTCCTTTTCAGCTATAACAGCTCCTGCTCTGTGCCCCGGTTAGGAGCTGTAAGAAGCCTCTTTTCGGACAACTGCTGGGTAACTTTGCTCCCTGACAAAGGCAGCAGCAGAAAAAACTTCTTTCAAGAGTACAGATTAATTCTACATTTTAAGAAGTGCCTTTTCTTTCTAGAAAAAATTAGTTTATACTTGAGAAAGCAGAGTGTGCCAGTTGTTGGAGATTTGCTGATGCTAAGGTGCAAGGTAGCTACAAAGGATGTTTTGGGGGAATCTGAATCTCTTTTGTGATCTGTCTTTGGCAAGGTAATGCTTTATCTGTCGTGCGCTATATGCCTGTGCAGCATTTTATGAAAATGTGGCTCTGAACCTACCTGAGAGACCATTCATACTTGCCAAGCCACAAAATGGGTGACAGATGAACGATGAAATAAAAGTCTGAGCAACACCACCCGTTGTCTGAGAGACAGAGCTGAAGCAATCAGGTGGGCACATATGGGGAAGCTTTGTTAGCCGGGGGCTGCTTTGCCAGGGCAGCAATAGCTGGTGAGGAAGGAGATGTGTTGTTTATATTTGAGGAAAAGAGCGTTATATATCTGTCTGCTGTGCAGTGCAAGCATGCCATCAGTTGCCATCATTCAACATCATAGCAAGGCACTGTATGTGGTAAATGATGTCAAAGGAGGTGTTCTTGCTTTGGGGAAAGTGGCATCCACAATGTGTTAACCAGTCTTTTCCTGATGCTGTCTACATAAGACATTTAAAAGCGCAGGTGAAGGGTGACTTCCTTCTCTCTTTTTGGAAAAAAAATAGTCACCTAGCAATTGCCATCTTCACAGACTGAATTTTTCAATAACTGCTCTGATCTGTCAAAAATGACCCTCTCTCCCAAAACAAGCATTGAGAGTAAAAGGCACCAGGCAGTTTGGCAGAAGGTACTCTCAGGTACCCTTGTGAACGGATACTGTAGCCCTACAACACGTACATAGTTTAATGAGGCAAAGTAGTTCAGTTATAGAAAACCAACAGTGTCTCTTCTGCCTTTTCTAACTAATAGTTTCAGGATATCTTGTTTTATGTCTCATCTTTCACCTCAGACAAATACTTTAGCCAATGGAAAAAGAATCTTATTTTTATTTTATTTGAACTATCTCAAGTTATTGACTCTTAAAATTTTATTCATCCAGTATCAGACCACAGTAAAAAGCCAGAACAAAGTGACTTCAGTATTTCAGCTCTCATGTTGTAGCAAAAATATCAAAGTCACAGGAAGGAGAGTATTCTAGTTATTTGTGTGATGTCCTCACATCCCTGAAGCCTCTGTTGCAGCACTTCACAGCTGCAAAGAGCTGTTTGAAAAGTTTGGAAATTGCCAGTTTTTGCAGAGAAGTAGTGAATCCCTCAAGTGAAAGTATGTTCAACCTCCTTTCTAAGCAATGTTTTTGAAATCATTGTAATTCATCTAATTAACTAGCATATTCTTTTTATGCTTTTGTATCAGCAAGTGCAGTATCCAAATTGGCAGGCATGTGGGAATAAAGTCAATTCTAATATTTCACCCAGAGGATAAAGTCAGCCTCAGAGTCTCATTGGGAAAGGTTGCTAAGACTGACTCTGTTTCATGGACCACTCAGCAATTTTATTTCCTTACACTTTTCCTTATGTCCCCCAAATTAAAATCTCTGCTGCAGAAATGCAGTAAGCACAGTAAACAATAATGACTCCTGCTTCCTTTCACCTCAAAAGTAAGGTTAACAGAGCCTGGGAAATTGCTTGAACCAGATGGCGAAGGTTAAATTGCAGAAGCATGTACGAAGTGATGAGATCTTTTTTGAGAAATTAAATCCTTTCTGTGTAATATCTTCCCTTTCCTTGAGCAAACAGTGGCTGTGTGTCCTGCAGCTGTACTCTCAAATCACAGCCATAGCCTGGTCTTAACCATTTCCTCAAACTGGAGTATCCTTCATTTTAAAAACAAAACAAATGAGAAATAAAAGGAGTTGAGTTTGTGCACATTAAGACCTGTGTTATTCCTCCCATTTAGCAGGCCCTCAGTGCTGCTTTGATTCTTTGAGAAAAAAAAAAAATCCACACAAAAGCAACCTAAAAAGATGATTAGTCTGGCTTTACTTGCCATTTGATTAGTTCTGTAATAAATATTTATGTTTTTCTCCAATACACTCATATCATCTTTACATTGTATTTAGTGGCAAGACAATCAATATTTCATTTTATGCAAGACATAAGGAAAACATGAATATAATGAAGTTTACATCCTTGCCAGATAGCCATCAGGGATTAGTGTTTGTATTTTAGCCAGTGTAATGAATTGTTATCTTGTAGAACTGATTAGTTTCTAACAATTTGCTGCAGTTTAAACAGCTCTTCAAGATGGAGGGACATGGTTAACAGTCCTTTAAATACATGAGCAGAGGAAACCTAATGGAAGTTTACATTTGTTGTTATTTATCATTGTAAGGGATGTATTTTTTTAAATGGATGCATTGTGTGTTCTGAAAATTGTGATTCTTCCAGAGGATGTACGCCACCTCCCCTCTTCTTCCCCTGCATGTGGAAATGGTTGATGGGTATTTCAAAGAGCTCCACCCAAAAGCACAACAATGTCAGTTATTAATGTAAGTGGAACAGAGGGGCTAAGCCTTGGTGGCATTCAGGACAGGGTTTAATCTGTTAATAGACTCCACCGAATCCCTTGCTGTAATTCCAGCCAGTAAGCTGACCATCTTTACCCTGCTCTCTCCTGATGAAAGCATCCTGCTGACCACCTGCAGGGATCAGGTAGGGACTGGCAGTGCTCCCTCTCCTCTGCATTGAGTGGCCAGAGGCTAAAGGGGGGAAAAATGGGTCCCATTATAGGTGCAGGTCTCCTGTGGGATGCGAGGCCTCCAGATCTGTGGTTTCTGCTTTTCGGCTAAAAAGCTTCCTGTATGTGCAGAGAGGGTTCCCAAAAACCAGGGGGCAACACAGAGATGCTGAACCACACCAGCTGGAGTTTTTTGGTTTCCATACAGAAGCCCTTTGCCTCCCTTCCTTGTGTCATTCATGGTGGATGATGAGGTCTGTGTTGGAAAGGTCAGAAGTATGAAAGAGCTTAACTGGAGGAAGGTAAAAAGACGGAGAGAACTGAACTAAGGTGCCAGCTACAGAAGCTGTAAAGGAAAGGCAGCTTAGCTTCTCAAGTGTGATGGGGGAGGGGGAATGTTCTGTGTCCAGCAGGGCTTGAAAACGTGTTTTTGCGCTTTTCTTATGAAAACTACCTCAGAAATTGTCTTGATGTGGCCTAATTCTGGGTGTGGCTAGGTAGAATTTATTATTAAGAATCCGTGTCTATTATCATTGGCAATTGAGGGAAAGAAAACAAAAGTTTTCACTGTAGTTCTGCCATCGAGGCTGGAAAAGCAATTTCCATTTTAGTGAGTGTCCAAGCATGTTTCCTTAATTATCATGTTATTTCTCATAGGTAAAATACTGTCATATTTTTAAACTGCATGCTCAAAGAAACCTAATTTTAAAAATATGACAGTATTTTACCTATGAGAAGTTGTTCTGGAAAATAAATAGCCACAGAGGAAAGAGAAAATTCAGCTAGAAACTAGGAAGTAGTTTTGTGATAAGCAGAGTAGAGACTCAGTGTGAGCATAGAGTGAGTTCTGGAGTTGTTTAAGTAACATTATTGGAGGTGGGTAGCCTGTGACCAGGGCTGGCACAGCCTGATTTGAGAAGGATCTGGGCAGATCTCTTTCAAAGAGCTTTGAAGGAATGAACATATGAGCAAGAGTGTGTAATGAATTAGTATGTGCATGGTGTGCAGGGTGTTTTTACCCTAGAGGTACAAGAGGTCTCTTGATTAAAAGGAGAAAAACATTCTATTCTTCGGTCTGACCAGGTATGGTCTTCCTTCTGTCAAAGTGAAATTAAATTTTATACAAGAAATTTTTTGAAGTCAAAATTGCAAGAGAAATGGTCTACTATTGCTCCTCACAGTGACTTCCCATGTCAAATATGTAAAGCTTGGGTTGGTTATGGTAATGATGCAATCACCACTGGAAGACCATGGTGGGTGTTACGACATAATTTTCTCTTTTGTATTCAGGCAAGCACCAGATGTTTAATTGGATACATTCTGTAGAAACATAAATGGGGCCACAGCAAGCTGTGAGATACTTAGATGGATTAATTATCTTCTGTGGTAAATTTTATATTCCTATTCCAAGTTTTGCCCTTGTTAAGTATTCTTGTGCAGGTTTCCTGCTCTGAATTATGGCACGGAGATTATGTGAGTCTGGATCTTCCACTTGATTTTTTCCTTCTCAGAAAGTTTTTTTTCAAAGGTCATTTTGATTGTTAAAGCTGTCTCCTTGATTCCTCCTTTTTAGCCTCTGCCCTGCTCTATGCTATCGGGTTTCCCAGACTGCTTCTGGCAGTGTCGCTCCGCCTGTATCTGCCACCTGTCCTGTTTTCATCAGTGAATCCAGCCTGTGCTTCCTCCAGTGTTTTGTCCCAACATGCCTTGTCGTTCCTCCTTAATGACAGCTGCTTTTTTTCGTGTTTCTTTTTACTTCTGCCTCCATTCAGTGCTTGTGATCCAGCCAGTCTGAGAGCACTTGCCCTTTCTTTGATCCCTTTGTGTTCCCGGGAAGTGTCCTTTACCTACCTTTGCTGTGTGGGATCTCAATTCATGTCCTTCGTTTTGCTGCCTAAAGGCTTGTTCACCATTTATCAGTCCTGGCTCCCAGCTTTAGCTGTAGCTTTTCCTCTCTCCTCTTTTCCCTGCCCACCCTTGACCTTCCTTAGTTCTGGCAGTGGAAGTCGAGAAAGGGATCTCTTGTGTGTCCTCTATCTTTATCACAGACTCCTGTTGTAGCAGTTGAAGTTAAAGTCTGGATTTGCAAACGGCAGTATTTTAAATGTGATAATTGGTGATTTTTTTTTTTTTTAATAAAACCACTGTAGAGACTGTTTCTTCTGTTAGTACTTTGCATCTTTTGTGATCCAGTTTTTGATGTTACTTCTATTTCTTACGTTCAGTTCACGTGCTAAGGGCAGAGTTCTCTATCTTTCCATTTCACAGCTTGTGCTAGTCCAGTGTCAGGTTTTAACAAAGTAAATTAAATTAGAAAAATCAAGTATTTTATTCCAGGTACTTTTTTTGGTTTAGGTTTAGAAGACTGATTAGTAATTTTAAAGTTCCAGTTTTTTGTGCAGTCATTTGCTTTATTTTTTTACATAGAGAAAGAAATGTCAGTATTTTTCTAATTATGCCCTGAATCAGGAGAGGAGACAGAACTCCACCCTTTGAAAATGTTTTTAAATATATCCTAGTTTAAAGCTGTAGTCAGTTCCAGTTCAGACCTTCTGCATGTCCCAGCTGGGTTGTATAGGCTGCAGGAGAATGTGCTGCTAAAAAAATTAAATTAATAGTTTTCACTTTTTTTTTGGCATAAGCTTGGGAGGAATTAGGCTAAGATTCAGGGTTTCTATATATGCTTCTAAATTGTAAGGATGCCTTTAATCATATCTACATAAATATGGTTGTGCATGGCCTCTGCCTAGCTTGGTTTTGTTCACCCCAAAACCCCAAGTCAGGATGTTTTTGCAGGGGTTTCTGTGCTGGCACCTTCCCTGTGCTGTCCAAATACTGCCCCACCATGCTTCACTCCTTGCTCCATGGATTTGCTTGTTCCAGTGTTTTCCTGGAGCAGCTGCAAGGTCTCCCTCAGCACAGAGGGTTGGATTTTGCTCTAACACTTTTAGCATTTGCTTGTACATGTGCAGCCCTGTTGATTTACACTTGCTCATGATGCTCTGTCCTGTTAAAAATATGATTTATATAATCCACATGTGGCTGAGTTATCTAGGGAAGCTGTAGTTAGACATTTTTCAACACATCCCTGTGAGGCTTTACTTCTGTCAGATTTTCGGTGCTATTTGGGGGTCTTTGTGCTATTTTCAGTGGCTTTTCATTTACTATGGGAATCCTGTTTTGGAAATAACCAGATGTTTCAGCAGTTTGTGGGATTTTTAAAAAAAATGGTATTATCTTTTTTTGTATCGTAAGTCTTCCCTGCAATTGTGGTTTCGTAGTCTTTCAAATAAATTATATATGGACTTGTATAAGTTACGTTTTTAGAAAAGGACACATTTCATCTGCTGTCTGTAGTGCATTATCATCCTATATTAGTAATAATGAGTCAGTAACAATTTTGATGGAATCTGTGTGACTAATATTTAACTTAAAATAGCTCAATATTTTTTGTTTTGTTTTAAACATTTTGTTCTTATATGATGACTGTTTCATTTTTTCTGGTTTTGCTTTGTCCAGAAAACTTAAGCACAATGACTGCTTGCTTCCAGTAATGAAAGGTAACTGTAGGAGTGGAGGCAGCAGGCAGTGGTTGCTGTTATTTTAAGCAGCATGTAGTTCTTTCTGTTAGGTTTGAGAAAAGCACATTTTTGCCTGGGCAAATAGAAACCTAAGTCAGTATTTTCTGTTTTATCAGGGTCAGTCTCTGGGTTTTTAAATAGGAACCAAAATTTAGGATGTTACTGTTTTATTTGTAGTTGTTAAGACTTTGGAACCAAAATCTCAGCTGCATTAGATTCATGTAGTGTTGCCAATGTCAGTAGATTTGCTGAGATTTGTATCAGCTGTAGATGTGGCTCTGTGTCTTTTGATAGCACTGGAAATCATTAAAAACAACAAGGGAAAAGCTTTGTCCTTTTTTTTTAATCACAGACACCATCACTTCTCTTTCCTCAATTGGAAAGACACCTCTGTTGGCTCTGAGTCCTATTACGTGCACATTGAGTGATCTCAGAGGGTTCCTCGCTTCCTCCAGCAGAGGCTTTAATCATCCTGCCAGGGTGATACTTCATTGCTCTGTTGAATGAGTTGTTCAGGAGAGACTCAGCAAAGGAGCTGGTGGAAGAGTTGGGCACTTGCACAGATTAATTGTTCAAGCTCTGCTCAATACAGGTTGATTATAAACCTTTATTATCCATCAGCTTGCTGACCCCATGCTGTCTTTTTCTCCTCACTCGTGGGACAGTGTGTAACTTAGACTGAAATGCAGTGAGAAGGGCAAAGGAGTGGAAACCCACCAGGACTTACTGCTTGTGCTAAACTCATGCGTTGGTGGGGGCTGGAAAAAACATGAATTAGGGCAAGTTTAGAGGTAACTTCCATGGCAGGCTTATGCAGTAGACACATGTGTAACCAACAGTACTATGATAAATACTGCTCATTGTGATAATGCTTTGATAGCTGTGTTTTATCAGTGTGACATCAAGCTCTTTATCTGCATCCCTGATACATGAGTCTGTAAGGTGGACGAGAGGATTAAAAGTTAGTGGATGTTTAAATGCAAAATTAAAACTCTTGAAAAGAGTTGTTTTACACAGGCTTATTGTCCTAAAACTGGTCCTCTGAGAGGTTCTATCAGTGTGGCTGAAGAGGAACCCAGTGTTGCTATTCCAGCTTCCTTGATAAAGATATATCCCTTGTCCCTGCTTAATTCTTATCACACATATTACTGATGTAATGGGCACAGTCATAGTGCTCGCAGCATTTTGGTAGCTGGGGTTTCAGTGAAGTTCAAAAAAACAAACAGAACTTTCTCTTTAAATCCCCCAATGTGGGAGTTATCATCCCGTGGCAGTGCTTTTCACCTTGCCTGTCTCTCTCTCCAGCAAGCCCACTGACCCATGGAGTCATTGTGTAGGTATTGCTGGCAGTAATTCATCCTGTCACACACACAGTGAGGAATTCATCATCAGAAATGCGGGCTCTCACATATTTGTGAAGTGTCAGTTTGACAGAATTACTCAGAACTACTGACAGCTGGCATCCTTCCAACAGACCAGTAGTTGCTTAGCTGTGAAAAATGGCAGAAGATGGACAAATATATTGGAACAAGAAAATCTCTACAACACAAAAGTGGTGCTAATGTGATATAACTCATAACTGGTTGCTGTTACAAAGAGTCACCTTCAAGCATTCAAGTCTATTCTTCTTTCTTCTCTGGTAAGTGATTTACTTTGTGTCAGGTAGCTCAGCAAATCTATCTGACTGAAATCAGATGGCTTCTTACCCTGTTTGGTCTTTGTCTCCCTTCTTTTGCCCATATTTTGAGAGCAGGATGGAACTGACCAGGCTAAATGCATTTTACAAGTACTTCTGTCAGGTTGCAGAAGAGCAGCTATTAAACATTAATTTCTAGTGAGGCTTAAGTGGGATTTTAAATATTTAAAGGAGTAATTTGTGTAAAGGGAATTCCTACCACTTTCTAAAATGACGATTTCTCATAATTTGGGTTTGGATATCCATAGTCAATTAATCTAAAATTTCTATTGCTTTAGTTTAGCTCCCTTCACATTAGCTCTTTGTATAAAAATGTGTTCTCAATACATGCCAGCAGGCCTGTATTTTAAGCTAATTATGATTGTCATCCTTATCATACTTGATTACTTTTTACCAAGGACAGAAATTGTTGGGCAAGTGACATGGGGGTGGAAATTGGAGCCCAGAGCCATCAAATGTAACAATGACAGAACTGGGACGCATTACCTGATCACTAAAATGACTCAGACCACATGCAGATGAATTGTTTCCCTTGTTAATTCATGCAAACATGGCCTGGAGGTTAAAGGAATTGATCTTGAGATCAGGAGGTCTCTGCTATATTTCCAGCTCTGTCACCAGTTTGTTTTCTGACCTTCAGCAAGTCACGACTGTATCAATATACTTGCATTGATTTTCAACTCATATGCATGATGTGAAGCGAGGGCTTCAGTATACTGATGGATTTGGGCTGAAGTGGTACCCCCAAGGTTACACAAGAGGACTGTGAGGGAACCAAAAGTAGAAGCCAGAAGGAAACTCCAGTGGGAGGTATCAGCTGTGGGAAACTTTGCTTCCTGGGGAAGAATTTTGGCCCGAGACTTGAGTCTTGCCCATGGACTTTGAGGAGTGCATATCCAGATTTAAGAACAGGGCACAAGGTATATGATGATGATGTGGAAGAAAATTATGATGGGATTAGGCACTTCGCAAGTTGGATTGGTTAACTCTTGCTAAATAAATAAGAGCAGTTCTTTAGGAATGTTAAATGGAGACTAATAATAATCATAGAGTCATAGAATATCCTGAGTTGGTATGTAGAGGTTGTTTTCTTTCCAGTAGGGAATCTGAAGTCTGAGTATTTTTTTCTGAAGCTGTTCTTGAATGCTCTGTTCCAGGCACAGTATGTTTTATCATAAGCTGTGTTCTTTTGTTTTTCAATAGCTGCTATTTTGCAGTTTAGTAACTCAGAAATTCTTTGGGCCAAAAGTCATTGAAGTTACTCATAGCGGAGGGCAGGAAGGTGAAAGGCAGTGCTGAGTGATGCAAGTTGCTGTTGGTGTATAAATCTGAGAATCTGAGAAAGGCAACAGATTTGCTGCTCTTGCTAATTCCTGAGAAGAGTCATAGTTTTTCTCTTTGCTTCATGATGGAGTTCAGATTTTACACATTGAAAATTAATCCTGTCTACCAATGACTAGTTTGCTTATATCTTCCAAATAGATATAAACCTTAATGGCATCTTTTGTTCTAGTGACATTGTTAGCTCTATTCCGGATCTTCCCCCATGTTATTTTGGCCCAGCCCCTACTGTTGCTGTAAGGGGGGTATTTTTCTCCCCATCACTGAGAGCAGAGTGGTCAGTGTAGGCCATGCTCTTCCTGCCTCAGACCTCTCCATCACTCTCTGCTTTCCCCTGGAAGGGCTCTGCAGTATGGGCAGTGGCAGTGGGAGCCAGCTTGGGTGTCTGTGTGACCCAGTGTCTGCTCCCACTCACCCAGGGCTGTGGCTGGGACCCCTGGCATGGCTTCTCTGTGTGCCTCCCTTCAGCTGGGTGTGCCTCCTCGCTGTGGAGCACGGGCAGCAGCTCACGTCAGGAGAGGCAGGTGATCTGTGAAGTACTGTGCTTTTATTTTTATCCAGTGTAGCCAAGGCATTGGTTGTATAACTCAAAAGAACAACCTAATAATAAACCTGTGCTTGCATTCAAAATTCAGGCTGAGTGTCCCTGCTTTGCAGCCGCTTCTTGCTGCTGCTCTCTTTTGAAGTGGTTTGGATAGACATGGGTTGGTCATGGATTTGGCTCCAGTTGGCAGTGTGGTACCAGCTCGTATTTTAGGAAACTGCCATAATTCAGGAAAGCTGTTGTGTTCAGCACTGAATTGTGTAATTTGTATTTTTAACAACCTTCTGGGTGTGACTCCCATGTTAATTCAGTACCACTGGTGCCTGTGCAGTGACAGAAGTCAAATTACAGAATTGGGTAAGAAAGTGCACAAATATTTCCTGTAATGGCTGTCATTGAAAAGAGAAAGATAGTAGACTATGGTTAGGTTTTTTAAGAAGATTGCCTTTTTTTTTTTTTTTTTTTTTTAATTTTTTAATATTTTTGGGTGGGGGGCAAATAGGCACAGCTTTTTATAAGTCGTATTTTCACTTTGTAACTTTCTTCACGTTTTTTCAGGAGAAAGGCCATGGGAAGAAGAAAGAGGTGATTTAGGGAGGAAAAAGTGTTTGCTCTTGCTGTGTTCTACACTTCCCAAGTCAAACAGTGATGCTGGTTGCTGTGATGCCATATCTGCTAGAAATAAATCGCATCATTAGTGACATTGGGGGTGGCCTGCAGTTCATCCTGCTCATCTCCTCTCAGTGTGATTTGGGGAGCAAGATGTCTTTAAGTGCTTGTTTGAGGTGCTAGCCCAGAGACAGTGATTTTTAGCAAGTGACAAGTGGTGGGGCTGGCTGTCACCCTGTGCGTGTTTAGCTTGGCACCTGGCCTTGATGACTGCTTTTAATGGCTACTGTTTTGCTGAGAAGCTGAAAATCTTCCTTTGGCTTTTATCATTTCCATCTCACATATTGTACTTGATGTGGCCAGTAAAAGACCTTTTGTATTTCAGATATTCCCTCCCCTCCTTTAATCCTGACCTAAGCTTTGTTGTGAGGAGGAGAAATGGTGTTGCTGGGAGGGAGCTTCTGGGAAGGAGATTGCAAAGCCAGTGTGACTGGTGTGACCATGTTGTGTCTGGACAGTGGGGAAGAAGAATGCTGTTTGGGTTTGGAAGAAACATTTTGGTCACTTGTATCTCAATATTAGAGACTATTTGAGTATCTTAATCTCGAGATTAAAGGGAGGGAAGAGGCCTGTGTTTTGTTTTGTCTGCGCTAAGCAAACAGATGCTGTATGAAAAACATGGGAGAAAGGAAATGAAGTCTTGTGGTTTCTCTCTTCAGTGTTGTCCTAGCGATAAAAATCCACAATGGAGCTTGCTGACTTTTTGATTAGACAAATAGCATTGGGAAACCCCTGGTGCTGGAAACCCTTAGTCATGTGCATATCTTAACTCTGTCTTTTGGCTGTACAAAGAGCTAACAAGTGAAGGAGAGAAACCCTTGATATTTGGTTGGGGCTTGCTGTGCTTGTTTCACTTCCCCTTTTTCCTCCCTGCACTGTGTGTTTTATTTGGGTTTCACTTAAGGATAGGGATGACTTGACCGCCAGCTGTTTTTCAGGGAGAGCAAGTTGGGATGAGGTTCAACCTGCCACCAGCCCTGAGCACCATCCAAAGGGTGTCCCGAAGATTCTGCTCCCACATGGCCATGAGGAAGCTTCTCTGAGGCTTCTTTGTGTGGAAAATTGTGAGAATGTAACTGGAGCATTTCTACCCTTTTCCACACCAAAAAGCATTGATGCAAAGCACTGCCTCCAGCAGGGAGTTTGTGAAGCAAAGCTGGCTTGGAAAGAGATGCTTGCTGTTGCATTGTCCAACTGGAAACTGGTTTTCAGCTGTAGCTGTGATGGGGTAGATATTTGGAATGCTGGATGATGCCATCAGATATTTTGAAGAAAGCCACAAGTGGAAGCTTATGGAACAGTTCACACCAAATCCCCAAGCACGTATTATTTCTAAAACCTTGACCTTTAGCCTAAGAGAGTTTATTTGAATTTCAGTACTTGCTAGCATTACTGTTTACAAGGGCATGGAGTGACAGGACAAGGGGTAATGGCTCTAAACTGAAACAGAGTAGATTCAGATTAAATATAAGGAAGAAATACTTTACTGTGAGGTTGGTGAGGCAGTGGAACAGGTTGCCCAGAGAAGTTGTGGATGTCCCATCCATTAAGTGTTCAAGGCCTGGTTGAATGGAGCTTTGAGCAACCTGGTCTAGTGGAAAGTGTCCTTGCCCATGGCAGGAGGGTTGGAACTAGAGGATCTTTAAGGTCCTTCCAACCCAAACCATTCCATCATTCTGTAATTCCTGGTATGACAAAATGACATGGGTAGGGAGAGCTTCCTGCTTAAAGGGACATTCTGCAGTAAGGCACAAGGTCCTTGGTGCTGGGGCTGGGCTGATGGAGGGTGTAGGCTTTAGGGCTGTTGTTCTCTCTTAAAAGGGAAGTAGCATAGTTGCAAGAGAAACAGTGAAATTGTCTTAACATGGTGATCAGAGTATACAGCAAGTTTTAATTTCCTCATAGAATAAGTAGGACACAAATGAACATCTGCAGAGCAGAAAAGGTCAGAAAGGAATAAAGAGAGGATAAAGATTTCAGAAAAATAGAATAGGTTTTGACAGGAAAATATTATGTCAAGAGCTTGATTAAATAGAGTAGTTGAAAAGTCGTGTGTTCTGTAAAAAAAAGGTTATTAAATAAGAGACTACCATTAGATGAAAAATTCACATTGCCATTTTCTCTGAATATTACTTAAGCTTTCAGCCTGGGAGCTCTGTAATGAAATAGATAGAAGCAAAATATAGAGATTGGAAAGGAGAAACCAAAATAAACTGCTATTTCATTGTTGGATTTGAACTGTAGAACATTTTGAAAATTATTTACAAAATTAAAAAAACCACCAGTATCTGGCGGTGGGTTAAACACTGGTTTGCTGTGTCAACATCAATAATGCAAGTATATACTCACTCATGTATGGGTGTAATCTAGTCACTCATATCATACCTGCATGAGTAGCTCCACCAAAGCACACAAATGGTGTCCTTCCTAGCTGAATAAAATTATTTCACTGCTTTGCCTGCTGAGGACTCAAGCAGTCAATCTCAGTAAATCTTCCTTTCACCTTTCACAGTTCAGGTCCAATTCCAAACCACGCAGAAGGACAGAGATCTGTTTGAGTTCACGGAGCTGAGATGATTTATCTCAGCTTGGAAAGGGATAATATGTGACAACCCCTTATTGTAAATTTGAAATCAAATCAGCTTTATTTTTTTCACTTGTTGTGTTCTGTTATTTAACACAGCTTTTACATATACTCCTTGGTAAAGGCTGATTAATATTTAATGAAGACAAATGGAGTTTTCAGAATAAAGCATAAGAATTGCCCTAAAAGCAGCAGCCGTCTGAGATAAGAGTGATCAGGAAGGAGCAATCTGCCATTCAGCTCTGTGGCTTGAGAAAGCATCACTTAGACTGTAATTTTTATTCTGCTTTATATTTTTAAGCTGAAAGTGTAAAGTACTTTCAATTAAAATGCAGTTTTGATGTTTCAGCTTTCAAGAACTTGTGATAAAATTAACCCGTGCAGAGTTGAGAGTGAAGCAAGACTGGAATACATCACAGAAGCCTTCTCTGCATCCTTGGAAGGTTAAAGACAGACAATGAGCCTAAATATCTTTCCAGAAATAAATGTTTTAAAATTAATTCTCCAAGCTGGTGACCCTCTTTGTTTTAGTGATACAATGTCAGAATTACTCCTACACAGGTGATATGCAAATGAACAACCCAAAAATTAAATTGGCAAGTGAATGCATGTCAATTTGGCGTACATAATATTGATTTTAAAAATGCTGAACAGTTTGTAAAAATAACTGTAACTGGCAAATCAGCACTAAGCAGATACATTTCCCATGGGGCCCCTGGGGGACCAGATTTTGGGCTGATGCTTGTTAAATGTTCTAATTTATCATCCAGAACAAAACACACACATTTATTGGTCGAATTTACAGAGGATGCAAAAGTTAGGGCATGGTAAATGGAGAGGAAGAGAACTGCAAATCCTTAATGCAGACTTGTGAATACCCGGTGACTTGGGTGGCAGCCCAGTTTTAGTCATTTAGCAGCAGTGAATGCATAGAGGAATAAAATTTAGGTGATGCTTACTTAGTAGAGAACTCTTTTTTGTTGGAAGTGAGGTCTGGAAAGGGTTTGCGGGTGGTGGTTCACCAGCTGGCCTGCCTGCTGCCTGGTACACAGGAGAACACGTGATGGTGGAGGACAGGGCCAGCGAGGGGGGGTGGCACTTGCTCATCCTGTGGGTCCTGCTGCAGCCTTTGCTGTGTGATGTGGGGCACGCTGGTGCCAGCAAGCTGCAGTGCTAGCTTTGAGTGTGTTCAGAAGAAAGGAAGGAGTGATGAAGTGCCCAGAAAACTTGTCACAGAATAAAGAGAAGTTAGCCGGTGCCTTGATCACAAGGTACGTGCATAGAGGTGAGGAGACAGATGTGCCACAAGATCAAGTGGCTGGAAGGTGCAGATAGGTCACATCAGCTTAGCAAAAGGGTATGGTCGGGGAGGAAAATTTGGCATCAAATCAGTTTCTCAAGGTGTGTTTTCTGTTCCTGGCAAATTTAGAAACAAGATGAGTTGTCTTTCTGAGAAATGAACTATTGCCTAGTTGGGAATTATTTTAGGAAAATCTTCTGAAAGGGGCACTTTCCTTTTTTTTCCTCTCCTGCTCTTTCTATCCTTCTCTGCATGAGACATCACAAGGGCAAGAAAAGCATTTGTTCCCTACAGAAGAACTTTTTGAGTCCATGGCTCTGTCAAGCAGTTTTGTTGCCTGTCTCCTTCAGAATGATACTGTCAGAGAGATCCTGGATTTTAGCTACTTATTGGTCACCAGCAGCAACACTGACAGAATTTCTCAATGCTGTTGGCAGGCTATTTGGCAGAAGCCAAAGCTTGATATTTTGTGTGCTAATTATTAAATACTGTTATTACCAGTAGAAGTCACATAGGCATCCAGTATTCTGGAGCCTTAGAAACTACATATTGAAATGCTGTGTGATTCCTTCATTCCCATTTGACGCAGAGGAAAGCTACTTGCATAGTGGCCCCATGCTATTTGTGCATGTTGCTTTTAGATGCATGTAGCATGCCCATACTATTCAGAGGAAGAGTGTCCCAGTCAATTAAAAAGGTTTAGTCTATCCTATTTGTTAGTGATACCAGCATATGTATCTCTTGCCACTGCTGCCTGTTTTGGTTCTGCTTTGAATGCTCTCATTGGATGTAAAATCACAGAAAGATCATTCCTTGTTCACTCCTTTTTTCCTCTGGGATGTGCCTTCAGGAGGTGGAGTTGGTGTGCTTGGCTCATCCACTTGTGTATGTGTGAGGCATGGCTGCATTTCCTCACTGTAGACAAAGTCCATCAAAAGGTTTTAATTAAAGTCATTGAAATGATGGGGGCAATGGAAGGAGACAGATGAAGGGCGTAGTAAGACTGCTTAAACATAAGCAGGCACTGAGACCTCATGCATTCAGCATGGTGAATGGTTTTCTTGTGTTTTGAGAATTTCTCCTCAGAGAAAGACAGATCCAGAGTGCTCAGTGCCTCACCCCGGAGTTGGCTGTAAAGCTGGGCTCTATAATGGAAATACAGATTATGCTAATTGGGATGAAGTTTTATAGTGCTAATGTGTATTTTACTCTTCTATGTGGTGAAGTGCAGTCTGGGTGTGAGGAAGCTGACAATGTCCTATTCATATGTAAAATGTTGTGAAGGATCTGTGGTTTGAGATATTTCAAAACTGCCACATGAAGGGATTCGTACATCTGAAAGCAATATTATCCGTGTACACTCATTGCTAATGGAGAGAGGAGCGCGTGAAAGCAGCTTTCCAGCCTCCCTGTACGGATGTGCAGATCCTGCTGGAAGAAGGCAGGATTGGTGGAGAACTTCTCTGGTCCAGCGGGGCAGGACATGGGGCCAGCATTGCTCTACAGACCTGGAGCTGTCCTGATCCCAGTCAGCTGAGGCAATAAACAGCTGCTGGAAAAGTAAAAGATCTTGTAGAGAAACCCATTGTGTCTCTGTGCCTTGGGATTACTTGGAGTTTAGAAGTATTAAACAGAATAAACTCTTGGAATAAGACAGTAAGCCCAGCTGTGTATTAATTATTACTTCGGACAGCTTTCAAATCACAGATTCAGGCCTTAGCTGTCTTTGATACTTTTTTCCTTTTAATATCAGCATTTGGCCCTCACATTGCCAACGAAGTAGCATCCTTAATTTGTGAGAGCTCATCTGCTTATCCAACAAGCTGCAGTCATAATCCTCTTTGCCATAATGAATGACTGCTCTGGAAGCGATTACCGCAGGATTTCATACTTTCTTTTCTGCTTATCAAATTCCTTAGTGCTTCTTTTTTGTAAAGAAAATTGTTGTTCATAAAGCACAGTAAAGTATCAGGAGGATGTGACTGCACTAAAAATACCAGGGGCACTGCTTCAGAGGTGGTAAATCTTGGTCCATCTGGACATGTTGCTGGGACAGGAATGACCTGTGTCCCTTGGTTTTTGTTTGTCAGGTCAGGTGTGCATATGTGTGTGTGCGCTGCTTCTGCCTCAAGTTCAGAGACCACAAGTTTGAGTGTTTCATTGCTCCAGGTTAAAAAGACTGCTGCAGCTCTATTTTCTATTCTGCTTGGCTTGTGAGAAGACTTGCTGTGCGTTTCAGTATATCCATTGCAAATATGATTTTGTGTTTCATCTGTGCACATCTGTTGAAGAATAGCAAAGGAACAGTAGCTCAAATAGACTGCAGCTGCAGCAGCCGTCGTTTTCATTTTGACTGTGATTCAAGATAAATGCTTTTAAAATTACAGCTTTCTAAAGAAACCTTCCTTTAAAGGTTTTTCTCTCACTCCCTCTTCTTTTCTTTTTTCTGAGCTCATAAATCATTTTTGTTAAGTAGACTGGTACAAACAGTGTGATGGAAGTAGTGGGAAATGTAGAAAGAGAAATCCAGCTTCTTATTTTTTCAGGACAATGCAAATGTACGGCTTTTTTCCCCTGGACCTGTATTTACACAGTTTTCTTTTGAACTTACATCAGAGAGATGGGATATAGCCAACTATCTACAAACCTGAAAACTAGGGTGATAAGAAGAACAGAGTAGAGCATTTAGCTCTTTGCTATAAAGACAACCCAGCAGCAGATGTTGATGTTGTTACAGTGAGTACCTAGAAATTGGAGGAAGGCATGTTTAGAAACCTGTAAGCCTCGTTAGAAACTTTCTTACCGTACCAGATTATTGCAGTCTCATTTTGCAGAACACATGGCTGACTTGTAGTGGAAAAGTAGGAAAAAGTGTAATGTCCAGAAAGAGTTTTTTTCTTTGCATTTGATGTACTGGATCCACAGTGTCCCTTCATGCAAATTTGTAATGCACGTGTTTGTTTGTGAAATAGTTGTAGTTCAAGGCATAATTCCTAAGCTTCTAACTTCATTTGTGGAAAGTTGCATTCAAGATAGAAAAAAAGGGGAAATGAATTGTTAAGTTGATGTAGATGGTAACATTTTAAAAATTTATTTATGAACACTTAGTTCATTGAGAAAAGAAATACACTATTTTGATCAATATTTTGTAACATCTGGCTTTGCTAATTGGTGACATAAATTACGGCATTCTCAGAGGTGAGCAGACAGCTGAGGCGGTCAGTGATCTATCCAGAATGGACCTGTGAAATATTGTGATGCCCCCCGATCTGCATTTCTTGCCAGAGAAAACAAGGTTGTATCAGAAGAGTTCTGACCAAGTCTAATATAGTTTGTAGTATGCACCCACAAAAACTTGCTGCTTTAAAGGAAGCCTGTGTGTTCCAGAGATAAACAAAATAGAGCTCTCCTCATGGGAGAAGTAAAGCCTGTGGAAAAGTCTCTTGATTTAGGTTTGTGGATAAGTTCTTGAGACTTCTAAAGAAATGCTGTATAGAGTAACATTTTTTAAAACTGCTGGAAAAAAGTTTCTCATTGTTCATTAACGGGAAAGATGGTGTACTAATTTATGCCACATGCAATGTCCGTAGGGTGACCATGGATCTAAGTCTCTGCATAATTTCACCCAAGGATATTAACTTCCCCACTGTGCCCAATTAAATCCATCCCCATGCTAATCTGAGAACAAACAGGATAAAACACAAATTTATTTCTGGAAAACTGTCTAAAGCAGAAAGGAATTAAATATCTCTCTATTCTTTGGAGGGCATTTACAACTTTTGTAATTAGTGATTAGAGCTCGAAACAAATGTTGAGATTCATTTCCTTACTGTGCCAGGATTTATTTCATGTAACCTCAACCATTTCAGGTTGCTGGTCAGTGGAAGGGAGAGGAGCCACCTCCAGAGCCATCTCTGCAGCCGTGGCTCTCTTGTTAATTGTAGGAGCTTAAATGAGTGGCTTATAGAAATCTCACTTCCTAACAAGAATTCAGTCTGTAGCAACTAATAGGTCTTGTTTGCCTCTACTCTTTGCCTCTACTTTTCTGGCCAGTGAACTCAGGACTGTTACTTTGCTGGTCACTGGCCCCATAACTTGCTTTCCTACTCTTCTCAGCTGTAATCATTTCACTAAGGTGTGAACTCCTTTTAGTTTTTATCCTTTGCTTTTGTTGGATCCATTTTTGCTTTTTTCTCAGGCTAAGTAAACCCTTGTTTTTATTGTTACTGTCTGGTGTAAGGTAAAATCTGGTTCTCCATTGATATAAAGAAGAAGAATTGTCACATTCTCTGCATTTAAGACTTTGGCATGCTTATATACAACACCTAATCTGATTTTTACTTTCTGAAAATAGATCTCTCAAGCTCCAGGGAAGAAAGCTGCAGTGTTGCCTTAAGAAATCAGAAGAGGCCAGACGAGAGTTTAGTCATAAATCCTTGTACCTGTGGTCTCCAGATGAAGGACCAATAATTTAGTCTAAAATCCTGAGCTGAATGCAGCAAAGCACAAGGCCCCAGATGTCACAAGATGTTGCTATCAATCCGTTGATCTTTTTGAACCCCTGCTGAAGGATTAGGGTTCATAAATCATTGCCTGGAGAGCTATCTCAAAGTCTCCTTACTCAGGCTTTGTAGCCAGTGCTGGGTGACAGCATTTGCATTCACTCCTCATGTTCCTGGTTGCCGATTAAAAATTAACCCTTTCATACTGTTTGGTGTCCTTAGCCTGATTGCTCTGGAGAAGGGAGCATAGGAATTTTAATGACCTTTGAAATGAGTTAGACTTCTTGTTGCTGAATTTCCTATTTTGCCTGTGGTTTAAACTTGGGTGAAGTCTTGCAGAGGAAGTTGTTGTAAATTATTATGGAAGGCTCGTTTTCCTGAAGCAGAACAAGCTATTTATTAATCACAAGCTTGTTCAGCATGATTTTAGCTAATTGTCTGAAAGGTATGTAGTCAGAATGTTGAAAATTGGGGGGGGGGAGGAAAAAAAAATCAGTCCCAAACCTCTGATGAGCTCTGAGAAAGGGCTACTTCCTTGGGTCACTTACTTCAACTCTGCCCTGAGTTTTATCATGCTTCAAGAACATTGGGTGTGCAAAGTGTTGTTGGATTGAACCTTGCTTGGTTTGGATTCGGATTATCACCAGCTTTCCTTGAGTATAATCCTTGCCAGTACAGACAGAGCATTGTTTCATAATACCATTTACAGAAGAATGTTTACAACTGGGCTGCAGATGTCTACTGTGGTTAACATGTTTAGTGTACTATTGAAATATGTATTCCAATGCTTCATCCTATGTACCAAATAAAAGAAATTTTCTGTGCTGCTTTGGTGTTGTAGCAGAAGTCTGTGCAAGAAAAATCGTGTCCAGGTCTTTAGCTGAAGAGAATCTCTAAACTTTCAATGTGGGTGTAATTCTTTATTCCTGATTTGTTTAAAAATTCAGGAAGTTTGAAGGCAGTAGCTTGTGTAAACATGGCTAGAGATGGCAAAGATGTAAGTAACCATTTTGATGCTGCTGTCTTGCCTTGACCAGGTGGCACTGATTTTTCTGTCTAGGTTGGGTAGGGAATGTTTAGGTGAATGGTCAGCCCTAACCCAGTGGGATACAGCTCAAGGAAAAGCTACTATGTCACGTACCTGCTCTTTGCTGTCAAGAAGATGCTCCATGGAAAGCATTAACTCTGGCCTGAAATTAGGGGCAGTTGGGCAGCAGGAGAGCAATGGGTTAGCTGGAGAGCAATGTACTTCAGCCAAAACAAGCAGGCAGAACACTGTCCATTTTCTGCCTCTCATGCAGAAATCAGACCAAAAATGAAGAGCAGTCAGACCAAAAAGAGGAATATATTGGACTTTTTTCTTTAAAACAAGAACAGGATCTGATCTTCAACCAGAGTCTCACCATACTGCTGCCAGTGCATACTTTTTCCTCCTCAGTGAGAAAAGTTGTGTCCCAATAGGAGGAATGAATTATGTATGTCAGCTTTAAGCAATGCTGTATGAGGGACTTTTGTTCTTTGTACTTTAGACCAGTGTAATGAAAAGTTAAATATTAATATGTCCTCAGAACTTTTCTCAAATATTTGTGATATGAGACTGTTAATTTAAGAGGCAGTGAACAGAGGTAAAATTTTTACATGTGGCTTTTGTTATCATGCTAGTAATTAGAATAGTGCAAGCAATGTAAATCAAATGTTAGCAAGTAGGGAGGCAGTTGCTAGATAGCAGCTGGGGAACTTTTAATATATAGAACTCTTGGAAACTGGAGCCTCTGACATCTATGAGACTGTAGAATGGTAGTGATAGAGGTGGCTGCTGAATGCATGCACTCATGTTTGAAATGTCACTTTTTTGTCTCTCTCAGTCCAGTGGAAGAAGTGGCAATTATTTTGTGTATCTCTTCCAGCAGAGTCTCCTCTGTGACTTGACCCCACACAGACTTGTGAGAAATGGTTTGATTTGCCCTTCTGACACTTTGTGAGAAGGTCACCTTTATGGTTTTCAGTCTCCGAAGTTCTTGGTTCCCATTTCTGCCCCACCCCCTTTCACTTTGTCTAGGTAGTCCCAGTGTTCACATACCTTTTTAGACCAGTAATCTCCCAATAAAAGTGCTACCATGTCCCCTGTCTCAGTTTTTTGTAGCTCCTGATAGGGAGAGGCAGAAATTGTATTGATGTGGCTTCTTATATTCAGTATTTTCTCCAGAGGTGTCCCATTGTGGGACAGGGTCTTTGTAGGTTACCAAGTGCATTAGAAATGCCTTCTGCCAAGGAGAGGTGATTAAGCCTGGATCACATGATTCCATGTGAATGATCTTCAGTGTTCTTGTGCTCAGTGCACTGTAATTCACAGGTCAAATTCCTGCTCTGGGTACTAGTGGGTCTAAATGGAGTTTTCTGGAAGTTGAAGCTGTGCACGGATGCTTCCATTCTGAGATGATTTAAGGCCTACACACGTAGTTTCCTTTTCTCTGTGTATATATACACAGCTGATGATTGTGTTGATAAGCAGGGCTGTTTATCTTTAGAGAAATTAAAATTTGGTGCCTAGATAGCATCCTCTACAAACTTCCTTATTAGATTCATAACTAGTGGTTCCACACGTATTTTAGCAAGATGGGCCAAGACTGCATTTTGGACAAATCATTCCTGGGGATGGAACAAAGGTCTTGTTCTTACAGCTCTTGTATTTAAGTAACAAACTAACATTTCATCCAGTTGCTCACACTCCTGGCTAAATTCAGGGGATTCATGTTTTTGCTGCACTTGCAGTATTACAATACTCTTTAATCATTAAAGGCACTGAATGCTGCCGATCTTAAAGGTCTTTTACAACCTAAAGAATTCTAAATTTCTTTGTCAGCTGCTTCGCACTCCTAGTGTGCGTGAACGTGATCTTTTGATCGGTTCTTGGACCCATGCATATGCAGTACATATCATTAGATTATAATTAACTGTAATTATGTATGGAGATCAGCCCAAGTCATAAAATGGAGATTTAGATATTTACTATGCTAATAAGAAGATTTGGTGAGGATAAAGGGCTTGATTTTTTAATTTTCACTTCCACAATGGTGTGACAGATCTTTAGAGAAAGAGTTGTTAAAATTAGTAGAGCTGCAGTTACTCTCCACGCTACAGATTTCTTACTGCAGAGTGCTATAGGCGAGGTTCAGGCCCAAAAAGTTTTGTCATTGGCATAATGAAACACTGCTTCAGAGAAGCTGAGATGGTCGAAAACAGGTTGCAGGAGCCCTGAGAGATGAGTTTGTCCACAGACATACCAGAAAGTGTTGTGAACTATATAAAAACATTATAAGGACAGTTGTACAAACAGTGCAGGTGGGATTTCTGCTGAGGAGAGGGGAGTATTCACCTTTATTTTGATGCTGCAGTTAAATTCCAGGCACAAGTACTTTCCAGGTGTGCACAGATGTGCTGTGTACAGTTGTATCAGGGCGTGCTGTTCCTGACACCAATAAACAGGGAACCAAGTGTTATTATGCTAACCCCACAGTCTGATTCTAAAGGCTTTATTAATGAAAACAAACCAGTTAAGTAATATTGGAAATGATAAAATAGGTTGAATCGCCTCTATGATTAAGGCTCTATGTTAGCATTTAGCTTTTGCTGGGAAGATAGCTTTTTTTATTGTCTGTTTACATCTGGAAACAAATCTTTCATGTTGTGTAGATAATTTAATCTTTATTGCTGGTACTGCTGCATATAAAGTGTCGCTGTGTTGATACCTGCTGGCTAAGTGAAGTAGGGAGAGATGGATACATTTATGCATGGTACTATTTTCTGTATTTAATGGAAATGACAAGTGAAATAACAAGTTAGGGAACACCACACTAGAATTATTGTTCTTTGTCATTGTGGAACAAAGCATCAGTGTTGCAGGACCTTAGTTAATCATAGTGTAATGACCTGGATACACTGAAGTGTTCCCCTCTCCCTCTCCCCCGCTGTGGTGTTTTAATGTGCTTTGCCCTCGAGTAGAAGGCTTCATTTTGGAAAGATTTTTTTATTGAGGAGGGGCCTATAAAATGATTTTCAGAGCTTCTCTGGACACAGTTCCTGATATAAGAGTATAGAGGAGGAATGCAGATGGGGGATAAGGTGACGGGAGCTCTGTAGTTGGAATGGCTGCTGGATGTCTCACATCCACACTTTAATATTTTCTTCCTGAAACCACCTCCAGGCTCTGGAAGCTGACATTATTCATGTGAAATATTTTTAAAGCTTTCACTTCTTAAAACCCATTGTAAGTTATCTTCTAAGAAGGCACATTAGCACAGAAATGGAGAAATCTCAATACTTGTCTGCAGGACTAAAATTGCTCAGAATTTAATCAGGTGTTTAAATGTGTCAATTAAAATTGTTGCTTCTACTAACATTACTGTCCTAATTGTGAAGAAAATTGAAGCCAGTTTGTTTACTGAGTATGTCTGACTCCTGCCACAAGACCCGTGGAATCTGTCTGCTTAGGGAAAAAGCAACCCAGCATGTTATTAGATAATTACCTCCTATTGAAAAATAGATATGAAGTGAGTGAAGGAATCAGTTATGTTTCCAGATTAAACTGTGTAGAGTTTTCTGTGGTTTATATTACCCGATGTATCAATTATGATTCTGTATTAGGCCTCAATATTAAAACATTACTGGACTGTATTCTCTGACTTGGCTTGAAGCCCACAATATCATGTCTGCAAGTGGTGCAGCTCATTGCTCTAGCACACTTCAATAATTTCTGGTTACAAAACGTGGCAAGAGGTGGTAAAAGCATGCCTGACTCTGCTTAACATGATGTTCCTAGCAGGAACATCTCTTTTTTTCCTTTGTTTTTTTAGTTATGTCTTAATCAAACCTTGATGAGACAAATCTTCCCTCACTGCAGTGCCTGATGTGGGTGTCTGACAGCCTGATACTCCTTCCGTAGTTCTCAGGGGGAGCTGGGGGCAGAAGAGTGTTAGCAGAGGATGACGTGGGCCATGTGAGATTAGAAGCACAGCAAGCTCTTGTTTTCCTCTTGTCTACAGAAGGTGGTTGGAGCCAAATGGCTTCTTACGGAGTTTTATGGCTACAAAGGTCTAACTGGAAGCTGATGGTCTCTATCCCTGCTAGGGCTCAGGTCAACACCTCTCCTGAAAATTTTCTTGTCATCCAAAATGCTCCTTGATCAGACCTTTGACAAAGCCTTTGGTTTGAAAACCTGCTGATCTTCAGTGGGGATAACACAGCATGTGTTGGTTTGTGGATCAGTCAAATTTCCAGTTGCAATATGTAGAGCAAAATAGTTTGTGGCAAGAGGGGCAGCAATGTTTGACTGTATGTGTGTTGTGTACCAATGAGTACCTGTTCTAGGTGAAACTGAAGAGTTAGGCCAAAAGCTTTAAAATCATGTCTTTTAATATGAGGTTCATGTGTGCATCTGTATTTAGGCTGAGAGAGGCTCAGACATTGTCTCTCAGAGGTGCTGGTTATAGGAATCCATCCGACTCTTCCCTGGTGATCAGAGAAGCAGATAAATTGTGTTACTTTGGTCCCCATGCTTGAATTTTTGTGCACCCAAACTGAGAGTTGTTGCATAACAGCTTTTACAAGGGAGCCTTTATTTTCAGTAACTTCCACAATAGATTAAGGGTTTAGCTCTTGGACGATTGCTAGGGAAAAGAAAATTAGGACTTAAGTGACAACACTGTCTAGAATCCCATGATCTGTCAGAAAATCTTTTCTCACTGTAGGTATTGCAGTTGCTTCTTGCTAACCAGTGTTGCTAACCTGTACTAATTTCAATTTCCCCTTGCAGTAATGCGTAGAAATCCATTCGGGATGGACATTTGCTGTCGGAAAGGATCCAGAAGCCCACTCCAGGAACTGTATAATCCCACCCAGGTGAGTGTCTCGTGGCTATAATTAAGCTTCCTAATCCAGCATACAAATACCGTCTCTTTTGATGATATTTTGGTATGTTTTTCTTATTTACATGCAACAGCTGCCTTCATTCAGGAGAACTGATCCAGGAACCTGCAGGGTTTAGTTATAAAGTTCTACAGTCTAAGCTAAGGGTCTGATTTTTAAAGGCTTTTAGTGATTTTAATGATGTGGACTCCTCCAAAATCTTTCCTTAGGTACCCAAAAGCCTTAAAAGGGTATACTTTTTACACCTAGCTAGAAGCCGAGGCATTGTGTTGGCACAAAGTTGCAGGGTGGGGTGAGAGAATGTGACATGATCTGCATGAGACAAGGAGTGCAGCAAGACTGTAAATTGTAAAAATAATGCATGATTATAATTTATATGATTTTCAGGTAGCCAGCTGCCTTTCCTCTCCTGGTCCATGGCCTGTATGGAGTCTAGACAAACACTAGCTCATGTTCTTCCTTACACAGTGTGCTATTCAACACCTGACTGTCTTGATAGGAGCTTAGGATAACCTCAGTTATTACTCCTCTTGTGACAAGCAGCAGAGGAAAACTACCTGAAATTCATGCTCCTGTTTGCTCCTTTAAATCAATTTATTCCCTACATGTGGGCTGAATTGGCACATTCAGGAGAAGCATTTCCTGTTGGCAGCTGAGAGGAAGTGCTGCCATTGAGAGAAAATGCCAGCTGACTATTAAACATATTTATTAAAGTTTAACAACTGCCTATTATATATTTATCCATCAATGAATACATTGAGTTTTACTAAATTGGCTATTAGGGAAAGTGACTATCCCAGTAAATCTAACTTGTTAGATTTAACAAGGCAGTAAATGTTTTAAATACTATTTGATTATGAAGAGACTCACTATATAGTGTGCAGAAAGAAGTCTGAGGGATTTAAAGTACTTACATAAAGAATTGACAGCAACCCAAAGATATGTGGTGTCTGTTATGTAGCACAGTAAAGCTCCGTTTGCTCGTTAGCGTTGTTTTTATGAATGCGGGCTGACTTTATAATTCAATTCGAATTCTGGGCATGACTGGGAACATAAGTTTGTCATGCTATGATACCACCCCTTATTGGCTGTTATGGGAATCAGCATTGCATAAATGGAAGGTGCACGCAGAAGCCCTGAAGAGGAAAAATCCAGTGCTGCAAAGGAAAACTATTACCAATTGCAGGTTAAATTTAGAGACTCTGTGCAGATACTCAAGAGGAGCGGGTAAGGGAGAAGAGACTGGCTGAGTAATTAGTCTCTCTGGGGGTCTGCTGTGTGTCAATCAAAACCTTTTGTCCTTTAACGTCATTAAAGGCCAAGCCGTAAGAAAGAAACATCCACTGAAGGGCCATAATCCCAGAGCCCTTGCAAACTTGGACAACTGAAAAGATTTCCTGAGCTCCCTGAAGTGGGAGACATAGCTGGCAGCTCCTTCACTGCCTCTCCTTCCTTTCTGTGTACCCTGATCAAGCAAACCATTAGCATCACTTTCAGGGCTCACCTGTGAGCCAGCCAGAACATCAGTGTTTGAGGAAGTGCAGCAGTTCTGGCAGCTGATGTTGAACTAAAGAGATGATGTTTTTTATGCAGAAGTGTTTCCATCACCTTGCTGATACCATTTGTATCAAGCTTTTAATTTTTGTTTCTTTCTTTGTTTTAAGTTGTTGCTTGATTTTTTGGGAAGGGGGCTTTGCATGCTGCCCTCAGTGCTAGAGGGACGGACAAATGAGCGTATGCAATCTGGGAAAACAGTAATAGGAAAAAGCAGTGAGTAGAGGCTGCCAGAGAAAACAACAGACTGGAGATGACACCTAGAATGTTTCATCAAATACATGGTTAATTTTTTTTTTTCCTTTTTTGCCCAAAGAGATGTCTCTCTCACCTTTCTTAAGGTGGCGGATTAGAGACTGGTGTGTATTCTGGCAAGAGGGTGCTTGTTCCTCAAGAGTTCACCAGTACTTGCAAGGGTGGGGGGATGGAGATTGGATCTCTCATGTTTCCTTGCTGCAGCAGTCGCAGTCAGCCATTTCTAAAGTCAGCTCAAAAGTCAATATACAATAAATACGCAAGAAGACAAGGCCAGGCTGGATGGAAGCTCTAGTGGAAGGTGTCCCTGCTCATGGCAGTTGGAACAAGATGATCTTTGAGGTCCCAGCCCAAACCACTCTTTGATTCTACAAAGATATTTTTGACCAAAATCTCTCTCTTGCAGATCTAGATAATGAGAACAGTTAGATCTTTAACCTTTGGCTTTCAGAACCTGTTGGACTCCTGATCTGGTGAATCCACACTTCTCTCCTGGGTGTCAATTGCTGTATATGCCATCACAGAAACTCTCTGGTACTCAGTTTAGCTGCCTCAGAGCAACAGCGGAGCTGATTGAGCAGATATTGGCAGTTGTTCTTGTAGTTCAAAGTAATATGTGTAATTTAAACACCAAACGTAGGTCACTGAAAGATGCCCTGAAGCTGTGGTTTTGGATTACTGTGAGCTAGGTGTAGCTGTGATTTTTTAAGGGTAGGAAACTTTAAATTTGAGATGCATTAAGGGCCCATACTGCCTTTCATTCTGTGTGCTCCTGGCTGTTCCCTGCCTGGGGAGATGAGAGTTTGGCCATCGATTGAAATTGGTGTCAGATAGGGTCAATACTCACTGAGATTTCAGGCGCTGTAGTTTAACATGAGTAAGGTTTTTCTACTGTGTGTTTAATATCAAGTTGCACTGCCCTCATAAAACCGGATGGAGACAGGTTGATTCATACCAGCTGAGAGTTTGACTGTGGTTATTTACTGTGTTGACATATACCAGCCTCTCTGATCCTGGCCTGTTGTTTCCTTCTATGGAGTTACTTGAGTTGTTTGCAGATGCCATCGTTTGTCTGTTGAATCTTTTTTTGGCCTGGTGAATGATTGTGAAAAGGAAAGAGACAGGAAAGGAAAAAATAAGAGAAGGGAAAAAAATAAAAATAAAAAATAATAATAGTAAAAAAAAAAAGGCAGAATGAAATATTTGGCTTCAGGAAATTCAAATGTAGCAATGGACTGGAGGTGACTGAGTGGGTCGTTTGGTGGCTTGTAGGAGCTGAATGTTAGAATTGCAGTCAGATTTTCAGAGGACTCATCATAATTGTTCCTGTGGTGAGTGGAGAAAGAGAGGACAAATGGGTGGAGATAGCACTTGAATTAGGGCTTGAGAAAGTGTCCATGACAAAGCCCATGTGGTATTTATGCCTTAGCTGAGTGTCTGGCCTTGTGATTATTGTAAAAGTAAGAACAACACATTTGCTCTTTTGCCTGTGGTAATAAAGCAGAAAATAGGAAGTGCATTTGTCTGTGGACAGAAGATTTCTTCTCTAGGGCTTTCACTGCAAGATTTTTCGTGAGCACTAATATACCATGAGGGCAAGAAAAATCAATATAACAGAACTGGATTTACACTGAATAAGTGGATTACCAGTCTGTGGTCTCCTCATACATGGCAGGCAATGTGTAGCATATCTGAGACCTTATTATCTGTTGTTTTGTCTTTCATTTTCAGGTGGAGGTTTAGTAATAAACCTGCAGAGATACCAGTGGCAAATTTTGAGGGCCAAAATGGACCATTTATTTAATGAGTTTATTAAAAACCCCATAATTATAAATGGAAAGAGAAGGAGGATTCAAACACACAACAAGTAGCAAAGAAGAAAATCTAGGTGTAACTGAACACAGATGAAGGGCCCTGCAGGAATGTGACACAAGCATTTTATCTTGTGTGGATGTGGTGGGGATTTTTTGCCTATGAAACCCCAGGAATTTAAGAATGTGGGTAAACGAATACTTGCAAGACATATTCTTAGAAGACAACATATACAACTGTGTCTTGTAATTTACATGGCTTTGTCCAGCCCCACTGCTCCAAGAATAACAGGCAATTGTGGGTCAGCCCACAAGCTGGAGTCACCAGAAGTTCAGAATTGGGTAACAATGCTCACACTTTTGTGGTTAACATTGATCTATTTGGTGCAGTGAATGTGCTACTGAATTACAAGAAGTTGCAGACCCAAAATAGACCAAATGTTGGAGGAATGGGAAATAATTGCGTCTTTAAGGTTAGATTTTGTCTTCTAGTTGTCAAGATTAACATTTAATTCTTATTAAATACAAATAATACCGTTGCTTAGTCTAACTGTCTAGACTTCTGAGAGGAACACAGAAGAGATAAAGTTGTGTATGCAACAGGGTCCAAATCCAAGGAGGAATTTGTTTCGGTTTCTAGTTTGACATTGCCTAACTTTAGTTCATGAATCAACCTGACTGTTTTGCTAAAGGTCATGCTGTTTGCTGTGTTACTTGCCTTTGCAAACATATTTCTTTTTGTCGAGGAGAGGTATTTCTAGGTGTCTGCTTTTGATGTAGCTGGAGCCAGGTCTAGTGATTTGCTAAAGCTGGTGAGTCAGAGCTGTAGACCATGTGTTTGTTGCCTTTGTGTTACAAAATTATATTGGACTGGTTTAGTGCAGTCATTCCAAAATGACCCATGTCTTTTATTACTTCTATTTTTTTTTTTCCCCTCCTCTCCTTCCTACCAGGAGAAGGGAAGTAAGTGAACTCTTGCCTTGCAGACGCTGTTTATACATCCTCAGTCACCTCAGGCCACAAATGCTGGTTTTTGGGAGCTGCCCTGTGATTATCTGTGACTTAGACTGCCTGGATTTTGCACCACCAAATATCAGCCTAGTTCGGCCCACATCACTCACCTGGGTTGTTGTTTTCTATCTTCAGCTGGTTTCCACTAGGATGACTCTGTGGGCAGCTGTACCAGTTCCTTGACAGAGGTTTGTGGTGAGCTTTGTGGTCTGAGCTCTGTGTGCACATCATGCACAGCACTTTGTACCCAGGTTCCAGTGCTTGAGGCCTGGTACTTCTGTCCTTGGTGAGCCCAAGGCGCTGAGCACTGTGCAGTTTGTTTCAGTGTGCTCTGGCTTCTCGTTCTCAGAAACACAAGAACCAAAGAGCAAGTCATTGAGTAGGATGAAGGGTCTAGTTCACCTGGTGGTTTGTCTTCAGCAGCAAGTGACCAGACTACAAGAAAGATAAAAACCCATGATAACTCTTCCAGAGCACAACCACCTGTGAGTCATGAGCTTCCTGAGCCAGACTTGTGTTTTTATCGGCTATATCATGCAAGAAAAGCCTGAGATGACACACAATTACCAGATCAGTCAAAAAGGGGGGGAAAAAAGTAGATCTCCAGAATTACTGGTGAATTCCAGTAAGACAAGAAAATTACACCAGCACTTTACACCAGTGCTATCCATTATTTTTTTCTCCAGTTTTCATGTAGATGTATTCTGAGTTTCAGATTTCTTCCTTGAGACAGCCATATAGCTATCCTGGGAAGTGAACTTCAGAGTATGAGAAATAGTGCAGTTTATCCAAAGAACAGTGTGTTAGGATTTATTGATGCTTTGCAACGGATTCATAAATATGTATATGGCCTTATCGAGGGCAAGAAGTGGCCCAAAAGTCCTACCGGTACTGAAAACATATGTTGTGTGATTGATGCTGATCTTTGTAGGCAAATCTGTGCAGATGATAACAGCACTGTAAATACAGCTCATAATCACAGTGTTTGATTGATCATAGATTAAAAACTCCTTAATGGGAAAGGCGCAGAATGGAGACATAAGGAAGAACAGTCGATGTGCAATGCCAAACTCTGGGTACCTACACCTGTTGGTAAACAACAACTTCAAGTGTAATTAGCCTTGCTTGCTGCAGCAAAATGCCTGCTGATGAAAGAGGAGATAATTGATTTACTCCATGGATGACTTCTTATGCAGAGACATTACTTACTGTCGTGCTTGGAAGTCATAAAACAGCAGCTGGCCTGGCATGAAATATTACATTAACCTTAGCAGAAAAATTGCACTAGTGAGAATGCTTTGTTATTAATTACTGATTACAAATGATAAGAGCTGGTTTCAGATGCTGAGGAAATTACTTGGGGAGGGGAAAGTTTCAGGTATGGTGTGCTTCATAGATCATTCATTGTGACATGATGGATACCTTTGTAAGTCAAGAGGAATTAATCAGACAAGTATGTACATTAACTACCAGCACTCAGGGCTAGAATTATCCCCAGGACATGCTCATTCAAGTTCCTGCAGTGCATTGGGATGAATTTTTGGGCACCTGTGTTTAATAAAAGACTTGTTACCTGCATGAAATGAAAGAAAATACAGTCTCACTCAAAGTAGTTCAGATTTCCCAGATAGAAATAGAAGCAGCACCTCTTTTTAATTTCTCCAGTCCTTGATTTGTATTTCATTATTTTGAGAGCATATGAGTTTTATTATAAAAGATTTCTGGAGGCATAGAAGTGTGAGAGGAAAGGTTTAATAATACAAGAGACATGGCCAAAACTGAAAGGGTTGTATGTGCTGGAGGTGAAAGAAGGTAACACAGCTTTCAAAACTATCTGTATGCAATGTCTGGGCTCTCTGTTAGAGAAGCATTTGGACAGCTGGGTGGAGAGAAGACCTGGACTCCAGCACTCTGACCTGGTGCCATTCAGTGGCTTTTTGTGGTTAATTGTCTCCAAATCAGACCTCTGGAGACCTGAACCATGTTGGCTCAGTCAAATGCTTGCTCCGAACTCAGTAATATTCAAATGGGACACCTTGCCTGCTTCTTTTTCTGCATGAAGTTCCTCATTTTTCCTTTCCATTTGTAAGTTTTGGATCAGAAAAGATGGGTAATCATACTTCAGAGTGCAGGGGGTTATGGCAGTTTGGAGGATCAGGAAGCAAAGGGCAGTGGGAGGATGTCAGTGTTTGCAAATGGGAGTAATGAGAATGGATTTCTGCCCCCAGTCCCTGCTGAGCAGAGTTTGTCCTTTCTGTCTGTGCTCCAAGCATCAGAAATCATCCACGTACTCCAGCATCACTGGCTAAGTTGCTCTATCCCAGTGTTTTCAGCCTAGACCTTGTAAACTGTAGCCTCTCTTGCTTATTTCTGGTGCTAGTAGTTTTGGGGCAGCTCCATTGTGTGAGGGAGAGCAGCTGTGTTTGGTTAAACATCTGCCTTCTTTTCCCTGTGTTGGTTTGTTTTTTGGTTTTTTTTTAATTGGTTTCTTAACTGCAGCAGAGTTGTTGCCCACTTGTGACAGGGCCAGATGATCCCTTTAAACCTGAGAGCCCAGCTGCAACCTCTCTCTCCCCTGAGGGACTGTAATATATCCCAATAGATGTAACTATGAAAATCAGAGAATACAGACATACAGTCTATCTACTGGTACTTGTAGTTCTTATTTACTTTAAGCTTTAATTTTAAGGAGGGAGAGAAGAAGTTGGTAAATTTGCAATTAGTTTCAAGAGGTTAGATTCCCCAAGTCCCATTTTTGCAGACTTAACTGTATCTGATGCAGAACCTCAAGTTCTATAAAATGGCCTGTAATATCCATCAATATGTATTATTCATTCAGTTTTTAATTTTGTACAATGTAAATTAACCTCAGCAATTCAATGAGCTGTATCTTACCAAAGCTTTCTTCAGTAAAAGTGCAATAATCTTCTTGTCTGTTTATGCAGAAAAATTCAGGAATATTTCTCTATGAATGCCACAGATGTAGCAAGGTTAAAATACTGCTCGTTGAAAGATGTGGCTACAGGAGCCAGTGTGCCTTTTGGGATTCCTACACTAAGGAAATTCATAGTACTATGGAGAGACAGGCTGTGGTGTTTTTGTACAAGTGTGTAAATCATCAGATCAAGCACAGGTTATTTAAGGATGCTTTCCAAGGAAGTTTACTTTTAGTTGAAGTTTGTGGGGAAGTGTAAGGTGGGTCAAGCCAGGTGCTGCAGTCCAGTCCATACTCAGTGTGCTGGAAGAGCAGGCTTCCCCTCCAATGGGGCTGCTCCCTGTGGTTATGGACAGGGCTGAGCAGAAAGGTCAGCTGGAAAATATGCAGTTTGCGGATGGCTGAAAGCAGTTGTGAGTTTGGGCTGCATTCTTCCATTTGCAGTAGCTGGGATACACTTGGGTTGGCTTGGAGTTAATCTCACAGGGAAGTGTGTGTGGGTAATGACGGTCTTGAGGTGATTTAACTGTGCATCCCAGACTGGGCAGGTCATGTATCCAGGTGACACAGTGGTTTGAGTGTCTTCAGTCTCTCCTGTTCATGCTGTCATGCGTTCTGAAACTAAACAGAAGAAATGAGCAAGATTTCAGGCTGACAGGCTCTTCACTAAGCCTCTTGTCATGATGATCTGGGGATATAATAGAGTAACAGCCGCGGATGATTTAAGACCTTGTGCGCTCATCAGTTGATCTAGTAAAACAGGGAGAAAATCCTGCCTTGCCCTGACAGTCTTGTTTGGTGACACCAAACCCTTGTGACAGCAGAAATTAACAGTTCACTGAATCCAGAGTACAAACTGGAGGGTCCCGGGCTATTCCTGCCAGTATTCAGGGTGCTCTCACAGGACTGGGAGCTGAATCCCTGCAAACAGAGGAGATGTGTCCCATGCATAGGAAACACC